>NC_063452.1:42524393-43724393 GCF_020379485.1 Brassica napus
TGAAAGTTGGAGGAGGCAGAGAAGCTTGATGGATGAGGACGGAGAAGAAGCTTCACGACGAGGTGGAGGAGGCTGGACGAACAGACAGCGGAAGAGGCGGGATGAAAAGGCGGAGGAGGAGGCATGACGCTCAAGTTTGCCAGCGGTGGAGAGTTCAACAAGAAGATGGCGGCCTCTTGATTAGGTTTAGTGTTGTATTTTTAGTTTTTTTTTAATTTTGTTTAATGGTATAAACCAATTTAAAAATTACAAACCGGTTCAAATATTTTGTAAACATGTTTTAATATATACATTATATGTTATCTATATTCTAGAGTGATGAGAGGACGAGATCTTTGTAGATGCAGTTTTGAGTGATGAGGTCTGACACGGAGGCCAAGCCGTGGACGTTAATGGCAGCATAGAAGCTGGAGACAGCTACAGAGTTCAGACACAGATGTGGGAGCTGTTCGGGACGCAATGTCGATGGCTGTCTCCCACCACGCAGCTGATTTTGCAGACGGACTACAAGATGTGAACAATTGCCACCGAGTGACGGTTGTTGGTTTCAAACTATTGCCAGAAAGGTGAGTGAGAAGTTTCATCTCATTGGTTACATATATTCTACAAATATATCTTTTTATTCCTCCACTGCAAGGTATATCTTTTTATTCATCCAAGTATGCATCTTTATGGAGTTTTGTAGCTTGTGATTAAGTGTTTAGTGTAGCCAATCTTAAAGCTTCATTCGTGGAGGAGTTTAAGTCTGGAGTTAAGTTTGAACGCTCTTTAAGATTTGAATAGTTTTCATTTTGAAGGATTTGGTAAAGATCCCAACATTTTAACGTTAAATGTGTGGATTCACAGGTTTATTCTTTGGACTGGACACCTGAGATGAACCAGATTGTCAGTGCATCTCAACAAGACACGCTCAGTTAGAAGAGAAAAGTGATGGAAAAGGGAAAGACACAACCAAAGGGCCAATTGATAAAGTGCTGAAAATGCAAGTTTAGATCTTGAAAAGGTCAGACTTTAATAATACGATTAGTTAAATTCTATTTTTATATACTAATATATATTTAAATGGGTATATCACTCTGCCCACCTGCACCAAACCAAACTCACACGCTCACAGGTTTATATATACTATTTATGTATAATTTAGATACTGAAAATGTGGGAGATTGGCACATTTCTCCATTAGAGTTACTCCACAGTGGTCCTTTGCTTGATTTGATCTTCTTCCAGGATGTTGTTCTTCAATGGCTGCCTTGAGTTTACCGTCTCTACCAAATGTCCTTATCTCAGACACTTGTGGAGAAGCTTATGGTCTCTGTGAGTAACCAACTTGAACCGTAGATCTACATAGATAGTTCGTTGTTTGTCTCATATAGTTTTGTTCATCAATTTTCAGGTCAAAGCTGCAGAGCCTTTTCCTTCAATCGTTTCAGCATCTAAAACTATTGCAGTGGTTTCATCTGGATGTGTGGAGATCACGGAGATGCCATACATTTGACAAACAATAATGCTACCGATATCAATGAACATAAAATTTTCTCCAACTCTCTCTTTTTCATGTTACCACCACTCCATTATAAGAAGCTATCTAGAGATTTTTTTTTCTGTCAACAGCTATCTAGAGATTTCATACTTCATAATAACTTAAAAATGAAAAATAATTCACATTTTCATTTTTTTAGTATCTAGATCAAATCTATTAACGACACATTTAATAATTGATGAAATTATTTCTAATTATTTTCAATCGAACCAAGTCTTTTTCACCAAACTTTCTTTGAAATATAATAATATAGTAAAATACGTTAAATATAATTCAAAAAAATATATAGAATTCTGAAAAAAATAGAGTAAGAGATGTAAAGTTTTTTTTTTAACACGAGATTAAAAAGGTGCTTCATACATAGAAAAAAACAATAGTTTGTTCCCCAAACGTATACATAAATTAAGGGAGAATTGCCAAGTGTGACTCAAAATTTGGAGTCAGACCCAAAACAATACCCCAACTTGGGTCAAAGGCAAAAGTAACCTAAAAGGCTATTGAAATTACAACTATCCCCTTGTGACCAAACAAAAAAACGGAATTTTTTTACGTTTCTACCCCTCGCAAGTCGTCTGTTTAGACGACTTGAAAATAAGTCGTCCAGACGACTTAACTAAAGTCGTCTGGACAGTTAGTCTTAAACATAATTTAAAAATTTGTAAAAAATATTTTGATAAGTGAAAAATGGGAATTATGTAATTAACATATGTCTTAGGAGGTATAAATTAAGATATAACAAATTTCAATTGTTTTCAGCATAGATGAGTGAAAGTAGTGAGTCATGATATTCTTAAGTTTATGTTTCATCAACATATGTTGTAGTATTGTATGTGTTCTTAGGGTTAGATTTTGGAAAGCATTAAAACCGTTTTTGAAAATTTTAAAATTACTTATGCGTGTTCATTTCTGTGTATAGTAAACACTATTTAAGTATAATTTGATTTTATAACGTGGTTAGTTAGTTAATCTAGTCATTTTAGTTTAGGGGTTCATTTTAGGGTCTAGGACGACTTAATATTTTGTCGTCTGAAAACAGACGACTAAATATTAAGTCGTCTGTTGTACATTATCAGCCAGAATAAGTCGTCTAAACCGGACCAAACCTTAAAGTTTACCAATGTAATTTTAAAGCTAACCGGATTATTTACCCAATATATAAGGTGATTTTTTTTTTTTTTTCATTTTTCGCGATATTCAGAAACCCTAACAGTTCTCTCTCAAAGGCGATTTCGAATTCCCACGATTTCCGAACAAACCATCGTTCTCAACATCGGCTATCTATCTCACTTCATTCTCACCGTTGTCGCCGCAGCTTCTTCTAACCCTAGCGCCGCCGATTCCTCTAAACCCTAGCGCCGCCGATTCCTCTAAACCCTAGCGCCGCCGCTTCCACTATTTCCGAACAAACCGTCGCCCTCGCCACCGTGGTCACCAACGTTCTAAACACTAGCGCCGCCGCTTCTTCTAAACCCTAGCGCCGCCGCTTCTTCTCTGTAAACCTTAGCGCCGTTTCTCTGTAAACCCTAACGCCGCTAAGTCATCAATCTCGAGGAAAAGATGAACATAAAACGTTGTCTCTATCAATTTACTCATTCTCACCGTTTCACGTTTATTTTTTCAGATCTATAACCGCAATGACGAGTACTCCAACTCCTTCTGCGACTGGAAGACTTGTAAGTAATTTAAGTCGTCTGGAAAGTCTTCCAACTGGACGACTTAGTAGATGACTTAAATATAAGTCGTCCATTTGGAAGACTTTCCAGACGACTTAATTATAAGTCGTCTACTAAGTCGTCTGGACTTATATTGTTGTCTTTGATTATTTTGCAGACAAAAAGGATGGATATTCCAGAACTCCCCCGTAGGTTATACACATCAGGGGAAGAACCAGAAGCCCACAATAGCATTTCGTATCATACGGATAACAGCAAGTTGCATACTGCTCTTAGGAAAGCTCTTACTGATGACGAATTTGAAGAGCTCAAGGAGTCGAGTTTGGGAGTTTTCATCAAGTTCAAGGAGCAGGGATTTGGTTGGGCTTCAAGGCTGGTTCACTACATGCTCAGTTTCAAGCTGGACATTAAGAAGAAGTATGAGATGTGGTCTCTCGTTGGTCCAGAACCTTTGAGGTTTTCACTGTTAGAGTTTGAAAACCTCACTGGTCTAAACTGCGAGTACATCGAGGACCTTGAGACACCAAAATGTGACGTTACCCCAGAGATGGTTTCTTTCTGGGGGATGCTGGGAGTTCATCTGGAAGCTGGGCCAACTACTGATCAGATAATAGCAGCACTGAAGAGATGCGGGGATTGGTCCAGGGAAGATCGCAAGCGGCTCGCGTACCTCTCCATCTTCACTGGATTCATTGAAGGGAGAAAGTTTTCAACCGCTACACGATCTACTCTGGCAAGGCTAGTGATGGAATTAGAACGGTTTGAGAATTATCCATGGGGGAGAGTCGCATTTAAGGTGCTGATGGACTCTTTGTGGAACAAAGAAATTGCTGGCTGTTACACCGTGGATGGGTTTATACAAGTTCTTCAGGTCTGGACGTACACAGCTATGCCGGAATTGGGTGCTAGTATTGGTGGTCCCAGAGCAGACAGTCCGTCTCCACCGATACTGGCTTACGAGGGCAGCAGAGGCCGCAGATCAATGAAAGCTGCTATCTTGAGTCAGGTATTTACTTCAATCCAAAAGACTGCGCAGACGACTTATTATAAGTCGTCTGGAAGGTCGTCCAGCTGGACGACTTATCGGACGACTTAATTAAGTCGTCTGGAAAGTCTTCCATCTGGACGACTTATTAGACGACTTATTATAAGTCGTCTGGAAGGTCTTCCAGCTGGACGACTTAGTAGACGACTTATAATTAAGTCGTCTATTTAGTATTTTTTTTCAAATATCTAACTCGATTCTTCTATTTACTGCAGACCCGCGTGATCAACTTTGTTGAGAAGGACATTAGTGAAATGTGGCCAAAATGGGACTCTGAGGTTGAGGACCTGCCCGCGGAGAACATCATTAAAGTCATGTATGAGCGGAGACCGTGGAAGTGGACCATGGATTGCTGGGAAGTCACTGGTACTAAGGTCAATACAAAACCTAAGGTTGTGACTCCATCAAAGAAGGCCAAAGAGATGGTTGTGTTGGAGGAGGAGGAGGAGGAGGAGGAAGACAATCCAAGACCTCGGAAGAAAGCTCGTAAAGAGGCTCCTAAAGTGGCTAGTGAAGAGGCTAGAGAAGAGGCTAGAGGGGTGACCAGAGAGGAGTTGGAAATTATGTTCAAGGGCGTAGCTGACTGCATGAAAAAAGGGTTTAATAAGTGCATGAGGGAGTTTAGGAAGTTGTCCGATAGATTGGAAGCTGTGGAGAAGAAGGTTGGTGTCACCAATCAGGCTACCCCTCCACCTCTAACCAATCAGGCTACCCCTCAAGATAAACAGCCTACCCCTCTTGCCAAAGAAACCGGGGGTAGAAACAAACAGGCTACCCCTCAAGATAAACAACCTACCCCTCTTGCCAAAGAAACCGGGGGTAGAAACAAACAGCTCCCCTCATGCCAATGAAACGTGGTTAGTAACCAGCCTCCTCCTCATCAAACCAAACAGCAGCCTCCTCCTCCTCAAAAGAAACAGCCTCCTCCTCAAAAGAAACAGCCTCCTCAAATCAAAGAGGTTAGTATCAAATCCAGGGTTAACTAGTTGTCCAGACGACTGTAAAAGTTGTCTGGACGACTAGTTGACCCTGGACGACTTAAACGTAAGTTGTCTGGACGACTAGTTGACCACGGAAGACTTAATTTTAAGTCGTCCAGGTCCAACTAGTCGTCCAGACAACTTTTGTTTAAGTCGTCCAGAGTTAACTTGTGTGCAACTTTTATTGCAGAGATGGTTGCCGGAGGATACAGCAACCGAGGCGAACTCGGTAAATAAGACCTCCAAAGAGATTGTTGCTGTCACTTCCACCGATCACCAACCGAGCCTCGCTTCCACCGATCAACAACCGAGCCTCGCTTCCACCGAGCCAAGCGATCCAGTTTCAGAACCGAGCCTGGTTGTATTGGACAAGCGTGCAAAGAGTAAACGAGCGAAGAAACCTGCTCCCACTGTGAGATCTCCTTATACGGCAGAGAAAAAAAAAGATAAAGTGGCAGCCTATAATCCATTTCCGCCAGTAAACAAAGATCGGTTGAAGGAACTCGCTGATTGGTTGAAAACTGATCCGTAAGTGATTGCTTTACCCATAATAGCTTGATTTAGTCGTCCAAAACTGATTGCTTTTTTGTTTGCAGTCATTATTTAACTAAGACCGAGGACAAACCACGTACATCACCAACAAGGTGGTACCACTTCCTCCGGACAGCCAGAGGATGGCTGGAAGACTGCGTAAGTCTTCTGCACACGATTTAAGTCGTCTACAAAGTCGTCCAAGTAGACTACTTTCCAGACGACTTAAAGATAAATCGTCTGGAAAGTCGTCTACTTGGACGACCACGTAGACGACTTATATTTAAGTCGTCTGGTAACTTCTAACTTGTTATATTTAATATGCAGCATATAGATGCTTGGATTAATGTGCTAAGGCAGAGGTATCAGGAGAACCCACAAGCTTTCAGGAGCGAGCGAATGTGCTTCCTGGATCACAACTTTTCCCAGTCTTGGAGAGAGCAGTATCACCTCTTCAAAACATCGGAACCTGATCACAAAGGTTTAGGAAGAGTTCTACCTGGTGGGGCGTCGTATTTTTATGACGGATCAATACCTTCATTTTGCCAATCAAACAAGAAGTGGGGGGAGGACATTGATGATATCTATGCGCCAGTGAACTTGGACGACAAGCATTGGGTTGCTATTTGGATATCGATCCCTAAGAGGCACATAGTCGTCTGGGACAGCATACCTTCATCTAGTGTACCAGACGCATGGGATGCGATAATGGAGCCTTTTCTCCAGATGGTCCCTTATCTGCTTGTTGAGTGCGCAGCCACCGACGAAATACGGGTCAAATACGGGTTGGAGCCATACACATATGAGAGACCGCTGAAAGGTGTACCCACGGCCAACAATGGTGATTGTGGCGTGTACACTGTAAAGTACATTGAATGTCATGCTCTCGGTGTCTCCTTTGACCCTAAAGACTTTGCTAGGTGCAACGCAAAGAAAATGAGGGATAATATGGCGGTGGATATATGGAAGGAGCTTGTTGATCAGCATCTAAAAGAAAATGTGGATGGTGATAAGTTCGTGGGCTTGTATGATTAGATTAGTGTTTGTATTTGAACTTGTCTTTGTATTTGAATATATAAGTTGAACTTGTAAATATATAAGTTGTAAATATATAAGTTGTCTGGAAGATTAGTGTTTGTATTTGAACTTGTAAATATATAAGTTGTCTGGAAGAAATAAGTCGTCTGGAAGGTTTTCCAACTGGACGACTTACAAATAAGTCGTCTAGAAGGTTTGGACGACTTATTATAAGTCGTCTGGAAGGTTTTCCAACTGGACGACTTACAAATAAGTCGTCTAGAAGGTTTGGACGACTTGAAGGGATAGTAGAAGGTAGTCTAAAAATAAAATACACTTGAAGGGATAGTAGAAGGTCGTCTAAAAATAAAATACACTGGACGACTTAGTAGAAGGTCGTCTAAAAATAAAATACACTGGACGACTTAGTAGAAGGTCGTCTAAAAATAAAATACACTGGACGACTAAAAATTTAGTCGTCTGGACGGGTAATCAAGACTGGACGACTTAAATTTAGGTCGTCTGGACAACTAGTCAACTGGTTGTGTACATTGTGGTTTCGTATGGCCAGTTTCCTTGCAGTTTGAGCATCTCCGTGCCCTGTGTTTCTTCCTGGGTTTGTGTCCTCTCATCCTAGATAGCTCCAACCAAGATTGCCATCTTGATTTCTTCGGTCTCCCCCGACCACGCTTTAGTTCTGGAGGAAAGCATTCTCGTTCCTCAATATGTTGTGACACGATAGGATATATATTCTCTGAGTATCCTGCATACAGATAATTCTTTGAGTACAGTGGACATACAAGTGTGGAGATATGCAAACCAGCATGTATTCCAGCAGCTATAGCATGAGAGCAAGGTATTTTCTCCACTCCATAGACACCACAATCACACTTTGCATGTTCCAAATCAACCACACAGTCCATTTTGCCACCTTTGACAAAGAAATGCCATCCATCAATTGGTTCGACCGTCATCGTACCCGCTATCTCTTCTCGAACAGCAAGCAAGTATTCAACACCCCCGCTATGTTCAGTTGTGAGACTCAAAGCATCTTGTCTCCTTTTCCAATACCATTTTCCTAACTTCTGCCTTATGAACTCCAGCAGGAACGTAATCGGAAATCCTCTTGCTCGCTTCAGTGCGGAATTAATAGATTCAGCAATGTTGCTTGTTTTTATGTTGAACCTGTTCCCCTTACAATAAACCCTTGACCATAGCCTGACGTCGGCTTTCTCCAAATACGTTGCAAGTTCCGGGTTTGCACTCCGTATCTCAGCCATGTACCGGTCAAAATCGTAAACCGTGTGAGCATAAGCAGCCCCTTTCACCAAGTACATGAGATGTTTCCCTTTAAACTTTTTGACAATGTTATCTTGAAGGTGATAATAACATATTCCTCGGGTTGCCCAAGGAAACACCTTATCACACGCACTTTTAATGGCCTTGTGCCGGTCGGAGACTATCACCAGAGGCTTGTCATGAGATATACAACTAGCCAATTTTGTGAAAAACCATTCCCAAGAAGGTATATCTTCCTCATCCACGATCCCAAAAGCCAATGGGAATATCTGAAAATTGCCATCTTGTGCGGCTGCAACTAACATAGTTCCTCCATACTTTCCACTTAGGTGAGTTCCATCCACCACAATGACCCTTCTCTGATACTTAAAACCTTTGATAGAAGCTCCAAAAGAGAGAAATAGATACTTAAATCTTTTCATAGAATCAAGTTCTATCGCCGTGATAGAATCAGGATTTGCAATGGAGATTTGCTCGAGATATGATGCCAGACGCGAATACCCTTCTTCTGCTGATCCTCTCACCAATCTTTGTGCATATAACAGTGCTCTGTATGAAGTGGTGTAATCAAGCGCCATGCCAAACATGTTCCTCATTGCATCAGTGATATGCTGCGGAGTTATCCCATCAATGATTCCAACACGATCAATGAAAAGACTACCTACATACTTCGGAGTACAGTGTCTCCGCTGAGCGATTCGGTCTCCCGCTGAGCATAAATGTTTTTCCACATACTTTGTTACCCAAAACGTGTTTGTCCCATGTTTGACACTCGCTCTGACCTTCCATCCACAATAGCTAACCGGACATGTTGCCACAACGAGAGTTTTCGTTGATTTGTATAATTTGAAAGAAAACTTACCCCTCACTGCTGCCAACCGCAGCTCTGAAAGCAGAGCACCCTTGCTAACAAAACTCTGGTTGACATAGATACTGGTACCATTCGATTTTCCTCCTTCAATAGCATTTGTCTTAGCATATGTCTTTTGGATTTCTTCAAAACAAATATTATCATCATCTTCCTCGTCCTCATCTGGAACCTTTCCATAAAGACTGTAATCCCCACCATTCTGATCCGTTTCACCAACAATAGAATTATCAGCATCCTCCTCCCCATTTTCCTCCTCCCCATCTTCTTCCCATTCACCAGCTTCATCATTATCACCAACATCTTCTTCCCATTCACCAGCTTCATCATTATCACCAACATCTTTTTCCCATTCACCAGCTTCATCAATATCCCTTTTCTCTGAAACCGTTTCGACCTTGCTGCGGCTTGATACACAAAGACATACTCTATGGGTTTTGAGTATCTCCAGCAAGTTTCGAACTTGTCTATCACTTGTAACATGAATGGGAAGACTGCCTGGAGCCATCATCATTTCTGCTGGTAATGAGTAGCTAATCTCCACACTCACTGTTCTCATGTCCAGGTTATAATCTTCTTGAGCCATTGCAACAAGTTCAGCATGTGTTGAATCTTCATTCAATAAAAACAATCTTCCTCCTTTGAGATCATCAACCACAAAATCCCAACGGAAATCTCTCAACAACCATTCTCCATACACTGCATGTAACTGAAAAATCATCTGCAAATATTCAAAATAAAACACATTAGTAAACATAGAGAAAAGGGAAATGAAGAAGTTCAATAAACATTGCCGCAGACGACTTAGCATTAAGTCGTCCAGAAGACTTAAAGGTAAGTCGTCTAAAGAGGTCACTTTTGCAATTGAAAATTAAAAGGGACGACTTAATTCTAAGTCGTCCGGCTTTGTTTGTTAAAAAAAAAACTTCAGACGACTTATATATAAGTCGTCTACGAGAAACGGGCTAGTTTTGCATTTGACCGAATCGTGTCAGATCTTTGACTATTTCTGGACGACTTATAATTCAGTCGTCTCTGGGAAAGTTAAAATTTCAATATTTTATGAAAACTTGACGACTTACGTGTAAGTCGTCCTAGGTTAGTTTTGTAATTGAAAAATAAAACTTGAAATTTAACTTTCTCCAGACGACTTAGATGAAAGTCGTCCAGCTAAACGACTTAATTTAAGGTCGTCCGGGATAAGCAAGGTTTGACCAGAAAATTGGGAAAAATTCTGGACGACTTTGCTTTCCCCGGACGACTTTAAATTAAGTCTTCTGGAGGGACGACTTTATATTAAGTCGTCTGGTTAAAGTTAAATTATGAAGTTTTATTTTTCAATTACAAAACTAACCTAGGACGACTTACACGTAAGTCGTCAAGTTTTCATAAAATATTGAAATTTTAACTTTCCCAGAGACGACTGAATTATAAGTCGTCCAGAAATAGTCAAAGATCTGACACGATTCGGTCAAATGCAAAACTAGCCCGTTTCTCGTAGACGACGTATATATAAGTCGTCTGAAGTGTTTTTTTTAACAAACAAAGCTGGACGACTTAATTTAAGTCGTCCGTTTGACCAGAAGACTCATCAGTAAGTCTTCTACATACAGATGACTTACTAGTAAGTCTTCTACGCGAACAGATCTTGAAAAAAAATTCAAATTCGTACCTTAAACTAGGTGAGATGACTTCGTTTGCACACAGGGTCTTCTCCAACCACCCAGAACCTCAAACGAAAGCAACCGTAAGTCAAAACGAAAGAAATATGGCTCTGCAACCATAGCCCATATTTTGAATCAAAAGCTTGAGTTTTTTGGATGAATATAGAGAGAAAGTGAAAGAAATGTTGTTTTTAGTTCATAACAATTGAAACAGAGAGAGTGTAGAGAGATTTATGTGCATTAAAGGGCATTAAAAGCTCCAAACAGTTCGTACAAGGTTGTTGCCACTATTCATTGCAGTGGCAGTATTGTAAATACTTGAAGAAGATGAGGTTGAGACAGTAAAGAAGCCATTTTCGAAAAAAAAAAAAAAAAATGTTAATGGCATTTTCGTAGATAAAGTGCAGGTGTGGGGTTAAAATCTCAAAAAAAAAAGGAGTCAAAAGAAAAGGTTAGTTTTCTGTTTGACTCCAAGTTTTGAGTCACTTTTGCAAAAAGCCCATAAATTAACAAGAAATTAAAAAAAAAAGACAACTAATGACTAATATATAAGCAGAACAGAAATCTAATTAAAAATTCTGGAAAATGAAAAAAAATAGAAAATATACAAATGAAATGATAAAACATATAGTGAAAGTGCACAATATAGCTTGAATTTTTAAAATTAGTCAACGATTAATAATTGTGAAAATACATCATATCATTTTCATATATAAATTTCAAGCATACATAGAGAAAATCAAAAAGATTTAAAAGGGAAATCCATTTATGATATTGTTTTTAACGTTTATCAAACCAAAGACAGCAAAAATAAAAAATAGTGAATCTTACATAACTTTTTTTTCTATTTTTAGTCACCAAACTGAAGTTTATAGAAATTAATAAGAAAAAATGATGGATAAACAAATTTTAAAATAAAAAGAAACACTTAGAAAAATAAAAATTCCCAACATGTAAAGGATAAAAAAATTAAAGTTATTCGAACTAAATAATATAATAAAAATTCACAATATAACCTAAAATATATAACTTCCAATAATACATAGGAAAAACTCATAAAATCAAATATTATTTGTGATAATGCTTTTTCACGTTAAATCTAACCAAACGGGGCCAGAGTTTAAAAGGAAAGTAGTGGATCTTTTGGAATTTTCTGTTTCTTATGGTGGCAACATTTAAGATAATGAAAATTAAAAACAAACTCTTGGAAGACCGCAATCAAGAATTTGTATATAATCAAAACCAAGAGTTAAAAAATAGTAGGAAAAATAAGCAAGAAAAAAATAAAACAATAAACTTATGCTAAGTGCATAAAAACAGTAGAACAATTGCAAAAGAAATGTGTGATACCAAGCACAATTTTAAGGCTATTACATCCTATCAAATACTAAAAACACATCCAGCTTCCTTACTGAATGAATAAAGAAAACAACGTGTTAAATCAAAACTTTGATAATACTAACATCTTCAGAAACAAACACGATAAAATTTACATGAAGATAAAAGTATAAACGTATTTTAGATAAGTCAAATGAAAATGGTTTAAGCAAAAATACACACTACTCTATTTTTACTTGAATATATAGGAAATAATCAATCACATATGAGGTTGTCTTCTGGTAATCAAATAAACACAATACTAATGAATTGCGATAATTACAAATGAAACAATATAAGGATATCTATATGATAGAAAATCAAACGTTCCTTACGCGATGTCCCTATTATGAAGAACAAGACAAAGGGAACTAATAGGATCTTTATAATGCCACCAAGAAGTTGCAAGTTCAATGATCTTGAAAGTAGATGCAGTGATTGTTTATATTACAAGCAAATAGATAAATTCTTGGAGACAGTTAACCCTTTATAAGAACAACCTCCATTTATGGATCCATTTCCGTTCTTCTCAATTTTCCATTCCAATGGTTTCAATTTTTAATAGTTTTGCTTTGTTGATCTCATCACAGACGGTGCTTGAGTTTCCATTACTTTTTATAAGAAATGCAACATCAATTTGTTAATTATGAACTCTATGATTCTATGAACAAATCAATTTGATTGGAATGCTAAAAAATAAGATTATAAACAAACAAAAAAGTAATTGACAACAAAAATTAAAATACGTATTTCAAACAGTGATCGTCTAAAAATACATTTCTTCTTTAATAACACCTACTTATTTTACGTTACACTTCCGTTATTTAACTCATCTTTTCAATAACATATTCAGCATACAGATAAACTGTTACTAAATGCAATCATCTAAACTCAATTCCATCGTACAAACGATAATCATGCCAACCACATACTCAGCTTTGAGAGTCCAAAATATAATAAACCACAACTAGCCAGTCAATCATGGCTTAAAAACATACAACTAGAATACACGTAAACCGCATCTAACCTATATAATATGTTATACGTAGCAACCTATTAATTAAACACAAACAACGAAATCAAACATAATTAGTTTTCGTATACATAATCCTTCTACACCCTAACATTCTTAAAAACCATAAACGTTGTTATACACTTCTCTTGAAAATGCTAATATGAAATACACATAATGAAAATATACAATAATATAATTATATATATGACACGAAAAGCATATCCCGCGATAAGCATAAGATCATTTTCTTTCGACGTATTTTCATTTTCATTTCTGTTAACATACTTCTTTTATTAAGACCATAAAATGAATTATAAATTCACGTAAGAACAAAGCATACGAACCCGGCGCGTAGCGCCGAAATACCACTAGTATAGCTAAAATCCTTGTAATACACACGAAAATGGATCATGAATGGTGTGGATAAGGAAATAAATGCACCTTGAAATATGATGATTCAATGAATCGAAAAAGTTGAACTTACTATATTGTGAAAAATAATAAGTACAATTTTCCTTATTTTCTTACAAACTACTCTCTCCGTTTTTTTAACAAGCGTCAGTTAGACACATTTCACACAAATTAAAAAATTAACAAAATATACTAATCTACTTTTATTTATTATACAACTGTTTAAAAAAAATGATTTAACTAAATAACTATTGGTCACTTAAAAGGATAAAAGTGATTAATGTGAAAATTTACATTGAAAACGTAGAATAACATTTATTTTGAAACAAATAAAAAAACTAAAATGATATTTTTTATGAAATAGAGGAATATAAAGTAAGTTTATACACAAAATAATAAATGAAAATGGAAGGTTTGCTTCTTCAATAATTGGCGTGAGAAAAACAAAACAGTATCAGAATAATAATAAAGTAAATAAGTGAAGGTGGGTGTTGTTGTAAAATAACTAGGGATCTGATGGAGAGATAGTTGATGTTGATTATCAATCAACTTCTGATCTATGTTTATGAAAAATATAAATAACAAAAGAGAGTTGGACATACAGAGAGAATAAAGACTTTTGTCTTAGTTATATCTTTCAAACATACGTAACATACAGATGTTTATGGGTCTATTTATAGCAACACTTAGTCGGTTAAGACTGAGATATTTTCCAAAGGAAAATAATAAAGAAATCAATACGGATAATCATTATCATCTTCTGATATTATCTAACACTCCCCCTTGATTATCCATCTTGTACTACGTAGTGCCTCGTTAAAAACCTAATCATGGAAAAACCCAATGGGACAAAAACCATGACAAGGAAAAAAGAGTACACTGTCGTAATCTCCCCCTGAGAATAGTGGCCATAGCTTTCTCGTCACAGGTCATGTAAATGCCGCATTCCGATACCATACACGTGTTTTCGGAATGTTGTAATAGGAAGAACCTTCGTAAACAAGTCTGTCGGATAGTCGCTTGACCGTACATATTCGATGTCCACCTTTTTATTTTTCTCGAGCTCCCTTATGTACCAGAAGAATCTTGGAGGAATATGCTTCGTTCTGTCACTCTTAATGTAACCTTATTTGAGTTGAGCGACACAAGCCGAATTATCTTCAAATGTTTTCGTCGGCTCTTTCTCGTTGACTATTCCGCTTAATTCTTATATGTGGTGACTCATTGACCGAAGCCACACATATTCTCGACATGCTTTGAAGAAGTCGAAACCTAGGATCGTTTCTCGGAACGCTATGTAATCGCGGTTTCACCAATTGTAAAACCATATCCAGTTTGTGTTCGACTTTATAAATAGCATGTATCTGCAAAACCATACCAAACTTGAGTTTTCTAGAATAAATCAACCATAATTTAAAACATACCTTGGAGAGAACGGATATTCTCGACGCCGTTCTAATTTCCATGAATAGGAAATGAGCAGGATCTTGCAAAGACATTAGTGTCTAAAAGTATATTTAATCAAATACAACTCGCAAGATATATAAGCTCACATATGCTTTATTACCATTAGCATCTCCAAAGTACTTATTTATGTAAGATCTTACCAGGATCTTTTAAACATCTCTTTCAACATCGAGAGATCTATTTATCATTGGAGTACTTAAAGGAGTCGTTTTATTCATACAAAAGTGTTTTAATAACTTTTTCGTATGATTTGATTGATACACAATTATTCTTTCTCGGAGATGCTCTATCTGGAACCCAAGACAAAACTTTGTCTTTCCGAGATTTTTCATTGCGAACTCCTCTTTCATATGAGTTCGAGCATCATCAACCTCCTTTTGAGTTCCAATTATGTCCAGGTCATCTACATATACAGCAATGATCACAAAGCCAGATGACGATTTCTTTATAAAAACGCATGGACATATCACATCATTCACATATCCTTTACTCAAAAGATATTCACTTAAGCGATTGTACCACATGCGTCCGGATTGCTTTAATCCGTAAAGTGATCGCTGTAACTTGACCGAACAAATCTCCCTGGATTTTTTTTTTCTTTCTTTCAATGCCCCTGGCATTTTCAATCCCTCAGGGAGTTTCATACACATATCGTTATCCAACGATCCATACAAATATGTAGTCAAAACGTCTATAAGATGCATTTCAAGATTTTTAGATGCCATTAGGCTCATCAAAAATCTAAACATAATTGCATCCATTACCGGAGAATACATTTCCTCCAAATCAATTTCCGGTCTCTGAGAAAATCTTTGGGCAACTAATCAAGTTTTATATCGTGTTACTTTTCTCACGAATACCCACTTATACCCAACAAGATTTATATTCTCAGGCGTTATGACTTTAGGTCCAAAGACATTTCTTTTATTCAGGGAGAATAATTCAATTTGAATGGCCGTCTGCCACTCCTCCCAATCATGTCTTTTTAAAATTCCAAAATGGACCTTGGATCGGGATCATCACTTTTATGATAAATCTCTTTGGACAGAAAAGGAGAACATTTCATCAAGATCTTTTATCTTATAACTTTTTCATCAAGGGTGTAGTTGATGGAAATCTCATATTTTTCTGTTCCCTTTTCGTCATCTGGATCATCTTTATTTGGTTCATCTTGACCATTTTCATTTATGCCTTCTTTCAGACATATTTCAGTATCAGGTTCTTCTGGAACCTTACCACTTATGCCTTCTTTCAGACATCTTTCAGTATCAGGTTCTCTTTGAACCTCTCCACTTATGTCTTCTTTCAGACATTTTTCAGTATCAGGTTCTTCAGGAACCTTGCAACTTTTCTCAACCAATTTCTTTCGGGGATTTTTATCTCTAGAACCCGCTAGTCTCCCCCTCTTTAACTGAACTCTAGGTTCATTTATTTTGTTACCATCACTTTGTTCTTTAGGAACATCAACTCTTGATGGAACATTTTCAGCGGGTATATCATGTCGTATCTGTGAACACATCTGGTAACTGGTTTGCCAAATTATGCAAATGCACAATTTCTGGAATTTCCAGCTCTCATTTATTCGTAGGGGATCAAGGTGTAACAACGACTATGTACACCAGGTAATCTCTTTAGGAATTTTTCTAATTCCTCCCCCTTACGCTGGAAATTCATCCTCATTAAATGGCAATCGGCGAACTGTGCCATAAACATATCACCAGTTACTGGTTCAAGATACCTTATATACGGCTTGTTCTAACTCTTCCAGAGTTTTATACATTCCCGAGAGCATCTTTAAGTCTCCAGGGACTTCTAAATATCAAGATGCAACTCGAGTCGTTTTTGTCCTGCCAGACATTTCAATATACTGCATCTATTTTAATTTTTTTCCAGTGACCTTGGAACAAGCCGTTTTTCATACCTCAAGGTCATCTTTCATTTCATTCTCTGGAGAAATATATACCTTGGACTTTTGGTCCAAAAATCTCTCGTTTTTCTAACGAGGTTTATATCGAATTGATGGCCAATCAATTCATGCTATCCTCATATATAGAGGTAGATTCATAATCCTTATTTATATAGCGCTTTTTCATTTATTGTCGACAATCTATTTTCTCTTTGGTTCCATCTTTTTATTCGTACTGATATGGTTAATCGAGATCTCTTTATCATCATCAATGATTTACCCAGGTACCTGACTATTATATTAACCATATCAACGGTCTCATCATGAGATTCATCCTCTATTTATATTTTTGCTCCTTTTCGAGGACTCTTTGGAACCAAAGTGGTCCATCACGTCTCTAGCGTGCCATAGGCTCATATATCGTCCGTTTAGGATACTATTTTCTTATTGGAGCATTTTCAGCTGGAATATGAGATATCATTATTTCATCAAAATGTCTGGCAGGCATTTTGTAAATGGATTATCCTACTTTTCATTGTAATCCATTTCACATATCTCATTCCACCAGCTTATCATATGCTTCTAGTAAACTTGCGAGCATATTTCTAATTATCCATGTACTTTATCCCTCTGGATTGTATATGTCGTTATTACATGCACAACTGCATGTTTACACCCGATCATGGGGATCAATCATCTTATTCGAATTTACTTTATCAAGTTCTTTTTCGAGTGCGAACATAATTTTTTCAATGTTCCACTTACTAGGATTCTTTAATTCTCCCCCTCGAGATGATGACACTCCATGTCTAAAATCTCGTACTGAATCCCACTCTAGAACCAATAACATATTCAGTTTTCTCATTTGGGATGAATTATGTTTCAAATCCTTTAGAGTGAGATCTTAATTTGGGGTCTGCTTAAAAAAATCACATATAGTGAACTTGTTTGATGATTCATCACCATGATGGTTTCCTTTATTTTTTTGACATGCTATATGTGAAAAACTTCTGGTTTTTCAACATTTCACAATAATGTGGATAACATTATTGGAGATGGCTATATATCAGTAAACTTCAGGTTTACCACTCATTTATACTTTTGTCATCCTTTTCTTATGCATGTCTTTTTATCATAAGCTCCTCTAGAGCCAATAATAATTTTTATAGTAATAGATATTGTACTTACTTATTTTGAGAGATGAGAAATATTTGTTACCTTTAGTAGTCATGTACGATGACCCAATATCTGCCAGGTACATCTATCTCCATCCTGAATCTCAAAATCTTATTCAGGAAGATAATTCTCATATCACATCGATATTTTATTTTCATTTTCTGGACCAACCAGAAAATCTGAATCATCAAGATGAGTATTCAAGCTATGAAAAGATGGTTCGGGCTCATAAGAGATGAAGTTTATTTCACTTCCTTTCTCTTTTTCTTTTTGAATCTCGATATAGATCGTCTAAATATTTGGCGTACGAAAACTACGTACCCAATTTTCTTTCTGGCCGTATCTATAGCAAACCTTTTCTGTTTGCCTTTTATCACCCGACCACTTTCATTTTTCGTGGAAGTTTCCATTATTTTCATAGGGACGGAATCTTCTTTCTCGTCCTCTTCCACGACCACGATAGCGGTTTCAACCGCATCCACACCCTTGTTCTTTTCAAGAAGGACCGATTTGATGGTTTAGTATCATGAGTTTCTTTTCTTTTCAATTCTCACGGAGGATTTACATCAACTCAAACAATTTGGTGAATCATTTCTTCCAAGGATTTGATTATTCAAAGATCTTCTAGATCTTTCTCATGATACACCTCATCTTATAAACCATCATTAAAGTGGTGTAAATTATCATGGCTTTATCTTTTTCTCATCCGATATTGTTTCAACTTATCGATGATTTCTCAAAGCTCATTTTTTCTCAGGTGCATCTTTGCACTCACTGCCCAGGTCATATAACTATTTCCCGTAATATCAAGGGCATTTATTTTGAGCTTTGTCAAATTTTATATGATAACCGAATTCATAAAATAATAATATATAAAGACGGAAATTGAAATGCAGAAACTAAATGCATAAATTTAAGGAGCATAAATAAAATTGGAGGTTTAGCCTACCACATGATCCGAAGAGTCTTAGACTACCATATTGATCATTTTTCAAAGTCCGAGGAGACATGGTCTACCATTTTGAATTTTACTTATTTCAAGGTCCGAGGAGATTTAGTCTGTCATTTTTGACCTTTATTTTTATTTTTATTCACGGAGGCAACACCTACCACGTGTTTCTCTGATCGTGAAGGCATAGCCTACCATAACGATCAGTCGGGAAATGCAACGCCTATCATCCCGAAAATAAACGGAAAAGGCCTAGCCTCTCACTCCAGAACAATAATAAAATTTAAATAAATTAAGTATATTGAAACACATAAATTTAAACATTACCTCGACTGGTTTAAAAATTTTCGGATTGATAAACCTCAATTGGTCAGAGTTTCGTGATGATAATGTGTCGTAAAATAACTAGGGATCTGATGGAGAGATAGTTGATGTTGATTATCAATCAACTTCTGATCTATGTTTATGAAGAAAATAAATAACAAAAGAGGTGGACGAGAGAATAAAGACTTTTGTCTTAGTTATATTTTTCAAACATACGTAACATACAGAT
The DNA here is from genome assembly GCF_020379485.1 of Brassica napus. Classification (NCBI taxonomy): domain Eukaryota; kingdom Viridiplantae; phylum Streptophyta; class Magnoliopsida; order Brassicales; family Brassicaceae; genus Brassica; species Brassica napus. Next base: position 42,543,865 of record NC_063452.1, read on the forward strand.
GTTTATAGGTTTATTTATAGCAACACTTAGTCGGTTAAGACTGAGATATTTTCCAAAGGAAAATAATAAAAAAATCAATATGGATAATCATTATCATCTTCTGATATTATCTAACTGGTGTTATTTTATACCAGATCCTCTTTGATCGGTGCTTATAGTTTGGCATAAAGTGAGCCATATGAATACAAATGTGGAAGTCCAATATAATATTCCCAAGATGAAAATTGGGTAGACTGAAAAAGAAGTCAATTGATCAAACATGAATAAAATTGGGTAAAGATCACATTTTCAATCATTAGACAGTGATCCATCAAGGTCTAGCTACGAAGATAGGCATGGTTAAAGTGGGAATCGTATGACACATTAATTTAGAGCATTCTTATCAATAAAATATTTAACAAGGACAAAAAAGAGAAAATAAATGTTAAAGAATTAAAGGAAAACCTTTTTGTTTTTATAAGCAGCTATATCAAAATAATGAGATTTAAAAAATAAACAAATCACCGTTAAAAGTGATTTTAGTGTATAAATGGTCTAACATGACCAAGAAATTACTCAATTGATCGATTAGTATAATTGTTCTTGCTTTCTAATATTTAATATTAATTTTAGTATAAATATTCAACCGCAACTACCATTCGGAACTTTAAAATATAAATGCTAAGCTTCTATAATTCACCGCTTAGATGTTGTATGAATTAGTCAGAAAGATTATTAAAAGCGTAAATGCTTTTTTTTTTTTTTTTAAACAGGAGGTTCAACGGCGACCCGTAATCTGCAAGTGGTTTCCGATTGCCCGAAGACCCGTAATCCGCACTTGGTTTCCGATTGCCAACCGTCTAATCCCCCCGGCCCGGAACCAGCCGGCACTAATACCCATTACCCAAGGATCCGGCACCAACGCCGCGATAACTTTAAACTTGGGGAGGGCGTAAAGCATTCCGTGGCCACATGGGGTATTCGAATTAAAAGTGTAAATGCGTGAAGACAAACATTTGGACCCACATAGGTTCATCAAGCAATCAAAATGTATGTTTTAAATCGCATTCGGATTGCGTTATTTATATTTTTCAAACTTTGTACCTATGATCAGCAATATTTCACTCGCACGATTCTGAACTTAATTACTTTAGATAAGTTGTGTATAGTTTGCAAGAATGTGAAAATAAGCCAAAATTCCAAACACTTTCATCACTTCAACACCAATTGCTAGACCTTTTCAATTAATAGTTTTCCCTATACCGCTTTGTTACTGTTTTCCTAAAATTTCTTGATCATCCCGTGCTGTATTCACCAAACTTCAGTTTACATTTTCAAAATCTTTTTTCATACGGAGTTTAAATAATACGTTTGTTGATCCCCCCAAAAGTACTTAAGATACGAGAATTAATATATTTTTTTTTAAATTGAAACTGAAAAAGAACATTCGTAAAAGAAAAAAAATTACAATTATCTTTTCCGGGGTGCCCCGAAATATCTCCTTACAAGTGTAACCAGGACAGTGGGCACGCAATAAAATTCGATCCCACTCATATATACGCATAGGAGACGCCCTAGAGTTATTATCTATTAATCCAAAATAACAAACACAAGAATTGTATTAGTTCCTTAAATTTAATAATTTATCTTTACTGGTGACACAAAATGTTAACTATACTTGAAGCTTGGACACCTACTTTGGACTCACAAAGCTAGTATTCATGATTGTCAATATTCCTGATATTTAGAGCTAGTTGTGTGTAATTTCTCTTGTAAGATATTTGTAGGACCATCTACCCCACTAGTTATATAACATTTTCCAATAATCATCCTTTGTATGGATCTAAGAGCACTTTCAACGGTGTTTTCGGTGGTTCGGAATCATAGGTAAACGTTTTAGAATTTTTTATTATTATTTTTCTTTGTCTGTTAAAAAAAAAAAAAATTAAGACGGAACCAATCGCAGATCGCCACGTGTCGTGGGATCCATGAATAGTATAAAGATTCACTAACAATCAGTCCTTAGTTAAAGATTTTAAGTATTCAATTCTTAACCAAATATGAGCCCCACCAAATATCTTAATATTATTTTGCTAAAGAGTCTAAAATCTTCGGTTGGAGGTGCTCCAAGTGTGTACCACTATAATATTATTTTTAGTTTAACGAAGCATGACCATACTCGAAAGAATATCTAATACTATTATTTTACAACAGTTAACACGTTCACTTTATAACTAACTATTGCTACTAAAAACGGATGAAAGAACTATTCCAACCATCAGTACTGCGTCACTACTGCCTAATCTATAGGGTACCATATTGTAATACCACCATTTACAATAATTAATCAAACAAATACAAATACTTAAGATGTGCATTATCTACCCAACTCTAGTCAACTTCACATTAAATACTATCACTTGGACATAATAGCTGCTACATTAGCTTGTTTTCCAACTCTATATCAACTAGTGCGCTATATTTGAACGTTATGACGAATTTGAATCAGTCTAGGAGTCTGATTGTTGTTTGGGCTGTTGAGGCTTTGTGGTCGGATAACTTTCAATTTAAAATAAACCTTGCTTTTATTTTATTTATAGAGACGTCCCAATATAGTTCAGTTCTACTTTTATGAATTTAACGTGTAGACGAAAAGACTCAAAAGTCGAACATGTATTTATTCAACTTGCCACTTTATTTGGGTTTGGTATGTTTGTGATCACTTGGTATACAGTTGACATTTACTAGTTTTTTGCTTGACTAGCTTGAGAATATGTTAATTTAGGCTGAGAATGAGAAGTGTGAAAAAGGTAGTTCTACCATCTGGTGGATGTTCCGTATGTGTTTTTGCCATTCATCAACTTTGATTTTACAAATTGTGTTTCATATTTTTAATAATAATAAATCAATGAATTACTAGTGGTTCAGTTTTACAAAGAAAAATCAAGTTCTGCTATAAACAGAAGATACATATCATTTAGCAAGTGTTATGTTAGAGATTAAAGTTGTTCTTTGGTTTTGAATAATAAATATAAACTAATATTGATAACTTTATCATTATAATTACAACAATATTTGTTTGATAAAATGTGTTCCATCATGCAAAACCATAGTCAACATAATGAATTGATGTTTAGTTCGTATTAAATATAAAACTATTATACCATTTTTTATGTGTTGGTTAATATTAAAACTCAAAATAGGTAATCATGTGTCAACATGTCATCATCGTGTTTATAAAACACAGTCACATGAACCGGTATTCTCGGGTTACACAATAAATCCAGCCTTATTAGTCAAATAAAGAATCAAAGCCATCACAGTTGTTCCCTTTGACATGAATACCACCAGATTTCATTAAATTAAGGATTCGAACGGTAAAAACAGTAAAAACAGGACAAATCAATCAGATAATGCAGATCAAATAGGGCAAATGCAGATCAAGCAGGACAAGTGCAGATCAAGCGGATCATGCAGGAGAAAACTATATTGTAACTTATGAATGACAAAATCAGTTCAAAACTATAGATCATATATTAAAACAATAAAAACGACACGTAGATATCTAAACAAATATCTTAAATGTTATAGGATAGGCCGAAATGCATGTAAATGTTTTATAAGATACTTATACTTCTTTTATTTTCTTATTTATAAAAATTAAATATTATATGACAAAAAATAATAAGTAGAGAATGATAATTTTGTATTGTTAAAGTTGTAAATAAAATAAAATAAAAATATTGTATTCATAAAAGTAGATAAATATATTTTTAAAGTTATGTGTTGTAACAAAGTTATTTATTGACAAACAAAAAAAAGCAGATTAACACTACCAAATGTTGGCGGATGAGATCTGCATGCAGATCTCCTACTTTTTCCACAAAAAGACAAAAAATATTGAACTGCATGCAGATCTCCCGCTTGAACTGCTTTTACAAACAGAAAATGGTGAATAGTGAATGCAGTGCGGGAGAACTGCATGTGCAGGAGAACTGCACTTGTCCCACTCCTCCATTCGAAACATAAACATGTACTCTCTCTCTTGCTTAAAAATGTCATTTTGATATTTTTTTGTATATACATTTTATACTCCGTTTCATATTAAATGTTATTTCAAGTTTTTGTACGTGAATTAAAAAATTATCAAATTTTATGTTTTACTCCTATTTAATATAATTTTATATTTGATTTTATTAATTAATGAATTAAAAATAAGAGTAAATTTATTTTTATTAAATGTGTGAATTGAAAACTTAAAACGATATTTAATAATGAAACAAAATAGAAAAATTAAAATGGCATTTAATACTCATTTCGTCTCAAAATAATATATATTTTAGAGTTTTCACATTTATTAAGAAAACACGTAAAACTTTGACAATAAATGCATTGTTTTCTGTGTTAAGTTATTTTGTATGATTTTTAACCAATCAAAGTTCAGTAAATACAATTTATGTTTTTGAAATTTATAATTTGTCATTATTAAATATATTGAAGATAAAATATAAATTTTTAAAAAATAATTTTTGTTTCTAAGACATGGATCATTCTGGAACGAAAGAAGTATAAAACAGAGGAGAGAAGAGAGTATCTACCAAAATGTCACCTTGTCTGTTCACACGGAACACTACATAATGTAACGGTTGAATAGTCATGCCATTGAAAAGCATTTAAAATAAGTTTGATATTTTACCGTGTTCGAAACTACGCTAGGCGTAACGCGTGCGGTCGGATGACGCCTAGCGCCGAATCAATAAATCAGAGAATATACGGAGATTAATCGGAGATTTATTTTAGGGCATTTTTATATTATTTTGTATATATTTAATATATTGATACTGATTACAAAAGATTCACGGTGGTGTGGTGGTTTGGTGATGTTTATTAACACCACCCAACTTAGGTTCCAGGTATTTTTGGTGCGATGTATTTTCGAGTTTTCATTAAGGAGGGGCAAATTAGTCATTTACCATCCATCTTCTTCCTATAGGGTTTATTTCTCTGCAATTTTAATAACGACGGCTGCTGGTTTTTTTTTTCCCATTTTCCATCATCTCTTTGTTTTTTTTGTTGTTTTAGCACCTATGTCATAGATCTTATGTAGAACATTTGGTTTCTGCTCCTACCATCCGATTTTTTTTCCCGGATAGATTGAAATCGCCACGGTCCACAACCGTTTAACGTTTATCCGCCGCGTTCTCGGACCAAACCGCCGCGTTTTAGAACAAGGATTTTTACTATGTAACATTTATTTAGTTTTCTTAATGACATATATCAAGGTTGTATGGATTTAATTAATAATTAGCCTCCAGGTTTTTTTTTATGCATAACTTTTGAAAAGTTTAAAAGTTCAAAAATACTATTAAAAAGTTTAGTCCCTTAATGATTATTGTACTACATCAACCCCAAAAAACGTTTATCTTTAGTTTTGTATCTTTTGTAGTACTGATATGTCAACGTGCGGTACATAAAAACGTTTATCTTTATTAATCTTTTTAATTTTAAAGCTTTCTTCTTCATCATCTCTGCTTCTATATATCTTTCCATAAACACCAAATCCCTTTTTAAAAATATACTACTGCCATTCTTGGCGATTAATTCTTTGGTCTTCGTTCCGTGTAAGCATTTAATGTATTGGTTTTGTTTTTCTTCTATCTCTTTGGGAAATGCAAGTGTGGTCTTCATGTGTACCTGTTTCATCTACAAGTTCACTTTCTCTTTCATTTTTCATTCTCTTGTCTTCCCCAACAAGAACACAAATCTAGTTCCTGTTTCACAGATTGAACAACTATGTGATTTGAGAAAAAGGGTCTGTTTAAAAAAAACCGATCTTGTTACGTTGTAGATTAATTCTGATTCCTGAGTATAATCCAAAGTCATTAACTTTATGGATTAGATCTCTAAGCAAAAGAGATCATTTGCGTCATTTGATTCTATTCTATGGTTTAGCTTTTACAGATTTATGCAATAGATTAAAATAATCTTTAGATTTATCTTTTTCTGTGTGGCTAAGTAAGTAACTGTTCTGTTTCAGATACTTTGGGCGTGGAAAGCAAGAAAAATTGTCAGAGTAGGACTGATCCGTAAAGAAGGTACCTTTTTACATATGTCTCGTCATCCCTGAAAAGAGCAAGTTTTTGAATTGATATTAAAGAATCTGTCTTTTGGGTTCTTCGTAGAGTTTTGAAACAAAAAAAAAAAACAGAGACTCTGTAAAAATGAGGAGCTCCTTGATGATGGAGAGAGAAGCAAGAAATGAGACCGAGAGAGAAGAAAGAGATGACTTGGAAGAGACTCAAAACGAAGCAGATGAGTTCAGGTCAATTCCTCCATGGAAGAGTCAAATCACTTTCAGGGGAATCGTTGCAAGCATAATCATTGGTATTATCTACAGTGTGATCGTGATGAAGCTAAACTTGACCACAGGTTTGGTACCGAACCTAAACGTCTCTGCAGCACTTTTAGCCTTTGTGTTCCTTAGAAGCTGGACCAAGCTTCTTACCAAGGCAGGGATTGTGACTAAACCGTTTACTAAACAAGAGAACACAGTGGTCCAAACATGTGCTGTTGCTTGTTACAGCATTGCAGTTGGAGGTAATTTTGGTGAATTTTTGAAAACATTTTTAATGATGTTTAATCAGCTTTTAATTGGTTGGTTGAACTTGTGTTTGTGTGATTTGCAGGTGGGTTTGGTTCATACCTACTTGGTTTGAGCACAAAGACTTATGAACAGTCAGGAACTCACACTGAAGGGAATAGTCCAGGAAGCACCAAAGAGCCTGGGATTGGTTGGATGACTGCTTTCTTGTTCTTTACTTGCTTTGTTGGTCTCTTAGCGTTGGTTCCTTTAAGAAAGGTAGATAGTTACTATTCCCTCCATTCCATTTAGATATATGTTTATAAAAAAAAATTTGTTTCACAAAAATAGATGTTTCATGTTTTCATATAGAAATTGTAAACTTTAAGAAAATTAAAATTTATTGAATTACTATTTGTTTAAAGTTATTGAAAATTGATAATAACAAAAAGTAATGCCTTTATAAATAGTGCTTTAATGTGTTTTTTTATTAATGTGTGAAAATATTAGAAAATTTTATATATAAAATATATTATTTTTTACTTGTTTTGTTGGTCTTGGCCCGGCCTTCGGGGTCACTATGGGCCAGGCATGGACTACTAACCCCGGTTTGGCTTGTTTGGTCTAATCCCAACATCTTTGTTTGTTGGTTAGGTCTAGACTGCTAAAATTCGTTATGGCTTTGTTTTGTTAACCAGATCATGATCATAGACTACAAGCTGACATATCCAAGTGGAACAGCTACCGCGGTTTTAATCAACGGTTTCCACACTTCTAAAGGCAATAAAATGGCTAAGTAAGTATGAAACCTATGTTTTTCGTACTCTCTTGCTCTCTTTAGCCACTACTTCTCACGTTTCTGATTTGAATAAAACAATTTGTTTGCTCTGTTTCTATGCAGGAAACAAGTGTTTGGGTTTGTGAAGTATTTCTCCTTTAGCTTCATATGGGCCTTCTTTCAGTGGTTCTTCACTGGAACCAGTGGTACAGAGTGTGGATTCATTCAGTTTCCTACTTTTGGATTAGAAGCTTGGAAGAACTCGTGAGTTTTCATTCATATTTCTATGGTACTTAACACATCTCAACTGATCAAAACGGAAACTTGATGATCTTGAAAATACTCCACAGATTCTACTTCGACTTTAGCATGACATACATTGGAGCAGGAATGATCTGTTCCCATATTGTCAACATATCTTTGCTTTTTGGCGCGGTTCTTTCCTGGGGAATCATGTGGCCTCTCATTAAAGGTCTTAGTGGAGATTGGTACCCATCTACTCTGCCTCAAAGCAGCATGAAGAGTCTCAATGGTTACAAGGTGTTCGTATCTATCTCATTGATCCTCGGAGACGGGCTTTACCATTTCATCAAGATACTTATGTTCACAGCAAGAAACATATACTCCAAGTTAAAGAATCACCACTCTGGGAAATCTAGTAAGTATATATATAATACCGGAAACTATTATTATAGTCGTTACTATATAGTTATTTCGTATCTGATTGGAGATATTTTACCGCAGATTTGGAGAAAGACAAACAATCTATTGCAGATCTCAAAAGAGATGAGATCTTTGTAAGAGACAGCATTCCTCTATGGGTTGCAGCAGTTGGATACGCAGCTTTCTCTGTTGTCTCGATCATCGCCATCCCTATGATGTTCCCGGAGCTCAAATGGTACTTCATTGTCGTAGCGTACATGCTAGCTCCATCTCTAGGTTTCAGTAACGCCTATGGAGCAGGGCTTACAGACATGAACATGGCTTACAACTACGGTAAAGTCGCTCTCTTCATCTTAGCCGCTATGGCAGGGAAACAAGACGGTGTAGTCGCGGGACTTGTCGGATGCGGGTTGATAAAATCCATCGTCTCGATATCTTCAGACCTAATGCACGACTTCAAGACAGGGCACTTGACTCTGACTTCACCGCGGTCGATGCTTGTGAGCCAAGCAATCGGGACGGGGATCGGCTGCGTCGTGGCTCCTCTCACTTTCTTCCTGTTTTACAAAGCCTTCGATGTTGGGAACCCTGAGGGAGAGTATAAAGCTCCCTACGCTTTGATATACAGAAACATGGCGATTCTTGGAGTCGAAGGCTTCTCTGCTTTGCCTCAGCATTGTCTGCAGCTTTGCTATGGCTTTTTCGCGTTCGCGGTGGCTGCTAATCTCGTCAGGGATATGTCGCCGGAGAAGATAGGGAAGTGGGTCCCGCTGCCGATGGCTATGGCGGTTCCGTTTCTTGTCGGAGGGTACTTCGCTATAGATATGTGTGTTGGGAGTTTGATAGTGTTTGTGTGGAATAAGAGGGATCGAGTTAAAGCCGGTTTGATGGTACCGGCGGTTGCTTCCGGTTTGATATGTGGTGATGGGCTTTGGATTTTGCCGTCGTCGGTTCTTGCTTTGGCCGGTGTGAAGCCTCCCATCTGTATGAGCTTCATGCCGAGTAAATAGGTTAAGTTTACTTTTATATGAGTTTTGCTCTCTGTGTAGTAGTGTTAAATAGCTAAAGAAATGTTTTAATAAATAGAGTTTGAGAGAAAGAGAGGTTATATAATTCAATAATTATGTATACAAATAAAGACGTCTTAAATAAATTTTATAATTTACTTTTTTTTAAATGCTAAGGATTATTTAATTTTTATATAGTACGAACTCACTATTTCAGAATAAGAATAAATTAAAGAAAATCCTTTATATACTAAATCGCAAGTCAAATCTGGCACATGACAAAACTTTATAAAACAAAAAATAAAACAAAACAAAAAACATTTAAATTCTTTTTATCCTTTTTTCTGCAATCCAAATTTTTAACTGTTCATATTCCTATTTCTTCTCAGAAAACTAAACCCACGTTAACCTTTTTTTTTTTTTGCTAAAATAGTCAAGTTGCCTTACATATTTTGAAACTGTTTTTTCATCTCCTTCTCCTATATAAGTTGCAAACCAAATCTACTTTTTTCTACATTGTCTCTCTCACAAACAAAATTTATATTCCGTTTCTTCAATATTTTTTTTTTACTTTTCATTTAATTTGTTGTTAAATTATCAAAATAAAGAACTAGATCAAGTTATCAAAGGAAGATGTAAACCAAGTTATCCAAGGAAGAAGTAAGTGTTTCATTGTTATCAATCTTATGTTTCCTACAACAATAATATAACGTGTACATTATCAATTTTATCCCTGTGCAACCATAATCAGTGTAGGTTTTCTTTGGCTTATAATATAAATCTAGATAGCAATTTTTTGAATCTGTTTCTCTCAATTATATTGTAAAACTCTAATACATATTTTCTATAGATGGATAAAATAAATCTGAAAAAGATGACAAGAACCTGCAACTCTGCTCAACCATCTCAAGATTTCATGAATCATCGAGAAGACAAAATGTGAGATAAATGTGCGTAGAGGGTGAAACGTGAGATATATATATATAGGTGATTAGAAGGTGAAATATATGTTCTATGTTCATATTTAATCTTAAAATCGTGACAGTTTTTTTTAAAAAAACTGGCTTTCTTTTTTCTTAAGAAATATATGTTCATATTCTATTAATTTTAAAATAGTGTCGGTTTTGTAAGTTAAAAATCATAATATATGTTTTCTTTTGAGAAAAAAAATCATAATATATGTTACTATATTGTAACTACTCACGTTTATTTATCACAAAACCTAAGTAATTATACTAGATTTGATATTAATAAATTATAGATAAATCCTTTTTTTTTTAAACAAAATCTTTTTAAAATATGTATTTTAAAAACAACATCAGATATTCCGTAACAGCCTATATTTTCTTTAATATTAGCTATGTCAAAATATTTATAGGATGTGTAAAAATTTAAAATTTATTTTAATTTTAATTTATGATAAAAAAGTTGAAAATATAATAGATTATGCACGGGAGTACACTAGTTAAAAATAAAGTAGCAAATATTCTCAAGATGAGAAAGAAAAGATTACATTAGAACCAAATATGAGAGATTTCTTTCACCTTTCCCCAATTTGCTAAACTTTTATTAATTTCTTTTATTGGTCGCAAGAGAATTAGTGAAAGAGCACACTGAAACCACACGTCATATTGCTATCGGGGAGACGCTAGTTTCTTTGGTACGGCGTAGACCATAAATTAGATTTGAACCAAAGTCCAAATTGATCTGCGTTCAAAAGTCAAACCGCAGCTTGACCGCAACTACCCTCTATTCAACAAAACATTTCAAGGGTAGTTTAGTAAGTAACATTTTAATACTAGAAAGTTCTTAAGTAGGTGAAGAGTTAGTTACCCCACGAGGTGCTATCGCAATTCTGAATCTGAAAGCAGAAAGATCCCCCACCTTTGGTATCACGATCTTCTTCGAAATCATCATTCTGATTATTTCGATTTGAATCTGTCATTGTTACTTTACTCTACTAATCTTGATTATTGTAGATTTGAGGAGAGAGATGGCTTCAGAGAAGAAGGTTCTAGGTTTCGAAGAAGTTTCGCAGCACAACAAAACCAAGGATTGTTGGCTTATTATCTCCGGCAAGGTTAGTTAGGTCTTGTCTGAGAATTCTCTCGTCTACACGACATAGTGTTTTTGTACGCTATTGATTTATCTAAAAGCTTCGATGATGTGACACTGGAGAATCATGGTTTGATGTTTACTGTTGATAGTTAGTTATTGATTATGACCCTTGATTGTGTTCCCTTCTTGAAGCTGATCTAGTTAGTGTCTGTCCATTAATGATTGATTGATGTCTTGTTTTTTTACTGAGTTTAGGTCTATGATGTGACCCCTTTCATGGATGATCATCCCGGTGGCGATGAAGTGTTATTGTCCTCAACAGGTTTTGATACAAAGGATAAAATATTTATTATTTAACTTTGGTTTCTTTATGTCTGATCCAGTTGATGACTGTTTCTGTTGCGGTGTTTGTTGCAGGGAAAGATGCTACGAATGACTTTGAAGACGTTGGTCACAGCGACACCGCGAGGGACATGATGGAGAAGTACTACATTGGCGAGATCGATTCGTCTACTGTTCCAGCGACAAGGACATACGTTGCACCAGTGCAACCCGCGTACAACCAAGACAAGACACCAGAATTCATGATCAAGATCCTTCAGTTCCTTGTTCCAATCTTGATCTTGGGTCTTGCTCTCGTCGTCCGTCAGTATACTAAGAAAGAGTAGAAGCAGAGAGAGGCTTGCGGTATTGCTTCCCATTGGATAACTCTTTCCCATATCTCTGTATTTCGAAACCTTGGTTTGGTTCTAGATTGCACACCTCTGTTCTAAAAATTATTCTTGTTAGAACTACTATAAACCAATAATCAATGTGTTGTTAGTGTTTTCGTTGGTGGTATCATCTGGTTTATTTTTGTGTGTTGATTGAGATGTGTTCAACTTTGATGATCAAATAAAAGAGTGTTTCTCTGTTGGTGCTAAAATGTGGAAACGAGAAATTGAATAGGCTACAATTTAACTTCGTATGATCCATCCAATTGTGGAAAAAGACAGTAGCTTCAGACTCATCCCTTACATTTTTTCCCCGACAAGATATTGTCTTGTTCTTTTCATTACTATTACTACTACTACAATAAACGTTGATGGATAGATAGACAGACAGTAGTATCGTGTTGTCTCTGTGATGATGAAAACAGAAAGAAAGAAAAGCTGAGAGATAACCAAAACGGTAAAGAACCAAACCGTGATAACCTTAATACCTTGACAAAACCGAATCCCGACGAGTGCAAGGTCCTTTGTGTAGTAGAGAGCACTTCATTTCCCTCAAATGCTGAGAGATTGAGAGGACAGAGTTTCGATCTTGTCATGGAGCGTCACAACAAGGTGATGCGCATCATCTAAAAGCTTCCAGACATCAAGCTGACCAGCCATGCTATTGCACTCTTCCACAATCTCATCCATACTACTGTACTTCTGTATGATCAGCTTCCTACGCAGAACCAACGCCGCGATCGCGTAGAGCAACAGATCATCCGTGGGAGGTGCCTGCTGCCTGATTCTGCTCCACGGCGACTTCCCAACTCCAGCTCTAATAGCAGCCTGATCAGCCCACATCACTTCCCAAAGACAAAGCGTCTGCTCAAAGCTCAACTCCCTCCTAAACATCACAAGAACCATCCTGTAAACGAAACTGCAATCCTCGGCCTGGAGATTCTCCAAGTGCTTGTAAAGCTGAGAGTCTTTGGATTTGATGATCTTCGACACGATGCCAAGCTGTCTCTGGATCCCTGCCTCGTCTAGCCTGAAGTTATGCCGCGCTTTCTTCATGAAACCAACGAAGCACCAGAAGGCCTCGTGGTCCTCTGAGATGACAGCGAGGATTGGTGACAAGAGGTCGCTCATTCCTTGGCAGTAGCCTATCTCAGGGTCGTAGAGAGCATAGGCTTCGAGAATCGCAACGAGACGTGCGGCGTGGTAAAGCCTGCAGCTTTCTAAGTTATCATCGTAGTCTTTTAAACCGACGGACTCAGCCAAACCGCGAGCTTTGGTTTCTGTGATTGCGGTTGAGGAAGAAGAGTATGTAGCCCAGTCGGAGTCAGCACGTAAGGCATCAAGACGGATGATACGTTGCCACGTGGAGAAATCTTCGTGTACAGTGACTTCTACTTGGATCTCAGGAGAAGGAGTACTGGTCTCTCCAGAACTATTATTGTTATTACTATTTTCTTCCTCTGGTTTTTTCTCATCGCTGTATACAAAAGAGGGAAGAAGCTGAACGTCTTCGTTGTCTTCACACGAGTCTGTGTCAGAAGAATCAGTGTTCACAGCAGAGACCACATCTTGATTCGTCATTAGTCCGGGAGTCTTGTAATCATCCATGAATCTAACGCATTGATCGTCTGCTTCTTCCTCGAGATCATCGGTACTTCCATTGCCGCGCTTGAGAAGCATCTTGCACCGTCTCTGTAGATTCTCATACTCCTTCCTACATTCAGTGATCCCAAACAATGAATACAATTATATAATACATCAACCAGATCAATATTTGCTAACCTTTTTTGAGTATTCACGGCTTCTCTTTCTTCACTAGTACTATTCAAATCATAGCTGCCATAGAAAGAGAGAGAGAGAGAGAAACAAGTTGAGAATCTCAACATGAGGGAAATAAAGCAAAGGAGACTTGGTTCAAAACTCACACTCCGAGTAAGAAGAGCCAAACTTCTGCACGAATACTGGGATCAACACCCTACAATAAAAAGCATATAATCAGAACCACAGGTAGGATGAATCAAACAAGTATATAGTTGCTAGTTCAAAACTACTCACTCTGCTTCTAACTCTCTTCAGAAATCCAACTCCACCGTCCCGGAGTTTGCCCTCCGGTGTAGATAAACTCCTCCATTGATGCGGCGTCAAAGGCCATTTTCTTTTCCGGCGAGACCACGGTGATTTCCGCCGGCTTTTAAACACAAGAAAGGAAACCAAGTCAAGCGTCGTTAAGCTAAAATCCACCAACATTGGTTGCTAAAATCAATCAATCTAACAACAAATGAAATAAACAATCCGAACAAATTAAAGAAACTTTTTTTGTTCCAATCTCTAGAGACTTAAGATCACATCTAAATAATCCAAATCTAAACAGGTACTTACCGATCGGACGAGGATGGAGACGATAGATTAGCCACAAAGAGAACAGATCGGAGATGGATCCACGACGACGAAGAAGAAGAAGACGAGGAAGCGGAAGAGGAAGAAGACGAAGAGTTAGATGAAGGAGGTGAAGTAGAAGAAGAAGATGCCAAGGAAGTGGAAGAAGGTAACGGAGAAGATGAGTTTCCAGACGACGTTGACGTGTGGCTTCGCCGTAACGCCTTCATTTGATTCTCAACTTTAAATCTAAATCACAAACTCGAAAAGTCTCCGTCTTGCATCAGAGATCTACCAAACCTTCACTTAAAACAACGCCATTCTTCAATATCAAACGGCGAATCTCCGCCGGAACTCCGCCGGTGTCTGAGAAACGGCGGTGGAAATCCGGCATGAGAGTTCAAGATAATGACCGATTTGCCCTCCCCAATCACTATCTCTATCCCTGTGATTCGCTAACGCGACATCTCCAGCACGCCGAAACTGAACAAAAAAAAAATAAAGAAGAAAGAAAGCTAAAGCACACAACAACTGAAGCCCATCTTAACCACTTTGCTCTTTCTTTTTCAGCTCTTGTCTTTTTTTTCTTCCTCTTTTTCAAAATAACTTTAGGCGCGTGTACTAGCGCGTTCGCTTTAAACATGCACGCGCATTAATTAAATCTTCACGCGATATGGTAGGTGAATTCGAGTGATTTAACGTCGTCGTTTGGTTCTAGTCGTCGTTCGTGGATTTTTACGCGATAAGTATCAACAATCGGGAGTGACCAACAAAGATGCGCCACGTGTCGAGAAACATTAAAAGGTCAAAAGCTAGAGATTTTCATTGCGTCTCAGACTTTACCGCGGCTTTTAAGGAACATAATGATAATTAGTTTTGGTAGATCTTCAAGAAAAAAATTAATCTCTGCTAGAAAAAGACAAATCTAATCATCGAATGTTGTCCTAATGGACCTACATCTACTCAATGTAGATTAGCACCATGGCTATGAATGCAAGTGTATGGTGGTTGCTCGTACCAAAATACTCTATTTTAGAATAGTTTTTGTTTGGTAGGATATTGAAAATGTGTCACAACTCTATAGCAATTAGCAGAGAAAATGCTTCTTACATATAAACATACAGTCCAAGTGTCATCTGAGTTGGGATATATTTTCTGGTCTCATGTTATAGATAAGAGAAAAACGACATTATTTCTTCTTTGATACATTTTTAGTCATTACTCAATTCATTAACAATTATCAATCACAAATGACTGATTATATGAAGATTACCTGTCAATTAAACTAAAGTGTAAATGGTGATTACTGATTAGTAATCACTACTAGGGAAATGATTCATTCTCAAATATCAATTAGATGATATGTAAATCAAACCTTTATCTAAGACAAACCAAATCTGCAGTAGCCATTTCTTTTTAGCATATTTATACATAAACAGTGACTGGAAAGAATTTTTTTTTTTTTTTTTGGTCACTGGAAAAGAATTGATTAATATGCTGTTTATTGTGTATTTTGTTGTCACTTGTGAGTCGTTAAAGTGTAACAGAACCGAATAAAGAGAAAATAACTATGCTTTTTTCTTTCTTTCTTTTTTTGACTGACATAAAGCAAAAGATATCGTATTAAATGTAGCCGCGTATGTTATCAAACAAATACTATGGAATATAATTAGTATTAAATTTACAAAGCAGATGGAATAGAATTATTCTGATAATGTACTAGTTGTGTTTTTTATTTAAATATATGTCCATGTATCAAAAAAGAAAAGGCGGGCTTTCTCTCTCCTATCTGTTCTCTCTTCCAGACCTTTTACAGAGTTGGATGATTGAGAAAGCATCGATGACCGGATCTTTCTTCCGGTGAGGTGACTCCCGCCGTTCGGGAATGGTTCCAGTATAGGTGTCTCCTTTAGCATCTTATGACTGGCTTTTGACTCCGGAGAATCACTTGTCCTCTCGGTAATTCAGTCGGCTTTTGACTCCGGCGACGCACCATATCTTCCGGTGTTGTCGGCTGGTTTTTTGTCTCCGACGTCCTTGCCTTCTTCTCCGGCAAAGGACGGTCGGCTTATCTCCGCGTTTCACTCTCCTTTGGTGAAGATGGCGGTTATGTGTATCTAGTTTTAGGAAGCAATCGATTTTCTAAAAGTTTTCCGTTTGGTGGAAAGCTTCGGTTTTTCTGGAGTTAAGGTGGCGGATGAGATCTCGACAACGGTCGATGTAAGCTCTCCGTCGGTGGTGATTCCGTTGCATGTGATGGGTCTTCGGTGTTTGGCTTGGACGAGATCTCAACATAGGTTGATGGAAGCTCTCCGAAGTTTGGTGATATGGCTAAGATGGTGCACACCGTGAAGATCGTGAGGTTTGGTCCCGGCTGAGCCGGTGGTTCCCTGTGTCGGCGACGATCTGCATGTCGGTGAAGACGAGGGGTTTGGTCTTCAAACACGTGGATCTCGTTTACCGTGATTTGAACACGTGGAAGAAGTGATTCGTTCCGCTTTAGTGTGGGTGGTTTGGTTTATGGGCCGTTGTTGGGCCTTATAATGTTGTTGTCGTGTTAGGTTTTTAGTCTGGGCTTGAATGCCTCTTGTAATAGGTTTGTAAGGTTTAATTATATAATAAATAAAATCCTAGATGGAAAAAAAATAAAAAAAAAGTTGTATTTTATTTAAATATTACTTATGAAAATATACTTGCATGTTCTTGGGACTATAATTGTCCTTAAATGATATTCCGATTAACAAAGAAGAGAAGCTAATGAGATTTGAATGAATAGATTTAGCTCGTTGGATAGAGAAGACTTGCAAGACTAGTAGCCAAGTTGTTGGTATATAATAACATTATTATTTTATAGGGACAAACACTTGGTTGCTTGAAAGATAAGTTTTTGTCTATGCAAATACAGAAACTGCAATGATAAGTTTGCTCACTGCTGGATAGAGAGCTTTGCGGAGCAGAAAACACACAACAATCGATGATTTTTGTTTATGTTTCCCTCGACAATGCTATAGTAGTGTCTATCAACGTAAGCAACAACAGTATTGAGTCAACTCCAGTCTGCTGTCCAATCAAAACATAGAACGGTCTAGTTTGTAAGCGGATTAATGGTTACAACAATCATTCAATACTAAAGGCAAATCTAGGATAGGCGACTTTGATATCTATTAACCAAAACTCTAGGACCTGAACATAACGAAGTGAAGTATTGGTTCAAGATCTCAATAATTTCAAAAGCTAATATACATAAATTCTATAACTCTTAAATTATTTAAAAATAAAGTTTCATTTTTTAATTGTTTATACCACAAAATCCTTATGCAAAACTCATTAAGGATGATAAGTAACAAGTTGATAACATTATAAGTTCCATGACATTTGCACTCTCAAACTATCTTTTATAGTAAAATTTATCAATCTATTCTTTGTTGATTTTGATTTTCAGTAAAAGCATATAAAATACATGAGATTTTGACTTGAATGATAGCTAGAAGGGTGTGATGCATACATATAAACGCTTCTGCATTGTAGTCTAAATGTATAAGCATTTTTATTTCTCAAAATCCTATCATCTTGTCTGAAAAATGTTCTGAATCATAGACCTCGGTGATTCTTGAGCTGCATATTCTAACTGAAGCTGTTCATCATTTGTAAGTATCCATCCCATAGCACCCAAGTTATCCTCAACATGTCTAACCGACTTTATACCCGGTATAGGCACTGTCCCTTTGCATATACACCAGTTTATTGCGACCTGAGGCATAGTCTTTCCTCGTATCTCCGCGATCTCTCTCAGTGCTACAAGCAGAGGCTCTAGTCCCGGAAGAATCTGTCCAAATAGCAATGATCTGTTACAAGAAAACAAGAAAATGTTCAAGCATAGTAACAAACAAGAAACACTATGGATAAGCCTGGAGAATACTTAACCGAGGACCAGTGGGAAGCTTTGAAGAGGAGTATTTCCCTGTTAGCATTCCTAGACCAAGAGGACTATAAGAGATCAAACGAATCCCGAGCTCGTCGCATACTCTCTTGATCTCTTGTTGCTCTTTTCCGTAGCTTAGCAATGAGAACTGCACCTGAGCAGAGCATAAAGGAACCCCTCTGGTTTTGAGGTAATCATGAATCTTGACAAGCTGCTGAGGTCCATAGTTACTGACTCCAACAGCTCGAACTAGCCCCTAAAAAAAAAAGAGGAACCGGTATCATCAACTCTCCAAAGAGCTTAGTGTACGTTACAGAGATCAGTGTATTTCAGTAGATTACAAAGCAACCTTCTCGTACATTGCCACTAGACCATCCCAAAGAGCAAGTTCTTGTAGAGGCGCGTAGTTTGCGGTTGACCAGTGAAGCTGCCCGATCCCGAGCTGGTCTATCTGAAGCCGCTCTAAAGAAGCGCTGAAAACATGAAAAGAACATATATTTTATCATCAAATCTCCAACACACCCGAAGTAGAAGTACAAAAGGGAGACAAAACCGATGAGTTAAAGAGACCTGCAAGCATTCACAAACTGTCCTGAAGTTAACCGCCATGGATAAGCTGCAAACTTGGTAGCTATCACAACTTCACTTTGTTTCCCTTTTAATGCTGACATTTCGAAATCAGACACAATAGTAACGCATCAGACAGCTTAAAAGACAAACTAAATTGCAGTAAACCTTGAGATTGTTTGATGAATTGCCCCAAAAGTCTCTCACTTTGGCCATTTAGCCGACCAGTGCCATAAGAATCTGCGGTATCAAACAAATTGATTCCGTTTTCCAAAGCCAGCTCGAAAGCTTGTTGAAGCTGAATGTCCATGGAAGTCTGGTAACCCCAAAGAAGCTGATTGCCCCAAGCCCATGTCCCAAAACCCATCGGAGAAACACTCAGAGGACCCATTTTGACCTAACACATCGATCACTCCATCTAGTTACAATCTAAAGGAGAAACCTTTGAATGACGTATATGTGTCTAGTTACCTTTTCCCATGGCCAGAAAAGAGGGAGCTTGAGGGGCTTGAAGGAGGTTGTGTTTGAGCAGTTAATGTTGGTGGTGAGGGTCTTTGTGGTGGACAGTGTGAACGCCATTGAAAATGGGTTTCGACGAGTCGAGAATCTGAAGCCTCCGTCTAGTTCTCAGTGTGTGGCCCAAAACATTTGGATGTCTTTAGAGATAAACTTCTCTCTACGCTTTTATTTGATAAATAACAATACAAATGTATTTTTCATTGTTTCAAAAAAAAAAATGTATTTTTTCTTTTTGTTTAAGCTTCAAAAAAGGAAATCGGAATAGTTACAAATTTTAGTTAACCGGTACAAATAGTGATATTATTAGAAGAAATATTAGGCTAAAGGAACGAACAAACATGCAAATTTAAAGATGAGGTGAACAAACGTGGTAAAAAGACTAGTAAAGCTAGCTTCCAACTCTAACAACAGAAGTGACCAACTATTGGGAGATGTACCAGATCAACCTGATCCAATGGTCAATATTAGTATATACATCAATATATTAGTTTAAGAAATTAAGTTGATTTATTCTCTATATAAACTATACAGCTTATAACATTACTTTCGCTAGAGTCTAATAACATTCTTCCTAAATAACTTTGTGTGATTTACTCTCATCAATTTGTTATGGTATTAGAGCAAAAACAAAACTAAAATCATCAAAAACTTCCAAAATATTTATTCTCGTGTTGGTTTGCATAAATCGCATAACAACAACACTTAGTTCAAAACTTCTTTATTCACGATTTAAAGAAGAAGAACACTACATTCCTTAACGTTTTAAAAAAGATTATCATTCATGACGAATAGTTTTTCCTCTTCATTCTTTCTCATTCTTTTTTTTTTTGTAGAGAATTATAATGCAAATCATCATTCATGATCATTCCCAAAATTTTATTCATGATCATGGATCGTTACCAGTCACACCCATTATATTTCAGCTATAAATCGCAAATCAGCAAAATTATTCTCTATTTCTTTGTTTCTCAATTTGAAGCAAGAAAAATTCATTCAACAATTCAAGTATTCATTCATCAACTTTCGTATGACTATTAGCTCACGAAAGATTCAAATTTCTTGACGGCAGTCTACCGGCAGCTGATTCACCCTACCATGAAGATTGTACATCAAACAATCATCTCATTGTAGGATGGATAAAACAAACAATCAAACCCAAAATCAGATCATCTATCTCGACTCGCGAGATCACAAAAGATTTAGGGGACGTTCATTAAGCTTCCGCAACATTAACAACCATCGTTGTTTCACAAGCCTTTGAGTTATTTTTACTACTATATTTTAAAGATTGTCCAAACTCATATGTGTTACCATGTATGAGACCGAGGGAGAATATTAGGAGATCTACAAGATCAATCTAATCAATGGTCAATATTAGGATAGACATCAATATATAAGAATATGAAGCTTATCATTATCTATTATATACTATTCCATATTAGTTTATTTTCTATATAAAATTAACTTGATTTATTTTCTATATAAAATATACATCTTGTAACATTATTTTCATGAAAATCAAATAATATTCTTCCTAAATAAATTGGTGTGACTTACTCTCATCAATTTGTCACCAACAAATCAGAGATCTCCACGACCTATCTGAGGCTGGTGTGTTCGAGACAAATCCGTAGATCCGTCCACGATGACATGTCAGAAATGAAACTGTTTTCTGGAGGAGTCTCGCGATTGCAAACGTCGGTTCTAAAAGAAAGATATGACTCAATCTTTGCCTCCACAAACTTGGTTGATGCCCCACCGTCACACAAGTTCCAGATACCACACAGAGCTCCAGATTCAATCCGGTTAAGAGCAAATTTTGTGTCCAACATATTAATTATCTAGAGGAACTGTCATTCTCCAAGATAGAACCACTGTCATCGAAATCCCTCACAACAGCTTGTACAAATCCCAAGCCTCAATGACTAACTTGCGAGACTCTATACATCCTCTTCACTCTCCTCTAATAGAGAGCGCCAACCAACAAGCCAAACGAGCTATCAAGGCTATAAAGCCTTGTAGAATTTCACCGCACTAGAGACCAAACTGTACCTCGAAAAAGAAAGAGATATGCCTCCAAGAATTACCAGACCGTAACTATTCAGTTACTGACTGATAAACAAGAAAAGGGAGAAATGAGTCATTCTTAAGGATCGGCAAGAAACACCGAAAAACCGAAAGAACCCCTATAAAACTAGTAGACGATACCTTTAATATAAATATATAAAAGACGATATCTTTAATATAAATATATATATAACTCAAAATTAAATTTAATATAAAAGACGATATTTTTAATATAAATATATATATATATATATCAATATCAATTTTTATATATAAAGCATGTAATTTAATAAAAAATAGTTCTATATAAACCAAAAGAAATATAATATAATATATTAAAAATTTTTTTTATAAACATATATCTCGAAAACCTATACTTTAAGAAACTAATTATTTTGGGTGTGACTGGTAACCATCGAGGAACATTAAGAATTATTAGGAAAAAAACGAATAGGAATAAAATTTTGGGAATGATGAGGAATGATGGTTTCTTATCAAAATTAACAAAAAACAAATTTGCATTATAATTCTCTACAAAAAAAAGAATGAGAAGGAATGAAGAAGAAAAAATATTCCTCATGAATGGTAACATTTTTGAGGAACGTTAAGGAATGTAGTGTTCCTCTTCATTCCCTTGGTTACCATTCAAACCATTATATATATCAAAAGAATGTAATATCAAAAAGGAAATATATTTACTATTTAAATATATGGTAATTTATTGATATTTAAATATATTTATAAAATATTTTTAATTAAACACAAATTCCCTTTAAATTCTCAAATTCACAAAAAGTTATAGATTTTTTTACTAAATTCATGTTGGTTAAATAAACTTTCTTATGATATTAAAATATCTAATATTTTATTAATAAATTAATTACATCAAATTAGTCGAAAGTATATTTTTAAGATCTTTTTTCTTATTTAAAAACCGCTCATGTTAATTAGAAACAATTTGTTGTGTTATATATTTAAAAAAAAATTCTTATTTAATTTTTTTTATGTTAGTTAAACATCATATTACTATCTTATTTTAATCACTTCTTAATTTCTAAATCAATATTTTCTTATAATTAAAAAATTTCAATGTAAATGGATATTCATATCTCTATACAAATAAAAAACTAATTTTGTTAAGTTTGAAATATCAAGACAAATATTTCAATATCTAAAATTTTATTTTATTCACAAAAAAAATCATGTTTTCTCTGTTAAGAAGCACACTATCGTTTTTGTTATAGAAATCCATTCATCTCTGAATAGATGAAAGATCATAATGACATAAAGTGGCTGTATAATGAAAATGACTTCAAATAACTCACTTGACTACATATTTTATCGAGGCAAGAGTTATAACTTTTAATAGAGCCAGCTAAAGTTTTTTATAATGTTCATTGGTTTAGAATGCGGCGCATATAATTTATATTCATTGTTGCCTTCACAAAAAAAAACCAAATATATTATTTACAACAAAGTAACCATACAAACACTAAGAAACTAACTACATAAGAATAAAATCAACAAGAATTTTAGAAACAAATATCATAGCAAAGTTGAATATTCTACAAAATCAAATACATTAAACATTACAACTCAATAACTCATAAATAATATGCATGCTTAATTAAAATAATATAAAATATAAAACTAAAGTAAACAAAAATAAATATTGATAACTATTACAATTTAGTTTATATGTAAATATTCATTCCCACGTACGCGGGTGAATCACCTAGTAGAAAACTATATCTTAAATAAATATAGTAGCCTTACATAAATAGTTACATTAAATAACATATACTACACTATAATTTTATTTAACTGATTATAGTATAGTCGAGTCTATTTTCTTCATCTCTTTCTCTTTTTCAGATACGGGGACATGCATTCAGCAGTCCACCATCGTTATTCCTCACCACCAACAGAAACTTACTGGCTTGAAATTCTTTTTTAGAATACAGATATATGAAAGCGAGTCATGAATCGTGACTTCACTTTGCCGCCGCTAAGATGTCGTCTAAGACGCACCTCTCAGTTTTGGAATCCCAGAAAACCTTCCCCTTCTCTCCTTGCACGAGACTTGGAAAGCAGTGTTCTTCTCTCACCACAGTGAACTCAAAAGGTTGCTGTAACGACCCTGATCTTGTTTTGGTGGAGCCTTTTTGGTTTTATTAAAACTAAAGCTCAATTCTCTCTTTTTATTTTGTCCCACATTGGAAGTTTAGAAAACCTACCTCATTTTCCTCCCTCTATATAAGAAACTCAACGCTTCTCTTTATTCTCATCAAGTCAAAGTATTTCTTTGCATGTGACGAGTTGTTGTTGAATTATCCGACGACCAGTCACTAGTGAATTTTTCCGGTGGAATTTCCGGGTGAGCTTCCGACGAGATTTCTAGGCGAGCTTCCGGCGGGATTTCTGGACGAGCTTCTGGCTGGTTTTTCTAGTAAGTTTGCCGCTTCCATATTTCTAGTTTTAGGAATCTATTTTTGGGAAGTTACTATTTTAGGAAAGTTTCTAATTTAGGAAATAAGTATATTAGGGAAGTTTCTATTTTAGGAAAATTTCTATTTTAGGAAAGTTTCCATTTTTGGAAACTTTATTTCCTGAGACTCCGAGCCTAAGTCGTTGATTTCGTGATGCAGTTGACCATCTCCCGTCGATCATTCCAGCCAGTGACTAAGGTGAGGGTCTATTCCGTAAATCCTGTGCCAGTGTAGAATTCTCTCTATCGTAGTTTAGATTTCGAATCATGATCCGTCTGTTTGAATTGAGTCTGTTTGAGTCTTGATTGTTAGTTAGTTCATTCATTGTAAACTGGAACTAGGGGTCTAGAGGATTCAACCGTTGATTTGATTGTGTGATGTTAAGATATGCGATATATATATGTAAGTATACATAGTTATGAGTAGGGACTATGTGAGTGGGCGGGGGTTCAGAGATGTCTGGACTAGCGACACAGCTTTGGTGGGCGGGGGCTCAGAGACGTCTGGGCTAGTGACGCAGATTGTGTGGGGCGTGGGTGCAGAGACGTTTGCATTCGACGCAGCTTTGGAGGGCGGGGGTACAGAGACAGACTGTACTAGCGACGCAGCGTATGTATATATATATCCGTATGAGGAGATGCGGGGGGTATGGACTAGCTATATGCTATCATCGCATTGTTTGTGTTGTGTTTGTGTGATGCTTTAGGCGTCTTGTTTGTTCATGTTAGAGCTAAAGTTCCATAGTGGGAGTTCTATTACTCAAGTCAGTGGTTTGCGTGTTTAGCATCCCATACCTCACAGAGTAACTCCCCTGTTACTCACCCCTCATTTCCTTCCCCTTTCAGATGAGACTGACGAGCAGGAGTGATTGCTATCGGGCTGGTGCTTTGGGAGTTTTATTTCTGTCTTTTTCAGACTTGCGGATTTTATGCTGTTATCGATATTTTTGGGATTTATTATGTTATTTTGATTTATGGCTATTTATTGGATTTACGACTTTGAAGTTGACTTTTGAGAAGTAATAAATGGAGATTTCAGACTTTTTATTTATTTAAGTTATTTCGGAAAATACGGGTGTTACAATTTGGTATCAGAGCGGGGTTCTGTCCCGGCTCTGACCCAGGATGGCGATTTGTTGGGACGTGGTTTCGACTCGGTTTTGACTCGGTTTTAATTTGGTTTAATCGATTTTAAAAGATTTTTGAATCCGGGAATTTGGGAGTTTTAAAGAAAGAAAAATACAGCACCTTTCCGTTCAGTAACTTCTAACCCAATTGTCTTTTTATTGACGAAGAGTTTATCATCGTCATCCGTTCTCTAGCAAGCAGGGTTTCAGCCAGAGGTTCGACAAATGGACGATGTCACAACTCGACAGATTGCGCAGTTGTGTATCAGTTTCGCCAGCCGTGTTTGGAGATTGTCTGCATGTGGATATGTGACAGTTTTGCTACCACCCTAACTTCAAGCTATCACTCCACAAGTTTTTTTTTTGTTACTGGAGATTATGTGGTATGAGATGTGAGCCATGAGTTGGCATGTGTTATTCGTGTGTATGAGTGTATTGACTGCCTTGGAGGCATAGTTAGTTTGTAAACTCGTGGGGATCACTTTTGGATTGGGGTGCGACAGCTTGCGTTGTGTGATATTGGAGTTACGCTTGGTATGTTTGCCAGTTTCTGGCAGTGTTGATCGCTGCAGAGATGTGTCAGTTCGGACATTTGACATAGGGCATTGGGAGATATTCATATTCATTGTGGCGTACCAGTTATGCATGGGGGAGTCAAGTTATTCAGAGACTCGTCAGAGATGGAGTTGTGTTTTGCGATATCATTCTTGGGATGGACTTGTTATCACGACATCGAGTACTGTTGGATTGCCTGAGGGCAAGAGTTCACATTTTTGGAGCAGAGCAGATTTTATTTGCATATCTGCTACATGCAGAGGAGTTATTCGATATGGGGAGTAAATGGATTTTGGTGATCATTTGGATGGTCAACATGAATTGCAGGATCTTCTAGTTATCTCAGAGTATGGAGATGTATTTAAGGCCTTTGGAAGGGCTGTCACCAGCCAGAGGAGATGTTCTTACGATCGAGTTGGAGTCAGGGACAGCACCGGTTTCACGAGTTCTATACCGATTAGCGCCAGTAGAGATGGCTGAGCTGAAAGAACATATGGAAGATTTATCAGACAAGAGATTTATCAGGCCGAGAAATTCACTGTGGGGAGTACCAGTGTTGTTTGTAAAGAAAAAAAAATGATGGGAGTTTCAGGCTTTGGATCGACTGCATAGACTTGAACATGGTAACCATCATATTGATGAGTTATTGAATTAGCTGCATGGAGGTTTGTGGTTCTCGAAGGTTATCTTGGCATCAAGACATCATCAGATTGCTATAGTTGAGGAGTATGTATGGAATGTGGATTTCCGTATACGTTATGGATATTATGAGTTTTGGTGATATCATTTTGGATCGACGAATGCACCGATAGCATTTGAGAAGCTTATGAATGATGTTTTTCGCAAACACTTGGACAAGTGCGCGATTGTACTCATTGACGACCCCATTGAGTTATTCTTGGAGTAGAGGGAGCATGATAAGCGTTTGCGGATTGTGTATTGATGCATAAGGATTAGGTCATTTCATATACGTTGCATCAGTTGAGACCTCACAAGACCCACTACCCTATTCATGATTCGTAGTGGCTGCAGTGGTATTTGCGTTATAGTTTTGGAGATTGTAATTGTACAGGAAGGAAGTTCAGATTCTCTGGGATCATTGGAGTCTGAAATCTATCTTTATTCATTAAAACTTGTACTTGGACAGTGCAGTTGGATTGAGTTGGTAGCAGGCTATAGTTTGGATATTGCATACCATCTGGTAAAGACAACCAGGTGACAAATGCCTTGGGTAGGCACATGAGCGACGTATCAGGAACCAAAGAGGTTCATGAGTTTACTGGGACATTTGCTAGTCTCAGATTGTGTGTCATTACTGTCGATGGAGAGACAGATGGCCTTGGGACTTTGGAGCAGGCAGTCTTGCTATGGCGGATACGCCAAGCGCATGTTAGCGTTATGGCTTTGTAAGACGATCGAGATGGGGAGTATTGGATATCATAAGTGTTGAGCGGGATAGTTTTGAGCGGGATGTACCTGTACCAAAACCGAGTTGTGTGTTGGACGATAAGCTGTTAAGAATAGGGATCTTACAACAAATACATCATTTGTGTTTCTCTACCCATCGGGAACACCAAGGGGTACAAAGATATGAAGTGTTAACTATAATTGGTCCAGTATGAAGAGAGTTGTAGCTTCATTGCGTCACAGTGTCAGACATGTCAGATGGCTATGTCAGAGGATCAGTTATCTATCATGTTATTTTTGAGCTTGCTTTTGCCGGAGTGGAAATGAGGTATGGTGATTATGGACATTGTTATGGGATTTTAAATCACCATATGTGGAAAGGATGCCACATGGGTAGTCATGGATAGACTTACCAAGTCAGTCCATTTCCTAAGTAATTAAGAAGATAGTCAGAGCTAATCAGTTGGAGCAGACCTACATTATTGAGTTTGGGAGGTTTCAGGGATGTCAACATTGTATCGGATTGGGATTCGAGGTTCACGTCTACATTTTTGGAGTCATTCAGAAGGAACTTGGGACAAAGATCCACAGGAATACAACTTATTATCATCATACAGATGGTTAGTCAAAGAGGACTACTCAGACTTAGAGGACATGCTCAGGGATTGCGTCTTACAGTGGGATGGAAGATCGGAAAGTATTATATCTAGAAGAGTTTGCCTACATCGACAACTATTGTTCGAGCATTGAGATGACACCGTATGAGGCTATTTATGGTAGGCCTTGTCGTATACCACTTTGTTGGACCAAAGTGAGAGAGTGACATGAGTTGAACTATTAATGGTTCAAGAGATGGTATAGCAAATGGACATGCTTAAGGATTGGCTTTGGGAAGCCCATGACGGCAGAGGATTTATGCACCGAAGCGCCGTAAGGATTTGGAGTTACATATGAGTGATCTAGTGTACCTGAAAATAATGACATTTCAGGGAGGACTTAAGACTCATAAGCTGAAGCAACTAAAACTGAGGTACAATGGACTGTATCCTCCGGTGGAGCGAATTGGAGCAGTTGATTGCAGTTATTTTATCAACAGTGTATCAAACTTCTATGACGTGATCCAAGTGAGATCAAATTCAGATGAGGATTGACTATCCGAAGATTTTGTTTTTTAGGACAGTATTGGACAGTCGACTCAGGATTTGAATTCGAGGACGAATTCCTCGTAAGTGGGGAAGAATTGTAACGACCCTGATCTTGTTTTGGTGGAGCCTTTTTGGTTTTATTAAAACTAAAGCTCAATTCTCTCTTTTTATTTTGTCACACATTGGAAGTTTAGAAAATCTACCTCATTTTCCTCCCTCTATATAAGAAACTCAACCCTTCTCTTTACTCTCATCAAGTCAAAGTATTTCTTTGCATGTGACGAGTTGTTGTTGAATTATCCGACGACCAGTCACTAGAGAATTTTTCCGGTGGGATTTCTGGGTGAGCTTCCGGCGAGATTTCTAGGCGAGCTTCCGGCGGGATTTCTGGACGAGTTTCCGGCTGGTTTTTCTAGTAAGTTTGCCGCTTCCATATTTCTAGTTTTAGGAATCTATTTTTGGGAAGTTACTATTTTAGGAAAGTTTCTAATTTAGGAAATAAGTATATTAGGGAAGTTTCTATTTTAGGAAAATTTCTATTTTAGGAAAGTTTCCATTTTTGGAAACTTTATTTCCTGAGACTCCGAGCCTAAGTCGTTGATTTCGTGATGCAGTTGACCATCTCCCGTCGATCATTCCAGCCAGTGACTAAGGTGATGGTCTATTCCGTAAATCTCGTACCAGTGTAGAATTCTCTCTATCGTAGTTTAGATTTCGAATCATGATCCGTCTGTTTGAATTGAGTCTGTTTGAGTCTTGATTGTTAGTTAGTTCATTCATTGTAAACTGGAACTAGGGGTCTAGAGGAATCAACCGTTGATTTGATTGTGTGATGTTAAGATATGCGATATATATATGTAAGTATACATAGTTATGAGTAGGGACTATGTGAGTGGGCGGGGGTTCAGAGATGTCTGGACTAGCGACGCAGCTTTGGTGGGCGGGGGCTCAGAGACGTCTGGGCTAGCGACGCAGATTGTGTGGGGCGTGGGTGCAGAGACGTTTGCATTCGACGCAGCTTTGGAGGGCGGGGGTACAGAGACAGATTGTACTAGTGACGCAGCGTATGTATATATATATCCGTATGAGGAGAAGCAGGGTGTATGGACTAGCTATATGCTATCATCGCATTGTTTGTGTTGTGTTTGTGTGATGCTTTAGGCGTCTTGTTTGTTCATGTTAGAGCTAAAGTTCCATAGTGGGAGTTCTATTACTCAAGTCAGTGGTTTGCGTGTTTAGCATCCCATACCTCACGGAGTAACTCCCCTGTTACTCACCCCTCCTTTCCTTCCCCTTTCAGATGAGACTTACGAGCATAAGTGATTGCTATCGGGCTGGTGCTTTGAGAGTTTTATTTCTGTCTTTTTCAGACTTGCGGATTTTATGCTGTTATCGATATTTTCGGGATTTATTATGTTATTATGATTTATGGCTATTTATTGGATTTACGACTTTGAAGTTGACTTTTGAGAAGTAATAAATGAAAATTTTAGACTTTTTATTTATTTAAGTTATTTCGAAAAATACGGGTGTTACAGTTGCGTCGCGGGCCTCGTAAACCTGAGACACCTAGCTATTTACCTTCCCACTTTAACTTATTAAAAGTTAACTTGAGAGTGATACGTGAATAAGAGAAGCCACAATTTATTTTTTACAATAGCTAATTATTAATTTTAAATGGTCGTGGTTGCATGTTTAGTCGGTTTTTAAAGGCACAATCACACTATTAAAAGAATATACACTTTATTCTAGTTAATTAGGACAAAGTGTTAGAGAAAGAAATATAGATTTTTAACGCTATAGCATGTAGTTTCCCTTTAAATTTTTTGAAAAGTGATGTCATCTCTCGTTTTAACAATGTATATCACATCTTTTAATTGATATTTTATTTTGTTATTTATGTTCATCAATTGGGTTTACATACAAGTTGATTTGTCGTAGAAAATGAGATTGCCTATTAGCACTATAAGAAATATGTACATTCTTAGTTCATGATAAACGATATAGTAGGACTTTCATAGTGAAACTGCTAATGCTACGTCATCGCAATCCATCATAGAGAATCCTATAGATAAGGATTATCTTTATGTTTGCATTTATCTTACATTAAAGGTATGTTAATCTTCCTAATTTATTTAGGGCTTAGGCTACAATGGCTTTGTATATATACACATGTATGTCATTAAGATCGATATAAGTTTTCAGTTTACAGTTTCATTTCAAGTTTACATGGTATCAGAGCAATAAAAATCTCTATGACCTAAGAGTCTGTTGTTTCTTGTCAATTCTCGAGCGTTGTTCTTAAGTTAGAACACACATATAAGTCATGGTCGACGGAGATGAGTCATCCGTTACCAAAGTTCTACTCCACAAGTTGAGAAAAATGTCGTCAATACGCGAGCTTCGTACACTCTATTTGCATCTGGATAACCCATGAGCTTTAATAACTTCTGTTTTGTTCTCGGGTGATAACTACAACGAGTGGTTAACAGAGCTGACTAATGCACTAAGGAGCTAAACGAAAGTTAGGGTTTAGGGTTTATTAATGGTACAATACCTAAACCGTCGATAGATGATCTAAACTTTGAGCTCTGGTCGTCTGTCAATTCCCCTGTTCGGAACTACGCTAGGCGCTAGTTGGGCGGCAACCCCATGCCTAGCGAGTTAACGAAAAATTGGGGAGTACTCGGGGATTAGGCGGTGCCTAGTTTTAAATACAATTTAATATATTTATAATATATTTAGCTTATTTTAAACATGATGACACATGTTCTTAGACATAATTATATAATTTTTTATATACAATTTTAAACAGCTTCTTTTTGATTCGTCGAATATTTTAGATTATAGTGTGTTTGGTACGAAAAAATCCGTTAATGAAGTAATTATGTGTTTGTTTTGGGTTTGATAGCTAATTATAATTATTTAGTAATGAATAATCAACCGTGTCTCAACTTTACACGGACGCAAAAAAAAACTTAGGCGGTCTAGCCGGGAATTAGGTAGGAATTAAGCGGTCAACGCGGGAATTAGGCGGTCTTACGCGGGGCAACGCCTAGCTATTCCGATTTGGGCATATTCGCCGCGGTCAACCTCCGAACAACGCATAGGCGGCTAGGTGGCCGCTTTTTTGAACAAGGGTCAATTCTATGATCGTTGGTAGGATTCGTACGTGCATATAAAAACATAAATATGCAAACTAAATGTATATAATTTTCTATACATATATTATAGAAGATAATAAATAAATTATATGTTTTATATAATTTTAATAAACTAAAATTTATAAAAGTAAAATATTATACAAAATTTAAAATTAAAATATTATACGAAAAACAAAATATTGTTCAAAATTTTAAAAGTAAAATATTATACAAAAATTTAAAAATATTTAATTTCATTTTTGAAAGTATGTTTATTTGGTTAGAAAATGAATTATTAGAGTGAGATTAATTTTTTGGTCTAACTAAAATAAAAAAATATTAATGTAAATGCATTGGTCTTCTGCAAACAGCCTATCCCATTTTTTCTTGTTTATGCAGATCAATAATTTATCATTATTTTCAATCTGCATGCAAATTTTTTATTATTTTACTTTTACTTTGTTATCTAATTAAGATAGTGAATAGAAAGTAAATACAATATTTTTGTACAGTATAATGGATGCTTTTGTTCTGTATTTGGCATGTAGCTCCATTCATAGTTTTAATATTTGGATTTCACTTTCGTGTTACAGTGAGCTAGTACTATATAGTATTATTATATAGGAAAGATAATTCATTGGCGACTCAAGGATGCCAACAAATAGACAATGTTGTCACTGATTATATTATGACTCTGGGAGTTTTGGATTTAAGCTCATAAGGTTTAAATTCAGAATACAACAAAAAACATTTCATTATTATTATTAACTAGGTAATTAAAGAACCTGTGCGATATCACACATGAAATCATTTTGTAAAAAAGATTTGCCATATTTTATATAATTGCATTTGGAAAAATACATGTGTTGCAAAACTATCTTACATACATCTACATTCATTTTTTGATAATATTAAAAATATATATTTTATTTATAGATTAGTTGTAATAAAATTACAAATATTTATCAATATCTAATAATATATATCATATATGACTAATCATTTATTATATTTATAATTTAATTTATAAAGCTAAAAGTTCTTCTTCGATGTGTTTGAAACCATATAAAAATGTATGTACAGTAAAAAATGATTACATTAGGAAAAATATAGTTATAGTTTATAAATGAAAAAGGATAAGTCATATTCCAAAACATAGATTTGTAAATTCGATAGTTTCCTATAAATTATATTTTTATTAAAACTAATTTGTGAAAGATGGTTGATTAATTAGTAGAAGCTATTTTTAGATTTCTTAAAAGGATAGTATATAAAAATGATAGTATATAAAATTGAATGACTTAGAAAAGATACATTCATAGATCATTTAAAAAAATATAGATGAAAAGATATATCTTTAGATATTTATTTGGAATATTTAAAAGCACAACAAATAGAAGTAACTAACTAAAAAATTAAAATCCATTAAAACCTATGAAATTTTAAATATGAAAATGTACAATTTAAATATATGTTTTTTATTTTTGTATTATTAGTAATTATATGATTTATTTTGAGGTTGATAATGATTGAATCACGCATGAAATCACTTCCTTGAAAAAGTATTGACAAATAAAGTTCTCGTGTTTTAGGATAAGATAAATAAACAATAAGACTTCTCATGTTTATATATGTTTCTTCGAGGTCTTCGATGATCCTTTGAAAAAATGGAACTCTCTCTTTCTTTCTACGACTTATTTGTTTCTAATTATTATTTGCCAATACCTACAACTTATATATAGAGAGGTGAGCGTTACAATGGTTAACAACCAAACATTACAATAGTTAGTCAATAGTTTTAATGGTTACCACCAAAGTTGCAATTGTTCTTTATTAAAGTCTACCAGTACCAAGAATTGCAAGGATTAGCATTAAAAGTTGTAATGGTTCATCCCTAAATATATCATTATCATTTGGTGAAATGGTTTATCATAGTTGCAACAAATCATCACCAAAGAATATAATCACCAAGAATTACAATGATTTGTAAATATATAATATTATGAAAATAATTAAATTACCCAAGAAATAATATTACCTGAATATATTTAGAAAAACATAAGACTCTTTAAATGTACATAAAATAGATATGAAAATGAATGAAAAGATTTCCTTATAAACTTATGTAACTTTTAGGATAAAAGACACATCTTTAAACATGTTAATAATCCTTTAAATCTCTATGAAATTTTTAAATTCAAAAGCATATACTTTGACGAAAAAATAACTCCTAAAATCTATGCAATTTTAGGATAAAGTGATACATTCTTAGGCATTTTTTTACAATCCACACAAATCAATTCTTTTTTAAGATGAAAAGACACATTATTACGAAGAGACACTTCCTTACACATTTTGTCAATCTCTTAAAAACTAATGCAATGTTTATGATGAAACAACACATTCTTTCACATTTTATTTTTATTTCTATTACTAAACCTAAATAAATTTCAGATTTTGGCAATGTGAAATTACAGAAATTAGTCATTCAGAAAATGCAAAGGTGTAGAAAACACACATAATTATAATTAACAATGATTCTATATAAATGAAAATAATAAGTTATATTCCGAAATGTATAGCCGTGTTGGTTTGGCAGCACAAATCTTATTTTCTTTAAAATTAATTTGTGAAAAGTTGGTTGGCTAGGTAGTTTAAGTTATTTTAAACATTTTTTAAAGTAAGTCATATAGAAATGAAAAAAAAGTAAAAAAAAAACACATTCATAGATCACTATTTAAAAAAATTATATGAAAAATAAATCTTT
This sequence comes from Brassica napus, assembly GCF_020379485.1. Taxonomy (NCBI): domain Eukaryota; kingdom Viridiplantae; phylum Streptophyta; class Magnoliopsida; order Brassicales; family Brassicaceae; genus Brassica; species Brassica napus. Next base: position 42,577,726 of record NC_063452.1, read on the forward strand.
AGATATTTATCTTGATTTTTATCTCAAATACTTAAAGGTATAATAAATAGATATATTAACATTCATCAAAATATATAAATTTTAAAATGTAGTTAAAATATCTCAATAAGTGTCTTTCTTCAATTATTAGTTTTAAAATTGTGTATTCTCATTATAAAAGAAAAATTATTTTTAAAAGTTGTGTGTTTTTTTCATAAAGAACTGATATTAGTTTTATTTTTCCAACATGAAACTATTGGAAAAAAAAAATTAAAGCAGTTAAAATATCTAAATATATGTCTTTCTATAATGATTAGTTTTAAGAGTTTTGTCTTTCATTATAAAAGAAAATTTAAGTTTAACATATCTCAGTTAGTGTCCCTTCTATAATTATGTGTTTTTCATATGCAATAGAATGTTTTTTTATATTAGTTTTGTTTTTCCAACATGAAACAATTGGATTTTTTTTAAGCGGTTAAAATATTCCAATAAGTGTTTGTAATAGTAGTGTCTTGTCATTATAAAAGACATTATATTTTTTTGTTAAAAGATCGCAATAATCGTCTTCTCTATATAATGCGTCTTTTCATATGCAATAAGTGTCTCTTTGTAATGATGTGTTTATGTATAATATATTGTAAAAGTACTATCTCTAAATAATTTTCTCAAGTCTAAAAGTTGTGAATTTTTGTATAAATTTCTGAAAATATATAAATAGTCCATATAAATAAGTTACTTATCGTAAATATTTTACAAATTTATTAAAATGGTGAATAAAAAAATTGAGTGCAATTAGTTACATGTTTATAAATTCTTAGAATAAATTCAAATAAAAAACTGCGTGCAGTTGAGTAGTAATGACTTTTAATATTTGAAATAATAATATTCTAATGACATATTTAAAATGTGTATGAAAGACTTATATAGAGTTAGTATGAGTTTGTATAAGTTGATGACAAAAATAAATAAAAAAGACATATTATTACGAAATGAGGCATCCTAAGACATTATGGAAAAATCTTTAAAACTAAAACAATTTTAAAAATGAAAAAATACATCCTTACACATTTTCACAATTTCTTAAAAACCATTGCACGATGAAAATACACATCAACATAGAAAGACACTCCCCTAGACACTTGACTTTCTTAAGATTAATGCAATTTTTTAAATCAAACGACACATTTTTTAAATATTTATTTTGGATTCCAAAAAGATACATTTTAGAATCATAAAACACATTCCTACACATTTTTACAACCTTTTTATATCCATTGCATGAAAAGATGCATTAATATAGAAAAATACATTCTTTGACATTTTAAATTTTTTTAGACCTATGCAACTCTTAAAATGAAAACACACAACCTTTTAACATTAATTGAGATTGCTGTTATTATTAGTTTTGGTCACCGAAACTTAGGTTTAATTAAACCACGCCGGTGTGGTTGGATAGTACAGTGAGCTCAGGAAGGTAATAATTGCTCTGTATTTGAAACATGTGTCACCCACATTGTCTATTCGTGTGGCCAAGGACGGGTTTATACGTACCCTTTGGAAGTATTACCAAGAGCTGCGTTCGGTTCATGGAAATTAGTCGGACCCACGGATCCGGATCACCTCCTGGTTAATTAATAGAAAAGACTTATGTAATTATACAATTCTCATAGTAGTTGAAATTCGAAAGCTAAGATCGTATGGGTGGAGAACCTCTCTTTCAACAAACACTAGATTTTGGATTTTTGTTTTCATTTAATTTTATATAAATATTTTGTTTTCAATTCTAAATTGGTATATATTATAATATATATGTGTCTATCAATTTTAAAACATAATAAGTTTACAGTATATTTTTTTCATTGAATAGATTGTTTCAAACTTTCACATGTATTTGTATCTTCTTCTATATATATATTTTCAGATTATTATTTCATTATTATAATCGTAACTATATATATAAAGATTAGTAAAATATTATTTTATTGTTATATTCAAAGATATTGTAACATTTCATAAATTTTATAATTTTTTTAAAAATTAAACTTTTCGCTTCATAGATTTATATTATCGAGTAAATAATTAAACATTTAGTTTTTTTGTTTAATTTTTAAAATAAACTATATATTTTAAAAATTGTTTTCATTGGTTTAAGGTAGTAAAGATTAATTATTGTTAGATAATATGATTTTTGTTATTTAAAAAAAAATCTTTATAATTTTAAAAGTTAACATCGACAAATATTTAAATATATAACATATGGAGGTATAGTATTACAACATTAAATTATATATATATATATTTAATTTATATTATCTATAAATCCAATGGATCATCTATTGTTTAAATCCAATTATTGATAGCCCAATAAAAATTTCTGGTATGCCTAAAATTTAAATGATAAGATTAGAGATTAAATGTAACATGACTTTCTAGGAATAAGTTCATTAAGTCTATTTTTTAAAAAATCACATATGAATTAAAGTTGTGATTTCTGTATTAATATTTAAGATACACATGCAATTAAATAATTAATTGACATAGATTATTAAGTCAAATAACTTATATGAAATTTGTATAAATGTTTGGACAGAGTTTGAGCCACTCGAAAGACAAATCTTTTTTATCATGTGGGATGTGGCCCAATGGATGCTTGGTCATATTCTATTAACTACAGTACGAATACGATTCGACCTTTGTATATTTCCATGTAACTAGAGCTGTATGGGTAGGTATTTTATGTTCTTCGGTTTGGTATAGAAAAAGTTCAATAGATTATTACCACTGGAATTTCTTAGTTTGATGTGATTTGGGTTTGTTCTTTCTTTTCACTTTTTTGGCAACAGTTAAAGCAATGCAATGTTTATATAAATTATTAAGGGAACAATATAATTGATAAACAGTTTGGCTTATTGAGTTATACTTAGTTCATTGAACATGTGGTTTCATATTGAAAATCGGTTAAGTTAGTTATGTTTGATTTTGGTTAGATTCTATTCGAACGTAAAAAATCCTAATTAAAACTAAATTAGTCAGTATATAATCTTCAATCTAACGACACTTGGCTTTAAAATGCGTTTAGTTCTACCTAGGGGCATTGCCTCTGTGCAAGCACGGAGTCGTAGACAGAGTTCTTGTTTTATCTCAATATTTGCTAGGGTTATTGTAGTTGTGAATTTTGCGTTTTGGGTTGATCATTGTTTTTCAAGTTTTTTTATTGTTATAGGGTTAGAGTTATGATGAATTGTGTAGGCATTGTGTTTCCACTTATGAATGACTAAATTATGTTAGTAATGTGATTGATATAGTTCGTGGTGTTGCTTGCTGTGTCACTGAGACTTATTGTTTATTTATCTTTTTAATTTGGTTTTTGTACTCTTGAGAGTACATAAATTGTATTAAGATTGCTGAGAGTACCTTTTGTTTCTGGATATTTTTCTCCAGTTTAGTTGTGTAAGTTATGTGTATTAAGTAATATTTTTTATTATTCTTATTATGTTTGTTATATATTTTTATTTATTTTTTAAACTTGTTGCTTTTACCGGACCTTTAAAACAAATACTGAAGACTTGTAGAAATAACTATAAAATGAGTGACAATTTTGAGTATTTGGGCCATAATAAGTTTTAAACGAATTTATATATTTCTCATAAGAAGACAATAGCATTGGCCTGTTGACATTGAGAATGTAAGCTATTTTCATAAGTCAAGAGGAGTGAGCAGGTGGAGATGTTGTTGCCACATTTATGTCTGTCGGGATTGTCTCTTGTATCTCTTGGTGTGTCTGTGTTTGTTTCTCTTTTATTTGATGGGTAATATGTAAACAACAATCGTTGTTAGTTGTATTTATCAGAGTTCGTAACTTAGTTTTCTTTTTGTTTAGGTGATTTCACTGATCTTGTTTGTCATCTTCGTAAGCATCTGCAAAACTAAGTTCGTAAATTATTAAATAGCTGGCTGTGTAATTTGTATTTGTTTAGCTGACTTGATATATGTGTCGTTGAGTTTTAGTTGAGATGATTGGTTTGCTATATTTGTTTTGAAGTTTATTTGTAAGATTAGACAAAAAAGAGAGGTGATCATTAATGATTCGTCTTTTTTGGGATTTTAGTTTTTGGTGTTTTGATTGTTTGAGTTGTTGTGGTTTCTTTTAAGTTGTAAATTAAAGGTTTGTGTGAAATTAGTTTGATAAGTAAGGGAGATAAATAGGCGACCACAGATCTTGTGTAGAAAATATTTTGGATCATTGTTAGCACAATATAGACACTAATATGAAGGGAATTATGTGCTGATTGTTTCTTACGGGTCAATGAGAAGACGAATAACGACTCGAGTTGTTTCTTTGGTTAGTCAGCGCCAAGGACATAATGGATTTTCCCAACCACATCAGCGAGTTTAAATATCAGTTATTATATCTAAACATAATATAAACTCAGCTGCAATATGATAATATACTTGGGAGTTCTAGGTTTGTGTTCGCAATCACTTGGAGACTGTCGAACAGTCTAATCATGACTGGAGATTGATCTCAGGAGCACTCGTGATGACTTCATCAATAATGGTTGGTGGGATGAAGCGAATGTGGAATGGATGATCAGTTATCTTGTACATGCTTGAGCACCTAGCAACCTCAAAATGATCTACTTTTACAATGGAACCGGCTTTCAATGATGGTCTGTAATGATTAGCACGTCTGGCGGGAATGAATCCATGAATCACGGAATCTGCAAATAATATTATTCAACAAAGAATCAGGAAATCAATTAAAAACAATTATGTTAAATAAGTGTGATAGATCAAAGATTAACTTACCTTTTCATCAAGGAAGTGAACTGTGATTCCCATAAACTCACTGTCTTTCTTGAAGTTCAGCGTCTATGTTCTGACTACTACGACCAATACGAAGAGACTCGAAGGTTGAGTGACAGACACCGGGGACGCCGATTTGAGGAACTGGAGAGGCAGATAGAGATATTTTCTAGAAGATGGTTAAAGCTAAGAGGAATCAATGAGTTTTGTGGAGATTTAGATTGGGTTCATCAAAGATGAGAATCATATATGTATGGTTTACAGAGGGGCTACAAATCAGGAACATTTATGATCAAACGATTTAAGATGGGGAGATGAAAAGTTCACAGGTGAAAAATATATTACGAACAGACACATGGCACAACTCTGTAACTCAAACCTGTCTGAGACAATGATGAAAAAAGCCTAACTCATGTTAAACGACGACGGTTTACAATATGGGAAAGCTATAATTGTTGCAAACATTATCTTTTTCTTCATATAACGTGACGAATCCTATTTATAAATAAAACCCATAATACACTTGTAGGTCCAGCCCTCAGAGAAAGCCGAAGAAGTAAATGCTTCCGACCTTCATAAATATATATTAGTTTCGGCTATCAATGTACACATTATCCTTTAGTTTAGTGGTATCAATGTTGATGTTTGTATCTCAATAACCCAAGTTCAAACCGTGGGCTTGACATTTTTGCACACTTTTTTAAAGTGGGATTCACCTGATGACGACGGGGTGTCTAAATGAGCTATAGCTCATGATCTAACTCAGCTTGACTCATTTTTTCATGAGCATGATCTCTATATTTTAAGCTCATTTAATAAATGAGTTTAATGATCGAGCTTAAATTAGATCAAGAATTATATGATTGATCTTTAATGAACATGAACTGGTTCATGAGCTTGTTCAATTTTTTATGTGAAAAAAGATAATTTCTATATTTATCTTCTAAAATTAAAATGTCAAACCAAATCTTCTTAAGAGATAATTTCTATATTAATCATATTTATCTTATAAAATTAAAACGTAAAATATACATATAAGTAATATGGAAATTAAACTTTTAAAAGTTATCTATAACTTTTTCGATGAAAGAAAAAAGAAACTATACTGTTTAGGAATTATCAAAATTTTCTATATAAACCCACATTAACCCTATCATCTCTCTCACAAACTTCGTTGATCCTAAATTGACATACGTCTCTCTCGCTTTTGCTTATCGTAATTCAGAACTCCCGGTATGTTATGATTAATAGTTTTGGATCATTGTTTTTGCTTTAATTTAATCTATATTAGGTGTTGTTTTATTTTTATTTTTTTCATGTGTTGGTTTTTATTTAGTATATAATATTTATGTTTTGGATTTTTTTAATATTTAAATTTTGAACAATATTATAGAAGTTATTTTATCACTATTTTATTTTATTTTATAATTATTTTATTATTTTTATTTAGATCACGAGTTAGCTCATTTAACTCATGATCTAGAATAATCTGAGTTCGAGTTTACATATTGAAACTCGTATAATAAATAAGATGAGCTGAGTTAGCTCATAAAAGAGCCGAGCTCACTATGAGCTGAGCTGAGCTGAGTTGAGCGAGATAACTCATTTTGACACCCCTACATGTCGCCTTTAAAAGAGAGTAACTCTCTCATTATATAGATCTGGCGTGTATGGACTCTTTGGAAAAAGTCGTATAACTTTTCTATTAAGAAAAAACAACAATTTGTTTAAGAGCATATGATTCCAACTTTCTTTGTAATCCAACGGCTTTTAGTCACGTAAATGTTCGTTTGTAATATCGTGCCAACATGATGGCTGGTCCGCAAACTTTGAACCTTCTTTTACTCTATTAAAAAGGAAAATTTCTAATGAAACCAAAACTTGACCGTGTGGACGTGAACCTGTACCCGGTCTCAGATCTTGGCTTAATTATAAGTTCCCACTGTATTGCCACGAAACTTAACCATGATATTGCTTGAAAACCAATTTCTGATTGGACCAAATCTGGTTCGAATATTATTATAAGATGAACCGGATAAGAAGCAAACCAAAATGAATACAAATAAACCAAGTAACCAGCACATGCTATCTAGTTGTTGTAGATATGATCGATCAGCGCCGTTATAGGCACCCGAGAAGGCGCTACGTCCGTTTACTCGGCAACAGCCATTTTTGTCATTTTGCATGCTAAGGTTATGCTGACGTGTAATGACAGCAATTTATGTATAGTAATTGGGCCCATGTATGATGATTTGGCAGTGCCCTTAACCACTAAGCTGCAAAAAATTCCAATCGAGATGGAATTTGAATATTTCCGGAGCATGTTCTTTTGAATAATGCCGTCCAACTCGCATTCTCAAGCCTCAAGGCCACACGTTATGTTGGTTGGTTGGTGAAAAGCAAGCCACTATTCCTCAGAATGTTTCACTATATAAGTTATCGGTTTAAACATATATGTACAAAGCCCTCCTCACAAGTGATAAAATTACACTTAACCAATAAATAGTTGGTCTTTGAATTGTGTGTGACCATACCCAAATATTTTGCTTGTAAATCTTTATAATGTAAATAATAGTTTATAATAAAGTCCATTGTTAAATATACATATCTTACAGTAGCTGAATGTTGTTAGATATTGGCATATATTGCGTTTTAAATGATTTTTTTATTAATATGGAATACACATATACGCAGAATTACTAGTTTAGTTTGAATAATCATTATTGAATCCGTTTATGTTGATGAAAGAAAAAAAAACTGATTAATGTGGAATACACATATTCTCGAACTGAATAACGGATCATATAATCTAACACGTTAGGCATATTTCAATTTTATATATAGGCTTGTGATTTCTTTTTATAAGTTTATATCCCATTTGACTTCTCAAATCATACAAAGTCAAAATATATAATATAAAAATTACCAAAAGGATTACGTAATAATAAGTACATTAAAAATACTAATCTCATGCAGCTGTTGGAAAGACGGAAACAAACATAAATATAGCGTAGTTATCTAAAACGTTACGACTATTTATCTCTACAATTTGGGCCGGCTTAACATTGCTATATGTCGTAGGACAAAAAATTTTTTTTTTTACCCTCTAAGATTTATATTCAGATAATATTTAACATATTTTTAAAATTTAATCAGTAATATTTTGTTTATTTTGTGATGAAAACAAAACTATATGCATATTAAATATTTTTGGCCCTTTACAATTTTATTTATTATATTTATAATTTTTTATATAAAAATATAGACTTTTTAAAAAAATTAAACCCTTAACTATTAATATACGGGAGGACACGGGCTTGGACCCGGGGCAGTTGAAGAAGCCCCCCCCCCTCCTCAGCCGGCCCAGTCTACGATTAGCGGAATGAGGTATTATAAGTTTGACCAATTTAATCGTGTTCATCCATTTATCTATAATCACGGTGGCCATACATTAGGAAGGGACGGGCCAAGCCAACGGCTGGTGAAATACACATTTCTGTAAGGGCAAATCTCCAAAATAGCATTTTTCTAAGTTTATATCACAAAAATAACATTCAAAAACTAAAATGACCAAAATAGCACCTTTCTAAGTTTATCCTTTGAAAATTTTAAATTTTTTATTTTTCAAAATTTGAAATCTTATCCCCAAAACCTCATTTCTCACCTCTAAACCCTAAACCTTAAACTCTAAACTCTAAACCCTAAACCCTAAACTGTAAACCCTAAACCCTAAACTCTAAACCCTAAACCCTAAATCATAAACTCCACCCTTTAACTATAAACCCTAAGTTTATGACTTTTGATAAAACATTAAGTGCTATTTTTGTGACTTTTGACCTTGAATGCTAGTTTGGGAATAAAAACTTGATTTAGTGCTATTTTTGTCTTTTTATCTTTCTTTAATGTCATTTGGATTCTTTTATTTATATCAAAACTTCGAGGAAAATCCCACAAATACATTTTATTCATTTATTTAACCAATTCATTGGCTTTTTGAAGCGTCAACTAGGGCTTTGATTATTACGTTTTTGTCTTATCTTAGAAGGTAACACTGTAAAAATCTTACCCCCACCCTGATGTTATTATTTTTATTTTTTTTGAAAAGACCACCCTGATGTTATTGCTACAACGATAAAGTAAAATTTGAGGTCGCGGTGGGACTACTGCTGTCTATCCTGACGAATACCTTTGATAATTATATAATTTTGCACGATAGGTTACATATTTATCTGTAAACTACTTCAACTTTTTTAAAGGTATTACATTTTTTGTCAACAATATCCGTGGATGTCGGTTATAATATCTGTTTTAATCAGTTTTAAGGAAAATAAGCCATACAAATACATCATTGAATTTTGGATAATTTGGTTGACAAGAGATCAAACAAGAACATTTTTTACATAACTGATAGTACTATACAAGATAACATATACCATCAATATATACATCATAATTCTTTTAGTAAGCTAATTATGCCGCTGCAAAAGGACTAATTATGTTATTTGATGAAAATAATTATATGTGTAAATTTAATATCTACAACCTAATTATTTACATTAAGAATATAGTTATAAGGATCAATTAGACAAGTTTTTTTCTTTTTTTTTCCAGTTAGACACGCTTAAATCATTAAAAGATCATATAGATGTAAAAAAAGATTTCTAATATAATACTCATAAAAAATATATTTTAACTCATATTCCCTGCGTTTCATATAAAGTATCGTTGAAAAGAAAAAATTTCGTTACAAAATAAATGTCATTTTAGTATTTCAATGTAGAATTTATTAACTTTATTTTCTAGTTTATTTTCTTATTGGTTGAAATATTATTATGTGTATGGATAATGATGTTTTTATATAAAAAATATACCAAAATTATATGTGTGTGCACAGATCTAAAATGATACTGAATACGAAACAGAGGGAACATACCTTATAAAAAAACTAAAATGAGATAAATTTGTTTGTAAACGCTCTAAAACGCATATATAGCATATATATGTATCAGGATAATAACCGATAAAACAGTAAAAGTATTATCTTGTCCCGCAGAAGATATATAATCCTGTATGCAAATTTAAAGCATTTAAATAATTAACAAGCCTTAGTCGGTAAAGCCTAACCAGGCTGCAATTTTTACCGCGTCAATTCCAGCTCACTAATCAATAAAAGCAAAAATATAAGTTAATTAGGAGAAAAAGCCTTAGCGGTGTGCGTGTGAGGCAAAGCCCTAAACCATTTCATAATATGTATATATACACGCTTATATCTTCGTTTCCAAAATCATTCTCAAAACAAAAAAAACATAATATACATCTATGCTTAGCATATCATGAGCAATATCCCCACATCTCTCACCGACTCATCTCTTTCTATCTTTCTCCTCACTATCTCTTCTGCCGTCGATCCTTGGCCCTTTTCTATCTCCGTCTTCTAACATCAACCTCTGCCTTTTCATCGTCCTTCAGCGTTTCATTCAATCAGTAAGAAAGACTTTATCTTTTTAATGGGTTTTGAAGATCAAGAAGAGCAGAAACAGAGTCCAAAACAGAGTCAGAGCCAGATGGTGTTCAAGTTTCACTTTTATGTTCCCCATCTCCACATACACCATCATCATAACCACCATCATGTTCCGAAAGGCTGTGTCGCGATCATGGTGGGACACGAAGGAGATGAAGAAGGTCTACACAGATTCGTGGTTCCGTTGATGTTCTTGAGCCATCCTCTGTTTTTGAGTCTCTTGAAAGAAGCTGAAGAAAAGTACGGATTCAAACACGCGGGCCCGATTACGATTCCCTGCCGCGTCGATGAGTTTAAGCATGTTCAGGAGATTATCGACGAGGAGACTCATCGTCGTCACAGTCACGGACACAACTACCACCACCACCACAACCATCTGCCATGTTTCTGAAGACCTGTTGGTTTGGTTTGGTTTGATTTGACATATAATTGGGTATATTGGTTTGGTTTGACTTTCCTTTTGAGATTGTTTTAGTTATTGCATAATTTTCGTTTGTAGTTAGTGATGATGATGAAAAACAGCGAGTAGTTGAATGCGAATGCGAATGCTTCTCAGCTATTACGATGAAATCGTGAGGAGTACGAAATTTCAGTTTGTGGTTGTGGGATAATGTATTTATTTGTTTTTTTTTTCAAGAAAAGGAATGTAAAATTTCTTTTATTTTTAATTGATTTTTACGCGTTCGGCCGTTGGGCGTGTTACTATTACATCCACAATGCCAAGTGTCCGGAATATATTGAGAAAATTATTCTCAAAGACACAATTGTGAGTTTTCAATTACACAACGACGTACTTTCTGCCTTAGACACACATTTTCTAGGTGTAATGTCATAATTGACCCTGAGCTTGCGTAACTAAATAGAAGAGACTCGTTTGAATAAAATAGGTTGTGTTTTAGCATATTTTTTCAATCATTATAATTCTTATCTATAAATGAATGGCGAAGAAAATTTGAATATTTCTTTTATTTTATTATCTTTATCTTCAAACGAAATTCATTCATTGCTTTCTTTCTACTTTTTTTTTTTTGTTCTTATTTTCTTTCGACTCTGTTTCGTGAGGTTTATTTTCTCTGACACCACCATAGCTGCTGCAACTCTTTTACTTTTTTTCATTACCACTCACTCCACATCGATTGTCATTGTCGTCTTCGCAACATCACCTTCACCGTCGAAACATCAGCATCCTTTCACCACCATTGATGTCTCCACATCACTATGAAAGAGACTCGGTCTGTGGAGGTCGTGGTGGAGGTGACAGTGGATATCGCAATGGAGGTGACGGTGTTTACGGAGAAAGCGGTGGTGGAAAACATGAAGGTGTATATAGTGGTGGATGTGGCTACTCGAGAGAAGGAGGTGGTGGTGGATGTGGTGGAGGTGGAAGACATGAGGTTGGGTATACGGAGATGGAGGTTGTGGATACAAGTCATGTTATTCTTTTGAATTAAAAAAATGTGTTCTGGTATTATCATTGTCCCAAACTAATCTTATATCCATAATAAGACATCCACAACCGCAGATAAAACACTGTTTACAAACATTACACATATGGTCAAGTTACTCTATTTTACACATATGGTCCTTCCATTTTCTGGATTTTTGCAATTTGACCCCAACATTATTCAATTTGCTTATAGATCCTCTTGATTTCGTCGCAAACTTTTAATGATGTACTTTAATCCGTAATAATAATTTTCTTATCAACTCATATCCATACTTTTTATGTCCATTATAAATTATTTAATAAAATAAAATTTTATAAAATATCAAAAATATATATATGGATACAAATATATTTTGTCCACATAAACTTTTCCACAAAACAATTATAACAATTTCGTGTCTACAGGAGCTTGTTCACATAAGATGTGTCCACTGAATTATGTCCACAAAAAAGTTTAATCCATTTCTCACTTTCAAAACGTCACAATACGTTCTCTAGATAGATTATCTTCAAACAAATAACACAAACCCTAGATAGATTAAACTTCAAACAAGAGCTTCGTCTACAATAAAATGTTAACAATCATAATTACACAATTATAATTGTATGAGCTTGTCCATAAGAACACGTCCAGCACAAACTTGTTTATAACATATTCACGTGACTCTTGTCCACAACATATATATCCACCAGAAAACTGTCCACAATGTTAACACTCGTCCACAATTCACATGTCCACATAAAACTCGTCCATATATATAGACGTATCCATAAAAACATGTCACAAAAACCTGTCTCCAATCCCTTCTCCAACTTCTTTATTTTATTCATGATTGATAAAAGAGAGAGACTTCAAGTATAAGAACATATTTGTTGTCCTTTTATTGATAGAAAACTATAATTTGAGGATTGTGAAGTAGAACTAGGCAAATAAAATTTATCGGGGGTATAAACTGCACAACTGAAAGTTTGGTATTAATTTAAGAGGACATTTCTGCAAAATAAAAAATCCGGGCCCAATCGAAAGAAATCAAAAAGTGAAGGACCAGATCTGAAAATAATTGAAAATCCACCATTGTTGCTCGATCTCTTATGTGACGAGACAGAGGCGGCGATGATGAGCACGACGAGGCTTGAATACGAGCATTACACCGTCGGTAGAGCAAGACGACGGAGATGGTCTGGTGGCCCGGGACAGACGCGACGAGCTGCCGCGGAGAAGAGAGAGCACGAGACAGGTGAATCATGGAGGATATGAAGCATACGCGACAGTGGAGGATTGCAGTGGATAACTGTTGGTTGGAGTACAGTGACTGGTAATTGTAATGGGAGAGAAGTCGCCAAGCTTGGTTTCCACGAGTTGCAGTCGAAGGTGAGAGGACCCACAAAGAAGATGAATCCAGTGAAGCTCGCGACAAGACATAAGGTGTTCCAGTTTGGAAAAAATTAATAGCCCAACTATTTTCCTAACTTAACTAATAAGAAGAAAGTAACTAGTTCTTTCTTTTGCTAACTACACGTGAAGCTAAAGGGCATAATGGTCAAAAAAGATCTTGGTTTCATGAATTGTGTGCTTCAAGCACAATATGTACTTTTGTGAAAGGAAAAAGACAAATGTGTCTTTTATGGTAACTCACTCGAATATATTCTGTTGTTTATCTGAAAAGTGAAAAATTCAACAATATCTTCGATTTACCGGAAAGCATTCTATCATGACTTTGATTTGAGATCTTCACAAACTATATCGACCATAATTAGTCTATTTTTAATGGGACATCCGGTGATCGAAATTAAGCTAGGCGTAAGTTAGACAGTCGGTATAGATTTAGTTTTTTTTATTGTCAGCACTATAACCAGACACATATACGCTCTGGAAACCAAACTGGTAACTCCGCATCCATATGCACGACAAACAAACGACGGTTGATTTCTTGCACTGCGTGTGAAACAATCCATTTTTGAATTCTGCATCTGTGGTATATAAATAAGATTTGAGCTGTTGAAACTTCTATTCAAGAACTTTACGTCTTCCAAATAATTTGCAAAGGCTGGCCATTCTTATGATTCTGAAACCATCTTTAACAACTGAGAACAATCCGTTGCAAGTGTAACAGAAAATTGTCTAAGACTTCTCATGCATTCCATTGCCCAAATGAGAGCCTCTATATCCGAATGAAGTGGCGACTGACTCACTCTTGTATTCCTCGCTCTCATTAGACCATCAAAGTCCTCCAGTGTGCTATACAACCCTTGGTCCGAATAGATTTCCTCATTTTTCCAAGATCTATCCGTAAAGTATCATCTACGTGGGATATTCAGTATTATCGCTGCGACTGGTAATCTAGTATGATCTATTTCCCGTGTAAGAAAAATTTGTGTCTCAACCCAAAGTAACGACTCCGTATCTGCCTATCTGAGAGTATCTCAAATATCAATATCCAAATTGATAAAAAAAAAAAATTTCTTTCCATATGTACCATAAGATAAATGCAATGGTCTACCAATTTCGGAGAAACCCTCCAAAGAAATGACCCATGTTTGCAAAAAGTGATTACGTGAGAAAAATATATGGATTCATTGGAATTCGTGAAAGTTCGCATACCTGGAATGCCGATGGACATTCAAAAAACACATATATTATGGACTCCTCAGGTGCTCCACATCGTGCGCAAATTATATCCCCTTGAATTCCTCTTGCCCTTAAATTTTTCCTTAAGTGCTATAAAGCATGATACCAGTTGGCATTAAAAATGTTTCATCTTAGGTGGGCAGCGTACTTGCTATCCGGATATACCAAAGGACCATACTTTAGCAGTATTCTTTCTCTATCCGGATACACTCATTCTACTTGATATCTAGATTTAACCGTGTATCTCCCATTGTTTGTAAAATGCCATCAATCTTGATCTTCTATATGAATTCGACTTAAAGATATATTTTAATGATTTTCACATCTAACGGATCCATCAGAGTCCAAATAACTTGTAAATTCAATGTTCTCGATGTTTCATCAATGAGAGAATTCACTGTTAGGTCCGGGTAAAGATTATGTTGATTTCTATTTGCTGGTCTCAGGCGAGTGGATGGAAAGCCAATGATCTTTCCATACTGAGATAGATGATCCCGATCTCATCCTTTTGATTAGTCCTTTGATAACCAGAGATCTAGCATAGATAATACTACGCCAGCCGTAGGATGACGAGTACAATCTAATTGGTTCCATGGATAATGCATTCCTGAAAAATCAGATCTAGCAAATGATAAAATCAGAGATTAATTAATAATTAATTAAAAATTAATTTTTATGTTCTGTATATTTTCGGTTATATATCTATCTATACTATTATTTGATAAATGAATTTGCAGATTTTTCAAGCTTTCCATAATTTTAAGCTCAATTATTAATTTAATAAAGAATTTTAGTGATTTAACTGATAATTTATTATTATCTTCTGAAATAATTAAACAATATAATCATAATAATTAAATTTATATTAAATTTACTTTAGAAATATTAAAATATTATATATATGTTTATATTATATCTTGTTTAGTAATATTAAGGGAGTTTTTCAATATTACTCAAAATTTGAATTCAAACACAAAAATGACCCATGCTTTTTATGAACCTTTCATTTGCCATATTCACCTTAAAAGTTTGAGTTATTTACGAAAAATGCCATTATTCTTTTTTTCTTTTTTTCGGAAATGAGTGTTTTACTCATTCATCCTCATCTTCTTCATTTATTTACAACATTGTCATTATCTTCAAAATAGCAACCACCATGAACAACCAAATTTAAGCTTTAAATGCACTTAAAATCAACATATACATCTTCATATTCTCATTTTTTTCACACATAAACTATTTCCTTTTCACTTTATCTCTTATTTCATTAAAAAAATACTAACTTTTTTTATTTCAAAAACTATAAGCTTATTAGAAATACTCAAGTTCATGATTCATGGTCAAGAACAAGTGACTAACTCTCATTAAGAAGTTATGTGTGCTTGTAAAAGCGAAACATGAATTTCACTGATCTAAAAAATATATTTGATTTTTTTTTTCAGATTTGTTTCGCGAAGAATACTTCTCCAATGAGAAGACTTCTCTGGTCAATGCATATATTAGTTTTGCAATTGACTTTTGTGTGTGTGTTTTTAAAGAAGATTTATAGAGAAGTCTTCTAAATTTTCTTTGTTAACAAAAAAAAAACCGAAAAGACTTCTTGAGAAATCTTCTAGTATTTTAGTCAGGGTTTTTGGTTTTCTAGAGAAGTCTTCTACGAAAATGTCAAATATAGTCAACTGCAAAAGTAACATACACAGACAGACTTCTTGCAATAGTGAGAAGACTTCGTGTAAACGTAAGACTTCTTAAGAACTCTTCTTTTGTATTTTCGAGGATTCTTCAAATTCATATTTACAAAGGAATTTTTCTCTAGATGTCTACTATATAGTAGACTTCTTAAGAACTCTTATTTTGTAAATTTGCAATTGCAAAAATGACCTAAATGGAAGACTTGTTAAGAAGTATTCAATATCAATCTTTATTAAACTTCAATTTTGTCTAAAATTTACTTTTTAATATTTTCTTGTTAATTCATGTTTATTAGTTAATATTGGAGCTTCTAAGTAAAATTTATAAGGCTGACAAAAAAAGAGTGAAATTTATAACTTAATTGGTGATAATCAGGAAGTTACAGACATTCGTGTTGATTAATGTTTCTAACTAATCTGAGAAGACTTCTTAAGGAAGAGTTCTTAAAAAGTTTTCTACGTTTATTTTTGTAAAACTTGTATTTTCAAGAGTATTAAGTAATTTTAAGATATGTTTTTAGTTTTCAAAAGTGTTAAGTAACTTCAAGTATATCAATCCAAATGATTTAATGTGTTTTCTTAGATCATAAGATATATATATATTTTTTTAATTTTCATTAAATTTTAATTTAAACTATCACTCAAAACTCAATCTTCTTAGTGAGATTTATGTATTGTTTGATCTTTTGAGAATTTAACAAAGTTTTCTTGAGAAGTTTTCTCTCTTGGTTTTAGTAAATTTGATCGAATTTTTCTGTTGTTTTGTTTCGGTACGAGTGAGTAGAATGATTAAAATGTTTTTGGTATGTAGTTTAGATTGCTTGAACTTGGAAAACATGCTGTTAGTAATTCATCCAAAACCATTGAATCCTTTCCATAGGTTTCTAAGTCTTAAATTTGCTGATGCAGATTAGTTGTGTTTTAATTTGAAGATAAACAAATGGTGGATACAAAGAAGAAACCCAAATTTTTTTTTTTTGCTAAACATGTGAAATTTCATATACATATCTGTCATATTTTACAAAAGAACAAAACTTAGGTTTACTCCTAGGGTGAACCTTTAAATTCACCATATATCTTATCACCAATCAAATTGCCACCTAAATAAATAATAATAAAATATTTTTTATTTTAAAAAATCTAAAATAATAAAAAATAATAATAACACTAATTTTAACGACGTTAAAACCACTAATAAAACCCTAAATCCTAAATTCTAAACCCTAAACTCTAAACTCTAAATCTAAACCCTAATCCAAATCATATACCCTAAATCCTAAACCCAAACTCTATATCCTAAACCCAAATCTTGTACCCTAAACCCAAATCTTAGATTCTAAACCCAAATCATATACCCTAAATCCTAAACCCAAACTCTATACCCTAAACCCAAATCATGTACCCTAAACCCAAATCTTAGACCCTAAACCCAAACCGTAAATCCTAAACTTAAACCCTAGACCCTAAACCCAAATCCTAGACTCTAAGCCCAAACCCTAAACCCTAAAGGAACAACATCAACATTAACCCAAGCCTAGGGTTTAGGGTTTGGGTTTAAGGTTTACGATTTAAGTTTAGGATCCAGGGTTTGAGTTTAGGGTATAGGGTTTGGTTTTAAAGTATAGGGTTTGAGTTTAGGATTTAGAATCTTGAGTTTGGGTTTAGGATTTAAATTTAGGGTTTAGAATTTAGGATTTAGGGTTTAGCTAGCGCTGTTAACGTCATTAAAATTGTAGTCATTATTTTTTTTTCTATTATTTTAGATTTTTTTTAAAAAAAAAAAAAAAAATTATTACTTAGTTAGGTGGAAATTTGATTGGTGATATGAGATGCAGTGAATTTAAAATTTCATCGTAGTTTTGTTGTAAATGTTAAAAATGAAAAGGATCCCCTTGGCAAAAACAATAAAAATAATGTGAACCCCTTATAATTCATTCATTCCTTAGCCACGACTGCATACAGAGCCGGCCCTTGGGCCAAGCCCATCAAGCACTGGCTTCCGGCCGACAAATTTATAAAAATATTTCGGCCACATTTTCGTAAGTGTCTTTGTGGTATGGTGGCTTAGTGTTAACATTTAAATGTGGCTGGTCTCGGGTTCGATCCGCTGAAGCCACAATAAGTTTTTTTTTTTACTTTACATAAAGTTAAATTAAGTAAACGAAAAGGAAATTCTCATTAAACCAGCCTTTTTTTTTTACTCGCTTCTAGCCACCAAAAAGTCAGGACCGGCTCTGACTGCATAATTATGTTTTTAAAATATTTTTTGTGCTGCTTTCCCAAGTTAGTGTTCTTGATTGTGCAGTCAATAAGCATAGAATTGTTATTGGTGTCGATGTCTTCTCTTCATGAAGACTAAGAAAAGAGTTATTTCTAGCGGATTTGGCCGTCGTCTAGATGGTCAGAAATATTTTTTTTTGGAAATCATTACAATTTCCGACCAATTTCTGAGAACATAATTCATCAGAAAATTTCAACCGCTTACCAGTGATATTACTCAGAAAATTTTGACGATTTTCTACAGTAAAAAATTTATAATGATCTTTTCCGTCGGAAATGATCTGACAAAAGGTCCATCAAAAATTTCTGGAGGATTCAATATTATAAAAACAGAAAAAAAGTTTTTAGGAACTTATAAGAATATTTTTTTAATAAAAGCAATTTTGTAATACATACAAAATCTGGGTATATATTAAATAAAACATATATATTTTATGATGTGATTTTGGACCAATTTATGAAGTTCTAAATATGAAAAATATTCAGAAATCAATCCATGATGTTAGGTAACATGTGAAGTTACAAGCTCAAGAAGAATTAAAATCAAGTGGTTTTTTGCTTTCCAAGAAAAGTGGCGAAAATCAGAAATTAAATTGCATGGAAGGCTTATCTCTCTTGCATGCAAAAAATGCATGTTTTAAGACATTTTTTCTCCTCCATGCATTGCTTTTGTGATTTTCTAAAATAATAAATATTTAGCTTTGTTTGCAATTTTTGTTTTCTTATATATAAGTTATAATCTCTATTGAAATAAAATAAGTTTTGATTATTATTTTTGGAACCTTGAAAGTGATTCTCACTTTTTTTGAATGGTGTATAATATCCATTTATCTTTTCGATCCGTCTTGGTGCGTCATATCCAATTGATCAAACCTATCCGTCATGGTGCATCATATCCAGGGGATCAACCTCATTGTCGTCTAGGTGTGTCATAACCTAGGGCATTGAGTTTGTATATCGGAGGCCTTCCGCATCTTTCGTTCGACCATTCACTCCACATCCCTTGTCTTTGAAGCGTTACAGTTTCATAGCAACAAGACTTATCCCCATTACCAACTTAGAGTGCCGACTCCTCGAGAGATTTTCATCATTCTTAATGTTGATCCTAGGATGCTTCTCTGGATTGTTGGGATAATCCTTACCGAAACGAATCAAAAGATTCAAGTTTCTCAAGGCATGTAGATCGAATGGTGACACAAGAGGGATGAATGATCTCTTGATACTCCTAGGCAACCAGATTGAATATGAAACACCAAACTAGAGCCCTTAGATGCTGGATATTACACACCAGCAACACTTCAACTCGCAAAGACAAGAGAGAAGAGAGAAAATAGGTTTTGGTTAAAAGATGGGTGTTTTATTCATGAGTTTCGACCAGAATATGTAGAGAAAAGCCTGTACATCATCTCGAAAATACAAGCAATAAAGGGAACATACTCCCTTGGAAAATAAACAAAGACCAAGTCTTAAAAGTTTTCAAAAATAAAAGAAACATAACATAAAAAACTTAGATATTTAACTTAAGGTCTTCATGTGGACAGACCGAGATCAATCATCTAGGAGGTATGAAAGTAAACTTGTGGCCTCATTTAAAACCTTGTAAAAAAAACTCAGTGGGACAAAACTTAACAAGAGAAAAAGAGAACACACAAGATACTTGCCTAGATGATGATCAAATGGAATATAGAGTAGCTTGAATGTAGATTAAAGTGTCTCGGATGATAGCAACTTTATTTCGGCTCAAACACTCTTCAGTTGTAGGTTCTTCAACAGTTACAGCTCTCCATGATCAGGTTCATGGTTCCACTCCATAGTGCTTTCCATGATCACATCATTTTACATATCTAACTAGGTGTTTTCCTGTACATTCATAAAAATTTATTATTATTTTACTATTTTCTTACTAATATCTTAAAATAAATTAGTTCAACATAAAATTAAGATAAATTAAACAGTTTTTTTTTATTTTAAATTATATTGAAAATAGATATGTATATATTTTAAAAATTATAATCTTAAAGAGATTTTTATCTATTTCTTTGGATAAAATATATTAAATCAACTTGTATAAAATATTTTTTTTTTTATAAAAGTTGTATAATTATCAAAAAGTAAAAATAAACAATATTTCTACAATTCGTAGATATATAAAAGAAACTAATGATATTACGATTAGAAATTAGCAGTTCACAAAAGGAATGGATGTCTTGGTGTCGTTGATTTGAACCATATATTCTATGACTAAAACATAGCTGGTTCTCTTTTCTTGATAGAATTTCATGTTTTGCGAGTAGAGAACTTTGGAAGCTCGACATAGTCAATAAGCCAGTAGAATTCATCATTCAATAAGGAGTTGGAAGGAAGATGAAAACCTGTTAGATAGATTTGCAGTCTCTCATCAGCTGCAGGAGATAATACTCTTAAATTCCAACCACTCTCATATTTCTTCATTTAAACGTACCTCATGATGAACATTGATTCACCTATATGGTATTTTGTTTCCATGTGTTTGCATAGATGTTGATTCGGTTGTGAGATTAGAAGCTGCTTGGTCAGAGACTAACAAGAACGGCAGACTGGGATGAATAGTGATGAACCATGAACAGAGTATCCCGGGAATGAGAGGAGTAAGTTTTATTTCCTCTGCACTAGTGGCGAAGGGCCTATATTGCGCTCAGGGATGTGGTGGCTACTTGTCGGAACTTAGAATTAAGAGCGATGTGATTTGAGTTTGACTCCACCCAGTTAATCAAAGCTCTATGGAATCTTGTCTGACATCCTGCTAATGTCAAATGAATTTGAATCTTTTGATTTTGTGTGGATTTCTCGTGTGAGAAATGTTGAAGCATATATGCTTGCGAAGAATGATCTGTCTTTATATTAACAATTGGTGGTTAAGGCTGATTTAACCCCCACACCTAACTAGTTATGAATGTATGAATGATAATTTGTGACAAAAAAGTCGTTATTGTTACAAATGTTCTTAACAAAATATTTTGTCACAATATACTTATTTTCTTGTAGTGATTTTTTGTTATATATTTATAAAAAACTATTGTTTGAATTGATCGTTCCAAATAACTTTGTAATTAGAAGTCTTAAAACGACATATATTACATGAACTTTCAATTCGGGGAACTTTCTAACAATTTGAAATGACATCTATATATCCCAAAGAGATAAATATTCAACTTTCGCTATGTGGGACTCATGAGGAACTTTCAATTATCCATTTAATTTATAGTCGGGAGAAATAAGTCTCGAACTTTGAATCCGGGGATATAGAATGAGACCATAGTTTGGGAATTATATAGTGTTATATTATAAATTTCATGGAAAATAGTTCGTCGGCCCTACCAAATATAGCGTAGATATACGTAAAAACCTTTATCATAAAAATATCTCACTATATTTATTATGTTTGGTTTCAGGTTATTTAATAATACTCTTTTTGGAACGACTGCCCCGATTTGGTTGAGTGTGCCAGTTATATGTTACCACCCTTTTTACATTCAAATAGTTTGTCATTTTTTTTCTTGAGAACTGCCAGAATCTGAAATCCCTAGTTGTAGTTTATATAAATCATAATTATGTTTTTTCTCATATACAAGAAGGGTTTATTGCTCATAGTTTCATAATTTTTGTTTCATTCTCTTTTTCTTTAAAAATGGAAAGATGATAGAAAATTCTTAATTGTTCGGAAAGATGAATCAAATGAGATTTATATATGTGTCTGAATGTTTGTTATCGTCTTTCAAACTTGTTGATCTTAACCCTAGACTCTTTGGATATGCTTCAGAGTTGGAGCTAGTAAGGTACCTTTTAATGAGCCTGACTCTCTTCATGAAACTCGATTATGTGAAGTTTATTACTTCTTATGTTCCATTGTAATTGTTGTAGTAGATTGATTTTTCGTCTTAAAATAAGTATCGTTTTACAATTTCAGTGTAACATTTATTAACTTTATATTCTCCAGTCTATTTTTTTATTAGTTGAAATGTGGTTAGGTATATAGATAATGATAGTTTATTTAGAAAATATAAAAAATTAAATAGTTTTTTAATTTTGTGCACAAATTTAAAACGACAATTAAAACAAAACAGAAGAAATATGTCAAATTCTAGAAGTAAGCAATTTCATTTATTAGATTAATGAAATTTTATGCTAGTCAATGTAAATATGCTTTCTATTTCTTTGACAATGTTATTTGTATATTTAATACCTTTTAAATATCACCATTTCTCTTCATATTAAAAATATTTAACTATAGTCAATTTTTAATTTTCTTTCTATGGCAATGTTATTTGTATATTTAGTATTTTAAAAAGGTCAAACTTTCTTTTTTTTTTGAAAAGGCTTGCAAGGTCAAACTTTCTTTCTTTCTAAATATTATCTGAACTTAGCTCATAAGTAATCCTGATAGAGTCATCCATAAATCACAGCCAGAAACTTTTTTATCCAAAATATAGCAGAATTTAAACAAAAGAATTGCGCACACACACACACACATATATATCAGACAAAGATATGAAAAAATAATGCTCATGATCGTGGAGGAAGAAGAAGAGGTTTAAGTCCCGTCGGCCATATTATGGTTCGCTTCTTTTTCTCTTCTTAAGTTTTAGTATAGTCTTCAGAAAACCTAGCCGGATCTTATTTGTTGCGGATTTTTCAGATTTGTTTCCCTCTCTTTCTTGTTCTTTAATTATGATTTTGGAATCATTTATCTTACCGTTTCCTCAATACGTCTTGATCGCTGTATAAAAATTTCTTTTGGTTCAGTTAAAAACTTTGCTTAGATTGCTTGGAAGACATGTTGTTCCTATTTCATCCAAAACCAGATAGTCCTTTCCATAAACTTCAAGTCTTACATTTTCTGATGTAGATTATATAGTTGTGTTTTAATTCGAAGAGAAACAAATGGTGGGTAGAAAGAAAAAACCCAAGGCTTGTGACAACGGGTCGCATGAAGATAGGATAAGCCAGTTACCTGATGATTTGATATCTCACATCCTTACTCATCTTTCTACATGTGATGTTCTTAGAACAAGTCTTTTATCCAAAAGATGGATAAGTCTTTGGGAACGTGTTCCTGATTTGGACTTAGACTCTCGCTCCTTCTCCAGTTTCGATGCCTTAGTAAGATTTACCAACAGGTTATTGGATAAACACAAGTTATCATGGATACGCAAACTCAGATTAAATATTCGCACCCATGGTATTGATGACACATCTCATCTCACCCCTTGGATAGATGCTGCTGTCACTCAAAATATTCAACATCTCGATGTTCATTTTGCATCCTTATTCATGGATCAAGTTCAGATACCTTTGAACTTGTATACATGTGCGACATTGGTACACTTACGTCTCTATGGGGCATGCATGGTTAATGCTCCGGAGGTTTTTTCCTTACCTTGTCTAAAGATCATGCAGTTAGAATATGTTAACTATCCCAATGAGGCCACTTTGGTGAAACTTATCTCAGGCTCTCCAGTTTTGGAAGATTTAACCGTCTTAAGACCGTCTGCCATTTTAGAAGTGTGCTCACAGAGACTGAAGAGAGTCTATATAAATCAGCCTTTTTCAAAATGGAGTGGTTATTGATGCTCCTCTACTCCAGTTTTTGATGATTAAGTGTTACTTAACGAAGAATTTGAAGATAATCAATATAGGTTTCACTGCCAAGGTAGATATTGATATCTCCTTAGGTACGAGCTATGATTTAGATGCTAATGGTTCATCCACGAAAAGCATGGTTTGCAATTTCTTGGCCAGTATTTCAAGGACCAGATGTCTAGCCATTAGTCATATTACTGTTAAGGTATATATACATTTGCAAATATCCGAGTACATAAAAATTCTCTCCATAAGTTTTTTTTTGTTTCATTAATTAATGCTGTCTCTTACATTTGCTATTAGGTCATCAAGAAATTAGAACCTCAGCTCCAATTTCCTTACCTATCCCAATTGAGCGCTAGCTTTTCTGTGTTCGATCTGAAAGTATTGCCAATAATTCTTAGGAGCTGCCCAAAGCTAAAATCTCTCATCTTGGTGAAGAATAGCTCTATACCTCTTTTATAATATTGGTTTTGAAGATTGTATATATGCATCTACTTAACTTGTTTTCCTTTGTTTTTTCTTACTCTCACAGGACTTGGTTGATCGTCCTAGCTAGGGATAATGGAGAGCCAAAGGTGATGTTTTCATCCGTGCCTCCTTGTTTGATATCATCGCTTAAGTTTGCTGAATTGAAAAGTCCGATTTTGGGGTATGAAGGAGAAATAGAGTTAGTAAGATACTTCCTGAAGAATTCAAGAGTCCTGGAGAAACTGAATCTAAGGTTTGAGAACCATAATAGGAAAAAAGAAAAGTATGTCATTCTCCAGGAACTCCTTGCAATACCAAGATGCTCTAGCACTTGTGAAGTTGTTTTTCTTTGATTGGCAAAGAACATTGTTTAACATGTGAGGTTGTTTAACCTTTCTTATGTCTCTTTATAACTGCTTTCGTGTAATAACAATTTCTGTTTCGACTTTTATTTGATATTTTATGAAACAAAGTATTGTCTTCTATGTGTCTGTAAAACAACTTTTTAAATCGAACTGGGTTTTCATATTTGAGCTTGTTTTTCCATCAAATCTGATTTAGTATGTTGTGAACCTGTATATGCATTTTGTTGTTTTGTTCTTGTCAATATAGTAACATCATTGTTATATTTGTATCTAAGTCATGGAAAATGTTATACTATTGCAAAATGTGTATTTGAGCATCTCACTGTAAGATGAATATGAATCAAAGAACAATACATGGAAAAACTTATGCTTGCTATGGTTTCGAGTTTTAGTTAAAACATACAACAAACACTATTTTTTTTATTTTTTTTTTATTTTTTTACGATATATAGTTTTATAGTGCACATTCAGAAACAAATTGGCCATTCTTTGTCTAAACGTTGATTTGCAGAAACAAAATGTTGAGAACAATTAATAAATAATAGGAAATTGTAAATAACAATTAATAAATCATATTAATAAAATATATGATTTCTAGGGCAGTCAAATTACGACCCACATTCATATAAATTAACTTAACCCAAACTTATTAGGGTTTCAGTTGTTGGGCTTCAGTCTAAACAAAACACACACTCATTAGTGAGAAAGGTAAACACTCAATTTCCAGGCAAGTGTTTACATTTCCGGCAAGTGATTGCATTCCCTTCGGCCAAATAAACCAAAAGACCTTGAAGAACCCTAAGTCCCATTTGATCTAGGTTCTCTCTCTCTCTCTCTCTCTCCAAAAGAGCTTCAATGAGATTTTTGATTAGTGTTGGTCGCAGATTTATGTTTTCCTATTTATCTTCACATGCATCCAGGTTGTCTCTCTAAAACTTTTGTTTTCAGTTTTGTTACGCAGACTAGTTTCTACTCCTGAAAAGACATGATTGATAGAGGGAAAACAAAACAAGCTAGTTCCAGAAGGTTGAACCGAAGTTTGAAGGAAGATATGATAAGCCAATTACCTGATCCATTGATATGTCATGTACTTTCTCTTCTCTCCACAAAAGAAGCTGTTGGAACAAGCATTTTATCTACCCGATGGAGGAGTCTCTGGCTTTGGGTTCACCGTTTTGAATTGTCACATTGGGAGTTCCTAGATTTTAACGCCTTTGTGAGTTTTGGTAACAGGTATTTCGACTCAACCAGGCTTTCATGCATACACAATCTCAAGTTAACGATTGATGAAAACGAAGCATCTTATCTCACACCATGGATTGATGCCTTAGTTAAGCGTAAGATCCAACATCTATGTGTTCGCCGTACCGGAGGAGGGTCTTCTTTTCATGAGATGCCCCTAAGCCTTTATGTCTGTGAGACACTGGTATCCTTAAAACTCGTTCAACTAACCTTGGTTGATACGGAGTTTGTTTCTTTACCATGTTTGAAGACTATGCATCTATATAACAACGTGTATCCCAAAGAGACCACTTTTGAGAGACTTGTCTCGTCTTGCCCTGTCCTAGAAGACTTAATGATAGACGTACTAAGGAATGATGCAAAAGTGTATCGGGTCCATTCTCGATCACTGAAGAGGCTCCGTTTGCTACGAAGTTCTTCTCTCCAGTCTGATTCTGTTCCGGGAGTTGTGATTGATGCTCCTCTACTATGCTCTTTGAGAATCAATGACGGTGTATCAAAAATGTTTATAGTAAAGGATATGGAGTGCAATGCTAAGCTAGATATCTCTTTCGACTTTGGTTTGGAGGCTTTTGACGAATCAAATGTTTCATCAATAAGTCACATACGCAATTTTCTGCCTGGGATCTCGACGGTTAGGGATATGACTATATCTGCGTTCACTTTCCAGGTATATAATATATGATACATGCTGATTTTCTATGATGAAAAGTTTCTAACACAACAATATCCACAATTATCTCTGGTTGTTTCAGATCATTCATCACTATTCCAAACTAGAACCCCTGCCTCAGTTTGACTGCATGACCCGCCTGGATGTTATAGTTTGTGCATCTATTTTACAATGGTTGCCAACTTTTCTTGAGCGCTGCCCGAATCTGACATCCCTCGAACTGGTAATGATCATCGACCTTTTTTCATACCTTTGAAGATTCCATGCATCTGCTCATTGTGTTTTAATCCTCTCTTTTCTCCTTAGGAATTGCGCAATGATGAGGAAATGCATCCCAGGGAGATGAATCAAATAAGTTTTTCATCTGTGCCTGAGTGTTTGCTATCATCTCTAGAGTTTGTTGATTTCGCAATCTGGGGACATTTTCCAGAAATGAAGCTAGTAAGGTACTTACTAAAGAGTTCAACAAGCCTCAAGAAACTCACTCTAAATGTCAACCATGATTCAATAGATTATGACATCTTCAATGAACTACTGAAAATTCCAAGACGCTCAACCATGTGTGAAGTCGTCGTTGTTGATTTCTAAGCATGTGACGATTATTATGATTAAATCAGTTTGATGTGGGAAATTCTTTTGCCACACAAGGAATGCAATTTAGGCTATTTGGTATGTTTATTATCGTTGGAGTAAATGAGATGAAACATGTTTTAAGGAACATTTTCAAGACTTCAGGTTGTTCGTTGTTCACTTGCTTTTTTTTATTATCATCAAAAATCTGTGTGTAAACGAGTTTTTGACTTTCTTTATTCTTGGCAAAAGAAAATTCTATATAACATGCAGAAATTTGTATTATAACGTGATTCATTCTTATCTTTTATTCAAGTTGTAGTTATCCTCCAACATGGTTAAATTCTCTTTATTCAAGCATGACGTGTGACTATATTGCTTTTCAAGTTATATGAAATATAATATTATAATATAAAACAGTGCCTCAAATCAAAAAGTTAGTGATGATACAATTTTGAGGAGATGAATCAGATCAGTTTCTCATATGTGGTTGAATGTTTCCCGTTGTTGCTCATGTTTGTTGTTTTAGGTAATGCCAATCTCTGGATATGGACACAGTGGCGGATCCGAAACATTTTTGAACCGGAAGTACATATATTCATTTCAAAAGATTATTTTAACACTTTAGTTCATTCTAAAGTTAAATTTAAGTTATAACATTTTGAAGTCATAATAAGAATAACGGGGGCATCGAACACGGTTCACAGATTTCAACAGGGCACTCTAAGTTACTTAGAAGTAGGCCTGTGACTTATTATCCGAGATCCGGATTCGATCCGAGATCCGCTCCGGATCCGCTCCGAAAATAGGATATCCGGGGTGCCCGGATCCGAATCCGGATAGTAAAATTTTGGATCCGTGCAAACCGAATTCGGATCCGGATATCTTAATTTTTAGGTCCGGATATCCGGAAAATACATTAAATTTTTAAATTTTATTAATATTAATATTTGATATATTAATATTTATACATGAATTAATCTTATAATATTATATTTTAGTTTTTACAATATTATAAACATATATAAATATATTTATAAATATTTAATTAATTTATTATATTAAAATAATTAGTATTTTTTGTTAAAAATATTATTTTTAATTATTTTGACGGATCTGGATCCGGATCCGGATATTCGCGGATAATAGAATATCGAGACGGATATCCGAAACCCGGATATCCGGAAACCACGAATCCGGATATTAAATCCACGGATCCGACGGATCCGGATCCGGATCCGGATACCCTAAATTTCCCGGATATCCGGATCCGTCCCTGGGCTGCTTAGAACAACCCCATTGGGAGGATCTAAGCTAGTATCTCTCTATTTAATACTTCCTCCATTTCAGATTACTTGTCGTTTTAGATTTCGGCACACATACATATTAATTTTTGTATATTTACTTGATAAAAACATCGTTACCAATACACCTAATCACATTTTAAACAATTGAATAATATATTAAAATATAAAATCAATAAATTTTGCGTTGAAATTATAAAACGACACTTATTTTGAAACAAAAATTTTACCCTACAACGACAAGTAATCTGAAATGGAGGGAGTAGTTAATAAATTAAAAGCAGAGAGAGACAGAGAAATGGTTCTCGGAACCTCAACAAAAGAATTTCAAGATACCCTTTGCCCGTGTGTTGCTTTATAACCTACACTACTAGGATTAGACCCGCGCCTTGCGCGGGGTGAGATTTTTAAAAAATTTTAAAAAATTAGATTATAAGATGAATAAAACTGATATGTGGTGAGGTTTTTATTAAGAGATATAGGGTTTTTATTTTTTCGTTATATAAGTATTTATAGATATTGGAGGATTAAATTGTATTTACGATCAATAATGATCTTTCTATAAATATTTTTGTTTATTACCGAGTATGTGATATATTTTTAGTAAGACAAATAAAATACCATACCATTTTTTTTGGTAGCTAATCTTATTAAAAGATTTATATTTGATTATTTTAAAGACTTTAACACAACTTAATAGAACTTGGAATTAAAAAAATATTTTTCACAACATTTATGTAAATTATATTGTCGTAACATATATAACATAATAGATTAGTTGAATAAATATAATGGGCCATAATAATAAACAAATAAATTGAAAGGCCCGATTATATTTGTTCCTTAATTATGATTGTCCAATATTTGAGGGCAAAAGCAAGTCATTGTCTTAACACAAATTGCAGATATATTGTTTCCCAATTATTTTTAATTTTTCCCATATTTGCCGTTCCCGAATCGACTGTTTCGTTTATCACCGTCTCAGAACATTTCAAACCGATCTTCTGATTTCTCTCTCTGTGCAATACGTATTCACGTTCCAAACCTAATCAATAATACCAATCGAAGGTTACTGGTCTTCCACAGAGTAAACAATCGATTCAGAAAAAGAGAAGCTATAAGGTTAGTCAATTTGATAATATTTTGAGATCTGTAAAATCAATTCTCAATTGCAAGGAGTTTCATTTGTTTCGTTATTTATTTTTCAATCGGGTCTCGAATATAGGTTGAAATCTGACATAGCTTTCACAGAAAACCTAATTCCATCGTTTACCTATTTGATTTCAACAAAGCTAAATTCTATTTAGGAGTATCTATTTGAATTCAAATGCTTGATAAAAATGTTAAAATTTAATGATTGTTTGCTTGATTGAAATAAAATTTTTATGATTAGTATTAAAAATTCTTTGCTTGATATGAGTATACTTAAACAATCAAGCAAAGCCAAACTTTGTGAATTATCCTTAAATGTATTTGAGTTGACGATATATTTTAGTTTATATTGAATAAGAGTTTCACATTGCAGAGAAAGATTGAAGAGGTGGGAACCAAGGGTATTGTTTCCGACAATAGGACGTCTACTAATAAGGTTAGCATCAACTTTATTGACACAATAGTGAGATAATTAATTATACAACCCAGTAAAGAACGCACTTGTGAAAAATTAACTATCATTTAGCATTGTAAAAATAGATATGAAATAAATTTATCTTATGTTATAAAAGCCAGGAACATTGTAAAGCAAAATCAAAAACTGAAAGAAAAAAACTGAAAGCGATAAAATGTAACACCATACGTCCTCCTCATTATCCCTTCGAATGCTTGTTGCAAGACATCAATAAGCATTTGGTGGAATCCTGATAAAAAAGGACAATTTTTTTTAACAAACAGTAGAGATCTTTAATGATATGAACAAAATCGTGTTTTGTAAATATATTAATGCTCTTACAGCTGACGAAAAGCTATAATCTCCGGAATATTGGGTTCGAATTCAATCCTCGAACCATTATGTTAATAATAAAATTTGGAATTAAATACATAATCAAAAGTTTACTTATGTAGATATAGCGAATCGTTGTGTAAGGAGTATATCAGTAATGACGATAGGGGATATGTAACAATTGTATTTGACGGTGTAACAATTATATAACATTTTGCTAGGATGTTTAATTTTAGACTAAGCTCAACATATTGAGCTCTATTTAACTGCCACGTAAGACAATTAAGAGCACAAAAAACTGACACGTAGGAAGGGGCTATTTTTAATTATTACAAACTTGAGGTTCTAACTTTTTAAATGATTCACAATTAATATATAGGGGATTATTTACACTTTAAAATTAATTATTAATTAGATTATATTAAAAATATTATTACTAAATCTTGTTAGAAACTCTTTTTTATTTTATTTTGAACAACATCTTGTTAGAAACTCATATGCACATACTTAACGATAGAGATGCTCTTAGCCACTTTCACAATTCAGCGATCCTCAACAACCGCACTCTATATGTAAACATTCAATAGATTGTAACATTCTAATTATGATTTTCTAATATACATGAAGGGTTACTGCTCATAGTTTCATATTTTATTTTGTTTCATTCTCTCCTTTACTTTAAAAATGGGAAGATGAATATCAAATTCTCAATTGTTCGGAAAAGATGAATCAAATAAGATTTGTATATTTGTGTGAGTGTTTTTTATCGTCTTTCAAAGTTGTTGATCTTAAAACTAGCCTTTTTGGATATTCTTCGGAGTTGGAGCTAGTAAGAGCATCATTATCTCTAAAATCCATAAGGGTTTATTAATTTTTTTTTTTTGGTCTGATTTAAAAAATTAAAAAAATAAAAAATGAACCAATCGCGAGCCGCCACGTGTCGGTGGGGTCTGTAAACAGTTGAAAAAACTCATGATTACCGTTTCTTGTTTGGTAACTTTTGGAATCGATTATTCACAATTTTGTGGGACTCAGACCACTAAAAACTCTCTTGTTACCTGCGATAAAGGTGGCCTAAGATACTCCCTCCGCTTTGTAAAGATAGATTTTTTTTATGTTTTCATGCATATTAAGAAAAACATTAAATCATGCATTTTTTTTTTTGCAATTTTCAGTTTTCAAAAAAATTTAATCAATAATTTTTAGTAAACACAATTAATTTTATAAAATTTAAGATTTCTACATAAGAAACATTAGACTTTATCTTTATGAACGGCGGGAGTACTTCTTAACGAGTTTTGCTCTCTTCAAAAAACTCCATTATGTAAAGTTTATTATGTCAAATTCTAGATGTGAGCAATTTCATTTATTAATTTCATGAAATTTTGATGCTAGTCAATGTAAATATGGTTTCTATGGTAATGGTATCTGTATATTTAATATTTTTTAAATATCACATTTTATCTTGATATTAAAACTACTTAACTCTAATCAATGTAATTTTTCTTTCTATGACAATGTTGTTTGTATATTTAATAATGTAATTTTTCTTTCTATGACAATGTAACTTTTTTTTTCTCTCTTCATATTAACTATACTTAAGTCATAAGTAATGTTGTTTGGTATATTAGAAATGTTCTAGGGACATTCGTTGCAATGTAGTTCACAAACAAATACGTTAATCCTGATTGAGTAATCCACAAAGCACAATCATATGTTTTATATCCAAAATATAGCAGAAATTAATTAAAACAAAAGAATAGTACACACACATCCCTTATATACTAGAGCGTCACCTTACCAATAAAATTATGACACATGGAATATATTTAAAATTTTAAATTAATGCAGAAAAGGAAAAACGTAAATGCTTAAAAAGAAAAACGGTTTTTTTTATTAACTGATTTCTATTTATTTATTTTCTATGTAAAATAAAAATGCAACTATTTCTCACACTACTACACCCATGATCCCACTATCTTTGAAAATGTGTATTTTTCTCTAGATAAAATTTACTTATGATGTTCCATATCTAAATTCATTTCTTCTTGCAATAAGAAATTGTAAAATTTAAAAATCTCTGAACAGCTCTGCTTATTCTCTTTCAAATTCTAACTAGATAAATTTTTAAACTTCTATCGAATGTATCCACATCACCAAATCTACAATTCTAGAACCATACAGAAATAGTTATGGGCAAAAGATGGCACAACAATAGTCTTCCAAGGATCAATGAAATGCGAAAGAAGAATACAAATATGCTGTGGATTATATTGATAGGGGGTAATTCAAAATTGGAAGATGAAGGTTAAAGTCCAGGTTAGTGAAACTAAAAATGACTATAATCTCCATGTTCAGAAAACTTTTTTTTTCATGAACATAGTTCTCCTCCAACCTCTTTATAACATTTTCTTCTTCTTTTTTTTTCTATTCAAGATTCATAGCATAATAATAAAAAAGTTTCACAGCATATTTGTTCACGAGATAACAAATGGAGTTTAAGAAACTCGGGTAGTAGAAAATATGAGAAGATTCCGGTCTGCTTTCTAAATCTATAAAATTATGACATATTAATTATATTTTGTGTAAGAGATGATTTCCTTTTACCTAATTTTTCATATGCAATGATTTTGTTGTGGTTTAGGAAGAGATTAATATGTAACGTTCATGTGTCCGTCCATAAGGGAGATATTAACAACACGCTTTTAATTTTGTTTTAAAATTTACCAATAAATATAATCTTCGAAATAACGTTTATTTTCATTGTAAATTATATAAACTTTAAAATAATATCTTTCCATGGTAAATCATGAAACAATGCATGTGCTCGTGCATAGCACGGGAGAAAACTAGTATTTATATATATGAGAAAAGAATGCCTATGATCGTGGAGGAAGAAGAAGAGGTTTAAGTCCCGTCGGCTATATTACGGTGCGTTCTTCTAGTTCTTAAGTTTTAGTAGTCTTCAGAAAATCTTACCTTGATTTTATTTGTTAAGGATTTTTTTCAGCTCTCTCTCTCTCTCCAATTATGATTTTGAAATCAGTTGCCTTATCATTTACTTAATTCTTCTTGATCGATATATCATGATTTCTTTTGGTTCAGTTAAAAACTTTGCTTAGATTGTTTTAAAGACATATTGTTCTTAATTCATCCAAAACCAATAGTTCTTTCCATAAACTTCAAGTCTAACTTTTGCTGATGCAGATTATATAGTCGTGTTTTAATTTGAAGAGAAATAAATGGTGGGTAGAAAGAAGAAACCCAAAACTTGTGAAAACTGGTCGCATGAAGATAGGATTATGATTTGATATCTCACATCCTTACTCATCTTTCTACATGTGATGTTATCCAAAAATGGATAAGTCTTTGGGAACGTGTACAACAAGCTGCACACCTTTGGATGTCTGTGCTATCCTTGTATACGGCCCTACTGCAACAAGAAATTCACTCCTCGCTCAACTCCATGTGTATTCTTAGGTTACTCCTTAACTCAAAGTGCCTTTATCTGTCTTGATGTTCCTAACTCTCGAGTATTTATATCTCGTGCTATATATATCTCGTCATGTTGTCTTTCATGAGTCCATCTTTCCATTCTCATCTCTCTCAAAAATCTCTCCTGTTGCTGTTGCTGATGATTTTAATATCTCCGACTCTTCAAATTTAGCTTCTCATGTTCTTATATTCAGTCAGTCATTTGCAGCACCTCTGATTTTGGAATCAGTTGTCTTATCATTTACTTAATTCTTCTTGATCGTTGTATTAGGATTTCTTTTGGTTCAGTTTAAAACTTTTCTTAGATTTTTTTTAAAGACATATTGTTCTTAATTCATCCAAAACCAATACTCCTTTCCATAAACTTCGAGTCTTACTTTTGCTGATGCAGATTATATAGTCGTGTTTTAATTTGAAGAGAAACAAATGGTGGGTAGAAAGAAGAAACCCAAAACTTGTGAAAACAGGTCGTATGAAGATAGGATGATGATTTATAATCTCACATCCTTACTTATCTTTCTACATGTGATGTTATCCAAAAGATGGATAAGTCTTTGGGAACGTGTTCCTGATTTAAACTACAACAAGCTGCACACTTTTGGATGCCTGTGCTATCTTTGTATACGGCCCTCCGGCTACAAGAAATTCACTCCTCGCTCAACTCCACGTGTATTCTTAGGTTACTCCTTAACTCAAAGTGCTATTATCTGTCTTGATGTTCCAAACTCTCGAGTATTTATATCTCGTCATGTTGTCTTTCATGAGTCCATCTTTCCATTCTCATATCTCTCAAAAATCTCTCATGTTGCTAATGATTTTAATATCTCTGACTCTTCAAATTTAGCTTCTCGTGTTCCTATATTCAGTCAGTCATTTGCAGCACCTTTGGAGCCTACGGTGGCAGAGTTACCTCTGGTCTCATACACTTCACCAACAACTACATCAGCAACAACCACATCTCCTGAGATAACAACAACAACATCAGACATCAACACTTCAACATCCTCATCTGAGCTTCAACTATCAACAAACTCAGTCAAGCAACAAACATTCCATGACAACTCGGTCCAAGAACAACATCACCAAACCAAATCGCAAGTATGGCTTGGCGGCTATCGTAGCAGAACTTGAACCAGTCAACCTACCTCAAGTACTCAATAACAAAGGATGGCGTTTGTCAATGAGTGATGAATAATAGTTTGAGGCTTTACTTCTTTATGTTTTGTTCTTTATGTGTGTTTTCCTAATTCTTAACATGCAATTTATGGCTCATTGTGTTATGACATTGAGTCTCAAATACCCGATGTAGCATACCAATGGTGTTTTCAGTCTGTATTTTGTTATAAACCCTATTGTACTGTAGGAAAACAACTAAAATAGAAGCATTTTTATCTTTTATCAAAATTTGTTCCTCATATCCTACCATGTTTGCATTCTATCTTCCTTCTTCTTTCTCCTTTTTAGCTGGATTTTATCCTAAGCTTCTACATTAGTTAAATCTCCAGCAATTCAGATTCACCACATCCACTTTTTCTTGACGTTCTTAGCCACAAATGAGTTACATAGTCTCATTGGAGAATACAACCTACTTGGAGAATGGAACTCAAAACTAACTCGTAATATTCTATGAGGCTCCAATTTTGAATCTAACCTATTAAAACAGAAGTACAACTAGTACTTGATATCTTATATATTTACATGATTTTAGCCATTAATTCTTGTACATTTTGATCATATAGATTAAGAATTAGGCATCTTTAGAGTCCATATTGCATTCATTGTCCTTATTAGGTGTTGGAGTGTGCCATGGAGTGATTTGAGATGTTTGGGAGCATTGTGATCCAAAAAGGGGTGAAAGATGAGCATGGATGGAGGCCTTAGAGAAATCTTCTGTTGCTAAGATTTGTGGAAACACAGAAAATTGAGTTAGCTTTCTAGAGGAAGTGGTTTCAAGTCATTTGGAGATATAATGAAGGAGTTATGATCAATTTACTAGAGGCATATCCATCCTGGTCGACCATCGTAGAGTGACCTTCCAGAGCGACACCATAAGATAGCTCCCAACCCAGAGCGACCCACCTACGTCACTCGCCTTTTCATCACTTTGGAGGCAAAAAAAATAGGCCTGGAGCGACCTCTCAGAGCGACCACCTGAGGTCGCTCCCAAGCCAGAGCGACTTCCCGGAGCGACACCACGAAGTCTCTACGCGTCATTTACTGAGTCGAAACTTATGATTTTCCAGGGACTTTTTGGTCATTTGTCTTGACGTTTTACACTTTCTAAACCTAAGTTTAAATACCTTTTGTAAGCCAAGGAGGCGGATAATCTTTGATCTTTGAGAAAACCACCAAAAACCTCTTGAAAAAGTTCATCTTTTTGATTCATTTGATCATATGTTATCATGTTGATTTCTAATCTATTATCTGTATTTCTCTACATGATTAATCTGAAATCCAATATGGGTTTAAGAGGAATCATGAAGAGTAGTGAGTAATCCACTCTTGAATTCATGAGTTAAAGAGATTAAGGGTGATTAGGCTAAATCTAGGATGTTATAGTGTAGATCCTTCTTATTCCTTGCTAGTAGAGTATTCATAATGCATCTTCTGAGTTGGCCTCTCAAAAGTTGATCTCTAGGCATTTCCCACCCACAAGGTGTTTGATGAAATGTCTGAGACAACTCTCCTAAGCTTTTAACATACTTTACCAAAGACATTTGTTGTTAAAGGTGTTAAGATAGCCAATAGACTTGTTAGTAATGATTGCTTTCATATTATTCAACCAGAGACATATGATGTTTAAAATATGTTAGTAAATGAACATTCATCTAGACATAGAGTTTGTTTAAGATTGTGTCTAAGCTTAAGGTTGATATTTTGATTGATCATATGCCATTCTTAGTTCGAAACTTGATCACCCAAGGTCTAATTCCTATACCCATGAGTTCTCTTTTATCATAACCAAAGAAAGTCACTTCGTTTATTGTTTTATTGTTCTATTATTGCATTCTATTATTAGTAGTAGTTTAAAACCATCCAAATTATCGATTGCACTTAGATTAAGTACGTACTTGCATTCTCGGTGCTTTGAAATCCCTTAGAATTGGTTCGACAATCTTTTATACTACATCATTTGTCTTAGGAGCATTGAAAACTCCTACCATCAAATTGGCGCCGTTGCCAAATTCTGAGTAGATTTCAACATTGAGATTTAGTCACTTGCTTGAGACTAAGTCATTTTTATTTTCTTTTGTTACTGATTCTCCTTCTTCACCTCCCTTTAACTTTCAGGTGTATGAACTTGAGGAGCAGGGGTCCATCAAACCTAGTTCTAAGAGTTGCAGACATCAGAGCTTTAGAGAGAGAGTGTGCTAGAGCGAGAAGAGAAGAAGAGCAACAGGCTCACTTGCAGAGATTGGATATTGATATGGCAGATCAACCGCAAGGGCTAGAACACCCACAGCGACCAGCTCGACCCATTGGCACTTATGACCGCCCCAACATTCATGGTCATAGACTGGGATTCCGAGCATCGGCCGTGGCAGCTAACAACTTTGAGATCAAATCAGGACTCCTCAACGTGATCGAAAATAACAAGTATCATGGCTTGGCTTTAGAGAACCCATTTGATCACTTGGACATGTTCGACAGCTACTGTGGGTTGTCAAAAATCAATGGTGTGTCAGAGGACGCCTTAAAGCTCAAGTTATTCCCTTTCTCTTTGGGGGATAAGACACGTCAGTGGGAGAAGTCTCTACCCAGCGACTCTATCACCACCTGGGATGACTGCAAGAAAGCATTTTTGGAGAAGTTCTTCTCTACTTCAAGAACTGCTAAGCTGAGAAATGAGATTTCCAGCTTTCAACAGAAGAACTTGGAAGGATTCAGTGAAGTCTGGGAGAGATTCAAAGGCTACCAAGCTCAATGCCCACACCATGGTTTCTCTAAGGAAAGCTTGCTGAGCACATTCTACAGGGGTGCTCTTCCTAAGTACAGAGCCAGATTAGATACAGCTAGCAATGAGTTCTTCTTGGGAAGAACTGAGGAAGATGCAGAGGAGCTGGTTGACAACATGGTAAAGAGTGACGCAGTCTACAGTGGAGACCACGACAGAGGCAGTAGAACAGATGACAAGCAAACGAGGAAGGAGTTAAAGGCTCTAAAGGATAGGATAGACATACTCATTGCTGATAAATCTACCCAAGAGCAGCTGAACTTTGTTGGTAACCCAAACCAAGAGACACCACCTGTTGTCAATGAGGTTGAGGGTTTGGAAGGTCAAGAAGAGCTGTGTTTCATCAACAACAATGGCAGTTGGTACAAGAAAGAGCCCAACTTTCAGTACAACAACTACCAACATAAATCCTATCCTAACAACCAACAGAGTCGTTATCAGCCTAGGAACAACCAGCAAGGCAACTATCAGCCTCAGCAAAACCCTCCTCCTGGTTTCTCCAACAAAGGGAACCAGTCTTCTCAACAACAAGCTAATCCTTCTACCTCTACTCCTCAGGAAAGCAGCACTGGTGTTCTACTGAAACAGATCTTGGAGTCTCCGACTAGAAGTGAGAAGCAGGTTGGATATGAGTTGAAGAACTTTCACTCCAAGATTGATGAAAGTTACAATGAGCTCAACAACAAGTTCAGGGATTTGGAAAACCAGTTTGCTTCCATGACCACTCACCAGAATCGCCAGCAAGGGTCTCTACCTGGAAAATCTAAACAAAATCCCAAGGAGTATTGCAATGTTGTCCTCTCTACTACTTCTTCAGGGATTGAATTGAGTACCCACAAGAAAGAGGTAGATGAAATTAAAAGATTGGTGTTTGGAACTGAGATTGAACAGGTTGAGCATCTGATTGTAGCAACAGCTGAGGCAAAGATTGTGAAGGAAGCTGACAAAATGCTTGAAGCAAAGATTTTGAAGGGAGATGAACCCATGGCTGAGAAACCAGTTGCGAAGAGAGCTGACCAGAAACTGAAAGAGGTCAAGCCGGAGGACACCACTAAGGTTGAGCAGTCACCCTATGACAAACTCCCATTTCCACAAAGGGTCCTCACCAAAGCTCAGAAGAAGGTGATTTCCAAGTTCAGAAAAAACCTAAGTGATATTGGACTTAAGCTTCCAGCGATTTCGGGTATGCGTGAGGCTCATGTCCAAATGATGCTCATCAAGGACATTGTAGACCACCAAGCAGAAGTAGC
Organism: Brassica napus; assembly: GCF_020379485.1. Classification (NCBI taxonomy): domain Eukaryota; kingdom Viridiplantae; phylum Streptophyta; class Magnoliopsida; order Brassicales; family Brassicaceae; genus Brassica; species Brassica napus. Next base: position 42,616,962 of record NC_063452.1, read on the forward strand.
AGAGCTTCTCAACATCTCAACTTTGAAACTTGATCCACCAGTCACACCAAAGTCTCTCCCTAAACTAGAATCCCAAGGGAAGTTCACCTTGTCTTGCTCCCTTGGTAAGCTCACCTTTGATGATGCTCTTGTTGATTCTGGTGCAAGTGTGAATGTGATCTCAATGGAGATGGTGAAGAGTCTTGAGATTGAACACATGGAGCTAGATACTTCCTCTCTCACGTTTGGGGATTCCTCTTCTACTACCCCTATTGGTCTCATCAAGGACTTTTCTTTGAAGATTGGATCTTACACCATCCCTATAGAGCTCACTGTCTTGAAGATGGCAACTGGAAAGAGAGTTCCATTGATCCTGGGCACACAATTCCTTACTACTGTGGGTGCTTGCATCGATTTTGCCAACAAGAAGGTCACACTCCTCAATGTAAACAAAGCTGTCTCTTACCCAATACAGTCTCCACTGGATGTTGAGTATTGTGGAACCATCACTTGTGGAGACCCCTACATTGAGAAGATCAAGGATGCAGTGGTTGTTAGTAAGAAAGAAAGTCTTGATGGAGAGTCCTCTAAAGAGATATGTGATGAGCACTTGAAAAGTGCTAAAAAGGAGGAGGTGAGTCGAGCCACAAAGACTTCTCATGACAAGAAGGCCACAAGGACTCATCAACTCCAAGATGATCCAACCAAGCTTCAAGAGCCTCTCTCTCATTTGAGCTGGCACTTAGGATGGTTGTTGGGTTTGTGAGCTTGATTTTGATCTTGGGATTGGGATATGAGAGGAAAGTGGAAGAAATGAACCAAAAGAGTGAGAAAAAGAAAGAAAACCACTTGGGATATGAAAAAAAAAAAACTCTAAAGTTTATAAGTAGAATCGCCTTTAGAATCAAAAGAAAAGAAACATGAAAAGAGCGTGGAAAAGAAAAGAAAAAGAAGAGCTTAGTGAATAAGAAAATAAAGAATTCCTAGTTGGTTAAGATAAGTGAAAGAAAAGTGTTCATTGGGTGAGAGATGAGAGTGTGGTCTTTGGGGTGTTTGGGATGAAAAATGGTTGAGATTACCACCAAGAAAAGAGATAGAGTTTAAAGGTATTTAGGAAAGGGGTAGAATGATGAGAACAAATCATTGTATGCATGAATTGCTCCTTTTCTTAGATAAATTTTGCATAATGTTCTTGCTCCTATTTTTGAGTGTGAGTCACCACAAAATATGCATTTGAAAACCCTTTGCTTCACATTAGACCAATTTCACTCACCAAGCCAAATGATTGAGATCATGTGCCCATTTGTAAGAATTCACCTTGTGTGTGTGCGTGTGAATAAATGTGAGAGTTGGGTGAAGGTATTTGTTGCTTGATGAGCATTGCGACCTGTGTAAAGACATAAGAGTATTGATAGGCCTAGAGAAGCTAGAGTTTAACAAGAAGTGTTTGGCTATGAGCTTCCAGCTTCAAACCTCTCATCCCTATGAGTTCTTGAAAGTTCATTTGAAGACAAGTAAAGAACAAGTTTGAAGGAGTATACTTAAACCTGACTTTTTCTTAATATTTACCATGGAATGCCACTGAGCTTATACATTGTGTTTTATAACTTAACTAACTCGCCTAGTAAATCTACGTGTACTTAAACTTAAATAACAAAAAACCTTTTATCATGTGGATTATTAAATAATAAATGCATCGGTTTAATTTGGTATGCAGAAATCAAAACAAACATGTTTGGGTAAAAAATATTCATTGGTTAAATTTTGGTCTACAGAATTAAAACCAAATTATACATAGTTCGGTTCGCTACATAAAAAACAAATTGTGTAAATACTTAACCATGGAATTTCAGTCCAATATATATCATTATTAAGAAATTATGTAATTATCAAGGAACTGTTTCTCATCTAAGTAGTGTTTACATTTATAGTTTTGTGTACTCGGTTTTTGTTATGAACCGAGTATGGTTAATATCATGGTATATATTATGACTCATATAGCATGTATAAAATTGAAAATATATTGAAAATAATAACTTCGGGTATTATTATCCCCTATATATTATTTGTGAAACATTACAACTTCTTTTTGTAACCACATGTCATCACTAGAATGATTCTTAGAATTATTAGAGAAATAGGTTGGTCCATCTAATTATATAATAAGCTTTTTATTAAACTAACCATAAATTCATTATTAATGTCATTTATTATTTCCTTAAATAAAGATTACGGAATTGCCTAATGTGGGTAAAATATATATGACAATTAATGATTTTGAATAATAAAGATCTGATAAAAAAAATGTATCTTCTATCAAATTTGTTTAATTTAAAATTATTAAAATATTTTTTTTAAAAAACACAATAACCATATTATAAAAATTTAGATTTTTCTGTATATTTTATATTTTAAATTTAAAAAAATGACTATAAATTACTAAAATTGTTAAAAGTGTCACATTCAAATTTTGCGATCCAGGTTTAAAATTTTTGTTATGACAAAGTAAAAATGATTATAAAATCATATAGGTAAAATTCTAATTTAATTAATCATTAAGATTTATAATATATATGTATATATATCATTCTAAATTAAACTATACACCGTAATAATAAATAAATATTTTAGTTTCAAAATTTACTTTGAATAATTTTTTTTTGATAAAAGTTTTGAACTAACATTGATAAATTTTTTTAAATTATCAATTACTAAAATTATTAAATTACTAAAATTATTAATCTCACAATGAAAATTTTGTTATCAGTAATTTAAAATTTTTGCTATTAAAAATACACATGATAAACAAAATATATGAGTAGAAAGCATCATTTAAAAAAAATAGACATTAATATTAAAAATATACTATGTATGTTAATATCATTTAAATTTAATTACATATCCTATCAATTTTTTTTTAAAAAAATGTTTGGATTAATAAAATTGATTTATACGTTCGCACCAATTTAATTATATATGTAATAGTTACTAACTTTTAATTATTCTATATATATTTATTATTTCATAATATGTAAGAACATATAATACATAAAATAATTTATATATATAATGTCTATCCCGCGCAAGGCGCGGATCTTAATCTAGTCATTAGATATTTCTCGTGCAAATGAAAACCAATTGAACTTCATCGATTCCAAACATTGATAACATTCCTAAAACAATTCTTATTTTACGCAATCATCTAAGAATACAACTAACACAATCCACATTCACACTTGCAAATAATGTTTGGCTTAGCTTAGAAATAAGAATATTCTGTTTATTATGTTGATTTAATCTAAAAGGAATGTACATTAATTAATTAAAATACATGTCTTCTATTATTCCTCAAAATAAAGTTTACAAAATATCCCAATATATAGATAGTTATATAACTATATCTAAAACACGAATTATTGAATGGGTTTACATATTTATTTAAGACCAACTATCCTTTGACCCGCACGCCCGCCCAAGTAGTGTATTTTTTTCACGTTCACTTTTTTTTTTGTTATATATTTTAGATGTTTCAACATAATATGAATTGCATATTATTATATTTACAAAACATATTTTACAATGTAAATGGTCATATTATTTTGTGTTTATAATTGGCGGTTATATCATATATTCCTCATAATCTATTAGTTATATTGAAATTTTTAATATATAGTATTAAATAATAATATGAAAAAAATTACTGATTTTCAGTGACAAAATCTATATTACTTTAGTGAATTAATTATTTTTACAGAACTTAAGAAAAAGTTTTTTATTAATAATATGTAATATAAATTCTTAAACGATTTTCTAAACGCAAGAAGAAATCACCAAAAAAAAAAATTAAGATTACAATTATAATTTGGGCTTATGTTGATATCTTGTTTGACAATATGATTCGTATATAAAATATAAAGTCCTGACCATAAGATTACAATTAAACATTTAGAAATGATTCACATATAACTGAAATCAATCAAATCATAGTATTTTATAAATATGAAACTAATCAAGTTACTCAAAGTTATCTGTATGTGTTCTTAGTTGGATATGATTGTCTTCGACTATTCTTATTTTTTAAAATGTTGTTGATCTTTTTATACAATCCTCGTATAGTAATATTATCCTTTTTAAAAATTTTACATGATATTGGACGTTGTGAGAACTAAGTTCCAGTAATCGAACTGTAAAAGAATACAACAACCTTCACAAATAACAAACTTATAAAACGGTTAGTAATTACTTATCTACCATAACAATTTTGTAAGATGAAAGTAAAGTAGGATCATCTAGAATAAGTTATAAGATTGAAAGAACCATGATTTAAGTTTAGATGTTTGGTTTTTACTTGCATGAGTGATGCATAACTTGAACTCGTCAGTTTGATTTAAAAGTTATGAGTTTTGAGAGAGGAGTAAAAGTCATCGTCTTAGACATTTTAGGATGTTCTGCATCCAATGATATTGTTTATGTTAGTCTTAATATCAATCATAATATATATCATGATACTAACCATGATATAAAACCGAGAAACCAATACATACAGGCTTTCTTAATCAAGATATATAATTGATGGGAATTATGTGGTATTGTATTTACACAATATATATTAATCGGGGATTAGTTAAGCATATTATGTATCTACTGATATAAATATTAGTGTTGCGTAGGAACTACAAAGTTTTGTGATGTCTCAGTTGGTAAATGTCCTATCTGTCTTTCTGTGAGAACGCAGGTTCAATACCCATTAGTTTTTTTTGTTTTTTTTTATTTTTTTCCTTTTAAAGAAGGGCAAAATTGTATTTTTCAATTATCTTCTTCCTAACCTAAAATCTGCAAAAACGACGCCTCCATTTCTTCAAAGTTTTTTTCACCCATTTACACACAACTTTATCCTTTTATTACTTACGCTTATCAAAGTTATACAGTTCCTATTAAAATACACAGGTTGTTAACACAAAACGAAACAAAAATGAATTTTTTTTGAAAAATTCAATTTTATCAACGATTAGGGCCATTTCGGGTGGTTGGCCGCCAACGTAGAACATGGATGTAACTATCAACATCAAATTTACTTAGATGGTTTAGTAATGTATGGTTTAGAAATGGTTCGGTCATAATATGGTTCAGTTATTTCACAAACGGCGGTGTTTTAACCCAGTGGCATGAATTGGTAATTATTTAGCAAAAATCAGGTTTAAGTACAAAATGTATTTCAGTTTTAATAGTTTATATTTTCATATGTTTTTAGATCAAATATCATTCTCAAATTATTGTAACCTAATTTATTAGTGTACATGATTGTTAGTGTACATGATTTTTAAATATTAATCAAAATAAATTTTCTACATAATTAATTACTTGTGTGTTTGCTAATAATCTAAAATTTAATTATACATCCAAGTACCAAATTTATTAACATATAAATTACTCATACAAATAATATTCAAAAATGTAACATATTCTCTAATTTAAAACTCTAGCTCAAAATTAATAAAATAAGTATAATTATAAGAAAATGTGATACAAATGACAATTTGAAAAAAAAAATTAAATTATCGCATTCACACCATATTTTTGGGAAACATAATAATATATAATTAGTTATATGGTAAATGTTAAAATATATATCATTAATTGTAAAAACAAAAACAAACACCCGTTCGGACGAGCGGATCAAACTCTAGTTGTGTTATTTAAACTGAAAACAGATTATAAACTGCCATTTTTGTCTATTGAATTTTATAAATATATAAGATTATGTAAAAGAAAAGTTTGTAAAGCAAGGAGGATGATTGTGGGCAGTGGGAAACAGTTATTTTTGGTATTATCTTATTTTAATAATTCTTTTTTTATTTTTTAAAAACGATTATATTGCAAAATTTGATTGGCAAGTTGAGTTGTGATTTAGTATATAGAAGATATTAGTGACACTTATGATAATGTATTTATTATAAATTAGTGACAAATTTATAGACATAATAAAAGCGACAAATTACAATAGTTTAAGACAATTTGGTTAGTCAGTAATTGTAACAGTTTCTCACTTTCTCTACAATTACTATTTATGACTAAATGGTTACTAAATATTTGTCACAAAAGCTGTGACGTTTTTACTACAGAATTTTTTTTTGTGACGACCGTGTTTCAACTTTGAACATTTGGTCACTAATTCGTCACAAGGTCGTTATTGTTACGAAATTTTTTTCATTACCACAAAATATTTTGTCACAATATACTTATTTTCTTGTAGTGATTTTCTTGTTGTATATGTATAAAAGCACTATTGTTTGGATTGAAAAACACCATCGTCCCAAATAAGTATGTGAGTAGAAGTCTAGAAATGACATCTGTTACGTGAACTTTATATTCAGGGATCTTTCTAACAATTTGAAATGGCATTTTACCAAAAAATTTTGAAATGGCATCTATATACCCCGAGGAGAAATAAGTATTTAACTTTTGTTATGCGGGACTCATGAGGAACTTTCAAGTAACTATTTAATTGATGGGTCTCAAACTTTCAATCCATAGATATAGAATGGGACGATAGTTTGAAAAACATATAGTATTATATTATAGTTTTTATGAAAAAAATAGTTCGTCAACCCTACCAACTATAGCTTAAATATATGTAATTTTTTTTATCATAAGTATCTCACCTATTTTTTTATGTTTGGTTCCTGGATATTTGACAATACTCTTTTTTTTTAAGACTACCTCGATTTGGTTGATTGTGTCAGTTATACGTTACCCGCCCTCTTTCCTTTCGAATAGTTTGTCAATTTTTCTTGAGAATTGCCAAAATCTGAAATCCCTAAATTTAGTTTATGTAAATCCTAATTATGATTTTCTCATATACACGAAGGGTTTATTGCTCATAATTTCATAATTTTTGTTTCATTCTCTTTTATTTAAAAATAGGAAGATGAATATCAAATTCTCAAATATTCGGAAAGGATGAATCAAATCAGTTTCTATGTGTCTGAGTGATTGTTATCCTCTTTCAAAGCTTTTGATCTTAAACCTAGCCTCTTTGGATATGCTTCAGAGCTGGAGCTAGTAAGGTACCTTTTAATGAGTTTGACTCTCTTTGGGAAACTCGATTATATGAAGTTCATTATTTTTTCGTTTCATTTTAATTGTCGTTATAAAATAAAATTTTTGTTTTAAAATACATATTGTTTTAGAATTTCAATAGAAAATTTATTAACTTTATATGGTATATGAATTTATCATCCAAACTATTTTTTATTAGTTCAAATGCGATTAGATGAATAGATAATGTGTTTTTATTTAGAAAATATATAAAAACAAATGTTTTTTATATGTGTACAAAATTAAACGACAATTAATATGAAACGCAAGAAATATGTCAAATTCTAGAAGTAGGCAATTTCATTTTTTACTTTAATGAAATTACGATGCCAGTCAATGTAAATTTGCTTTCTGTGGCAATTTTATTTATATATTTAATTTAATGTCTTTTAAATATCCCATTTTCTCTTCATATTAAAAGTATTTAACTCAAGTCAATGTAAATTTTCTTTCTACGGCAATGTTATTTGTATATTTAGAATTTTTTAAAAGGTCAAACTTTCTTTCTTTTTTCTTATATTAACTATACTTAACTCATAAGTAATGTTGTTTGATATAGTGGATGTCCGTACCTACGGACATGTGTTGCAATGTAATCCACAAATGAAATGAGTTAATCCCGATACAGTCATCTATAAAACACAGTCATATGAAAAAAGAATTGAACACACACACACATATATATATATCAGACAAATATGAAAAAATCATGCTCATGATCGTGGAGGAAGAAGAAGAGGTTTAAGTCCCGTCCATATTATGGTTTGTTCTTACGGTTCTTTTTCTCTTCTTAAGCTTTAGTATAGTCTTCAGAAAACCTAGCCGGATCTTATTTGTTGCGGATTTTTTCAGATTTGTTTCCCTCTCTTTCTTGTTCTCTAATTATGATTTTGGAATCATTTATCTTACCGTGTCCTTAATTCTTCTTGATCGCTGTATCAGGATTTCTTTTGGCTCAGTTAAAAACTTTGCTTATATTGCTTGGAAGACATGTTCCTATTTCCTCCAAAACCACATAGTCCTTTCTATAAACTTCAAGTCTTACATTTTCTGATGCAGATTCTATAGTTGTGTTTTAATTTGAAGAGAAACAAATGGTGGGTAGAAAGAAGAAACCCAAGACTTGTGACAACGGGTCGCATGAAGATAGGATAAGCCATTACCTGATGATTTGATATCTCACATCCTTACTCATCTTACTACATTGGATGTTATAAGAACATGTTCTTGATATGGACTTAGACTGTCACTCATTCTCCAGTTTCGATGCCTTTGTAAGTTGTACCAACATGTTCTTCGATAAACACAAGGCATCATGGATAAGCAAACTCAGGTTAAGTATTCGCACGCCTGTTGGTGTTGATGATACTACTTATCTCACCCCTTGGATAGATTCTGCTATCACTCATAATATTCAACATCTCGATGTTCATTTTTCATGCTTATACAAGGTCCCAGTTCAGATACCTCTGAACTTGTATACATGTGCAACACTGGTACACTTACGTCTCTTTGGGGCATAGGGTAATGATCCGGGGGTTGTTTCCTTACCTTGTCTGAAGATCATGCAGTTAGAATATGTTAAATATCCCAATGAAGCCACTTTTGTGAAACTTATCTCTGGCTCTCCAGTTTTGGAATATTTAACCGTCATAAGAGCTCCGACGAATAACTCAAATGTTTTGATAGTGTGCTCACAGACACTGAAGAGAATCTATATAAATCAGTTTATACGATTTGATGAACAAAATGGAGTTGTTATTGATGCTCCTCTTCTCGAGATTTTGATGATTAAGTGTTACCTAACAAATAACTTGAAAATTATCAATCTAGGTTTAACTCCCAAGATAGATATTGATATTCCCTTTATTACGATTGATGTTTTCGATGCAAATGATTCATCCAAGAGAAGCGTGGTTCACAATTTCTTCGCCAGTATTTCAAGGGCCAGGTGTCTAGCCATTAGTCATGCTACTGTTAAGGTATATATATACATTTGCAAATATCCGAGTATATAAAATTCTCTCCATAAGTTTTTTTTGTTTCATTAACTAATGCTGTCTCTTACTTTTGCTATCAGGTCATTGAGAAATTAGAACCTCAGCTCCAATTTAGTTACCTATCCCAGTTGAGCGCTAGCTTTTCTATGTTCGATCTGAAAATGTTGCCAAGAATTCTTAGGAGCTGCCCAAAGCTAAAATCTCTCATCTTGGTGATGAATAGCTCTAACCTCTTTTATAATATTGTTTGTGAAGATTGTCTATATGCATCTACTTAACTTGTTTTCCTTTGCTTTTTCTTACTCTCACAGGAATTGGTTGATGATCGTCATAGGAAGAATGGAGAGCCGACGGTGATGTTTTCATCCGTGCCTCCTTGTTTGATATCATCGCTTAAGTTTGTTGAGTTGAAAAGTCCGATCTTGGGATATGAAGGAGAAATAGAGCTAGTAAGATACTTTCTGAAGAATTCAAGAGTCCTGGAGAAATTGAATCTAAGGTTTAAGAACCACAATAGGAAAAAATCAAAGCATGTCATCCTCCAGGAACTCCTTGCAATACCAAGATTCTTGGGAAATTGGGTCATATGACCATAAAAAAAAGCCTAATTCACATATTAGCCGTTTTACCTATTAGACTTATACACGCTGTTATATATATATATTAATACTGTAATACCCCTTCTATCAACCGGCGAAACCTGCTCAAAAAAATTAAAAATATTACTTATTAATCACACAAAAATAAATTGTGGCCTACTCGACTTCACATCTTTCTCTCCACAGCGTCGCCTCCACCTGCTTTTGTCATCTCCTTCTTACTCCCATTCCAATTGTGTACTTTCTCCACTTGTGCCATCATCCGACATCGGACGGCATTAAAGTTGTAGCAGCGGTTAGTAACAGACCCTTCCTCTCCAACTTCACCAAGTTGATTCTTCTCTGATCTCCTTCGTATAGGCGATTACGGTGAGTTCTGTTGTATTATTGTAAGTTCTCTATTTTTTGCCATAGATTCTATTATTTCTATGTTAGCTCTCCTATTTGGAATAGATTCGAACCTACTGTATTCTAAGTTGATAAATCTAACTTATTGTTTCTGTTACATGCCCGATCTGGTAAGCTGAGGTAAACAAATTGATTTAGGGTTGAAATTTTCTCACTTCAAAGGGGGGGGGATCGTGATTTTGGAATGAAAAGTCCCTTTTGCGATAAAACAAGTTTAGTTTTGTGTGAAATAGAATAACTTATGGAATCTGTGCTATTTGAAATGGAAAATTTTAGTTTTAGAGACTAGTTATGTGTCATTCCATTCCTCTGCTATTTCTGAAGAATCATATCAGAACTAATATACTATTCACTTTCCATTCCATCAGACCATCTATTCCACTCCATATCTATAAATTATATATTATATCAGATGGTTCAATTCTAATTGCACATGTTACTTCTTTACTCGCATAGGCTATTTGGAATAGACACAACTAAACATTTAACTTAAGCATAAAGTAATGCATATACTAGTAGCCTATCTCATATGCTGTAATTTCCTTCCAACTTGTAAACTAATGTGTGTCTTCATTTTCATTTTGTATTTCAGGTTTGTCATGGATGAATTGGAAGGGTAATAATACTTCTATACTATTTTATGAAATGGAACATATTGTTTTTCTTTCAAATTTGGCTCTTCTCTTATTTGCCATGTTTATTAATATATAATGTACCATATAGTAAGTTATATTTCATTCGATGCTTGAAAGAGATGGTTCAATCTTGTTTGTTGTTGTTTCATGTTCTATCGATATGAGTTTTGTATTGGTGTTTATATGTGGTTTATATTAGTCTGTATATGATTTTGTAAAGAGAAATAATATATTGAACGTAAATGGAATAAAATTTATTATTATATCAAATAAAACAGAATACAATGTGACATTGAATAGGAATGATACATATATGATGTTATCTCTTCCACCTCTTTTCTCTAATGCCGTTAATCTTCGTTTCTTTTGCCAAAAGAATCTGAATTTGGTGTAAGCATTACCTCTATCCCTACAATCATAGACACTTCAAAATTTGAACAATATATATATGTACTGTGCTATATCATTTGTCACATTTTCTATTCTATAGGCTCATGTAGAATGTAAACGCATGTTACTTGGGGGTTTAGTTTATGAAAGATTGGGGTTGACATTGGATTAGGGTTTATATTTCTATATAGGGTTAGTAATTAGTGGCTAGGGTTTAGTTTATGGAATATTGGAGTTGACATTGGATTATGGTTTATATTTTTATGTAGGGTTTAGTTACAGTTGATAGAGTTTAGTTTATGTACGATTGAAGTTGGCATTGAGGCAAACATTACCACCTTCCATGAAGGCATGACCATATCAGCATTTGAAAAATATGTTAAGATGATCTTTAGATTGCAACTACATTTTTACCATTTCTATTCTATATGCCTCATATAGAATGGTAATGAATCTTACTGGCCTTTTAAAATTTATGTTTAGTTTATGAAATATTGGGGTTAACATTGGTTAAGGTTTAAATTTTGATATTTGAGTTTAGGGTTCATATTTTGGTTAAGTTTAGTGATTAGAGTTTAGGGTTTATGATTTAGGGGTTGAGGTGTGATTAGGATTGGGTTAGTATTTAGGGGTTTAGGATTTATATTTGGGTAAGAGTTGAGTGATTAGAGTTTAAGGTTTAGTATTTAGAAGGTGAAGGAGTATGATTGAAGTCAGTATTAACTTCTTCCATGCAATTATAGATATTTTATAATTTCACAAATATGTAATATGTTATTTTTTTGTTCAATTCTATTTGGATTTTGTGTTTATATTTGGAGTTATGGTTTATATTTGGGTTTATGGTTTAGATTTGAGTTTATGGTTTTTAATATTAGAGTTTAGAGTTTAGTATAGAGGTTGGGTGGGATTGGAATAAGTTTTAATATCTAAGGATTGTATTTGGGATATGTTTATATTTAAGGTTTGTAGATAAAGTTATAATTTTATACTATTTTATATAGAATAGAACTCGGTGGATATCTATGTGGTTAATAAAAGTATACGTGGATGACTCTTCTTTCTACCGGCCACATTATTCTTTTCCACCTTTTTAGCTGGTACCTGCAAAAATAAAGGATAAAACCAGGTAGTTTATTGTATAAATGTTAGATAATAGATTATGTCAAAATCAAAGCTAATTACTTAATTTACATTCAATATATGGCTAGTTCACAAATTAACCCAAACATGTGAGGTTATTTCAGGCTTTTTAGCCACAACTTTAATTTTGATACTTACGTTTTCGTATAAGCTTGGATTTGATACTTATGAAACAAAGTATGTTCTTCTATTTGTGTGTCGAACTGAAAGTTCATTTATGAGTTTGTTTTTCCCTTAATTCTGATTTGGTACGTTATGAATCCGTATATGCATTTTGTTTTTGTTTTTGTTGACATGTTGTTGGCAATAGTAACCTCATTTTAATATTTGTATCTAAGTCATGGAAAAATGTTCTAGTTTTTTTTTATATATATTTTAAATGTTATAGTCTTGCAGAAGCTTGTATTTGAGTATCTCCCTGGATCATGAATATGAATCAAAGAACAATACATGAAAAGCCTAAACGTACTAATGTACGAGTCTTGGCTGATCTCGAAACAGTTTTTAAAAAGCTTATACTGAAATATAAATAACAGCATACAACTATTTTGCACTGGATATAAATGAGTCTTTTTGTGTGTACAACTTTGACTTGCAAAAACAAAATGTTGAGAACAATTAATAAAGAATAGAAAATGTTTAAATAAAAATTAATAAACTATATTTATTTATAGACATGTCAAGTCGCAGATGCGCGAATATTGTTATTTTTATTACAAAATTTAAATTAATAGTAATATAACTAATTTTATTATTAAAAAATTAATATTTTATATAATATAACTAAAATATAGGTGAAAATTTAATTTTTAGTTAAAATAATTAAACCTTTATCACTATATTGTTTTCATAGTCTATTTTTTAAAATTTTCATATGTTCTACTATTCTTCTATTTTTATAACAACATTTTGTATTTCAAATAAAATACGGGATCCCAAAATATTATGCATATATTTAGATGCGAAAACTTATCTAGATATGTTTACAATAAATATATAATATATATATATACTTAAGATTATGTAAACCAATTATATATATTTTCAAATAAATGTATTTACAAGTTAAATATATAATATTCACCAAGTTATCATTAAGATAACGGTCACAAAATCTACGATGTAGGAGAATAATATCCTTTACATTTTCTTTAAATACTAAGTAATATATATTAAATTTGTAGTGAATTGGTATAACAAACTTTTTAAAGTAGATAAAGATATAACTCTACTTTAATAGAGTAGATTTACCCAAACTAATTATGGTTTTATGTTCTTGTTGGGCTTCAATCCAAATAAAAATACTCATTAGTGAGAAATGTAAACACACCATCTCTCTCTCTCTCTCTCTCTCTCTCTCTCTCTCTCTCTCTCTCTCTCTCTCTCTCTCTCTCTCTCTCTCTCTCTCTCTCTCTCTCTCTCTCAGGAAGTTGAACTCAAGGAGATTTTTGATTACTGTTGGTTGCAATTGGATGTTTGCTTATTTACCTTCACATGTATCTATGGTTTCTCTCTAAAACTTTTATTTTAAGTTTTGTTACGCAGACTAGTTTCTACTTCTGAAAATAAATGTTTGATAGAGGAAAAACAAAACAAGCTAGTTCCAAAGGGTTGAACCACAGTTTGAAGAAAGGTATGATTAGTGGATTACCTGATCCATTGATATGCCCCATACTTTCTCTTCTCTCCACAAAATAAGCTGTTATAAAAAAATCGTTTTATCTACCAGATGGAGGAGTCTGTTGCTTTGGATTCATCGATTTGAACTTTCACATTAGAACTTCCTATGAGTTTGCCTTACTGGAGGAGGGTGTTCTTTTCATGTGATGCCCCTAAGCTTTTATGTCTGTAAGAAACTGGTATTCTTAAAATTCTTTCAGCTAACCCTGATTGATATGTAGTCTGTTTCCTTACCTCGTTTGAAGACCATTCATCTACACAATAAAGTGTATCCCAACGAGACCACTTTTGAGAGACATATATCATTTTGCCCTGTCTAAGAAGACTTAATGATTGATGTAATAAGGAATTATCCAAAAGTGTATTGTGTGAATTCTCTGTCGCTGAAGAGGCTCCGTTTGATACAAAGATTTTCCCTCCAGTTTTATTCTGTTCCGAGAGTTGTGATTGATGCTCCTTGACTATGCTCTTTAAGAATCAATGATGGTTTGTCAAAAATCTTTATAGTAAAGAAGAATATGGAGTCTATTGCTAAGCTAGATATTTCTTTAGACTTTGGTTTAAAGGCTTTTGGTGAATCAAATGTTTCATCAATAATTCATATCCGCAGTTTCCTGCTCATTTTCTATGATGAAAAGTTTCTAACACAACAATATATATATCCCGCCTGGATGTTATAATTGGGCATCTATTTTACAACGGTTGCCAACTTTTCGTAAGCTCTGCCCGAATCTAAAATCTTTCGAACTAGTAATGATCATCAACCTTTTTCATACCTACGTAGATTCCATGCCTCTTTCTCATTGTGTTTTAATACTCCCATTCTCCTTAGAAATTGGGAAATGATGAGGAAAAGCATCCCCAGGAGAAAAATCAAATAAGTTTTTCATTTGTGCCCGAGTGTTTGCTTGTAGATATCAAGATGTAACTTCTGGAAAATGATATATTCATTAAAAAGAAAAAAACAATGACTAAATAGCCTTCTAAATGAAATAACAACTACTCCTAAGAAATAGCAAACGTGATCTAACCACTATGACCATATTCGACTGAATCAAAACAACAAACTTCCTAAAGAATAGGACCAAAGACTACTTAAAACCGAACATTCCCTCCCCTAACTAGACTAGTTTAGAATCGATCCATCACACACTCCTAGCTTCCTTCTGAATTCTTCAAATGCCTCCAACTTGAGTGGTTTGGTAAATATGTCAGCTACTTGATCGCGTGTGCCACAGAATTTTAGCTGCACTTCTCCTTTATTGACCAAATCCCTTAAGAAGTGAAAACGCGCATCAATATATATGCTTACTCTTACCATGCATCACCGGATTCTTTGATAACTTTATGGCTGAGCTGTTGTCGCAAAATATCTCTGGACTTGAACTTTCATCGTAGCCAATCCTCTTCAGTATCCTCTTCATCCATATCAGTTGACATGTACTTGCAGCATCAGCCACAAACAATGCTTCTGTTGTGCTCAAAGTGATGATGGCTTGCTTTCGTGACGACCAAGCTACTGCAGCATCGCTCAAGATGAATGCATACCCCGACGTGCTCTTTATGTCCTCTATGCACCCTGCATAATTTCTACTGTGAACCCAATAAGCTCTGAGTTTCCTTTCTTCTGATAGATGATTCAATATCAAGTTGTTCCTTGTAGGCATCTGAGAATTATATTGGCTGCGGAAAGGTGAATTTCAGTGGGTTTCGACATGTACTTGCTGATGAGACTAACAAAGTACATCACATCCGGCTTTGTCGCAGTCAGATAAATCAAGCTTGCAACCAGCTGCTTGTAGAGTGATTCGTCTACTTCACACCACCATAGTCTTTGTGAATTTTGAACCCATGAATGATTGGATTCAAAACCGAGTTACTTTCTTCCATTGCAAACCTCTTCAACACTTTATTCATATACTTTTTCTGGCTCACAAATATTCCTCCATCAACCTGTATTACTTCAAGACCCAGAAAATACCTGACATATCAAACTCTTTCATCATTGATTCCTTGAACTCTCTCATCATATTTTCATCCTTCCCATTGTATATCAAGTCATCGACGCATAAGCTAGTGATAAGAGATTTACCTTGCTCATTGGTTTTTGTAAATAAAGTTTGCTTACTCGCATTCTACTCAAACCCCATCTCTCGAAAGTAAGAGTCTATCCTGCTGAACCAGGCACTCGGTGCCTTGAGTCCGTAAAGGGCTTTATGAAGCTTGTAGACTTTACTTTCTACATTGTTATTTTCATTTCCCCTTGGTTGCTCAACAAACACCTCTTCTGTTAGCTACCCTTGCAGAAACGCTGACTTCACGTCCAATTGATAAACTGTCCAACCTCTTTGAGCTGATAGAGCTAAGATCATTCTGACTGTCTCCATTCGTGAAACATGAGCATACACCTCTTCAAAATCGATTCCATGATCTTGAGCATAGCCTTTTGCTACGAGTTTGGCCTTGTATTTCTCAACCTTTTCATGTTGATTCAGCTTGGTTTTGTAAACCCATTTAACTCATATGCTCTTAGCTCCTTGTGGCAGATCGGTTAGTGTCCATGTATCGTTTATCTCAGAATCCATAGCTCGTTTCCAGTTTTCACTTTGGACAGCCTCCTCGAAAGTTTACTGGATCTGTTCCAGCAAAGAACGCAAACTGAACCATCCATTCCACAAATAATGCAAACTGAGCCAGCTCATCTTCTTCATCTTCATATTGATTTCCAGTGACATAATCGCTTAATCTTATTGGTGGTTTTGTTTTTTGTCTCCCTGATCCTCTAGAACTTTCTGGAACATCAATTCGTGTAGCAGCCACTGGAGAAGTATGTGAAGAAGGACCAGTGTTTTGATTCTCCACGATCTCATTGTCTCCATCTTCTGGTTCATGGTCAATTACTTCTTCTGCATTCTCTTGAGCTGCATCGTCTTGTGATTCTTCATTCTCCCATTCCAAATCAATTTGAATCGATTCCTCAGACGCCGTATCTCAATCCCACTGCTTGTCCTCTTCAAAGATCGCATCTATGCTAACAGTAATCCTTTTGCCTATAGGATCAAATAGATTGTATCCCTTTGATTCTGCGCTTAACCCAAACAGAACACATCTACGACTCTTGTCTTCAAGCTTTGTTCTTTGTACATTAGGGATGTGAGCATGAGCATGAGCAATGCAGCCGAAGACTCTCAGGTGTGCTACCGATGGTTTAATTCCACTCCATGCTTCCTCTGGTGTAACATCATTTACTGAACTTGTTGGACACCGATTCAGAATATAAAAGGCCAGTTGAAAGCTACTGGCCATAACAGTTTTCTCCACCAACATGCTTCTTACCATGTTTATTATTGTTTTGTTATTCCTCTCTACAACACCGTTGTGTTGCGGTGTGTAAGCTGTCGTTAATTGTCTCTTAATCCCATTGTCTTTACAGTATTCATTGAATTCAGTTGAAGTGAATTCTCCACCCCTGTCTATCCTCAAGGACTTGATGGGCAAACCCGACTGTTTCTCTATGCCACTCTTAAATTGTTTGAATGTGGCAAACGCATCTGCTTTGTAGACCAAGAAGTACACCCACGCCTTTCAACTCAAATCGTCGAAGAGGAATATTAAATACCTCTTTCCACCATTAGACATTGGAGAGATCGGACCACATATGTCAGCGTGAATTAGCTCTAGTTTCTCTGATGCTCTCCATATGGATTTCTTTGGAATGATCTCTCGGATCTGTTTCCCTTTTAAAAAATCTGAGCAGACAACCTCTATTTCAGCAAAGCTCGGCAAGCCCTTCACCATCTCTTTGTTCTTTAATGTATTTAAACCCGAGTAACTAAGGTGGCCATACCTTTGATGCCAACGCATAAACTTTTATTGAGCGTCAGTTTGAAGACACATCATCGCCAGATTGTTTTCATTCTTCGAAAATAGTACAAACATTATATTTTATGTCATCTTGCTTTGAATGATGAGGCCTTATGAAGGATGACATTCTTTGGATTTTATCGTGATCTCCAACCACTTTTTCTGAAGTTGTCCAATGCCGAGTAGATTTTTTTTTCAAATCTGGAACATAGAGAACATCTTTCACAAGGTGACTCACTCTTTCAATCTAAATTCATATGTTTCATGCCCCCACAACCTTCATTTTTGAATGATTCCCTAGTCTGACCGTTTTATTGATTCCTTCAATCATCTCGCTGAAAAGAGATAACTCCCCACACATGTGATTGTTGCATCCTGAATCAAGAAACCACACATCGTTATGATGTTGCTTTTGTGGTTCCTCAATGTGTGCCATAAGAGAGAGCTGGGAACTTTCTTGTATCTCTTCAACATACACCATGAGTAGCATCTCTTCTACCTCTTCCTCTGCGCAGTTTGCTTGGTACTCGTACTAGAAGTGACCAAGTTTGTGAGAGTTGTAGCATTCAACTGTTGCCTTGTTGAGTGTACGATGTCCTCTACCTCGACCTCTTCCTACATGAAAAGCAGAGCCCGTTCTTCCTATTCCTCTTCCAACATGATGGTCATCTGTTACAGTAAGAGCTTACTTTTCTCCTCAATCCTTCTTGAACTTATGCTCATGCACAAGTAAAGAGCTTTGCAGAGCATCAACAAAGAGGCTATCAACATCTTTTGATTCCTCAATGGAACATACAATGTAGTTCCATTTGTCAGTGAGATTTCTCAGGATCTTCTCGACAATATTGACATCCAGCATGTCATCTCCACAGTTTCGCATATCATTTACGATCCCCATTACTCGAGTGAAGTAAACATCAACAGATTATCCCTGTTTCATTACCAGGATCTCTAAATCTCTGTGAAGCCGATTAAGATGTGCCTTTGTACCCGATCCTTTCCTTGACACTTCAGCTCTTCATCGAGTCCCAAAGCTGCTAGGATGTCTGAAAATAACGTATTTTGGGTCGATAAAGGCATCCCACAGTTTTAAAGGCGGTAAAGAAACTGGGTTTGGTTCATTCAATTGGTATCAAAGCGATTACAATTCTAGGAAAAAATACATCCGCAAGAAGTCAATGGATCCATATTTGAGCTAAGTCATGGATCGACTTAGAGGTTCATAGAAGTCAATAGATTCAGATTCTGAAGTAGCGTGAAGGATTGGCTAAGATTTTTGGGATCTTAAGGAACGTTGAGCGGACTGAAGTCAAGACGAATCAATAGGTTCAAGAAAGCCATAAGGAGATCTGAAACTGACTAAGTAAGGCAAGCATTAACAAGGACCGATTCGACCAGAGGTGCAGCCAAGGATCTGACGAAGTTGGAATGCACAAGTCGTCCATGACGAATCTGGATGTCTGGATTCAGTGAGAAAGTGCTCAAGGGAAATAGCCAAGACGATTTAAACAAATTAAAGGCCCTGATCGGGAACTGGGATAGACAGGTGGTTCAAGAATTGTGATGGAGGTCTCAATGAAGGATGTTTTGAATATACGAGAAATTGGCTACGGTAGTGAATTGATTGCCAATAGATGTTACGACCAAACTAAGAGATAAGAAGATATTGTGATTGATAAGTCATCCATGAAGGAATGTATGCATAAAATGATCAAGGCATTGGACTACCAGACGTTGGAATTCCACGTGATTTCTATTCAGGAGTATTGTTATGTTGAGAATGCTTAGACGAACTCTAAGGTTTTCAAAGAGATGGACAAGATGGTCCGGGAATTAGAACTCAAAGTTCCATGAAGGGATTTGAATAACCAAATAAGTGTTACATGACAAAAGTGGCGATTGTAAGCAAGACAGGATATAGAGAACAAGACAAATGGATTGTCGAGATGACTAAGCTCGATCGTCGTAGTAGGGTTGTGCAGTCCTTGAGTTGAGGTCATCAAAATAATAAATTGAAAGTAAAGTATACTTTCCAAAGACTAGTTAACTGATCAAGAAACTACTCGAAAGTACCAAATGCTATAGATGATGGGTTGTAGTCAGAGTGACGATGGTAGTGGTATGATCAGTTCCTTTCATAAGTGTCTAGATCAGAAAATGTGCATACAAGCCGTGAAGCTTGCTAAGGCTTGACTGGATTTTAGATGATGGCTCAGTAGCTTGGGTTAGGTCAAGCCGGTCGTGATGATCGATTCTTTTCATGTGAGAGTTTAGACAAGTCAAGGTGCTTATGGACATGTTGCTTTCTAAGACTTAGTTGGGTCGCGAAACGACTGCTCGATGAATTGGAATGATTAGGATTGACAAGCGATCGAGTGTCTGTTAGACATGGCGCCTTTTGGAACCAAGTGGCGTTTCCAAAGCGTTCATGTGATTGTGATGATATAACCTTGGAAGCCAAGCGGGTTTTTCAAAGCATTGTTGTATTGACGCCAGTATGTTTTGTCGCATGTGGAAACCATAGAGTTTCCAAGACGTGATTGTTTTTCACCGTGTGACTTGTCTTAGTGTCTGTGGGAACTAGAGAGTTTGACAAGATGTAATTGTGATCGCGTCGATGGGAAATGAATTATTTTGCCATCGTGTGCATATACTGATGTCTGTGGAAACCGTGGATTTTCCAAGACATAACTTTGACTATCATTGGAATTCAGTGAGTTAACTGTTACGGGTTTCTGATCGCGATGAAAGCGTCAATGGAATCTTAAGGAGTTTGCCATCGCGTGAATGTTCTGATGTCTGTAGGTTCTGATGTCTGTGGAAACCATAAACCTTTCCAAGACATAATTGTGACGGTCACTACAAGAAAACAGCGGTATTCTGACGGACATTCCGACGGAAAATAAAATCCTCGGAATTTCCCGAGGAATTTTCGAGGAAATTCTGGGTTTCCTCGGAATTTCCTCGGAATATACCAACGGAATTCCGAGGAAACATAAATTCGTCGGAATATTCCGAGGAAATTTCGACAAACTAGTGATCGATCGATGCGTTTTTGGACATATACCCATCGATCGATCACATTGTTACGCTTTGGTCCATCTTAGTGATCGATAGATGCATTTTTGGACATAAATCCATCGATCGATCCGTTTATAAAAAAACATTTGAGATTTTGAAACCCCAAACACTAGTTCCTCGGAATTTCCTCGGAATATTCCGAGGAAATTCCGAGGAACACTTGATATCCTCGATCGACCGATGGGATAATCTCATCGATCGATCACATTGTTACGCTTTGGTCCATCTTAGTGATCGATCGATGCGTTTGTGGACATATATCCATCGATCGATCCGTTTATAAAAAAACATTCGAGATTTTGAAACCCCAAACACTAGTTCCTCGGAATTTCCTCGGAATATTCCGAGGAAATTCCGAGGAACACTTGATATCCTCGATCGATCGATGGGATAATCTCATCGATCGATCACATTGTTACGCTTTGGTCCATCTTAGTGATCGATCGATGCGTTTTTGGACATATATCCATCGATCGACCCGTTTAAAAAAAAAATTGACGTTTCGAAACCCCAAACACTAGTTCCTCGGAATTTCCTCGGAATATTTCGACGGAATTCCGAGGAAGAAAAGGGTTTCCTCGGAATTCCCTCGGAATATTCCGAGGAAATTCCGAGGAAATAGGGTTTTTAAACCGAAAACAACGTTTTTGCGGTTTGAATAACACCTATATAACCCTTATTAAGTGTCTTACGTTCATTATGAAGTCAAAAATTTGTTCCATACCCTATAATAAACACTTTTCCGATTGTATGAACGAAATCCCCACAACATAAGAGAAACACTTATACACTTTAATGAACGGTAAAGGGAATACTTACAATTCGTTTTGAAATTTGTTATTTCATGGTTTATGCTCATCTATACAAAGAATCCTCAATGGTATGCATTACAATTGTATAAGAAATGAAATACGGCAAAAAAAATTGATGTTTTGAAACCCCAAACACTAGTTCCTCGGTATTTCCTCGGAATATTCCGAGGAAATTCCGAGGAACAATATAAATTAATAGAAATACATGCACATGATATTCTTTTTCCTCGAATTAATGAAAATATTCCGAGGAAATTCCGACGGATATTTAAGTGGCCGTCGGAATTTCCTCGGAATATTTTCATTTAACCGGGCAAACAAGCCGCCAAATATTTCGGGAAAATTGAAATTGAAAATACTGAGGGAATTCCGACGGAAAATATCCGTCGGACCCAAGGTTTTATAAACTCGAACGCATCTTCTTCCCCATTTCTCTCTTCTTCCTCTCCGGCGATCTCTCTCTCCTTCCGGCGTTCTCCACCTTTTCTCGCGACGATCTCTCCGGCGAATCCTTTCCATCCCCTTACAAATCATGTAAGGACCCTATCCCACTCTCTTAGGTCCTATTTGTTAGGTTTTTAAGTAGATTTGATGATTTTAGAAGGTTTTTGATAGATTTTTGTTAGGGTGATTGGGTAGGATTGTGATTTGTTGTGTAATAGGTTTAGAATTGTGATTTGGTTGTGTTGAATTGATTTAGAACTTTTTTTATAAATTGTTCATTATTTTTGTATTTACAAAACGTTTTTTCTATATAAATTCGATTTTACAAAACGTTTTTTGTATATAAATTCGATTTTTGGATTTATGAAAGATGATTTCATATTTATAAAAATATTTATATTTATTAAAACTAATTTTGTATTTATAAAACATTTTTTTGATTTATAAACACTATTTTTTTATTTTTTTATTTATAAAAACTATTTTTAAATATACAAACCGTTCTTTGTATATAAATTCTATTTTTGGATTTATAAAAGATGATTTCATATTTTAAAATTAATTTTGTATTTATAAAATATTTTTTTTTATTTATAAACACTATTTTATTATTTTTTGTATTTATAAAAACTATTTTGTATTTATAAAAAGATGATTTCATATCTATTAAAATATTTATATTTATAAAACTAATTTTGTATTTATAAAACATTTTTTGATTTATAAACACTATTTTATTATTTTTTGTATTTATAAAAACTATTTTATATTTATGAAAAGTTGATTTCATATTTATTAAAACTAATTTTGTATTTATAAAACATTTTTTTTTATTTATAAAAACTATTTTATTATTTTTTGTATTTTAAATATGTTTTCTCTTTCAATTTTAATTTTATATTTTCGAATTTCAATTTAAAAAAATAAATTTATAATTTTTTTTTCAATTTTGGAAATATTCCGAGGAAGTTTATCCCTCGGAATATTCCGACGACATCTTCCTCGGAATATTCCGAGGAATTTACGACGAACTTGTGGTCCTCGGAAATTCCGAGGAAATAGGGTTTCCTCGGAATTCCGTCGGAAATTTCCGAGGGATTTTCGAGGAAAGATGAAATTCCGAGGAATTATTTCCGAGGATTTTTTTCGTCGGTATGTCGTCGGAATAGCGTTATTCCGACGACATACCGACGATTTTTTCCCTCAGTATGCTGCTGTTTTCTTGTAGTGGGTGTAAATGGGAACATGATGAGTTCACCATTTCAGAATTGTGACCCAAGAAAGACTGAGAGTTCGAAAGGAAAACTGTGCAAAGGATCAAGTGTGGATATGGGAAGAAACTTTTTAAGTATCAGCAATGACCCAGAAGTATCAATTTGGATCAGTATGGAATCCAAGTTGAGTGATCCTTGAGTACATGAAAGGATTAAGTTTCCTAGCATTTGGAGTTGATGCTACGAAAGGATTAGATTATGCAAATCAAACAGTCAAGAAAGGAATGTACTAAGAATGGAAGGACTAAGATTGAGTTAATGAATGAATGTGATTGGTTAAGAAAGTAAAGCATGTAACCTAATTCATTCTTTTTTTTAACTCGAAACCGGCAGAAAATAGAAACATCTCCGGAAGCAATAGCCCAAAAGTGGGAGACAAAACCTAACAATGAGATATACGAGAAATAAGCATTAGAGAGCCACAAGTACTAAAGCTGGAACTGATGAACTGATCATAACTCGCAAACACTCCGGAGAAACATGAGACCGAAGATAACCAAAGAACCAATGACTTAAGCAAACCCAACCCTGAAGGATACACCAACAAGCCAAAACAGGCGCAACATCGGTAAAAGCATGTGCGAGGATAAACTTACATCAACACCAGATACTATTGCAAAACGGAAGCAAGGCATAGGCAAGTCAAAAACACACAACTAGGCTCAAGGACCCACGAACTTGAAATTCTAAAAGGAAAAACACTGGCGAAGATTTACATGTCATACACGCGAACATTCGTTAGGCAGAATAGCGATCTACAAAGCTAAAACTGGCCACCTCCTCGCAAGAAAACACCTGCAAATCAAACCTAATGCGTCGTAACATAATTCATTCACACACAACAAAATCAACCTAATATAAACTAAAATTACAAGAGGATATTAGTTAATCGAAATTACAAAAGATGAAAGGACGACATCTCCGATAAGAGAACTCACAATCTTTGCGAAGAAGAGGAAAAGTTATGACAAATTGTCTGATGAGTTGAGGGTGACGATCGGACGACGGTGACAAACTAACGCTGATGACGATAAACTAATATACGGCGAACTCGAGATGAAGACGAGATATTAAGTTGAAGAAAGCTAAATTTTAATTTTAACTAGGTGTTTTCCTGCACAGTGTGCATTAATAAAAAAAATTTAATTAAATTATATTTAAGAACAAAATTTTATTATTATTTATATTTTAATATGCTATTTCCAATATTTAATATAAATTTTGATTTAATTAAACATAAAATTAAGATAAAATAAACAATTTTGTTTATTTTAAATTATATTTAAAAATAGATATGTCTATATTTAAAATTATAATCTTAGATAGATCTTTATCTATTTCTTTAGGAAAAAATATATTAAATCTACTTGTATAAAATTAATAAAAAAATTGATATAATTTTTTTTATAAATATCAAAAAGTACAATTAAACAGTATTTCTAGAATTTGTAGATATTTAAAAGAAGCTAATAATATTACAATTTTTTTTTTTTTTAATTCACATTTAGTCATAAGTCATGTTATCAATTCTAGTATTTCATCTCATATATATTTAGTGAAAGTGATTGTATAAAAGACATGTGTCAAATCATTTTACAAATAATGTCTAGGGAATTATCTATTTAATAATTTATTGAAAGAGACAAAATGGTAATTTATCCTATTTAATGAAATCTAGTTGAATAATTTTGGACTTTGGTTGCTAGTTTGAGAAGAAAAACTTGGATTATGGTCATATGGTCAATTTTTCTTTACATATTTCATAATTATATTTCTAAATCTTTTTCTTTTCGTGGAAGTCTCTTTTGGTCCAGTGGTTTGACCAAGACTTCGTAACATGATTGGTAATTGTTCATTCCCAAGAGTTGAGCCATTGATCTAAAAAGATGGGAATAGGATAAGCAGTTATGTCAGATAATTTCTCTTCTCTCCACAGAGGAAGCTGTTAAGACGAGCGTTTTATCCACTAGATGAAGACATGTTTGGATTTTGCTTCCTAGTTTTGAATTGAGTTCCAAAAAGTTCTTCTCGGATACCAATGCCTTCGTGAGCTTTGGTGACAGATTTTTGGACTCTAGTAGGGTTACATGCATACAGAAACTCAAGTTAACTCTTTGTAATAATGCAAACACTGTAGATGATACCTTTTATTCAACGTCATGGATTGGTGCTGCAATAAAGCGTAAGATCCAACATCTAGACATATATAAGGCTGGATATGGTTTTTTTACTCACAGTCGCCTAAGGTTGCATAGCTGTGAGACACTGGTATACTTAAGACTTTTTATGGTCTTCTTGGATGACGCGGTGTGCGTTGCTTACCTTGTTTGAAGACAATGTATTTAGAAGAAAATTGGCATCACGGTGATGCCCACTTGAAAGAAACTTATCTCATCTTGCCTGTAAAGTTTAAAGATTGTCGCATCTAATATATATTGATACACAAGTGTATCGGGTGCACTCTTGGTCACTGGAGAGCCTCAACATTGAAATAACTCCTAAGGTGTTTTATCGTACTGTTGCTGGTATTTTGGCAAAAAAAAAAATCGTACTGTTGCTGGAATTGTTATCGATGCTCCTCTACAAAACTGTTTGAGCATCCATGATCATGAACTAAAACCTTTATAGTAAACAATTTAGAGTCCAATGCAAAGTTATATATTTCTCTCAACTATGGTTTAGTTGGATCTGATATCAGAACAAATGTATCATCGAGAAGTAGCTTTCGTGATTTTCTCACGGGGATTTCTAGGGTCGAACTCTCGGAGATATGACAATATCTCAAAGTAATTATAAGTTCGAGGTTTACATATATATAGTTCAGCGCAGGTTTTGGACAAGCATAATATTTTATTGCGAAAGTCTCTAACCACATTGTTGTCTTTCTTTGTTCCAAATCATTTGTCTATACTTGGAGACAGAACCACTGCCTCAATTTGAATACATATGTCTTGCCTGTGCGTTTCTCTACACGCTACCAGTTCGATATGGTTGAAAACATTTCTTAGAAGTTTCCCTAATCTAAGATACCTCACCATTTCGATGTTGTTCTCATCTTCTTCTTATTTTCCCCTAAGGAACAAAACGGTTATAACGATTACTCGGAGCCACCATCGGTGGAGGAGAATCAATATGTGCCCAAGTGTTTTCGATCGTCTCTCGAGTTTGTCGATATCAAATTGTCATTTATTTTTTTTTTTGAACAAATCAAATTGTCATTTAAGGACATGATATAGGCATGAAGTTGGTAAGCTACTTCCTTGAGAATTCAGCTATCCTCAAAAAAATATACCCAGAATCTAGTATTATATATTAAATTCAAATGCTAACGAACATACTAATATAACAACGAAATATATATATATATATAAACTTACCTTAATAACGACTGAAAGTTGATGGTCTAAAATGATTAGTAACTGGAAACACCATTGTTGACTCTCATGACTGCAATATATTACCAAGTCAATATGCAATTTCAAACCCTGCGGATTGGGCTGTCTCGGTCGAATTTCTTTAGTTACACTAGAGATTAATCCGTCCTACGCGCGGAACTATATTAATTTTTGTATATTATATATTTTTTTAAATTGTGTATTTACTTATTATTGTATATAATTCGTATATTATATATTACGTATTTAAATATATATTTTCTTATATTTTCGTATGTACTTACTTATTATTACTTTTTATATTATATATTTACATATTTAAATGTATATTTACATGTATTTAATTTTTATATTTTAAGATAGATGTCTAATGTAATATTTCCATTCTTTATTTTTTTTTATTTACATTTTAAGATAGATGTTTAGTGCTTAATGTACTTTTTCCATTTTTTATATTATGTATTTACTTATTAATATTATTTTCGTATATTATATGTTTACTTAATATCTATATTTTACATTTTAACATAGATTTTTAAGGTTTAATGTACTTTTTCTATTTTTTTATATTATGTATTTACTTATTAATATTATTTTCGTATATTATATATTTGTTTAAATTGTGTAATTACTTATTATTGTATATATAATTCGTATATTATATATTTACATATTTAAATCTATATTTACTTATATTTTCGTATAATTTAATGAATCAAAACTATACTAAAAGGAGCAAAAGAAGCCTTCTTACGGCATCCACGTCGGACAGAAAATATGACCAATAGGAATGCATCAATTTATCCACGTCATTTGACATGTCAATTGGTTTGGGCTTTAAGTGGTTTTTCTTTTGTTGTTTGGGCCCATTTTCGTGTTCTTTGCCTCAAGCAGCCTCCGTCTTTCGTATCCCTATTTTTTTCTTTCCCCGTACCTTTGCGACTTCCATCTCTTCCGTTTCTCATCTCTTTGATTACGTCTCCACCAGTAAATCACCACTAACTGAATCCTTGATTAAGCTCATTCAATGGATTCTTTTCACCTTCTTCTCTGTTTATCTATATATAAATCTCTTTTCCTATCTTATCTTCCCATCCAAGTTGAAAAGACTCTCATAAACTCATCCCGATGGAATCCACCGGCAACTCATCCGTCTCCGGCGATCGTAAAGCCAGCAAGAAGACCGTCGCCTCCTCTGTGGCTGCGAAACCAAACGGGAAGTCCCCTCCTTCGTCTACCAATCCGATGAACCCAAACACTGTTACCGCTCTGTCCTCCGCGCATGCAAACCAAGTGATGTTCTTCAGAGATGTTTCACTCGGCCCACGCGAAGCCGAGTTGAGGTTTCGTCTGATTCACTTATGGGAGGCTCGAAATATATACACGAAAACCCTGATTGGACAAGAGATGCTCCTTATCGAAGAAGAGGTTTGTCAACGTGTTTAGCTTCCCTCTCTATTTTTCGTCTTGAATCGTGTTTTTGATTTAATATTAGTCGTTTAGATGTTTTCTTCGAGTCTTGCTTTTGGTAGATCTTATTAATTTTTTTGTGATTCTGAATTTATATTTGTCTATTAGATTAGTTCCTCCGAGTCCTATTCTTTGTCTTGCTTCTGAATTCATATTTGTCAATTAGATTGGTTTCTCAGAGTGTTATTATTGGTTTCTCCGAGTGTTATTCTTTTTCAGTAGATTAGATTGGTTCCTATGCCTGCTCTATATATGTCGCTCTAAGTGATCTGATGTATTGTTTGATTTATATTAATCGAATATTTGATCTGATGTATTGTTTGATTCATATTAGTCAAAGATTTCAATTTATTTTCAGGGAACTGTTATTCAAGGTTTTGTTCCAGCCGGTCGAGTAGGGACATTTGATCTTGTAGCTGGTTCCGTCTATAAGCTCCGCAATTTTTTCGGATCCAGGAACAAAGCTGAGTTCTCGGTTGCTGATCATATCGCCATCATCTCATTCAGTTGGAATTCTGATTTATCCGTTCTTGAGAACCCTCCGGTTCTGATTCCAGAAGACAGGTTCAGGTTCCACAGCTTCGAGGAGTTTATGGCGACCTGTGATTCCAAGGGTGATCTTTACGGTAAGTCATGTTGAACTATGATTGGTCTTTATGCCTGCATTTTAGTTTATAATTTTCACCTCCAATGATTATTACCCCGTTGAGTTTTGTTAACTAATCAGAGTATTATTCTGTTGTTTTTTGTTGACTGTTTAATTATGCTATCTCAGATTATGTTGGCCACATGAGGCTGGTGAATGGGCAGACTCTCACTGACCATATTGTTCTTGACGAAGTTGCCATAGCTGAGAAGCGGCATCTATGTGTTCATGTTCAGACACTTGAGTAAGTTTATTCATTTGTTAGTTGTTTCCGTTGTGTGTTATATTTAACACGTAATGTTTACATGTGTAGCGGACCAGTTATGAAGCTATATCTATGGGATAATGCTGCATCTGAGTTTTGCCAGAAATTTAAATCGTATGGAAGGATCCCACACGTTCTTTTGGTCACCACAGTAAACCCTAAGCATCTTGGAGGTTAGCATTTTTATAATAAAATTTCATGCTCATATGCGTAAATTAGCTGTGGTTAATCGTATAGTTTTGATTAACAGGAACCCTTTGTCTCACTTCTATGTCATCATCTCGAGTGTTCATGGATGATGATGTTCAGCCTAGCAAGGATTACTTTGAATGGTAGGCATTTGTGTTCATCATTTTAATATGGTTTTGATATTCAAGCGTGTTCATGTGTAACAATTTTTGGGCTTCCGCCTTTTATCAGGTTGAGCTCGAACACAGGTATTGCTAATAGGATTGCTGCTGAGGTAGTCACAAAGCCTGAGACAGTGACTCTTGAGGAGCTATTCTCCTACATTAAGCAAGAAGCTTCTAAGGTCAAGAGTTGTTATATTGTTATCATTCATTTCTGCGTGCTTGGGTACTTATGAATTTTGTTTTACTTTCCACAATGAAGGTTGCTTGGTTTGAATGCACAGCAACTATAGATGTTGTCCAGGGTTCTTCTTGGTATTACGTTTCCTGCGGTGGATGTAATAGTAAGGCAGTTAAAGACCCTACTTCTCTGATGTGCAGCAACAAGAAGTGTGAGAAGAGTGAAGTCACAGGCGTGCCTCAGTAAGTGTTGTAGTCATAGTTTCATCTACGTTTTGTCAGTACTAATAGCTAATCTTCTTTCGTTGCAGGTACCTCACGAAGATTTCTGTTTATGATAAGAGTGAACAAGCAGTTTTTGTCATCCTTGGTAATGCCGGCAATGAGTTGACTGGGAAACATGCAGCAGAATTGGTTGCTAATTACTTTGAGGTAATGTTGGACCTGTCCATCAATGGCAAATAAGTTTGTATTATAGCAAATTAGTTGGAACATCACCTATTCATGCATTTAGTAAAGGTTGTATTATTTGAACTCACGTATGTTTTTACATGATTGATAGTCTAATGAGGGAGCAGGAGCTGACCATTGCGTTCCGGTTCCGGGAGCTTTACTTGATACAATAGGGCAGACACGGAAGTTCATCGTGAAAGAGTCGGACCATAACTTGAAAGGCAAGACTCAGACCATAACTGTCACGAAGATACTCCCACTAGAAGCTCCACTTCCAGCCACGTCCGATGATATTCCTACGACTATGGGTGATGGATCTGCTCCTTCCAGCGGCTTTGGAGATGCTGCGGGTGATAGGGATAGAAAAGCTGCTGATAATCTTGAGTCAGACGATGCCAAGCGTTCCAAGAGTGGCTGATATAGCTTCAGCATATCCTCTACTTATTTACGTTTCTATAAAGACTTTGCTTTCTTTCAATTTTAATATTCAGACTTTTGTCTTTTTATGTTTAAGTTATTCTGATACAATTTCCGTTATATGGTTTTTACTTATCCCTTTAATCATCTACTTATCCTAATATGATCTTATTATGTTTTTTTCCTATCACTTTATGCAGTTCACTTTAGAAACATAAGATTAGGAATGTTGATAACTTGGGATTTTATATTGATTATTGTATCTGTAAAGTAATAAACCAAGACCCTGTATATTTGGACGAAACATACTCATTAGATCCAATAAGCTTCACTTACTGATGTGAGGATTCTATTTTCATGTCCCAATTTATTTCCATGTGTTTTTTTTTGTGTTTTTTTTATTAAGTAGCAATTAAAAGGATTATATACGGCTGATTTTAGTATCCACGAGTTGAATAGATTTATATGAGTTTATTTTTGAGAATATCTATTTACCATATTTGTAATGATACACGAGTTGAATAAAAGGGAAGTATTTTTCGAGACCCATAACTTTCCAGACGACCATATCTCTCCATCTTCTTAAAAATGTAAGTTTTTTTAAATCACCTAACCCTCTCCATAAGAAGTTCCATATTCCAAGATGTTTATGTTTTATCGATCGCATACTAAGGTTTGAATCTTGGACGAAATGGGGAAATCACCTTCGACAAGCAATCTGGACACCGGAGGTAAGACAAATAATTATTTAGCTGTTTCAAAATAATGATTTTACATATTTAGACTGATTGGCTAAGGATCCTAGACTACTTATGCTACGTACTTCTATATCTGCGTAAGAACAAAACTACACACAGTATGTCTTACAAATCACTGCATTTTAAATACAATTCTGCAGTATTACTCAGAACACGTTTTGATGAGACGAACCCCTGTATCGCAGTGCATGAACCATTACTCAATAAATACGTATAAGTTCCTTCATTTTATATTGACCATCTGTAACAACCAATTTTTTACATTTGGCATTTTGACTTCATTGGGAGTTTTTCCCAAAGAAACATTGATTTCTTATTCACACTACTCATCGTTGTAATATTTGAGGTTGATATCTTAATACATACACCTTTCTATGTTTGTAAAGAATCACGAAAGTGGAGTTTTTATATGTTTATTTATAATTTATATTTATGGTAACTACTAATTTATTCATCTAAGATTTATATAAAAATAGTTCTCTTATTAGTTTATATTTAATTAATATATACACTACTCATCGTTGTAATATTAGAGGTTGATATCTTAATACATACACCTTTCTATGTTTGTAAAGAATCACGAAAGTGGAGTTTTTATATGTTTATTTATAATTTATATTAATGGTAACTACTAATTTATTCATCTAAGATTTATATAAAAATAGTTCTCTTATTAGTTTATATTTAATTAATATATATAAACTAATTTAACAATTTTTTTTGCAGTCCTAACTTCTATAGCTCTACATCAAATAATAATTTAAAAATTACTAACTCCTCTATTTTGTTTTAAAACACAGTCGTGAATTTCATTATATTTGAAGTTTTCAGATAAAAATGCATAATATTAATCTACAAGAACAGTATTGTGTTGGGTGCAATAATATTTTAAATCTAACATCAAATATAAAAGCCAGAGAAAGAACCGGAGCAAGAAATTTTCAATCAAAATATTATCCTAAAACACTCTCCAAGATTTTAGATTATTGCTGGTTCATTACAGAAATAGTAGTTTTTAAAATAACATTTTATATTTCAAAAGGGAATTTTGATTTTTATTTCAATATTATTAATTTATATTTTAACTTCAATAGTTATAAAAAATCATAAACATATATTTGAAATCTTATTTATTTTGATTTGGTATAACTATTTAAATATAAATTCTAATAAATTTGAGACTTTGTTTGTTTTAGTTAAACTGAAAAAAGTTTTTATTAATTTAAATGATGAAGTGGAACAGATAAATTAAAATAATGTACAAATATCTAACTATCAATTTTATTTTTAGATTGGTGTTACTTTATTTAGTTTATTTTTATTAATGTGAGATACATATATACATACATATTATTATTTTAATTGTGATATATGAATTATTAATATAATTAATAGTTTACGATAAATAAGTATTTATATACAAAATTGACATAAATATTTATATACAAAATTTACATCTCACAATCAATATGATGCCATAACATAATTTTCTAAAACCATGTTATCTATTTTAAGTGCCTTGACATCTTTTTCAGCGAGAACAATTGTAATGATGACATGTGTATAAATCACTTCGTAAATATAGTTTAGGTTATACGTATTTTGAGGATTAAAGCATCAAACTAAATGAAGTTTACTGCTCTGATTATTATATATTTTGTTAGACCAAATCAGTACTTAGCTATTTTTTTGAAATACATAAGCTTCGTCCAGCGTAACACAAAAAAGAAAACGAGAACGTCCAATCGGATCACGTTCGAAATCGAAAGGTGTGTATTTATTATACGATATACATTTTTCCCTCCTAAAATGGTGTATTTGAATTTTTTCTAATTATGAGTATTTCTCAGTACGTCTAATAAACGATCAACCAACATTCAAACCGAAATTCTATGACTGTAAGTTTATATGGATTATGATAACATTCTTTTTTGAATGACTATTCGTATAACTAAGTGGGTTTCACATTTAAACAAACAGGTGGATGTGATATTTGCGACTCTTATGGTAAAAAACGTTATACCAGTATCTATATCTTACCTTATATCCTGTTAAACTAATTATTTTAAAACATATTAGTAAAACAAAAAAATGCACGTAACATGAGAAGGGCTATCTTGCTATCAAAACGAACTACTGTTACAGTGTAAGCATCATAATCAGCCAAATCTATTTAGGGTAAATATATTTATAATTCTGATGTTCATTGTTTATATTATATTTAGATGGTCAGTCAGGTCAGCATGGCTTGCGACACAGTCGACAAAAAAAAAAGAAGGTACATACCATATATTTATTCTAAATAAGAAAAATATAAGAACTTTGTATATAATTGATATTTGTTATTTTCAAATTTGACATTTTTTATTTAATTATATAATTTGGTGTATAAAATGTATATGTCATATAAATTATTACTTAATCTCATAAACCAATGTTTCCTACTTATATAAAATGTATACATATAAATTATTAATTTATATTTTAAATTGACCATATATTTACAAAATATTTTCAAAAAAATAATTATTTTATTATTTAATAGTTTTGTGTTCAACTTCGTACCGCCCCAAACTTGGGATAATCAAAATTTATTAATATATATTAATTATTAAATTATCAAGTATTTATTTATAGAGGTTGTACTATAAATCTTATGAAATATTAAGCTCAATAACAATTCTTAGATATTAAACACACTATGTGTTAACAATTTCAAACTCAATTTAAATCAGATAAGGGCTCCACTTCTAACGCCGAAGAGAACCCAATCGTTACATGCATAAAATGTGGTGCATTAATGTGGACTTCAGAGAGCACTAAGACGGACCCCAAAACAGGAGAACCAATATTCACAATTTTCTGTAACCATGGCGAAATAAAGCTTCCTCTGATCACCCAACCGCCAGCCCTGTTAGATGAACTTCTTCATCATAGATGATTTCGGGATACAATCCGAGTATATAATTCTGTACTGGCTTTCACATCAGTTGGGATGAAAATGGATTATGGTGTGGTGCATGCGCCTGGTCCTTACACTATTCGGATCCAAGGTCAAACCCACCATAGAATTGGCTCGCTTATACCGCAACAAGGCCGTCTCCCAGAGTATCTCCAGCTTTATATATTTGATACCACAAACGAAGTCAGAAACCGGTTAAACGCGATGGGTCAAACCTCGACAGAAGGTAATCTTGATGAGACAACCTTAACGCGCCTAATCGAGATGATTGACGCGAATAATTGTTTAGCCAAGTTTTTTCGACGGGCACGTGACTACTACGAAAGCAACGGGAAAGAGTTTACTATTAGGTTGCTCCCAGATAAAGGGAAAGGGAAAGAGTACGATCTTCCGAGTACGAGTGAAGTCGCAGGCCTTATCGTAGGGGATATGTCATCAACAATTGGAGAACGGGATATAGTGGTCCAATTCCAATCTGACACATTGCAGCAGATACGTGATGATCACCCTCTATACATGAGCCTCCAATATCCTCTTCTGTTTCCATATGGTGAGTATGGTTTTCACCCTGACATCCCGTTACATCTTCAGACAGGCACTTCAAGAACAAGGCAATTCCTAACCCTACGCCAATTCTATGCTGCCCAGATACAAACACGGCTTAACCAAGGGATGACGTTGGTTAAAGGCGGTCGTCTCCTCCATCAATATGTTGTGGATGTCTATACGGCAATTGAAGAAGATCGGTTAAGGTGGGTGAGGAATAATCAAGATGTCCTGAGAGCCGAGCTCTACAGTAATGTACTTGATGCTGTTGGCAAGGGTGACACTGATGCTAAAATTATTGGCCAAAGGTTCATACTACCGCCAAGTTTCACCGGTGGGCCACGTTACTTAGTCGAGAAATACCATGATGCGATGGCCATTTGCAGAGTATATGGGAATCCAGATTTGTTTATCACAATGACGGCAAATCCTAATTGGAGGGAGATTAGAGAGCATCTTGAGAAATATGGTGGAGACTCTCCCAATGATAGACCAGACATTGAATGTCGAGTCTTTAAAATGAAGTTAGATCAGCTACTCAAGGATTTCAAAAACAGAACTTTTTTCAGGCCATACACGGCAGCTCTCCACAGGATAGAGTTTCAAAAAAGAGGGCTCCCACATGCACATATATTATTGTGGTTGGGAAACTCTTCCAGGACACCGAGTGCAGAGGAGATAGATGGGATTATTTCAGCCGAGCTCCCAAACAACGAAGAAGACCCAGAAGCCTCCAATTTAGTAATAAAACACATGATCCATGGTCCATGTGGTGACGCTAATCGGAAGTCACCATGTATGGAGAAGAATGTCTGCACCAAAAAGTATCCTCGACCGTATAATGACAATACTTCAATTGATAAGTCTGGGTATGTATTATATCGTCGGCGTCGGAACGATGATGCGACTGTGGTAAAGGATGGGGCAATTCTAAACAATAACTTTGTTGTGCCTCATAACATTAAGCTCCTGAAGAAGTACGAAGCTCATATTAATGTTGAGTGGTGTAATCGTACGAGTGCAGTAAAGTATTTGTTCAAATACATAACCAAGGGTGTTGACAGAGCATCTGCAGTTATAGAAAAGGGGTATACGGCAACTACATCTGACGCAGTGGCCTCTAGCGAACCGAAGGATAAAGTTATCAAGCAACGGAATGAGATCCAAGAATTCATCGATGCTCGATATCTTTCAGCTTGTGAGTCTATGTGGCGGACATTTGCATTCCACATACACAAAAGAAAGCCATCAGTTGAGAAGCTAATCATTCACCTAGAAGGTGAACATAATATCACAGTTAAAGAAACTGATAACCTCGGCCGTGTAATCTGCAAGCCTGGTATTGAGAAGACAATGTTCACTGAATGGATGGTCTTATGCAGAAGGTCTGAGTTTGCACGAACGTTGACTTATGTGCAAATACCTGAATATTTCTTATGGAACAACACTACGAAAGTGTGGTCTGAGCGTAAGAGAGGAAAAGCCATTGGGAGAATCGTAGCGGTCCACCCATCATCGGGTGATCGGTACTATCTAAGGATCCTCATAAATAAGATTAAGGGTCCTAGAAGTTATGACGAACTTAAAACGTTTAACGATGTGAAATACCCCAACTTTAAATCGGTTTGTCACGCACGAGGCTATTTGGACAATGATGTTGAATGGTACGAGAGTATGTCAGAGGCTGCTATATCGGCTACCCCATTCCAACTCCGGGATATGTTTGTCATATTCCTAAATAATTGCTTCGTTACGAGCCCTAAAAAATTATGGGAACACTCATGGAAGTCAATGAGTGAGGATATACTTTACAAGAGACAAAGGCTTTTGGGTCACGAAAATCTAGAACTGGATGATGAGATCCTTGAGCAGTACACGTTGATCGAAGTGGAAACGTTGATGCGCATGAGTGAACGCTCGCTAAATGATATTAAGGAGATGCCGAAGATCAAACCTGTTTTGCTAAAAGAATTGGGGAGCAGTTTGTGGAACCAAGAAATGGATTACGATGTTGCTGACGAAACACTAAGACATGACAAGCAGTACAGCTTACTTAATGATGAGCAACGTGCAATTTACGAATCAGTCTTAGAGTCTGTTGATAAAAAGGATGAAAAGTTATTCTTTCTACAAGGCGCAGGAGGCACTGGGAAAACTTTCCTATACCAAACCATTATATCCAGACTTCGCTCAAGAAAGAAGATCGTTTTGCCGGTTGCCTCTTCAGGTATAGCTGCATTGCTTCTGCCTAGCGGGAGAACAGCTCATTCTCGCTTTAATATTCCTTTAAAGCTATCTGAAGATAAGCTCTGCAACATCAAACCAGGTACAATGCTGGCCGAACTAATCGAGAAAACAGACCTCATAATTTGGGATGAGGCACCTATGACTCATAAGCATGCTTTCAAAGCACTAGACAAAACGTTGAAGGACATAATGTCTAAGAAAAATACACCCACAAAGGACCAGACTTTTAGCGGCAAGACAGTTTTGTTAGGTGGTGATTTTAGACAGATCTTGCCAGTAATTCCACATGGGAATAGAGCTGATACTGTCATAACTTCAATAAGTCATTCATATCTATGGGATAGCTGCCACAAGTTCTCTTTGAAAACAAATATGCGAGTCAATCAAGATGAGAAGGAGTTCTCCGAGTGGCTTCTCAAAGTCGGGGAAGGTCGCACACAATCAGTACAAGAAGATGAGGATGATGGCTACCATGAACAGATGATAATTGTCGACAAATCACTAGTTCGAGAGGTTAAGGATGACTCTTTAAAACAAGTTGTTGATGTCGCATATGGAGATGTCAACAAGGTAAAGGCCTCCCAAAGCTCCTACACTGATAGGGCTATACTCACACCTCGAAATGAAACAGTCGATGAGATCAATGCATACACAATCTCCAAAACTGACGGGAATTCAAGAGACTACTATAGTTACGATAGCTTTGAGATTTCGGACACTCAATCTGATCAAAATGATACGTTATACGCGATTGAGTATCTCAATTCCTTGGAATTTCCAGGATTGCCTTCTCATAAGCTCACTCTCAAAGTTGGGGCCCCGATTATGCTTCTGCGAAACATAAATCAGAGAAAAGGATTATGTAATGGTACCCGTATGATCCTAACTTACATAGGCGAACGAGTGCTTAAGGCAGAAATAATCACTGGCTCACACATTGGAAAAGAAGTATTGATACCAAGGATTGTTCTCTTGCATGATGAAACAAAGCTACCGTTCACTTTACGTCGACGACAATTCCCTATTAGATTGTGTTATGCAATGACAATCAACAAAAGCCAGGGACAAAGTTTGAAAGAGGTTCTCCTATATCTTCCTAAACCGGTCTTCGCACATGGTCAACTCTATGTAGCACTCTCACGTGTAACAAGCAGATCAGGACTAAAAATCATTAAAGGCGAAGATTCACATCCACAAAAAGTGAAGAACATAGTTTACAAAGAAATATTCAACCGCCTTCGTTCCCATGAGAGTAAGTAAAATTTTAAAATCAGAATCACAATCAATATGTTTTTAGCGATTATTTATCTAATAATTCACATTTATATGTTTCTCAGTATTTTAGCTATCAACCGAAGAAGACAAAGCAAAAACTCCTACTCTAATGATGGATATCTCCCTACTATCAAGTACGTCTACCTATACTATAAACTAAATGAATTGATTTCTATTACTAATTTCTGATCACTGATTTATTTTAGAATAATTTCAGGCTCCCCAACTCGGAAAACTCATCGCATCAACATTTCCTCTTCGGAAAATGACCACCATCTTATCTATGATTTCTATTTTTCTGTCCTAAGACCTTAGTATCTGTTCTTTGTAACGATAATAACTTTCCTCTGCTTTCCTCTGCTTCTGCACAAGAGTTATACCGAATTCTTATTCCATAACTGATCTACTTTACATAAACTACTGATAAATGCAAAACTAAATGACTTAACAAACGGGATTTAATATAAAATTTGGTGCGCATGAACCTCCAACATTCCTGTTGTTTTGGAAAATACAACACTCTCATTCCAAATTCTTATTACGATGTTTACAAACTTCAGGATTGCTAATTTCCCACTACAAGAAAATATATTTTTTACTAGGGCAGTATTCGTTGTAAATTCGTCGTAAACGGGGTGTTAAGACGAATTAACGTCGAAAGACGTTTCGTTGTTAAACGTCCGTCGTAACGGAGGTTTCGTCGTAAACGACTCGTAACGTTTACGACGAAATATATTCCTCGTAAAGCGCAGGGAAAGGATTCGTCGTAAACGCCACGTAAGACTTCGTCGAAAATCCCACGTAATTATTTCGATGTAAAGCACACGTAAATACTTTCGTTGTAAATCACTCGTAAACATTTCGATGTAAAATCCTCGTAAATATTTTGATGTTAATCACTCGTAAATGTTCGTTGTAAACTCCATGTAATGTTTACGAGGAGTTTACATCGTTTCTTATTATATTATTATTAATTAGTATATAATAGATTTTAATTTATATTTAATATTCAGAATTTAAAATAATTTAAATTTTAAAACAAAATATGAAATTGGAAAACATATTTTTAAAAAGTCATACAATAATATTTAAATTCATAATACAAACAGAAAAAAAAAATACATATTGTCGAAGTAGTTGGTGGGGTTGCTCGGCTGTTGACGGGTTGGATCGGACTCTTGGGGATCTCGTGGTGGCATTCCAAGAGCGGCTCGTCTCTCACTCAACATTCTCTGCATAACCGGGTTTTCCACGGCCATCACGTCTAGCAAATCCTCAAGAGAGTCTAAACGAACCTGCTGGCTATCCATTTGAGCCTTCTGGCTATCCATTTGAGCCTTCATCTGAGCAGTCTCTTCATCCCGTCTCGAAGTGTATGACGAAGTTGCCCTTGCAACTTCGTTAACAGAGCCTATACCGACTATCCGTCCCTTCTTTTTAGGAGCCACCTATAAAATCAAAACATATATTAATATAGTTAATTATGTTAAAATATTTAAAATAATGTAAACTAAAATTTTAAGTTACCTCTTCGAAGATTCTGTCGACCTCTTGGGTGGACAATGTGACTGGTAATCCATCGGGAGACTCCTGGGTTAGTTGCGTCTCCCGTTCTTCAATCCGACCAGCCACTGTTCGGAAGAGTTTCTCAGATGCAGGATCCACAAAAACTCCGTCGGATGTGGCGTGAGTCATCTTGAATAGGTCAGACAGAGAAGGTAAGACTCCCGTCTTCTCGAACTACAAAAAAAAATTAAATTAAATATTATAAATTATATTAATTGAATATTTTAAAATATATATTTAAAACAAAACTTACAGCTTCTAGACGGACTCCTGCATGAGGTTTTTGTCCGGTTCTGTGAAGCATGGGCAAATGACCATCTTTATCCTTCGTCCTTCGAGAAGCCGAGCACGAATTGGCCTTTCTGATCGAAGAGGGGTGCTCCCAATAGGCGATGAGGCCATCCCACACATCCGTCGTGAGCTCAGTGGGCTTTCCCTCATACCCGTAGATCTCCCACTTGTCCTTCCAATCAGAGACTGTGTTGCAGAGGCGTATCTTTGCCTTTGCAACAAATTCCGCCTTCACCCTCTCGGTGATTCCCAAAGACCAATGCCACTTTTGCTGAAACATAAAAATTTTGAAAAATTAAAATTAATAATAAATATTAAAAATATATATATATATATATATATATATAAGTGAAAATTTAATTAAATTTAAAAATCTTACCGCAAAACATTTAAACCACGTGATCTTAACGTGATTTGGTATCTTCCTCTAGTTCGGGTATGCCCCGTCGTAGTAACCCTTAATCGTCGCCGAAACGCTCCGGCTAACACGGTTGTTAGCCCCAAACCTGAAAAAAAACAATTTAACCGTTACAAAATAAAAATTAATTAAATTTTAAAGTAATAAAAATTAATAACTTACCAATAAGTTCCTCGGGGTCTATCGGGGTCTAGAACATTCAAACCCTCCCGTCCAGGCTAGGCAAGCAAATCCTCCACCGTATATCTCGCAAAGGGAGCATATGAAGGCACACGCAAATCCCGATGAACTGCACCTTCTGGGACAGGCTCAGGTGCAGCCGCTGGAGGAGGAGGTGGAGGCATCTGCGGTGGAAGAGGAGGACTCGAAAAAAACTCTATGAGAAGTCTGAGAGTCTGGAACTGCATCGGAAGACGATGGACCGGAAGAAGATGTACCGGAACCATCGCCAAACAACTGGGCATAAGTAGGTGTTGCTGGTTTCCTTCTAGGAGCCATCTAAAAAAAATTTAAATAAATTTAATCAATTATGACGACATAATTAAAAAATTATTCAGTTACCTAACTAATCACCTAAACTATAGGATTCTGTCATCTAACTAATCACCTAAACTAATTATCTAAATAATCACCTAAACTAATTACCTAACTAATTAATAACCTAAACTAACTTTAAAAAAAAAAAAAAAAAGGAGGGAAGAGAATGTACCTTAGGGAGAGGAGAGGAGTTTAGGAGGAATGGACGAGGCAGCCTCGTCTCGGCGTCCCAATATATA
This sequence comes from Brassica napus, assembly GCF_020379485.1. Taxonomy (NCBI): domain Eukaryota; kingdom Viridiplantae; phylum Streptophyta; class Magnoliopsida; order Brassicales; family Brassicaceae; genus Brassica; species Brassica napus. Next base: position 42,658,384 of record NC_063452.1, read on the forward strand.
AAAAATGTTTCGTCGTAAACGCGACGTAACATTACGATGAAGTTACCAGGCCCGCGTTTTTTCATTTACGACGAAGATACCAGGCCCGCGTTTTTCGATTTACGACGAAATTACGTCGAAACGTCGGTTTACAACGAATTTACAAGGCCCACGTTTACGACGAAGTTACCAGGCCCGCGTTTTTCCATTTACGACGAAATTACGTGGAAACATCGGTTTACGACAATTTTACAACGCTTAACCCTAAACACCGAGAATGAAATCCCTAAACCCCAAAGTCACATATCATCTAACATCATATCTCTTCTTCTCTACTACTTTATGCTCTTTCTCCAACTTAAACTCTAAAACCCTAAAACTCCAAATAATTTTTTTAAAATTAACACAAATACATATTATATAAAACAACATTTGTTACACATACATTAGGATGGTAAAAAACAATATTTCTTTAAACATACGTTACAATAGAGAAATACAACATCAGAGACATATATTTCATCACTCTAAATCGTTTTCGTTCTCATCAATATTACATCACTCTAAATCGTTTTCATTCTCATCACTATCATTACAATCATCATCGTCGCTTCTCTCGAACTCGTCTTCACGTGCTTCATCTGTCGCATCTTCGGGAATATCTTCATATTGAAAGTTTTGCGGGTCGATCAAAAGGATTTCATCAGTTGGTTGTTCTGGTACCTCAACTTCATTGATAGCGTCTTCTTCTTGCAAGGGCGGTTCTTCTTCAGCGACAATGTGTCCACGAGGTGTAATTTTGATAGCAGCTAACCAGTTTATCCCGGAAGTTCGAAGCCGAGGATAAAGAAGGAAGCTTACTTGCTCGGCTTGTGAAGCTAAAATGAAAGGCTCAAATTTGTTGTATCTTCTCCCAAAATTGACATCCACAACACCAAATTTGTTATACCGAATCCCTCGGTTCACAACAGGATCGAACCATTCACATTTGAAGAGGACGCATTTTAGCTTCAATAACCCTGAAAATTCCACTTCAATAATCTCCTGCAAGATCCCGTAAAAGTCCGTTTCACCTTTCACACATATTCCGTAGTTACTCGTTGCCCGATGTCTCCCATACTCGTATGTGTTAAAGGTAAATCCTCGTGTGAAATACATAGGTGATGTGGTGACCTTTGCAACTGAACCTTGAACCAATTCGTGAAACCATACGGGATAATAAGGATCGTCATAATCAACCTGCCAAAAGCAGTTATTCTTAATTAATATTGAAGTATCAAAACACTTACTTAATTAATCAATGAATGAGATATATTACGTACCTGTGATTTTAACCACTTGACAAAGTGCTTATTTTTACGTGTGTCCACATCAGTTGCAGATATTCCTGGTATTGCTTCTTCAACTTGAGATACAAACATGCTGCAAATAAAACAAATAATCAAGTCATACATAATTAACTACAATTCATATAATTAACATTCACAAAAATATTTACCTTACAAAGTAACGGGTCACTGCATCCTCGCAGTTGAGCAGAATATAAGTGTGGACACTATGTTTATCCTCTTCACATGACCACCATACTTCTTTCGTTTTACCACCAAACCGTGCAATTTCGCAGAAAATGTCAGGAACACCATCAATTGGATATGATGTCGGTACTCCACCATCATCATATCTTCTAGGAACTCTTTTCCTCGTACGAACAGTTGGAGCAAAGTAGTATGATGTGAAGTTAGATGTTTCGGCTGTCAAACTTCCCGCAACTATTGAACCTTCCACCTTTGCAAGATTTCTTGCTTTCCCCTTCAAATGTTTCATCTGTCGCTCATACGAATACATCCATTCGTTGTGAACAGGTCCACGAAGCAATGCTTCATACGGTAGGTGGACAACTAGATGCTCCATGACGTCAAAACATGAAGGAGGAAATATCTTCTTTAGGTTGCACAATATGATCGGAATGTTATGATGAAGTTGTTCGATGACTTCTTCCTTGAACGTACGTGTGCTAAGATCTCTGAAAAAAGCGCCGATGGCTGTATATTGCAAAAGTAATCAAATTAATAACATTTCATAACATATGTATATATATTATAAAATTATAATTACCTGCAAGTGCTTCATGGACATTTGCTGGAAGGAGCTCGGCAAAAGTAAATGGAAGTAGTCGTTGCATAAACACATGACAATCATGACTCTTTATTCCGGAGAACTTTTGACCTCGTTCAACACATCTTGACAGATTTGAAACATAACCATCAGGAAACTTAACTTCTGATGCAACCCAGTCAAACAAGGTTGTTTTGGCTTCTGATAACTTCTGATGGCCGGTGAGATATGGAGGAGGACCGTCTCTGACAATTTTTTTGTGCCGAAACAATGTCTTATTTCTTCTGTACGGATGGGCAAGTGGAAGAAAGCGACGATGACAGTCAAACCAACAACTCTTCCTACCATTCTTCAGTTGAAAAGCATCCGTCGATCCAAGACAATATGGACAAGATAATCTTCCATGTGTTGTCCAGCCAGACAACATCCCATAAGCAGGGAAATCACTTATCGTCCACAGCAGAACTGCTCACATCGTAAAATTGTTTTTCAAGGAACAATCGTACGTCCTCACCCCTTCTGACCACAATTGCTTTAGCTCTTCTATCAACGGTTGAAGAAAAACATCAAGAGACCGTTTTGGATGCTTCGGCCCAGGGATTAATATGGTCAAAAATAGAAATTCTTGTTCCATGCACATATCCGGCGGTAAATTGTACGGCGTAAGAATGACTGGCCACAAAGAATATTGTCTACCTGACATTCCAAATGGACTAAATCCATCGGTGCATAACCCAAGATAGACATTCCGAATATTTGTAGCAAAATCTGCGTGTACCTTGTTGAAATGTTTCCACGCTCTTGCGTCTAATGGATGTGCAACCTCACCATCTCTCTGGACATGTTCCGCATGCCACCTCATCGACGCAGCAGTCCTCTCAGATTGATATAATCTTTTCAATCTGTCTGTAATTGGTAGATACCACATCCTTTGGTACGGTACCCTATTTCTCCCACGGCCTTGCGGTTTGAATCGTGGTTTTTTGCAGAATCGACACTCTTCTAACTTGTCATCTTCTTTCCAGTAGATCATGCAGTTGTCGATGCAAACATCAATCATCTCCGAAGGTAACCCAAGACTATAAACCAATTTCTGAATCTCATAATAAGATTCAGCAGACACGTTGTCTTCTGGCAAATACTCTTTAAACAACTCCGCCCATGCATCCATGCAATTCTCAGGTAAATTATGATCCGTTTTAATATTCATCATCCTAGCTGCTAGAGACAATTTAGAGAGACCTTCTCTACAACCAGTGTAGATTGGTTGATTTGCAGCATCTAGCATTTCATAAAACTTTTTTGCATCCAAATTAGGTTCTTCTACATTTCCAGTTCCATCAGCTATTGTTGTAGTTGTTTCTAAAAATGCATCACTAATCATATCTTGAACCCTATCATGATCTACCATTTGCTCATGATCTTGATGATAATTATATTCATTATGCAAATGATTCGGTTCTTCACTATGATGACCATCCTCAAAATTATTATTACTACTACTAGCTTCATTTCCCCCATAACCCTCTCCATGTTGATACCAAATGTAGTACTGTGGTGTAAATCCTCTGTTTACTAAATGCTTCCATACAGTTTCACTACGTGCAAATTTTGAATTCTTGCATTTCCGACAGGGGCAGAACATCTTACCGCTTTCCTGTGTGATCGGTGTACTGGTGCATGAATGTTTCTAGCCCGCTCAGAAATGCGTTCATCACCCTCCCGTTGGAATCTTTGTGCAAATACATCCAACTCCGTAACTCGTAAATACTACCGCCACCGGCCATTTTTTTCTTAGATTTTTTTTTTCAAATCTTTTTTTTTCTGATTTTTTTTTTCGGATTTTTTTTCTCCCGTTTGTGTGTTGTGAGGAAGAGAGTTGTGGGAAATGACATATATATAGAGAAATTTTCGAGTTGGGTAGTTGAAATATAACAACGATTTTACAAGGAATATTTTACATGGATTTTACATGGTTTTAACATATTATTTACAACGACTTTACGACGAAATTAGGTAAGTTAAAGCACATTTAATACACGTTTTCACCTAAATAACGGTAACATGCTTCGTTGTAATGTCGATGTAATGATTATGACGTATTTCTCATTCCACGTACATTCGTCGTAAACTTACAAGGAGTTTATGACGAAATCAGTTCGTAGTAAATTTACATGGCGTTTACGACGAAAGTTAGATTCCTCGTAATTTCGTTGTAAAGCCCATGTAAATTTACGACGAAATATTTTCGTCGTAAATGTTCGTTGTTATGGGCACGTTTTCTTGTAGTGTACAGAGTTTATACTGTACTCAAAAACGCAATATAAAATAAGCAAGAAAAATGTGATTACTAAAAAATCTACTGTATGTCCACATATGTGTGCAACTGACTATATAGGGTGAAAACAAATAGTTTCATAAAAAAATCTTCCTAAAATGAAAATTAAAACTTAATAAAAATTATCAAAATAAACTCAACCTCAATAATCATATAACAATAAATAATAATAAATTTATTAAAAGATTTTAATACTACACAAAATATATATAATCCCATTAATAAACAAACGGAATATGATTCATTCCCGATGTGTATTAAGATTCTGTAAGCCACAGGGGTATCAAACATCTGATTCTGATCTTAATGAGTTTAAACCAAACGGAATATATAATTTGTATTTAGATGTTTAGTTCGGTTCGGTTCAATTTTAGCAACTCAAAATGGACCATCTAATTAGCAATACCATAATAATCCAACACCCATCTAATTATCGGGCCAAGCCCAGATGTAATTTTACATGAAAACGGCCCAAATGGCAACAATTTCAATTAAAAAGTTGAGTGCTTCAATTGGAAAGTCGGGACCCGTCGTCTTCCATCTCCCGACTGCGATAATCTCACCGCCATGACAGAACCGATACCTTCCTCTACTCTTCAATCAAGACGTCGGAGGTTTAGTGAGATCGATTCCACATTCGGAGAAAGCTATCAGTACCGACCTCGAACCCCATTCAAATCGTTCGATGAGCGGCTCCAAATAAGCCGACGATTATTCTCCGGTGCTGCTCCGTCCATCGGAGGTTCTTCTCGCCGTTATCATAATGACGAAGCCGCTAACGGGTACCTCTATCTTTCTCTCCGACGCTTTACACTTCAGGGTTCTTTAGATCCTAAGGACCCTTCTTTAGATGATGCGTTTAGGGTTATCGATAGCATAGGATGGTCTTACACTGTGATGCATGTGCATCCGTTCTTCCCCAGGGTCGTGCGAGAGTTTATCTCAAACAAACCCTTCAAATATGAAGGTGCTCTCATGCGGGGACATGTGTTCCAATTTAGCCCTTATGTGATCAATCAGTTGATGATGACACCATCTGTTAATCACTCTTTTGGGTGGAGAGAAGTTGTTCTGAAACAAGCCATCTCATACCTAACCGGAGGCCAATGCTCCGGATGGACGGGATTCAGTCTCATCTCTCTACTCAGTCCTTTCCAAGTTCTATACCGCGTTTGTGAACTGAATTGGCTTCCAGGTTCCGACTCTGACTCAATGATGAAAAACTGACTCCGTCTTCTATATGCTGTAGCGAAACGCAAGCCAATTGACTTTGGTCATCTTGTGTATGACCAAGTGATCGAGGTGACCCGCAAAACAGACTGGGACACAAACCTGATTTTCCCAAACCTCATCTACCAACTCTTGATGCTTCAGAAGGATGTTCCTTTCCTACCAGGAGATGAAGAACCTATAGGAAAAGGTCTCCCTATCTATGGGTTTGCAGATGACATAACTGGAGCAAGAGGACGTCGAAGGCTGTATTAGCTAAGCAGCCATAGAATTTTTTGTTAGCTCCATCACTCATTTCACAAATGTGACAAATATATGACCTTTTTGTAGAATCACATCGCTCTGAATCCTCTAATAGACTGTTGTAGTGTAAAAGAAAGTAATGTTTTGGTATGGTATCATAAGTATGGAGTCAGATATGTAGTCAAAATATTTATTTCAATGCTTGGGTATAAAGTAGCTGTTTTAGTTGCTTACAAGTGCTTGACTAATTAGGATAATTATAAGATTTCAACATATTCTGACCATGATCTAAGAAGAGATGATGCATCTCTGTTTTTAATAGAAGCGATGTGTTGTGGAAAGAGGAGATATACAGCTATCAAAGACGCAGACGACATGGGAACTGGAGTATTTGACAAATCTCTTTCTTGCTTTGGTTGTGGACTCGGCTGGTGAGTAGCTTATGTACTCTCTTTCTTATTCCGTTTACTTATGAGTCTAAGACCAATGCTGATTTCTTATTATCTTTGTCTCCCCACATGTGTGGTACTACGCTACGTTTTTTTTATCTCGGGAACTATTGCCGCAGAGATCCTAGAGAAAGGCCTGGCCTTGCTGCTTCCCCAATCACTGTAAGTTACTTCTTATACGAAAATTATAGTGTAGAAGTAGATACTCTGTAGTCTGGATCAGAGTACTGAAGTTGTAAAATTGATGTATGCAATGGGATTATCTCTTATGTTGCACCTTTTTTTTTTTTTTTGCTTTCCTATGGTTTTAAAATTTTTTTGAGATCAATATTATATAAGATCAAGCTGTCACATAGGAGGTGGATATACTTTCGGACAAGGTCTACTTATTAAGAGATGCAATCTTTTTGGCTTGATTTTGTACGAAAAGGGGAATGAAGAATTGTGTTTAAGTTGATTTTGTTTTGCAAAAATTAGGTTCGCGCTTACTAAGTTTTTGTGAATGGAGGGATGAAAGTTAAGGTGCATGAGTCCGACATGACTGCAAAGCCTTTCACGAGTATGTTGCTCAGTTTTAATGGCATCGAACCAGAAGGAGAACATATATAAATAGTAACAACAATTTTTGTAATTCATATACATTGACATCATTTATTATAATTGATTTTAACCGAACTATTAAAAATGATAGTACTAAAATATTTCATTCGGATAATTAACACTTCCTGCTTCACACATCAGTCTACCGTTTCTCTCTTCCTCCGTAACCAGTTTCAAGCTTCTTCAGTGTACATTCTCTTTCCAACGTCGCTCAGTTAAACACGAACCTCAACTCAAAACGTTTGGTGAGAAAGAGAAGATAGAAGTAAAATGGGTTGTCAAGTTGAAAAAGTACCACCTGCAAGAAAAAGTTACAGTACCGCGTTTCATAATATCCAGCCTATTTATTTAAAAATGATATACATATGAGCACAGAAAAATTTAAACTTCAGCAAAAGCAGAGCATTTTAATTACTAACAAATATTAAGGTATGATTACTAAAAGACTTATATAAACATTTTTCCCTTTTCCAACTCTTCAACTGATACCATTTGACTAATATGAAACAAAATATGAATTTATATTATTCCAAACAGAACATGTTAATCTTCGGAATAAATTGCTCTCATTTTACAAATATTTCATAGAAAATATTAATAGTAATGTAACATTTCAAATCAAACACAAAATTGAAATAGCCCATATTTCTTAATATAAAAATTACTAATAGTAATACAATATTCAAATCAACAAAAATTTGAAATAGTCCATTTTCCGCGCGTAGTGCGGACGAAATCTCTAGTATATGGTAATAATATGTAGTATGGTAATGTGATTTAATGTAATAAGGTAATAATATTAGTGATACCACATGTCTTATTTTCGAAGAGGGTTTCTATAACGATGTGGACGCTCTCTGGAACCTCGATTAGTTCCTTTTATTAGTATAGATTATATTAGCTAGCACGCACCGAGCATCGGTTAAGTGGATACAAAGATAGAACCGGAGCAAAATAACCGAGTTGGTCGGTTAAGAACAAAACTAGGGTTTTGATACTTGATTTGTGCTTCATGCCTTGAAGTGTTTTCACCATATTCGTTTGAGCTAGAATTTTTGGCAGATCTGAGGGTAATCATTATAGTGTTTTCTTGTTTGATTCGATTTTCCCGTTTAGGTTGGTTGCAAGCTATGCGTCTGTAATCACGTGCTCCAAATCGTCCATATAGAACTTGCATTTTGAATTGTTTTGAAGAGTTTTGTTTTTGTTTACTGGAGAAAGGACATATATATGGTTGGTCAAAAGGAAGCGAAGCACGCTTGTTTCAAAGGGTTGCGTCTGAGGTTTAAGGAAGATATAATAAGCCAGCTACCAGATCCTTTGATATGTCACATACTTTATCATCTTCCTTTACAGGAAGCTGTTAAGACTAGCGTTTTGTCCGCCCGATGGAGAAGCCTCTGGCTTTGGGTTCCTCGTTTGGAACTTAACTCCCAAGACTTCACAGATCTAAACGCCTTTGTGAGTTTTGGCAACATGTTTTTAACCTCCGATAGGGATTCATGCATACACAAACTCAAGTTAACTATTACTATTGGTGAAATTGACAATGATGCTTCCTATGTCTCGTCCTGGATTGATGCAGCTATCAAGCGTAAGGTCCAACATCTAGATTTACATTGGTGTGGAGTGTCCAACTTCTTTACTAAACCCTTAAAGTTGTATAACAGTGAGACTTTGGTAGACTTAAAACTCTCTGAAGTACTCTTGGATGATGCCAAGTTTGTTTACTTGCCTTGTCTAAAGACTCTGCATTTAAAAGATAATTGGTATCCCAATGAAGCCACTTTTGAGAAACTTGTGTCATCATGTCCTGTCCTTGAAGAGTTAAATCTTATTATTCATGAGGAGGATACAAAAACCTTTAGGCTGCAGTCTCGGTCACTAAAGAAGCTCAATTTAGTACGAGCTTATTTTCACTTTCGTTCTTCTGATCCGGGAGTTGTGATTGATGCTCCTCTACTATGTTGTTTGAGCATTTACGATTATGCATCAGAAAGCTTTATAGTAAACAACTTGGAGTCCATTGCCAAGATAGATATTTCTCTCCTCTTTGGTTCGGGGGTTTTTGATGAACGCAAGAGAAGTAACGTCCACAGTTTTCTCCTCGGGATCACTAGGGTCACGGATATGACGCTATGTGCCAATACTTTCGAGGTATATATATATATGTAAATGTATGTCTTAGACATGTAAGTTTATATCATGAAACATTCTGACCCATATATTTCTCTGTATCTAGATAATCTGTGGTCAATATTCAGAATTAGATCTGCTGCCTCGTTTTGGTTACATGTCCCACCTGCATGTTACTTCACGTATATCCGATTTGAAATGGTTACCAACCTTTCTTGACAGCTGCCCGAACGTAAAGTCTCTCGTCTTGGTGATGATTCGGATTCTCTTAAACCGTTTTTTTTCTCATCTAAATGAAATATTATATATTGCGTTTTAATGAATCCACTCTTGTTTTTTTTCCTCATCAGAGTTGGTTTTGTGATTATGAGAAAATGATCTCTGAGGAAATGAGTTTTCCATTTGTACCTCAGTGCATGTTATCGTCTCTAGAGTATGTTGATTTTAAAGTCCGAATCTTGGGACTCACGGCAGAGATGAAGCTAACAAGGTACTTTATAGAGAATTCAGCATTTCTCAAGAGACTCACTCTACGTTTGGTGGGTAATTCAGCTAGAGATAATTATACTCTCAAAGAACTTCTCCGAATCCCAAGAGGCTCTACCAATTGTGAAGTCGTTATCCTTTGATTGGTAAAATACTAAAGAGTAGCTAGAGGTTTTGTGGTTTCTTTGTCAAGTGTAGTTTCATAAGCGCAAATTATTTCAGGAATCTCCAAACTATCCTCCCCCCTTTTGATATGTTCCTTTTATTCATAAAATCAACATGTAGTTTTGGTGGTTTATATGTAATGACATTATAATGACAATATGCAGTTTCTTGGCAAGAACCATTATTAGTTTGATTTGTTCATATTAAAAAGAACGTTGTTATTTTGCTCATTCATTTCTGAGTTTCCCATGGCAGCTCTTATTAGAGAACTCTTGGCAAAATCAAACTGAGCCATTAACTTTCATTAATATGAGACATAGAGAAATAAAAATTGATCTTACAGACCAAACAAAAAATCTTCGGTGAATAAACCGAAAATCTGGTAACAAAGAGAAAAATTTGAACCACAGCTTGTCATACACGCTACCGACCATTGGCAAGAATGTGAGGCACACATGTCACTACCAAGACTCGTTTATTTTCTCTTCGTTTATAGCTCAACTCCTCTGCTAGAATGCAGGTTGAGTTTCACTGCTCACTCTCCTCATATTATATATTGTTAACAGTTGGAGACCCAAAGCTCACTCTCTCTTATGTGGCTATGCTTTTAGGTTTGATCCTTTCCTAAATTCTCAGTGGCATGATTACAAAATACCCTACTGAAACCGAACATAATTTTTTTAGCATTAGAGGACACCAAAGATATTTTCACAAAGACAAAATTAGGAGATTGTCACGCCTGCTTCAGCTGTTATATGCCTTTTCACATTTCACATGCTCAATTTGTTCATCTACAAGTTAAAATCAGTGGTTTCTTTGTTGTGGCGCCATATAATCACAACTCTGTCTTCCTCTTTGCACTGTTTTGTCATTCTTCTTTAACCCCTGAGATTGAGCCATAGGAGTCATTGCCACATACATTGAGTTTGGAGATGATAAAGCTGCTGCTGCCGCCACTTTGTACGTTGCTGCTGAAACTGACGCTGCTACCATTTTCTGTGCACCTTCTCTGACTTGAATGTAAGTCCCCTTCTATCATAAACAACTGCAGCCAAAACATGTTTTAACACGCTAGTATTTTTTGAGAAGATGAATAAATGATTTAAGAATTGGGATGAGACAGACCTCGAGATGGCTAGCAACAAAATCTTCAACCTCCCCGTACTTCTTCCTGTAATCATGCCATTGCAGAGGCGCTAGCATTTTGCAAGCAGGTGTGTTTATAAGAAAGAGACCACTTCCAAATTCACTCTCATTGTGATTGGTTTCGACTCTCACCGTTGAACTGATTCTGACTCTTTCACCAGCTGGTATAGTACGAACGATACAAGCCAAAAGCGACCTTTCATCGAGAAGAGCGCTCTCTAAGTTCCTCTCATCTTTGCCGGATGAGACTAGAGTTTCATGCACGATCACTACAAGAAAACACACGCTTAACGACGAAATTTAACGAGGAAAAACAATCCTCGTAAATTTACGTCGAGTTTACGAGGAATTTACGTGAAAAACTAAAGTCATCGTTATTTCCTCGTAACGTAACGACAAAAGTGTTTCGTCGTGGATGTAATTTTACGAGTATTTTACGAGGAAAAACTATTTCCTCGTAAATATGACGTAAACTTTGCGTGGTATTTACGAGGAAAAGTTTACGTGTATTTAGCGAGGAAATTTTTGAATCCACCAACTTTATAGGTGTTACACGTTTTTTTTGCCGACCTAATTAATTTTCGTCGTAAATTCATAGGAAAATTACAGCTACCAGATTCGAATTTTCCTATAAATATGGATGTTTGAACATCATTTTAAACACACCAACAACAAAAAACGTGAAAGAAAAAAAATGGCTGGCTCCGGGACTATTTACGAGTTGCGGAAGTGGATGTATATGCATAGAGATGCTAACGGGAGAGTGACGAAAGAATACCTTGCGGGTCTGTAGACATTTATGCATCAAGCAGATTCAACACCGCTCGCCCAAGAAAGTGGTAAGATGTTTTGTCCTTGTCGGAAATGCAACAATTCGAAACTGACAAACCGTGAAAATGTTTGGAAGCATTTAATAAATAGAGGTTTCACGCCAAATTACTATATCTGGTTTCAACATGGAGAAGGTTTTAATTATGTTCAGAACGAAGCTAGTAGTAGTAATAGCAATTTTCAGGAAAAAAAACCGGTTGATCATCATTTGCATAATGAACATAGTTACCATCAGGAGGAGATGGTAGATTATGATAGGGTTCATGATATGGTAGCTGATGCATTCGTAGCTCATGATGAAGATGAAGAACCTAATATAGATGCAAAAAAGTTTTACGAAATGTTAAACGCGGCGAATCAACCACTTTACAGTGGTTGTAGAGAAGGTCTCTCTAAATTGTCGTTAGCTGCTAGAATGATGAATATTAAAACTGATCACAATCTACCTGAAAGTTGCATGAACGAATGGGTGGACTTGTTTAAAGAGTATTTTCCGGAAGACAATGTGTCTGCTGATTCTTATTATGAGATTCAGAAACTGGTTTATAGTCTTGGGTTTCCTTCGGAGATGATAGATGTTTGCATCGACAACTGCATGATCTATTGGGGAGATGATGAGAAGCTAGAAGAATGTCGATTCTGCAAGAAGCCACGATTCAAGCTGCAAGGACGGGGACGTAATAGGGTACCGTACCAAAGGATGTGGTACCTACCAATTACAGACAGATTGAAAAGATTGTATCAATCAGAGTAGACTGCTGGAAAGATGAGATGGCATGCCGGGCATACTCAGACGGATGGTGAGATGACTCACCCATCAGATGCAAGAGCCTGGAAACATTTCAACAAAGTACATCCAGATTTCGCTAGCAATATCCGGAATGTGTATCTCGGATTATGCACAGATGGATTTAGTCCGTTCGGAATGTCAGGGAGACAATGTTCATTGTGGCCAGTCTTTCTTACTCCATACAACCTGCCACCGGAGATGTGCATGCAACGGGAGTTACTATTCTTGACCATATTAATACCTGGTCCGAACCATCCAAAAAGGTCCCTGGATGTTTTTCTACAACCACTAATAAAAGAGTTGAAAGATTTGTGGTCAACAGGGGTGAGGACGTATGACTGTTCAACGAAGACGAATTTTACGATGCGAGCGATGCTTTTGTGGACCATAAGAGATTTTCCTGCCTATGGGATGTTGTCTGGATGGACTACACATGGGAGATTAGCTTGTACATATTGTAATGGAACGACAGATGCGTTTCAACTGAAGAATGGTAGGAAGACAAGTTGGTTTGATTGTCACCGTCGATTTCTTCCCATTGGCCATCCTTACCGAAGAAACAAGAATTTGTTTAGGCACAAAAGGGTTGTGAGAGACACTCCTCCTCCATATCTAACTGGAGAACAAATTGAAGCGCAAATCGACTACTACGGAGCTAACGAAACAGTTCGTTGGGGTGGTAATTGGCATGTCCCTCGTAATATGCCAGATTCTTACGGTGTTCATCACAACTGGCACAAGAAGAGTATATTTTGGGAGTTGCCATATTGGAAGGATCTTCTTCTGCGCCACAACCTCGATGTGATGCATATAGAGAAGAATTTCTTTGAGAACATCATGAATACAATATTGAATGTCCCAGGGAAGACAAAAGACAACATAAAATCGAGGTTGGACTTGCCGGATATTTGCTCAAGAAGCGAGTTACATATTAAAAGCAATGGACAAGTTCCCGTTCCGATATTCAGATTATCTTCAGAAAAAAAGTCGGTGTTGTTCAACTGGGTGGCATCAGAAGTGAAGTTCCCCGATGGGTATGTTTCGAATCTCTCTAGATGTGTTGAAAAGGGTCAAAAGTTCTCCAGGATGAAGAGTCATGATTGTCATGTATTTATGCAACGACTACTGCCCTTTGCATTTGCGGAGCTACTTCCAACAAACGTACATGAAGCACTTGCAGGTACGTAGTGTATTATATCACAATAATTTACAAAATAATATATGACTAACATTGTGTTTATTTATTTTTGAATATAAAAGGCATTGGAGCATTTTTCAGGGATCTGAGCACATGCACTCTTAAAGAAGAAGTTGTGGAAAAGCTTCAGGAGAACATTCCCATCTTATTGTGCAACTTGGAGAAGATATTTCCTCCCGGATTTTTTGTCGTCATGGAGCATCTAGCTGTCCACCTCCCATATGAGGCATTAATTCGTGGACCTGTACATTACGGATGGATGTATCAGTATGAGCGAGCTATGAAATATTTGAAGGGAAAAGCAAAGAACCTCGCCAAAGTTGAAGGTTCTATAATTGCTGGAAGTTTGACGGAAGAAGTTTCTCACTTCACATCGTACTACTTTGCGTCAAAATTACGTACCCGGAGAAAAGCTCCAAGAAGATATGATGATGGTGGTGTTGCGCCAACATATGCAGTTGCTGGTGTTCCAGACATCTTTAGCCAGATTGGGCGACTCGGTGGGAAGTCTAAAGAGGTTTGGTGGTCGAGTGAACAAGACGCTCATAGTGCACACACCTATATTCTACTCAATTGCGAAGATCCATTGATGCGTTATTTTGAAAGGTAACATATATTGACACTTCGAAACACATATAAGTATAATTAATTGTATAATTGCGAGAGATTCATTCCTATAAAATGTGATTTTACAGCCTATTTGTTTCTCAAGTCGAAGAAACATTTCCTGGTATATCCACAAGTGACGTAGACAAAAGGAAAGATCAACACTTTATTAAGTGGTTGCGGAATCAGGTATTAACTAAAACTTTTTTTTCATACATGATCTGTATTTCATTAACATTCTCTTTATTTTTGCAGGTTGATTATGACGACGACGATGCAGATTATCCTAAGTGGTTACACGAAGTAATTCAATCTCCACTTGTAAAGGTCACCACATCACAGATGTATTTCACACGAGGCTATACTTTTCATACATATGACTATGGTAGACAGCGGGCGACCAGTAACTATGGAATATGTGTGAAAGGGGAAACAGATTTCTACGGGATCTTGACGGAGATTATTGAAGTCGAATTTCCAGGGATACTGAAGCTGAAATGCTTCCTCTTCAAATGTGAATGGTTCGACCCCGTCGTCAACAGAGGTGTTTGGTCTAACAAATTCGGTGTAGTTGATGTCAACGGTGGACGAAGGTACAACAAATTCGAGCCTTTCATCTTAGCTTCACAAGCAGACCAAGTTAGCTTCCTTCCATACCCTCGGATGAGAGATTCAGGTATAAATTGGTTAGCAGTGATCAAAGTTACACCTCGAGGACGAATCATCAGTGGAGAAGAACCACCATTGCAAGAAGAACAGATAAATGAAGTCGAGGAACCTGAACAAGAAATTGATGACATCCTTCTCATTGATCCGCATAATCACGAGTACGAAGATCTTACCGATGATGCCACAGACGAAGCTGTTGAAGACGAGTTTAATGAAAATGATGATGTTTCTAGTGATGACGAAAATGTCGATGTATCCGATTGATGTATTTGTTTTACGAATAAGATGAGGGAGTTTGTTTTATGAATAAGATAATGTGGGGTTTGTTTTATGAATAAGGTAATGCCGGGAGTTTGTTTTATGAATAAGCAAATGTGGGAATTGTGGTTTGGAATGGAAATAAAGATGGGGTTTGGAATATATGAAGTAGAAAATAAGGAATATGGGGTTTGGGGTTTCGGGTTTCGGGTTTTGGGTTTGGGGTTTCGGGTTTGGGGTTTCGGGTTTCGGGTTTCGGGTTTGGGGGTTGGGTTTTGGGGTTTCGGGTTTTGGATTTCGGGTTTCGGGTTTCGGGTTTGGGGTTCTAGGGATATATGAAGTAGAAAATTAAAGATGGGGGTTTGGAATATATGAAGTAGAAAATTAAAGATGGGGGTTTGGGTTTCGGGTTTCGGGTTTGGGGTTTCGGGTTTGGGGTTTCGGGTTTGGGGTTTGGGGTTTCAGGTTTGGGGTTTCGGGTTTGGGGTTTCGGGTTTGGGGTTTCGGGGTTTGGGTTTTCGGGTTTCGGGTTTCGGATTCTAGGGATTTAAACATAACACTCGTTAATTCCACGTAAGCACAAATCGTCATAAAGTCCTCGTAGGGTGAAATCGTCGTAAATACCACGTAGGATGAAATCGTCGTAAATACCACGTAGGATGAAATCGTCGTAAATACCACGTAGGATGAAATCGTCGTAAAAACCACGTAGGATGAAATCGTCGTAAAAACCACGTAAGACAACAAGGAAATAACGACGAAACCTAAAAATAAAGATGGGGTTTGGAATATATGAAGTAGAAAATAAGGAATATGGGGTTTGGGGTTTGGGGTTTGGGGTTTGGGGTTTGGGGTTTGGGGTTTCGGGTTTCGGGTTTGGGGTTTCGGGTTTGGGGTTTCGGGTTTGTGGGTCGGTGTTTGGGGTTTCGGGTTTTGGATTTCGGGTTTCGGGTTTCGGGTTTCGGGTTTCGGGTTTCGGGGATATATGAAGTAGAAAATTAAAGATGGGGGTTTGGAATATATGAAGTAGAAAATTAAAGATGGGGGTTTGGGTTTCAGGTTTCGGGTTTCGGGTTTCGGGTTTCGGGTTTCGGGTTTGGGGTTTGGGGTTTGGGGTTTCGGGTTTGGGGTTTCGGGTTTGGGGTTTCGGGTTTGGGGTTTCGGGTTTCGGGGTTGGGGTTTCGGGTTTCGGGTTTCGGATTCTAGGGATTTAAACATAACACTCGTTAATTCCACGTAAGCACAAATCGTCGTAAAGTCCTCGTATGGTGAAATCGTCGTAAATACCACGTAGGATGAAATCGTCGTAAATACCACGTAAAAGGATTTAAACAAAACACTCGTTAATTCCACGTAAGCAGAAATCGTCGTAAAGACCACGTAAAAGGATTTAAACATAAAACCCGTTAATTCCACGTAAGTACAAATCGTCGTAAATATCTCGTAGTGTAAAAACTAGAAAAAAGGAAAAGGAGAGAAATACCAGATTAACATGTGGCAAGACTTCCAGCAATTATAATACGTAAGTCTCGCCCAAATGAATTCTAATATCTTCTCCTTTTCCTATTTTTTTCAAATATTTATAATTTGAATAGGATTTTGCTGAGGAATGTGATTTGAGATAAGGTGTGATTTGGGAGTTTGTGTGTGGTTTGAGAATGAGAGTTGTGGGTATATTTATAGGAAAGCAAGCCTCGTTAATTCCTCGTAAGCTAAATCGTCGTTAATACCTCGTATAAAAAAACACGGGCCTTTGTGATTCCTCGTAATTTCCTCGTAAAAAAAACACGGGCCTTTGTAACTGCTCGCTATTTCTTCGTAAACTTACGAGGAATTTGCGACGATATGTAATCTTATATATACACCCGAGCGCTCACTCTTTCTTTCCTCTCTACTTCCTCTCTACTTCCTCTCCATTTCGTAGCAATGGTAAGCCTCTTTGATTCCTCTCTAATTTGGTTAGTTTAGGATAGATTAGGTGGTTAGTATAGGGAATTTAGATAGGTTTGCGGATTTTATGTTATTTAGTGTTGATTAGGTGGATAATGTTGGGAAATATATTGTTGATGTTAATTTTAAAAATTTCATTTTTTTCCCAGGTTCGAAAAGGAAGACTTACTGCCCATTACAGAGAGATCTTCGGTGAGTCGGGTAGTCGTTTAGACCCGGCCTCTTCTTCCGCTCCCGGTTCTTCGGGTCAGGAGACTGTCCCCGAGACTCAGTACACTCAGAGAGTCTCTGGGTCTACTTCTTCTAGTGCACCATCGGCTCCTCATGTGCCTCCTCCGATGCCTCCTCCTGTGCCTCCTCCGATGGCACCTCCGATGGTCGCCGATATTCATCCTGATTTGATGGTGCCTCCGAGTGCTCCTTACTCGCAGTACACTGTAGAGGACATTCTCAGTCTGCCAGGCAGAGAAGGTTTACCTGTCATCGACCCAGACCGACCAGGCGGAACTTTGTGGTATGTTGCATTAATTTTTTTTTTAATTCGTTTAAATTTCTTTTATAACATTAAAAAATAATTTATATTTTAAATTTGTATTTTCCAGGTGGGGGGTTGACGGATGTCATGCATCGGACGTAACCGACACGATCAAGGGTTACTTCTCCATGCCACATCCAAACTGGAGTAAGACGCCTCACTACGTCAGAAAGACGTGGTTCAAAATTTACGCTGTAAGTTTCTATTAATTAATTATATATACTTTAATTTTTTCATGATTTATATATATACTTTCTAAAAAAGTAATTGTTAATTTATTTTTTCCAATAGCAAAAATATAATTGGGCCTTGGGGATCACTGAGAGGATGAGGAAGAAGTTTAACGCGAAGGCGAAAGCTCGCTTGTTGGACACGGTCTCCAACTGGAAGGGTGACTGGATCGTGAAGGGGTATGAGCGTGGCAAACCCGCTGAGCTCACCACGGATGTGTGGGATGGCCTCATCCGTTATTGGCGCCTTCCTGATTCCATTAGAATAGCTCAGGCTTGCTCTAACTCCCGTAACACGGTCGATGAGCACGGAAACGGGCCGATGCTTCACACTACGGGCCAAAAACCCCACGCCGGTGTCCGTTTGGAAATGGTAATTAAATATTTTATTAAATAATTTTTTTAATATATATATTAATTTATTCTAACTTTCTTAAATGTTTTTTAGGCCAAAGAGACGGGACATCTCCCGTCTCTTATGGAACTTTACAAGAGGACCCACAAGAACAGGGCGGGCGTATTTGTAGATGGCAAGTCCGAGCAAATCTACAACGACGTAGTTGCTTGGGTTGAAGACCGCCAGACTCAGCTGACCCAGCAGTCTACCGACGGATTACCCGTCACCTTATCCACACTTGAAGTGGATAAGATTTACGAGGAGGTAAATTTTCAAAAAAAAATAATTTTTTATTATTCATTTAATTTAACTTTAAATTTTTACTTACAATATTTATTTTTTGTTTTTAAGGTTGTCCCTAAAAAAATGGGACGGACGTTGGGTATTGGTTCCGTCAACGATGTTCCGAGAGCGACATCGTCTTATGGTCAGCGACGGGATGATGAAGTCACTGAGCTGCGTAGAGAGTCCGCTCAGCTGCGTAACGAGTTGACCGCGACAAAATCTCGTATGGGTGGAGTCGAGGGCTTCTTGGACGTTATTGCGGCCACAAATCCGGAATGGGAGTCCATGTTGAGGAACATGCGACAACAACATCCCATTCAAGGCGAGTCATCCGACGTACATAACGAGGCGGATGTTACGAGGAGGAGTGATGAATTCTACCGGGCGATGAACGACCCTTAGTTTTTTTTTCGGTTGTTGTATTATATAAATTCAAAACTTATTTATATATAAAATATTTTCATATTGATTTATTTTTATTTTAAATTTTAATTTATTATTAAATTAAATAATTTTAATTATTTTTAATTATATTTTTAAATTCTGTAAAATAATAAAAACTAAGTAAATTCGTAGCTAATGTACGACCTCTTTACGTGGAAACCTTACGAGGAAATGACGAGAAATACTAAACGAGTATTTTACGAGGAACCATTTACGAGGAAATAACGAGGAAATATTTACGATTATTTTACGAGGAAATCCTTTCGTGGTTGTTACGTGTATTTTGCGAGGAAAGTTTTTCAAGGTATTTACGTGTAGATTACGAGGAACTCATTTCGTGGTATTTACGAGAAAATATAGCGACGTCCTTACGTGGAATATTGACGTGGTCTTTACGACGAATAGCTCTACTTCGTCTTTACGACGAAATATATTCCTCGCTAAGTTACGACGAATTAGCGAGGAAATATGTGTTACGACAGACGAGTAACGAGCAAACGTGCTTCCTCGCTAATTCGTCGTAAAACCTCTTTTACGACGAAATAACGAGGAAAACCGCCCTCGTTAAGATTATGTTTTCTTGTAGTGGATAGAATTAGCACCAGGTGAAACTTGACCATATTAGCCTCCTGGCGTAAGGGGATCAAATCGAAAACAGATTCAGAATGTTTCCTCACAAGCAAAGTATACATCTAAATAATACGAGCATACCTCAGGTCTCTGATTTAGAGCATAAGAATCTAGCCTTAGCACATCACGGAACTGTGAAGAAATGTCTTGAAAGTTATTCTCTAATCCATTGCTAGATTCCACTAGCTGTTTGTAAAAGGGCACTCTCTAAGATAGTATCGTTTTGAACAAGTTCCATTAGATTGTTAACAAGAACATCCCCTACCTGTTCATTCACAGAGGACGATGGTGTACTTGATCCGTATTGAGCTCCATTGCTAGTTTGAGCAGGGGACTGACAGTCCATAGGCACTTACATGATTCTGTTTAGCCATATCTGAACTAGCCTGCGGAGAAAGACTACATATGGTCATTAACCTGTAGCATTCTTCCAACAAAAGATGGATTCTTAGTCTTCACACCTTTTGCTGCAGTAACACTGACGGTGCAACTTGAGGTGAAGCCCCCCGAGTAATCTCTTGTTGATGCATGACAAATGAGTGCAGAGGGTTCATCTGACCCGCTTGAAGGTACCCCATGCCTCAGAAGATCAACATCCCTTTTCTACACAATTGAAAAGGCAACCATGGTTAAGTTAGGATCCATTTCAAAAGTGCTTTAGCATGGATTGTTTCATTGCCAAGAGAACACAAAACCTCGATTTGGTTGCCGCTGTTCTTGATAATCTGGGAGTCACCGTTAAAATTGGTTTTGGAGCCACCTCCTCCTCTTTTCCTTTAAATTGGCAAGCTCATGCTGAAGCTGTTGCACTGTATGCAGATGCAATCTCTCCAACTCCGCAAACTGAAGTCAATAAAAGATGAAACAATATAAGATGAGAGAGTAAATTTTGGAAGATAGTTCTGGTAACAAACCTGTCTTTGGCAACCATGCCATAGCTGGTTATACTGCTCAGTACGTTCTCGCAATTCAGCCTGCAAGGAGTGATTTGTAGATGATTGGAAAGCATCCATCTCTTGCGCACGCGCCATCCAACCTTGCGCTTCTCTCAGCTGCTCATCCTTGTACTTGCTTGTTTCTTGAGCAATCCTATCCTACAAGATAAAGAATCTATTGTTTAGTGTAATTCATTGTCAAAATAACACTACAAGATTCATGAGAGAACCTGTTCGTGAAATGCAGCGTATTGTCTCTCTTTCTCCTGAAAATACTCCTCAAGTTCAGATATTTTATGTATATTTTGGGACCTCTCAGCTTCAAAATGATCACGCTCACTTCTGCATATTGAGAAAGAAAGAAAGAAAAAAAGTAGCCTCCATATGTAAGACTCCTCACTAAGTAAACCTGTGAAATGAAAATGTGTAGGACCTTAACGAAGAGTAGAGTTTCAAGAGAAAAGGAAAAATCACCTTAGAGTAGCAACTTCTTTGTTTTGTTCTCTGAGTAGACTCTCATTCGCCCAGGCCTGGTAAGAGAGTTCGAGGACAACTTAGTATCAAACCATTCAGACTAAATAAGACCTTGAAATAAAACATACAGCTTCGTTATCTATCGAGTTTAACAGCATGCAGCTCTCTGTCTTTCTCTTCTAACTTCCTCTCCATCTCCCGAATAGTTCTCTCCTTCTCACGAAATTGCTCCTACAAACATTCCTTCTTCTATCATGGAAAACAATCAGAGGATAAAAGAAGAATGCGCTACCTGCAATCTAGCTGCAACATTCTCATACTGTGCAGAACGAGACTCAAAGCTTCTCTGGATCTCCATAGCCAACATCCGAGCTCGGAGCTCAACCTCCTGCTGCTGTAGCTCTCCTTTTTGTCTAGAAACTGAACGAATCTGCTCCAAGAGATGACCATCTCTTCCACTCTGCACACCCCCACCCACAAACAATGTCATAAGTGATTAACCTCTGGTTTAGCTTTAACCGTTCCAAAACAAGAAAGCAAGATTCCAGCAAGAGTGAGGATCTGGAAATCCAACAGGATAATCAGTCGAGAGAAAGTAAATTTTGAAGAAGAACACCAGTAGCTAGTGTTAGGAAATACGCGGTCAAATTTTGCGGAAAACCAGAATTTATGGGAGCGGAAAAACACACACAAAATTGTTGACGGAGTTCGGCCAATGTTGCCTACGTCTCCGGACCTGCTACAGATCTTTTATTATCAACCCAGGAAATTTTACAAACTCTCAACTCACACCCGATCCCAAATACACTTAAGAAATTATTTGTAATTTCTTAAAGAGAAAGATTTTTCTCACAAGAAAGATAATTTTTTTTTTCTCTCTTGCACTCTCTCTTCTTCTCTTCTCTTGTTCTCTCTTACTTTGTTTTTCTTGTTTGGGATGAATTTCCCCTTCCCCTTCATGCATGTATTTATAGGAGGGGGATTTGTGAGTTGGTGTAACAACCAAACTTACCAACCAAAAAACCAAAAAAAACGTGTTCTTCACCAACTTGCATGCGTTGTTTTTTGATCAACAATCTCCCACTTGAAGACTGATTTCAATCTGCCTTCACACCTTGATCAATGTAGCAGGTCTTCTCAGCTTGTTACTCTGACAAGCCAACTGAGGTTACACACAACCTCAGCTTATCATACGGCACGACCTTCGTTAGCATGTCTGCCGGATTCTTGCTTCCTGGGATCTTCTCAAGCACCAACATTTCATCTTCCAACGCTGATCTGATGAAATGATATCGACGATGTATGTGCTTCGTCCGAGCATGGTAAACTGGATTCTTTGCTAAGTCGATGGCACTCTTACTATCACAGTACAACACACTTTTCTCTTGGCCATGGCCTAGCTCCTCTAGAAAAGACTGTAGCCATATCATCTCTTTTGTTGCCTCCGTTACCGCAACATACTCAGCTTCACAGCTTGATAGAGATACAATTTTCTGCAACTTTGAAACCCAACAAATTGCAGTACCGCCAAAGGTGTAGACATACCCGGTTGTGCTTTTCGTGCTGTCAATGTCACCTCCATTGTCAGCATCAACATATCCCTGCAATCCAATCTTAGACTTCGTGAAACGTAGCGATAAACTTGGATTTCCTTTTAGATATCTGAAAATCCACTTAACGGCTTCCCAATGTTCCTTCCCTAGATTGCTCATAAATATGCTAACGACTCCCACTGCATGTGCAATGTCTGGCCTTGTACATATCATCGCGTACATCAGGCTTCCTATAGCAGAAGCATATGGAACTTTATCCATACATGCCATCT
Organism: Brassica napus; assembly: GCF_020379485.1. Lineage (NCBI taxonomy): Eukaryota > Viridiplantae > Streptophyta > Magnoliopsida > Brassicales > Brassicaceae > Brassica > Brassica napus. Next base: position 42,681,328 of record NC_063452.1, read on the forward strand.
CATCTTCCGTCTTTAGAGACTGTTCTCTAGATAACCGAAAGTGACTTGCCAGGGGAGTACTAACTGGCTTCGCGTCATCCATGTTAAACCTTTTGAGGACTTTCTTCACATACTCCTCTTGTGATAGCTTAAGACCTTCCTTGCTCCTACTGATTCTCATCCCTAGAATCTGTCTTGCTTCTCCAGGTCTTTCATCGCAAACTCTTCTGAGAGTTTTGTCTTCAAGCTATTGATCTCATGCAAGTCTGCTCCTACTATCAGCATGTCATCGACATATAGGAGCAATATCAAGTAGGACTCTTCAAGCGTCTTGAAGTAACAACAGTGGTCAGCTTCACACCTTAAGAAACCAACGCCTTTAATAAAGTTGTCGAACTGTTTATACCACTGTCTTGGAGCTTGTTTTAAGCCGTACAAACTCCTTTTCAGCTTACAAACAAGGCTTTCCTTCCCTTTGATCTCAAAGCCTTCGGGTTGCTTCATATAAATTTCCTCATCCAAATCACCGTGAAGAAATGCCGTCTTCATACCATCTGTTGAAGATGCAGATCTTCTTGTGCTACCAGCCCAAGAGCCGTTCTAATGGTCACCATTTTGACTACAGGAGAGAAGATTTCGGTGTAGTCTACGCCTTCTTTTTGTTGGAATCCCTTCACAACAAGCCTCGCTTTATAGCGCTTATTCCCACCAGGTTCTTCTTTTATTCGGTAGACCCACTTGTTATGCAATGCCTTTTTCTCCTTAGGCAAATCTGCTAACTACCACGTGTGATTGGATAACAACGAGTCCATCTCGTCGTTCATTGCAAGCTCCCACTTTATCGACTCATCAACTTGCATAGCTTCCTCATAACATTCAGGCTCGCCTCTGTCTGTGAGCAGAATGTAGTTGAGCGATGGAGAGAATCTTACTGGCTTTCTGATGATTCTGCTTGACCGTCGTAACTCCGTGACTGGTGTATATGGGACCACTTCAGAATCATCACTTTCTTCAGCCTCACCACTCTCGTCTTGAGAGATTTCTTCTTCTGCTGTTGCGGTATCCTGTGGCAACTCCGGTGTCAGGATATCTTCTAAGTCAACAGCTCCAGGCTCTTTCTTCTCTGAGTCTTCTCTTAGCTTATCCTTGTACAACGCTTCTTCGTTGAACACAACATTCTTGCTGCGGATGATCTTCCCATTTTCATCATCCCAAAACCGGTAACCAAACTCCGCGTTACCATAACCGATGAAGTAACACTTCTTAGACTTCGAGTCAAGTTTACTTCTTGCAGCATCGTCAATGTGAACATAAGCTAAGCAACCAAACACCTTTAGATAAGAAAGGTTTACTTTATTTCCGCTCCAAACTTCTTCAGGGATCTTAAATCCCAATGGTACAGACGGTCCTCTGTTTATTAAGAAGGCTGCGGTATTGATTGCATCTGCCCAAAACGTCTTTGGTAATCTACAGTGCAATCTCATGCTCCTTGCACGCTCATTCAAGGTTCGGTTCATCCTTTCCGCTATTCCATTCTGTTGAGGCGTTCCAGGAATAGTCTTCTCCATCTTGATCCCATTATCAGCGCAATATCTCTTGAACTCGCCGCTGATGTACTCACCACCATTATCAGACCTTAGACACTTCAACTTGAGATTCGTCTCAATCTCAACCATGGCTTTCCAAATTTTGAAAACCGAAAACACTTCATGCTTGTTTTTCATGAAGTAAACCCACACTTTTCTTGTGGAGTCATCAATAAAGGTCACATAGTAGTATGAACCTCCCAGCGATGCAACAAGAGCGGGTCCCCACACGTCAGTGTGCACCAGCTCTAACTTCTCAGACTCTCTTCCTCCTTTAGAGAAACTAACTCGTTTCTGTTTCCCAAGGATGCAACTTTCACACATCTGATGATCCACCGTTTTCAGATCCGGAAGAGCACCATTTTCCACCATGAGTTTCATCCCTTTCTCACTCATGTGTCCCAACCTACAATGCCACAACTTGGTATGTTTGGCATTCTCGACAACAGCAACAGTGTCTTGATAACTCGTCGTCATATAAAGAGTGCCTCTTTTATGACCTCTAGCCACCACCATGGAACCTTTCTTGACTCTCCAGGCTCCACCACCAAAATTAACATCGTGCCCCATATCATCAAGTTGACCTACTGAAATCAGATTTCGCATCAACTTTGGCACATGTCTGACCTTGGTAATCTTTCACACACGTCCGTCTGACATTTTCAGGTTGATATCTCCAATACCAACTATGTCCAAAGGTAATCCATCAGCAAGATATACCTTTCCGTAATTTCCCGCAACATAATTTTCCATGATGTTATGGTGCGGTGTGGTGTGGAACGACGCTCCTGAGTCAAGCACCCATGAATCAACTGGGCTATCGACATAGGAGATTGACGCTTTGGTGGTATTTGCAGTTGCATCACGAGCTTCAATTTTTCTCGGAGAATCAACAGACACTACCAATGCATCAGCGATTTCACGTGTCACTACATTGGCTCCGCCTCTAGTGTTGTCTTCCTTCTTCGGTGGTGCTCGGCAATTCTTCTTGATGTGACCTGTCTTTCCACAATTCCAGCACTCTGCAGGCTGTCTGAATTTGGACTGGCCCCATCCATTCCTTGACTTCGATCGGCCATTACTCCGGTTATTTCTATCTGGGTTTCTCCCTCTGTTTTCCACGTTGAAAGCAGAGCTCGTTGATGCCTCCCCAGAGTCTATCCTTCGAACTTCCTCACCAAGGATACGATCTCTAACATCATTGAATTTGAGCTTTTGAGTACCCACGGAATTACTAACCGCTGCCCTCATCGGCTCCCAACTATTTGGCAGAGATGCCAACAAAATCAGTGCTCGCACTTCATCATCAAACTCGATTTCAACCGATGACAGTTGGTTGACAATCGTGTTGAACTTGTTCACATGTGCGGCAACCAGGCCACCTTCTTCCATCTTCAAATGAAAGAGTTTCTTCATGAGAAATACATTATTGTTTGCCGAAGGTTTCTCATACATATCAGAGAGAACTTTCATGAGCCCTTCCGTGGTCTTCTCCTTCGCAACGTTGTGAGCAACGTTTTTTGACAGTGTTAACCTTATAACACCCAGAACTTGTCTGTCAAGGAGCTCCCACTCATCCTGATCCATCTTGTCAGGCTTCTTGCTCAGCGGTTGATGAAGCTTCTTTCCGTACAGATAATCTTCAATTTGCATTCTCCAAAATGCATAATCTGTACCGTCAAATTTCCCGATACTGTGCGCCAAACCGTCTTCGCCTCCCATCGTTTCTGGAACCACCGTGTATTAGAACACCTTCGTCGACAAACCGATGTTACCGAGAAAATTCACTATTCACGAAGTACTGTTCACGTGAATAGTAACCCCGCAAAAAATTTGACCGATCACCGTAACTCAGGCTCTGATACCAGTTGTTAGAAAATACGCGGTCAAATTTTGCGGAAAACCAGAATTTATGGGAGCGGGAAAACACACACAAAATTGTTGACGGAGTTCGGCCAATGTTGCCTACGTCTCCGGACCTGCTACAGATCTTTTATTATCAACTCAGGAAATTTTACAAACTCTCAACTCACATCCGATCCCAAATACACTTAAGAAATTATTTGTAATTTCTTAAAAAGAAAGATTTTTCTCACAAGAAAGATAATTTTTTTTTTCTCTCTTGCACTCTCTTTTCTTCTCTTCTCATGTTCTCTCTTACTTTGTTTTTCTTGTTTGGGATGAATTTCCCCTTCTCCTTCATGCATGTATTTATAGGAGGGGGATTTGTGAGTTGGTGGTGAGTTGGTGTAACAACCAAACTTACCAACCAAAAAACAAAAAAAACGTGTTCTTCACCAACTTGCATGCGTTGTTTTTTTATCAACAGCTAGCTATCAAGTATGACCGTTCGTTCCAAATCCCCATAATAAGCTCCTCTTCCTCTTCCTCTCCCCACAACAGACGGTCTGAAACAAAAATAATTCAGCCGCCATTTGCATCACCACAGAGAACCAAAACGCATGAATGTTCCAGAAAATAACCCCATCCCAAAATAATAACGCCACAAAGAATCCACTCCCAAGTCAGAAACAACCTCAGATCCAAAGTATCACCCCAATGTCCAGCAAAATACATTCCTAACCAATAACAAGTAAGAAACGCCACATCAATCTCTCCTAACCTTAACGTACCAACTTTCCCGTTAAATGGTATTAGGGAATCCTATTGTGATTAGGATTACCTATAGATAAGCTTTATTAAGATAACAACATACATATGTTGCTAGAGATAAACACAAGAAGATATAGGATATTGTGGTCGGTCATTCTCGTGTATATAAGTCGATGTAATAAGTTTCAGTAATCAGAAGTTAACCGTTTATTATTCAATCTCTACTTTACATGGTATCAGAGCAATAACTATCCTGAAACCTAGTTTTTCAGTAGCAAATCAAGTTCGATGGCTGGTGAAGAAGATTCTTCTGCTAGTAAAAGTAGTGCTCAAGTTGAGCATGTTGAGCAAAGTAACGTGGGCTCAGTGAGCTCAACTCCGTACTCGTTGTTTGCGTTGGACAACCCTGGAGCATTAATAACTTCGGTGGTGTTTAACGAAGACAACTATAATGAGTGGTCTACAGAGTTAACCAATGCCTTGAGAGCTAAGAGAAAATTAGGGTTTATCGATGGAACAATACCTAAACTTTCCATTGATGATCCGAAATTTGATCTCTGGTCTTCGGTTAATTCTATGATTGTCGGCTGGATACGGTCTTCTATTGAAGCGAAGGTTCGGTCAACAGTCACCTTTATATCAGATTCTCACAAACTTTGGGAGAATTTGAAGAAACGTTTCTCAGTTGGAAACAAAGTACGAGTTCATCATCTCAAAGAACAACTGTCGTCTTGTAAACAAAGTGGTCAATCAGTGATGGAGTAGTATGGACGTCTAGCAAAGATGTGGGATGAACTAGAGATGTATAAGCCTCTTCCGGCTTGCAGTTGCAGTGCTTCTGCTGAGTATGAGAAGGAAAGAGATGAAGAAAAAGTCCATCAGTTTGTCATGGGACTTGACGAATCTCGGTTTGGAGGAGTTTGTCAAGGAATCATATCTAGTGATTCGTTAGTTGATCTTGGAGAAGCTTATTCCAAATTCATTAGAGAAGAACAGCATCTTGCTTCATTCAAAGAAAGAGAGGCTCAACAAGGTGCAGTCGGTTTTGTCGCAAAGAAAGATCAAGTTAATTCAACTATGCGTCGATCCTCGTAGTGTTCTCATTGTGGTCGCAAAGGACATGATAAATCCAATTGTTGGCAACTGGTTGGTTTCCCGGACTGGTGGGAAGAGCGCTCAAATAAGCAAGAAAACAGAGGTTCTCAAAGTAACAGAGTACGTGGTTCCTCGGGTTCTGATAGAGGAAAGAGGAATGGACCAAAGGCACACAACGCTCATGCAACTTCCTCTAATGAATCAAATTTTCCAGTATTCACAGAAGAGCAACTGAAAGCCCTTACACAGCTGATAAATGAGAGAACTAAGCCATATTCCGATAAGTTGTCTGGTAAGCTATATGGAGATTTGATTCTAGACACTGGAGCATCTCACCATATGACTGGAGATCTCTCATTTCTTAATATTTCCAGTATACCTCCATGTCCAGTTTGCTTTGCAGATGGAAACAAGACGTTTGCGACTTACATTGGCGTGTTATATCTTTCTGAAAACATCACATTATCTAATGTGTTGTTTGTACTGAATCTCTTTTAGTTTTGAGTTTGTTACCTTTGTCGTTTTCTACTAATAAGTCTTTGGCTCATAGTCCTTGTGACACATGTTTTCGAGCCAAACAGACAAGAGAAGTATTTTATCAAAGTTTGAATAAAACTAAAGAGTGTTTTGAGATGATTCATTGTGACGTATGGGGTCCTGATCGAGTTCAATCTTCCTGTGGAGCTCGATACTTCTTAACAATTGTAGATGATTTCTCAAGGACAGTTTGGACGTACTTGCTTCTTGAAAAATCAGAGGTTCAGACTGTGCTTCAAAACTTCTGTGCAATGGCGATGAAACATTTAATAAGGAAGTCAAGACAGTTCGCAGTGACAACGGCACAGAGTTTTTGTCTTGCTCGCTACTTTCGTGAAAAAGGAATCATCCATCAAACCTCATGTGTTGCAACTCCTCAACAAAACGGTCGTGTTGAGAGGAAGCACATGCATATTCTTAATGTAGCAAGATCGTTACTCTTTGGAGGAAACATGCCTATCCGGTTTTGGGGAGAGGCAATCTTAACAGCTTCGCATCTCATCAATAGAACTCCATCGATGGTGCTTAAAAACGTCTCTCTTTATGAGTTATTATACGGAGAGAAACCATCATACGAACATCTCAAAGTCTTTGGAAGTTTGTGTTTCGTGCACGCTAAGTCAAGAGACAACGATAAGTTTGGATCAAGGAGCAGAAGGTGTGTGTTCGTTGGCTATCCATTCGCTCAAAAAGGATGGAAAGTGTTCGATCTCGAAACAGAGGAGTTCCTCATATCACGAGACGTTATATTCAAAGAAACAGAATTTCCTTATTCTTCTCAGTCATCAGTTCCGACAAACAGTCAGTTAACTACACAAGTTCATATTGATGATGACTGGGAAATAACAAATATGTCTGCTATTGAAGACAGGGGAGTTCAGTTACTGTCAGCAATACACCATTACCATCTCCTCAACAGACACCGACTTCACAAACAGAGGAAATAATTAACTTGCAGGACAAGTCACCAATATCTTCAATTCAACCAAACCCAGAAAATACAGTTCAGAATAATACAGATTCAGTCACCAAATGATATCGCGTTATCTGAACCAACTGGTCGTGGTCAAAGAGCACGAATACCTTCAGTTAAGCTCAAAGACTACATCACATATAATAATATTCGCTTATAAGACACCTCTCTCTCATCTACCTGTTCTGCATCTTCGTCGTCGTGTAACGATCCAGGTAAGACTCCTTATCCTCTCAATGATTATGTGTCTGATCTAAAGTTCTCTGTCTCCCATCAAGCCTTCTTAGCAGCTGTTACTGCTGGAGTAGAACCTCGAACATATTCAGAAGCTATTAAAGAAAAGGTATGGAGGGATTCTATGAAACTCGAAGTAGTCGCACATGAAGAGCTTGACACATGGGATTTGGCAACTCTGCCTCCTGGCAAACATGCTATTGCGTCAAAATGGGTGCATAGGATCAAATACAACGCAGACAGTACTATCGAGCGACATAAGTCTCGTCTGGTTGGTTGTGGGAACAAACAAGTCGCAGGTGATGATTATGACGAAACGTTTGCTCCGGTAGTTAAAATGGCGACAGTTCGGAGTCTGCTAAGTTGCAGCAAAGGGTTGGGAAGCTCATCAAATGGATGTTCACAATGTGTTCTTGCATGGTGATCTAGAAGAGGAAGTTTATATGCGCTTACCACCCGGCTTTACTCATGAGGATCCTCGCAAAGTTTGTAGGCTTCGTAAAGCTATATATGGTTTGAAGCAAGCGCCTCGTTGCTGGTTTGCAAAGTTATCTAAAGCGCTAATTGAGTTTGGTTTTGTGCAATCATATTCGGATTACTCTTTATTCACATATACTAAAGGACCAAAAGAAGTTCGAGTTCTAGTGTATGTTGACGACTTGGTAGTGGCAAGTATTGACCTCGAGTTACTTGATAAGTTCAAGACCTATTTAGGTGATTTTTTTCGTATGAAGGATCTTTTTCGTATGAAGGATCTAGGAAAGTTGAAATACTTCTTGGGGATCGAGGTGGCTAGAACAGAGGAAGGAATTTTTCTTTCTCAACGTAAATATGCGTTGGACATTATTGCAGATTGTGGCTTGCTTGGTGCTAAACCTGTGTCTATCCCAGTTGAGCAAAATCATCACTTGGCAGCAGACAAAGGGCCATTGTGCTCAGACCCAAAGAAGTACAGACGCCTTGTGGGACGTCTTGTGTATTTATCAATTACACGTCCTAAACTCTGTTATACGATTCACTTATTGTCTCAGTTTATGAAGGCACCACATGTAGTTCATTGGGAAGCTGCTCTTCGTGTGGTTTGGTTCCTTAAAGGCTGTCATGGACAAGGGATACTCTTACGATCAGATAGCAACCTTGAGCTCTCGGTATATGTTGATGCAGACTGGAGTGCATGTCCTCTTACGCGACGGTCATTAAGTTCTGATGTAGCGCTTCTTGGAGGGAATCCTATTTCATGGAAAACTAAGAAGCAGAAAACGGTTTCAGATTCTCCCGCTGAAACAGAATATCATGCAATAGCCGCATCCACGAAAAAAATGAAATGGATCGTTCCTTTGATGAAAGAACTTGGTGTTCAAGTTGACAAACCAGTTCCTTTCTATTGTGATAGAAAAGCAGCGATCCATATAGCCGCTAATCATGTCTTTCATGAGCATACCAAACATATTGAAAGAGACTGTCACAGGGTGCGTGATGACAGTCTTATCTCTACTACAACCGTCCGCAGCAAAGATCAGAGTGCTGACATTCTAACCAAAGCTTTGGGGCGTTCTCGGTTTGAGTTTCTATCATCCAAGTTGGGTGTTCAAGATCTTCACCCTCCAACTTGAGGGGAAGTATTAGGGAATCCTATTGTGATTAGAATTACCTATAGATAAGCTTTATTAAGATAACGATATACATATGTTGTTAGAGATAAACACAAGAAGATATAGGATATTGTGGTCGGTCATTCTCGTGTATATAGGTATGTAATACGTTTCAGTAATCAGAAGTTAACAGTTTATCATTCAATCTCTACTTTACAAATGGTTCCCATCGTTCCTTCAGACTCATGATTCACATCCGCTTCTTCCTTCACGAAGAAGTTTCCCAAAGGCCTAAGATACCCGTTGCTGTGTTCTTGCTGTGATTTAGTGCTCGACTCTGGGTATATATGCTTTTGACTATGCTGCAGGTTTTTCTATAAGTGTAGGCGATGAAAGTAATCAATAGAATCACGTAAAGAAACGTCTTTGGGCTCCAGTTTCGTAAAACATTGTTTAGTTCTATTTTTGTAACCACCGTAACCCGGTAACCCGGTTTTATTGAATAATAGTTTGTTTTTGTTTAATATTAATTCTTGTTTGCAAACCGTTCCTAAACCAATTGGTTTGATTTCATTCAGTTTTGATCAGTTTTGATTATTATTAACCCTATTCAATATTTCCCTAACCTAATCGTGTAACATATATATTATTGTTGTAAAACGAAGATTCGAGAACTGAATGTTTTCTATCTATCATTAATGAATAAGTGTTCCCTTATATAGGGGATTACAAGATAAGTAAAAATGAAAGTATCCAAAACCTAAACCCACTAGGATTAGGAAAACTACTAATACATAATAATGGAAAGATAACAATTACAAGGAAAAGGAAAGATGGTTTCATTTTCTCTAAGCCGGCTCTCTCTCTCTCTCTAAGTCGTGACCGACTCTCTCTCTAGGTGTATGGGCCGGTTATGGACATCCACTAATTGATTTATAACACTCCCCCTTGGATGCCATAACCATTCAGGGATTGTAATACGCTTAATGTTGTCTCATTAAAACCTTATCATGAAAACCCAGTGGGACAAAAACATGATGAAGGAAAAAGAGTACAACACGTACTACTCCCCCTGATGTGGACCTCAGTGGAGGTTTCTTCAGTCTACGCATCTGATGCGTGATCTTTCCTGAACGTGCAGGTAGGGAGTAAACAAATCGGCCAAGTTCATTACTGAACCGCAATTGGATTACTTTGACCTTTCCGGTCTCTTCTCATGTCTTCTGACATCGTGTGTGCATGGTCAAGAAGTGGACCTTTGGCTGTCGACTACTCTTAATTAGGTCGGGCAGACTAAACACACTATGGACAATATATATTGAGCATGGTACTTATGAACTTATAGTCTCAGGTCGTAAACCAATGTTCCAGTGTATCTACTACACGGATGTGTACCAATGTCTCTGTCCATAGATCTTTCTTTATTATCATCGACTATGCACTAATCTGATTGATCCATATTGAGTCATAGACTTCTTCTATACATGTTTATAACTTGTCTCATGAGTGTTCTAGATCAAGATGTGATCAATGATTATTGCTGTAATGAGTTTTATAATCTCATCAAGCTATGGCTTTTCGGCCGAACACACTCATGGATCTCGATCAGTAATCTCTCTTGCATTCGGTAATGCTATTGCAGTCTTTTATCCATACCTTGATGGTGTCCCATGACCTTTGTTGCCGTGGATCATACCACGCACCGGAAGATCTATTAGGTCATGGACCTCGACTACACGAGCTTATGGACGACAATCATGATGGCTGATCTTTCTTTTCCACTAGCCATGATCAAAGAAGAAGGGCCGGACAGCTCTAGCCAGACATATTTAATAAATAATCTGTATCAACCAATTAACCTCTCTTTAGGCTGGTTTATTATAAAGTAAACACAAGGAATTCAAATCTCTTTTATAAGTATATGCATGGACTGAATTTGGATTGTCCTTATACAATTCCTTTATATAATATATGCAACTGCTTTGTTTCAGTCCATGAACAACTTAGGAACAATGTTGTTTTTTATCCAAGAACAGCTTAGGAACAATGATGTTTTTTATCCAGTGATCCATATGCTGTTTACTACATCTTTGTATCTAATTTCTTTCTTATGACCAGACCTTTGTCAATTTCGAAAATATGTAGCAGCATCCACACATAGGAATTTATCTCCTTATAATATGTTCATTTGGTCTCTGTGAGTATCCTTGTGTAACAAGCTATGATCGAATGTTGTTAGTAGGAAACATGAACACCTTTAGACCACGTGATCATGTACCATATCTCACGGTTTCTTTTCCCTCACAAGACCCATCTATTTCACTGGTTTATCAGATGGCGTTTTTGTATATGTATATGGCCAATACGCCTATCTCTTTTTTAGATACTTTAAACCCCACGTTTATCTTTTCAATCAAATCTTTAATCTTTATGAGTACTCTTTCGTGGGTTCATGATCCTCGTTTATATCTTTAAACTCAAGTGCTACTACTTTATGTATCCTTATACAAATATAACTCTCATGTGTCGACACTTATATATATGTGTGGTTCCATCTAATCGATTTGAGATTTCATTATCCAGGACCTTTGTTACCTAGTAGCTTGGCGTCCCAAGCTACATGGTTTGATACCTTAGATGTTTAGCTGCGCAGCCTTTTCTCAATGTCTGGTATGGTTTCTATTTTGACCTCGGATCTGTATTCTATGCACCTTTTCTTTCCGAGGTTCCTTATCTTATGGAACACTTTGGTCTATCTTGTATAGACTCTGTAGCAACTTGACTGTGTCTCTAGGACATCAGATTTTGTTTGGTGCTAAGCTGGTTATGACTTAGTCATTCTTTTCTTTTCTTTTCGGGTCAGTGTCTGGCATCTAGATTAGCTAGCTTTGTATAATCTTTCTTTGGACGTCTTAAATCATACTTTTAGTCCGAGGATCTTGCCAAGACAATGATGGTTGATACCATTCTATTTCTCTTATCATTCTTTTAATCTTTACCAGCTTATAAATTTCTCCTTCTAATGTTGGATAGTCGGATTCATTAGTCATGAAATCCGTGCACCTGGCCTCAATCTGATCACCCATATTTGGCTCAAGGTCTCTTAAAACTCGTGGGAGAAAGACATACTTTTATCCAACATATATTCCCAATCCTCTTCTGAGGTTCCATCTTAGACGGCACATATGTATGTGGTGGTTTATTCAATAGTCTCTTAAGATGGTATATGTCTGGCTCATGACCCGTATTCAATTTGAGATGAGAATATCTATGCTCACTTATATGGCCTGATTCATATTAACCTTATATACATGTAAAACTCGTGATGTCCCTAAGCTTTATAGACTTTAGAGTCTGAGCCTTATAGATAATGGCTTATACGGCCGAACCTTTGTAGGTAATGGCCTTTTGCGGCCGAGCCGTTTATATCATGGTCATAGACCATAGTAGTACACGAATTTGTAGTATTGATCATGTGTGATCATGGATCACGGGTTTATCCTCTCTCCCCCTCATGAACATACTATAATTTCGTGATGCTTAGGACAATAAAGCCTCATGAGTTTCCCTTGTGTACATGTTACACAACGTGAGATATTATGGGATAACTCTGTGTGCCTATTCAATATCAATCTTTACATCAAGTTTAGACCAGGATGGCTAATCCGGTCATGCCATATAGTGTATAATTTTCGTGGGGTATACCAATCTGGTTACCATGGCTTTTACCTTTATCATACTGATCTTTGCATAGTCTAGATCAGTAGAGAATGCAGGTATAGTTTTGATCGCTCTTTGTTTCCTTTGCCCATTGTTTCTATATGGAAACCATTATCTTATATCTTATAAACTCAATGGGCTTCTTTGGGTGGATATAGAGCATTAGATCTTTTAAGCCTACGTGCTCTTTTTAGGCACCAATGTACTTAGCCTCTTTAAGCGCCAATGTACTAAGTCTAGCCGTAGCCCTTTAGGCAATACTATACTGGTCGCAGGCCCTTATCTGACTGACTATACCCGCAACATTGCCTTATATATTGGCGTTTTCTTAGTCATATCTAAAATCATTCATTCATCTTATAATATAAGTTCTTAATTCAAGAAAATCACAAACATAAAGCAAAGCAAACACAGAAATCGAAATCAACATTATTCTTTTTAGACAATCAGATGTTTTAGCCTAATGATTCCCCATTACATATCTTATGGCACACTGACTTGGTCGAGTGTGGTGGCTTAGAAATGCCACGGCCTCCTCTCCCTTAACCATGGCCAAAAATGGGTCCACAACCACGGTTATAGTGATTCATATGTCCATGGTCGTATAAGGTAGTTTGGCTATGCCCATGTCCTTTCCATCCATCACGGTTACAGCCGTATGGTTTATCATGATGGACGTGGCTGCTTTCTTTAGATTTTTTTTTTATTTTCCTCTGCAGCCTCATTGGCTTCAGGTAATGGGGTTGGCGAGTAATCATTATTGCCCTGTATCTATTGCTTTCACTTGCATTATTGTCCTCGATGATACATTCACCGAGGCCCTTTGATTTCAGGACAATCTCTGTGTCTAATGCCCATTATAAATAATTATCTCCAAAGAGATTTAGGGCATCATAATCTAGATTGCTGATTTTCGACATCTGTAATCATATATCACTCAATCTTTATAAGAAAATAAATCGTGTGACCAAGTAAACAATCGAGTTAATGCATTTCTAATAAACAAGCCACGCGGCTATAGGGGTGATATGCAATGAGGTCACACGGACTAGGTGATGTATGATGCGGCCAAGCAAGCAATCAAGTAATGATCAATGCATCAGTAAGTAAGCCACACGGCTATGCGGGTTTAAGCAATACAATCAAGGCCACACGGCCATACAGTCATGATGCAAGCAAAGAGGCCACACGGCTAGATAGATATATGATGCATACGATCCTAGCTTTCGGATTCTATATGTGATCAAGGTGATATGATGTATGCAAGCCACACGACTATGATAGTAAGGTGCAATAAAGGCCACACGGCCAAGCTATGATGCAAACAATCTATGTTGATCCAATTAGGGTTTTATCATCTTAGCAATACGAAATGTGGCTAGGGTTTCAGATTTTATGAGAATCAAAATAATCTAGCACCTTAGCTTTCAAGACATCAATTAGATCAGTCAAAATAACAAGAATCAAACCTAAACTCAATTTGGATCGATATCATAGGATTTAGGGTTTCAAGGCCCTTAGGGATTCAAATTCGAGATTTAGGGTTTCAGATTCAATATGCAATCAATCTAGCTGACTTAACTCACAATCAATAGAATCAATCAAGCAAGCAAGCCTTATGGCTAAGGTTTATGCCTCACGGCCAAGAAGAAGCCACACGGCCATGAGGAAGCCACACGGCCAAAACAGGAAAACAAGCCGCACGGCTAATAATTCAATTCAAGATCAATGCATATAGTTTGTTGTGTAATTGCAATCCTAGCATAGATGCATTCTATCAGTTTATACAATGTACTCAACACAAGCAAGCTAATCGGCCAAGCAAAGAACAATCATACTTGATTTCAATTTCAATACCATTCTAACATGAGATTCTAAGTGCAATTGCAATCAATCAATGTGATTAGGTTTAGGTATGAATACAACAAGGCCACACGGCCACAAATATGAATATGTCTAGAATAGTTTAACCTAATCCTATAGTTTCAGATTTCAATTTTAAACAATCTAAACTAGATCATTAGGGTTTTAGTTTAAATATGCCAATCAATTCAAATTTCAAGATTCAAGTTTAAACAATCATAATCATAGTTCTAGGTGATCAATCAATCAAACAAAGTTTCAAATTCCAAACAATTAAAATCGATTTTTCAAATTAGGGTTTTGGGAATTCGATTTGAACTTAGATCAAGGGAGTTTAATTTTGAGATTCAAAAACCTTCAAGGTTCTGATTTTAATTGATCAATGGATCAAATCTCGATTTTAGGGTTTGGATCGAACTTATAGAGCTTCGATTTACTCATAGGGTATTGATCGATTATCCTATGGCTTTCATCATTTTAGAGATTATATTTTAGGGTTTCAATCTTTACAAAACAACCAGATTCGATTCATGTTTTCAGATTTCGAATTACCTTTATGGTTATGAAGATTGTAGAACCGGACCACCAAGAGAACCTCAAGCTGGACGATCGGACGCGAGCTGGAACAAGCGGGAACGTGAGCTGGAACAAGCGGGAACGCGAGCTGGATCGGAACGCGTCTGATCGGGAACGCGAGTTGTAGCTGTCCGGGATGCAAGCCGAGAACAGATGGAGCTGAAGCTGAGTTCGTCTAGTATCAGGAACGCCTTAGGGTTGGGGCTGATTGGATGAACACGAGCTGGAACCCTTGCAAGAAAAGATTAGGGTTCCAAAGCAAATTGGTGCGCACTGTATCGGTGCGTGAGGGCGCGTTAGTGGTTAGATCGACAAACGGTTTGCACTGACTGATTCGTCTCGGTAAGAGCTTCGATTTGATATCTTGATCGTTTTCTGGGTCCTTACAGTTTTGGAGAACGACCTCTTTGAATTTATGGGCAGATTCCTCTTCGTTTAGGGTTTTTAGGGTTTTTAGTGATTTTGGTTTTAGGCTCAGGGTGTTAGAGGTTATCGTGCTGATAACGTGTTGTAAAACGAAGGTTTGAAAACTAAATGTTTTCTATCTATCATTAATGAATAAGTGTTCTCTTATAAAGGGGATTACAAGATAAGTAAAAAGGAAAGTATCCAAAACATAAACTCACTAGGATTTGGAAAACTACTAATACATAATAATGGAAAGATAACAATTACAAGGAAAAAGAAAGATGGTTTCATTTTTTCCAAGCCGTCTCTCTCTCTCTCTCTCAAAGTCGTGGCCGACTCTCTCTCTAGATGTATGGGCCGGTTATGGACATCCACTAATTGATTTATAACAATTATGACTTTCTTTCTTCACCAAACTCCAGCCACCATCTTTATTTGGAGCCATCACCATCATTTCACCTTCTCCTCTCGCTGTTAAACACCGGAGTTCATCAACGCTCACTATCGCCACCACCAACCACCCCGACCGGAGCCACCGTTTCAATCTGACCAGCCGTGATCCTCAACCGTGAGTCACCGGGGAGGGCCATGCACTTTTGTGGCTGAGATCCGCAACTATGATTCCAAGCCGTGAAGGTTAAACCAAAGATTATATGGATTTCTTGTATCGCAAGTTTCTTAAACCCTAGACTAATTATATTTTAATCATATCTCATTGTTTTGTCTCTATTCTTTTCCAATCTAGTGTGTCGTTGACAAGATCGAGATCCATGGCGAAACCCTAGTTTTATGCTAGAGCTATGCCTACATGGTCTTAGGGCTATGTACTGAGTCAGTGGTTTTCGGTTTAGCATCCCTCATGGAGTAACTCCCATGTTACTCACCCCTCTTTCTTCCCCTTGCAGGTGAACATGACGTGTAGTTGGATATGTGGACGGATTGGTGTCTTGTGATCGTTGTATTTTATTTCGGTTTTAATTAACTTTTCGATTTAATGTATTTGGTTTTAAATTACAAACTTGTTTTATTTGGAAATTATTTGATTAAAAAGTTTAACATTTTATTCGGTTTTATAAATCGGTTTAATTTGGTATTTTTCGGTTAGTAGCACACCGTTTCCGAGAGATGATGAGACGGGTGTTACAATTTGGTATAAGAGCGGGGTTTTGTCCCGGCTCTGACCAGGGACGGCGATTTATGGGACTTGGATTTCAGCGATTTTCAATGTTTGGGGATTAGGAGTTTTTGGGGAAAAAAAATGACACCGGTCTGTCCTATATCATTCGATTAGTTCTTACTGTTTCTAACTCTTTTATTTTTATAGGAGAAGACTAAATTTCTATTTGTTTCCATTATTTTCCCATCTCTCGTTCTTCTTTTCATTAGTGTCGTCGAAGTTCTTTTTGGGTTCCATCTAGAATTCGGGGCGAATTCTGATTACGTGGGGAAGAATTATAACGACCGTAACCCGGTAACGTATTAAATAATAGTTTGGTTTGATTTAATATTAATTCTTGTTTTCAAACCGTTCCTAAACCAATTGTTTTGATTTCATTCAGTTTTGATTATTATTAACCCTATTCAATATTTCTCTAACCTAATCGTGTAACATATATATTATGACTTTCTTCTTCTTCACCAAACTCCAGCCACCATCTTTATTAATTGTGCCAGAGAGCACTTAACCATGAGGGCACCATCTCCTTCTCCTCTTCTTGTTTCTTCTTCCTTGTTCTCGAACGGTGGAGCCATCATCATCATTTCACCGTCTCCTCTCGCTGATAAACACTGGAGTTCATCAACGCTCACCATCCCCACCACCAACCACCACGATCGGAGCCACCGTTTCAATCTGACCAGCCGTGATCCTCAACCGTGAGTCACCGGAGAGGGCCATGCACTTTTGTGGCTGAGATCCGCAACTATGATTACAGGCCGTGAAGGTTAACCAAAGATTATATGGATTTCTTGTGTCGCAAGTTTCTTAAACCCTAGACTAATTATATTTTAATCATGTCTCATTGTTTTGTCTCTATTCTTTTCCAATCTGGTGTGTCGTTTGACAAGATCGAGATCCATGGCGAAACCCTAGTTTTATTGTTGATCGTGTCATCTCGTCTATTGTCGGATCTCTTATGGTTTTCCGATATGGCTAAGGTGATGATCTATTCCGTAAATATCGTACCAGTGTAAAATTCTCTTTATAGTAGTTTAGATTTTAAATCATGATACATCCGTTTGAATTGAGATTGTTTGAGTCTTGATTGTTAGTTAATTTATTCATTGTAAACTGGAACTAGGGGTCTAGAAGATTCAACCGTTGATTTTATTGTTTGATGTTTAGAGATGCGATATATATATGTATACATAGTTATGAGTAGGGACTATGTGCGAGGGCGGGGGTCCAGAGATGTCTGGACTAGCGACGCAGCTTTGGTAGGTGGGGGCTCAGAGACGTCTGGGCTAGCGACGCAGATTGTGTGGGACGTGGGTGCTTATATGTTTGCATTCGACGCAGCTTTGGTGGGCGGGGGTACAGAGACAGACTGTACTAGCGACGCAGCGTATGTATATATATCCGTATGAGGAGATGCAGGGTGTATGGACTAGCTATATGCTATCATCGCATTGTTTGTGTTGTGTTTGTGTGATGCTTTAGGCGTCTTGTTTGTTAATGTTAGAGCTAAACTTCCATAGTGAGAGTTCTATTTAGTCAAGTCAGTGGTTTGCGTGTTTAGCATCTCATACCTCACGGAGAAACTCCCGTGTTACTCATAATTTTTTCTTCCATTTGCAGGTGAACATGACGAGTAGTTAGATATGTGGACGGATTGGTGTCCTGGGATCGTTGTATTTTATTTTGGTTTTAATTAACTTTTCGATTTAATGTATTTGGTTTTAAGTTACAAACTTGTTTTATTTGGAAATTATTTGATTAAAAGGTTTGACATTTTATTCGGTTTTATAAATCAGTTTAATTTGGTATTTTTCGGTTTGTAGCACACCGTTCCCGAGAGAGGATGAGAGGGGTGTCACAATTTTATTAAGCTTTTCTGTAAAACTTAGTTGGCTCGAAAAGCTGTTGGTAAAGTCATTATGTTTCGAGGAAATGTTCTCGGATAATTTTGTCCGCAGTATCGTCGTTAAGACAAGGTCGCGTATCTGGATTTATTCTTTATAAATTTGTTGGTTTGGTCATCTTGAGACATATTTCGTCATATTAAAGAAAATTTAGTTGTTGATGTTGATATAACAGATTTTGATCCCAATGCTAATTTTGCTCGCTACATTTCTTTATATACATGGGAGAAAAAAAAATTTTATCTGCATCCCGTATAAATATAGTGATAACCATATGAAATTATTTTTTTACTTTCGCATATGGTAAACAAACAAATAAATGTTTTACATGGATCTTTTGTAAAATAAACATTTTTAGCACCCGAAGGTTACTGGTTATTCTAATTCTAGACCGAATAAATAATTAACTGATATTTTTCATACAAGTTTATATATTATTATCTCAAAATAAAATAGTGATTTATCTCAATGTAAAAAAAAAAAAAAATCTTAGCATCATATGTAAATAGCTTTTAAAAAGACAAAATTCATTGCTTACTAACAACCCAAGGATGTTGGAATCCCTTTGCTTTATTATTTTTTTCTAAGTAAATTCCATCAAGTCTAGAAATCCATGAACGTTTCTCACCACATCGATGCCTCATGGCTCCTCTGTAAGCGCGCCATAGTATTTGAGAATTTTCCACTTTATTTCCATGTCGTAAAAGACAACGCCATACAATTATGTTTCCTACTCCTCTTTCTTTAAGAAAAATTTGATATTTATCATTGAATTTTATCTCGTGGAGATCCTCAACTTCTTTTTTGTTGGATGAGCAATTAACTTTGAAAATACTACCTGGATTAAGTTTATTTTGAAATTCTAAAGTATTCATGAGACATCCTTTTCGACATTGTGGGAGATGGTAATTATCAATATTACACACTATACCTTTATTCAAACTAAAACACATAGCAATAACGAGCATAAATATGAGGTAATTCATCATCTTTTATCTAAAATATTTGTTGGAAAAAGATGATTTTACAGACATTACTGTGGAACATATCTGTAGTTTCTGGTAAAAAATCCTTAATATTTTATTAAATTTTTTAAGTAATGGTTAAAATAAACACATATATGAACCAATCAATTTTGTGGTAAAAAAAGCATTTGAAGTCGAGAAATAAGGTGAACCAAATAAGATTAGACCAATTGAACATGCAAATTAGTATTGATAGTTAAAAACTAAAAAGAAAAGCTAAAAACAATGCACATACAATATTTAGTCAAGTTAGTTTTGAAAGAAAAATTCCCAATCATTAATTGTAGAAAATAAAATTTTGACCTCACTTTCGAGCACCATAATATATTGAGCCTTTTTAATATTTAATTCTACAATATGTGACCATTTATTATTTATATTAATATTTAATCTAAACTAATAGTATCAATCAATAAAATCTAATAATTTCAGCAAGATCCCATGAAATTTCAACTTTGCATTTTATTCAATTTTAGAACATTATGTATCATCTATAACAATATAGTTCAAATAGTTATATTAAAAGTTTCATATAATTATTTTGAATTAAAATTTGAAAATATTATTTATTTAGTAAAAATTTTACACATCAATTAAATCAAAATGAACCAGTTTCAAGACTCCTAAAAATGTTCACGTGGACAAGTTTTTTAAAGTTTGTGGGTCCTATATTTCGGTTTGGTCATAAGTTTTCAAGTTTGGTTTGATTATTGTGGGCTCCTTGTTTTTTGGTTTGGTTTGGTCAGAACATTTTTTGCCAAATAGGTCAACGAAATTATAAAAGGTTAACATAATAAAGACAACTTTTACTCATCGTAACTTTCCGTCTTCCTCCATCCCCGGTCTCATCGCTATCTCACAAGTCACAGCAACAAGTATATCGTTTCAGATTGCGAAGATATTCATCCACATACAAAGCTTCAAATCTAATTATTAGAAATACCGATAGTTTACAAAACGGCCACTCCAGCCGTTTCAGAAATTTCTCAGTCTAATCCTATAAAACGCCTCAGCTCAGAAAGTTTACAAAACTGCCATTCCAGCGCGGGCAAATCACATCGCAGATTCTGAAGGAAGAAGAAGTCAATCGAGTATTTCACTACAAGAAAACAGGGGGATTCTGATGACCGAAATCGTCGGAAATTCGTCGGAATAGACCGATTCCGACGAAATTTCCGACGAACCTGTCCGTCGGTATCGTTTTGTCAGAAAAAAAAAATTCGTCGGAATTTCGTCAGAACTTCCGACGACTTTCTGACGAATACCGAGAAACGTCATTCTGACGAACTTCCGACGATATTACGATGCGGACACACGAGACCGGAGTTTATCGGAAAAACTATCTACCGACGGAGAACGTTCCTCGGACAATTCCGACGTAGTGGATTCCTCGGTGTATTCCGACGAACTCTGGGCGTCGGAATATACCGACGGACAATGGTCGTCGGAATATACCGACAGATATTTGTTCGTCGGTATATTCCGACGAAAATTGGTTCGTCAGTACATTCCGACGGATATTTGTCCGTCGGTATATTCCGACGACCATTGTCCGTCGGTATATACCAATTTTAAAAACGAATTAATTTTGCATTTTTATTTATTTTTTTATATTAATAAATTAAAAAAATCAGAAATTTAAAACTAATAATATTATATAATTTAAATTCATACAAACCGAAATAGAAAAAAAACATTCAGAAAGTTTAAAATTTATACAAACCGAAATAGGAAAAAAAAACATTCCGAAAGTTTTAAAAAGCCGAAAAAAACTAAGATGAACTTGAAGACATCAAACGATCTAGCTTCTGCATTATCTCGGTGTTGAACTTCTTCTGGGATGCCAACTCAGCAAGGATAGTGGCATTCTCCGAACGGATAGTGGCATTCTCCGAAAGGATAGTGGTGTTCTGCTCCTCCAATGCCCCAATCCATTCATCTTTGTCATGTAGCTCCTCGAGAATCATGGGATCGGCATACGGAGCTTGCAAAGAAGATGCCGGATACGAAGAAGCACGGCGGGCCAACCCAACTAAACGGCCTCCTTTCCTTTTAGGAACTGCCTACAAAAATATTTAAAGTAAGTAAATAGGGACAAGTTAGTAATCGACATTATAAAAAAAATATATTAATAAAAAAAATTACCTTTTCAACCATCTCATTTATTTGCAATAGGGACAAGTTGGTTGAAGCTCCCGTAGAGTCGCCGTCATCAGAGAGAGGCTGAGATTGAGATACTATTTCAGCTTCCACCAAATCAACGACACCTTTGATCACGGGGTCCTGAATTTGACCAGTCGTCTTGTTAGTGTGAGCCACCTTAATGAGTTGGAGACGATCAACGGGATTATCGTCATTTGCTTCGATCTAAAAAAACCGCCACTATTAGCCAAGGAATATATAAAATATTTATTTAAAAAATATAAAGATAAATAATAATAAAAAACTTACAAGTTCATCCTCCTTAGTAGACATAGAGCAAGCGCCGAGGTTGTGCACATACATACCTTTCCCGCCACGATCGCTCTTTGGGTTCTTGGAGTTCCTAGAAGACGTCTCTGCAGTTTCTTCCTTCTCCCAATGAGCTATCAACTGCTCCCACACCGTCCCGTTGATGAACCGTGGCCTCTTGTTCTTCTGCCAAACTGTCTTCCACGCGTTTATCTGCTTTGTATAAGAGTCCATGGCCTTTTCGTTGAATTTCTTACGGACTGTTTCCGTAAGATCGGAGTGCCAGTTGAACTATTGCTACAATACAAACACAATTTAATAAGTAAATATATTAAAAAAATGTAAAAACTTTAAAAAAATGAAGAGTTACTATACCGCAAACTGACGAAACCACAACTCTCGTTCGTCGGAAGGGATCACACTCCACTTTGGATATCCAAAACGGAGCATGGAGTACATCATCTGGTTGATGCTCCGGCTAATGCCATTTTTCGACTTGGTGAACCTTTAAAAAAAATACAAGTTAGCAAGTTAATTAAAGGAAAAAAACATAACGGTACAAATAAAAGAAATACTAACCAAGTGCTATGGCCTCGTCGTGGGTTGGGTTGGAGAACCAGGAGATGCTCTCGACCTGGTTGTTGAACCAATAGATGAACCGGCATGACCCTCGGATCCTGTTGAGCAGCAGCGTGAGGGGCAGCGGGAGCTGGAGTGGGAATATATGCGGGAACCGAGTCATGAGACGATCCCGATACACGGGAACTGCTCACCGAACTACGTCGAAGACGGGCTGCGGGGCGGGGTTCATCCTCGGCCCTAAAAAAAAAATTAATACATCAAACATATTTTCAAATCATTTCTATTTTTAATGTTTTCATTTATATAGTTACGAAAGGTTTTATAAATGTTTTAAAAAAAACTATTAAACCTTTTATTATACATAGTTTATTACTAGAAACTTAAAAAAAAAAATAAAAAAATTTAAAATTTTTTATTATACATGATTTATATATATATATATATATATATATATATATATATATATATATATATATATATATATGTATACACAATTATAAAAAATTTATAAATGAAGAAAAATGTTGTTAAATATTTATAAATTTTTTTAAAAAATGTTTTATTATACATAGTTTATTAGTGGAAACTTATAAAAAATTTTAAAATTTTTATTTTACATGATTTATATATATATATATGTATACAAAATTATAAAAAATTTATAAATATAGAAAAATGTTGTTAAATATTTTTAAAAAATTTTAAAAACGTTTTATTATATATATTTCATTACTGGAAACTTGAAAAACGTTTTTAAAAATAAAAAAAAAACGTTTTAAAAAATCAAAAAACGTTTTTAAAAATCATAAAAAATGTTTTTAAAAATAAAAAAATGTTCCAAAAAAAACTAAAACAACAATCCAAACAACAATCCTAACTTATATATCCTAAACTATCAATCAAACAACCTAAAATCCGAGATCTAACTTCCAAAACCCTAAACAATTGAGATAAAAGAAGGTTTGGGATGATTCTTACATGATTTAGGGTTTGGGGGAGGAATCACTGTTGTAGAGGGACGAATCGCCGGTGTAGAGAGAGAAATTTAGAGAGAGAGAGGCGGAGATAACGAAGAAGGAAGAAGGAGGGTTATTATATCTGAAGATTCCGACGGACACGGGTTCGTCGGTATTCCGTCGGTATAATTAAAATATACCAAATGCCGATTCGCGAAAATTTTCAAGCGGTTTGGTTCTCCCGGGCAAATTTAATTTCCGACGGAATGTGTCCGTCAGTATATTCCGACGGAATGTGTCCGTCAGTATATTCCGACGGAATTCCGACGACATAGTGTTTAGGATGTTGATTTCAAGTTTCTAAATGCAAAATCCAAATCTTTGATAATATATATAGTATTTGCATAAAGATTTAACAATAAAAATGTTTTATAACACGATTTTACACATCAACTTTTTTTGTAGTGTAAGCTTATATGAATATGATTATATAAGTATATAATGTTAAGATGAGATGTTATGAAAACAATGATATGCATACATAAATATTTTAATGAGTTGTTATATTTGAACGGTTGCGATCTAATACTATACTAAACACTTATTATGTGTTATTTTCATAGTTTTGGCATCTAAATTTATAGATTTTTATGATTGAAATTTTTTAGAAACACATGTCGTCGGTAATTCGTCGGAAAATACCGACGACATTCCGACGAACTTGTCCAGTTTGTCGGAATGTCGTCGGTATATTCCGACGAATTACCGACGACTTTTCCAAATTTCAATGAAACCCAATGTCGTCGCTATGTCGTCGGTATATTGCGAGGGATTTCAGACGGACCAATAAAAAAAAAAAAATAATAAAAAAAAAAACTAATCAGAATCTTCTGAATCTTCATCAAACTCCCCAACCTCGGCTTCTGGCTCTGAATGTACGACAACATCATGTCCAAACACAGTCAAATTCTCAACGAGTTGAACATTTTCCAAATCTTCAACTGCCTGGGCGTTGCTGGTAGACTCTGGTTGCAATGGTTCATCATCATCAGAAGTTCCATCCACTCGTCCTCTTGGGTTGATTTACGTTACAGTAACCCATGGATCGTCTCTGTACGTCACCCGAGGGTAACTGATGTAGCACACCTATACATATCAATTATACAAGTATTAGTAAAATATATAACATTAATTAATTATATTGGTAAAAAATTATGAATAGATTGACATACCTGATCAGCTTGCGAACCAAGAATGAAGGGATCATAATATTGAAGTTTCCGCCGCGAATGAACTGATGTAACACCAAACGCATCAATCTTCACTCCTCTACGCACTTCTGGTGGAAAATAATTTTCAGCAAAGATTGCAGTTTCTTCATTGCAGTTTCTTCATTGATCACCTGTGCCACTATAGATTCTTCCACCCTGCTTTGATTTTTGACCATCTTCTTCAGATGATGCATATAAC
The DNA here is from genome assembly GCF_020379485.1 of Brassica napus. Taxonomy (NCBI): domain Eukaryota; kingdom Viridiplantae; phylum Streptophyta; class Magnoliopsida; order Brassicales; family Brassicaceae; genus Brassica; species Brassica napus. The sequence continues at coordinate 42,706,069 of NC_063452.1, forward strand.
GCTCAAAAATATACATCCATCTGTACTGCACAGGACCACCAAGTTCCAATTCTCTTGCGAGATGAATAGCAAGATGTTCCATTACATCAAAGAATGATGGAGGAAATATCTTCTCAAGGTTGCACATGCTGACTGGTGCGTTTGTCTTCAAATTATTAATACCCTCTTCAGTCACTACTCTGCTGCATAAGTCGCGGAAGAAAACACTAATCCCTACATAGATAAAAGACATAATTTTCGTAAGTATTAAGTTTTTATAAGCATAATTGTTAAATATAAAAATAAATTAAATTGTAAAAATATAATATACCTGCAATTGCTTCATGAACATTACGTGGCAATAATGCTGAAAAAGCAAACGGAAGGAGGCGCTGCATAATTACATGACAATCATGACTCTTCAAGCTAGTAAACTTTCCTTCGCTTCTATCAACGCAGTTCCCCAAATTTGATGCATATCCGTCAGGAAATTTCACTTTATCTGTAATCCAATCAAAGAACTCTTCTTTTCTAGCACCATCCAGCCGATAAATGGGAAAAGGGGCCGTACCATTCTCATCAACGTGAAGTTCAGAACGATCACAAATATCGACTAAATCCAACCTTGACTTCAAATTATCCTTCGTTTTACCTTGGATGTTAAGGACTGTGTTCATCAGATTATCGAAGAAGTTCTTCTCAATATGCATGACATCTAAATTATGCCGCAATAGATGACTCTCCCAATATGGCAGATCCCAGAAAATACTATTTTTGTGCCAGTTATGTAGCTCTCCAACCGCATTGACTCGAATATTTTCATGTCCACCTACATCTGGCGTCCTTTCTGCATCAAAATACCTAAACTGCTTCAACAAATCTTTCCCACTAACTTCCTCAGGTGGACCATCAAACACCTGCTTGTTCTTCGTAAACGAAGTCTTACTCCTGCGGTATGGATGATCAGGTGGTAGAAATCGTCTGTGACAGTCAAACCAACACGTTTTCCTTCCGTTCTTTAGTTGGAAAGCATCTATGTCATCTTGACAATATGGACATGATAGCTTCTCATGTGTTGTCCATCCAGATAACATACCATATGCTGGAAAGTCACTTATTGTCCACATAAGTACTGCCCGCATCTGAAAGTTTTCTTTGCACGAAACATCGTATGTCTCAAAACCATGCGCCCATAGTTGTTGCAACTCATATATCAGTGGTTGAAGAAACACATCTAGTGATCTTTTAGGATGATCTGGCCCGGGGACGAGAATTGAGAGAAACAAAAACTCTCGTCGCATGCACAAGCTCAGCCGTAAGTTGTACGGTGTCACAATAACTGGCCATAGAGAATACTGTCTTCCATGCTTTCCAAATGGGCTGAAACCATCAGTAGATAATCCAAGATAGACATTTCTTCTCTCTTCCGCAAATTCTGGATATGTTGACTGGAAATGTTTCCAAGCCTTCGCATCTGAAGGATGTCTAATCTCACCATTTGTGGAATGCTCTGCATGCCATCTCATTGCTTTTGCTGTGCGCTCACACTGATACATCCTCTTCAATCTTTCCGTCAAAGGCAAATACCACATTCTTTTGAATGGGATCAGAACTCTTCCCCTCGTCTCCTGATAACGAGGTTTCCCACAAAATTTGCATACATTCCGTGTCTTATCCGCTCTCCAGTAGATCATGCAGTTGTCAATACATACATCTATCACTTCATACGGTAGTTGAAGACCTGCAACAAGTTTCTGAACCTCGTAGTATGAACCCGGTGCAAGGTTATCCTCAGGTAGAATACCTTTGACAAAATCAGTAATCGCATCCATACATTCTTCAGCCAAATTATAGTCTGTCTTAATACCCATTAATCTAGTTGCAGATGATAAGACTGAATGACCATCTCTACAATTTTGATACAAAGGTTGTTTTCATGCATCCAACATGTCAAAAAATCTCCTAGATTCGGGATTTGGTTCTTCCCCTCTATAATGATCATGTACCATCTGCTCAGTACCTACACCATAATCTATATCCGTTCTAGATTCTTCTAACCTAATATCAGGCTGAAGTTCACTAACAGGCTGAGGTTCGCTAGTACTACCATATTCATAACCAGTTTCCCCATGAAGGTACCAAACTTTATAATTACGTGAAAACCCTTTCATATACAAATGAGTCCAAACATCAAATTCTTTTATAACCTTATTATTATTGCAAGAAGAGCAGGGACATCTTAACATACCACTTTTTGTATCCGGTTGCTGTTGAACAAGCCTCATGAATTCTCCAATCCCTTGAACGTATTCTTCCGTAAGCAAATTGGTGTTCGGATCCAAATGAGGTTTATCCATCCACGAACGATAATAAACTTCTGAAGACATGATTTTCACGGAATTGTTATGACTAAAGATAATGAAGAGAGAATGAAGTGTGAATGAGTTGAATGAGGAGGGGTTGTATTTATAGGAAATTGCTTACGGCCCTCCGACGACTTTCCGACGAAATTCCGACGGATGTAAAGCAGTCCGTCGGAATTCCGTCGGTATTGTCCAATCTCAAACGGCTATACAACGGTCATATATATTTGTCGGCAACGGTCACATGGTTCGTCGGAAATTCGTCGGAAAATTCCGACGGAATTCCGACGACTTTACTGTTAATCGGAATGTCGTCGGAAATTCGTCGGAATATACCGACGAACTTCCGACGACTACAACGGTTACATTTTTTATCGGAATGTCGTCGAAAAGTCGTTGAAAAATTCCGACGACCCTTGTTTCGTCGGAATTCCGTCGGAAATGGCCGACGGAATTCCGACGACTTCAATTTTTTGGATTTGGTCGGTAATCCGTCACAAATGTCCGACGACATTGATGTCCGTCGGAACCTCCGTCGGAATTCGGCGTGTTTTCTTGTAGTGTTTAGCATGCTAAGAAGTGTCAACAAGTCGTACAAGAGAAAGATTCTTCATGAGGTAATCACGAGATCTATATCTCTTTGCTGAATTAATAATTATGTTACTTGAAATCTCCTTCCTGGTATCTTTAAGTTCTTGAATTTAGTGAACTGATCTCTTATTGCGACTAGGTGGACTGCCTTGGTCTTGAAGGTTTGATTGAGGGACTAAATATTTGTTTTTAATGAACTGACAGCCAGTGCATATGGAGTTTCTAAGCATAGAAATTGACTTTGGGAATGGGCTATAGCGTCTGGTGTCTAACCATCAGTGAGATATCATCATGTATGAGTATGAAAACTTCTTCCTCTTTGGTTCTCTTATATAGCCCCATCATAATAGTTTAACTGTTTGGTGATTTATTTAGAAATGGAAGATTTCATGTGTCCGGTGGGTCACTTGGTGGTGGACGCATGGTTGAAGACTCAATCTGCAGTGTCACAGGTTAGCAAACAACGAGAGAGGGAGAGGGAGAGGGGGAGGGGGAGAGGGAGAGGGAGAGGGAGCGGGAGAGGGGGAGGGAGAGCAACCTTGACCTTAAACTGCAAATAGGTTCAGTTACAACCAAAATTCAATGCAGCTAGGAAACATTGTAAACATTTAGCTGGCAATGCAGAAATAAGAACACACTAGCAAGAAATATAAATGGTATTCAAAATCATAAAATATGCAAAGTCAGTTTCATGAGATAGTCATTACTTAATAAACGATTTATATTTTCACATGCTTAATAGACCCATTTTTGATAGGATAGAGAGAAAAAAAAAATGAAGATGGATACAAAGCATTTCAAGAATGATACAGAAAATTCAAAATTATTAATAACAAGATAGCAAATACAAAGCAAATGACCCCGCGCAAGCGCGGGGTTGACGATTCCTAGTATACAGAGCGAGATTGACGATTCCTAGTATACATAATGGGTCGAGTTAATTATGTTCAACCACTAGGGCCGGCCCGTCCTATGAAAATTAAAAAAATAATCTAAACAGTTAGAATTAATGTTTAATATAAATTTTTATCATATAAAAATATACATATTAGTTAAATATTGTACATGTTATGTTATTGTATTTGAATTCTAAATAAACTATGCTTTATGGAAAATTAGTTATTATTTGAAAAAATAGAATTTTTTTTTGTTGTTGAAAGATTTTAGATGATTTTCTTTTGTTAAGAAACATATGTTAATTATACATTAAGAATTGAATTTGACCTTACATCATTCTATTTGTTGGGTAGCTCAAATTTGATTTAAACAAATAAACTAAATTTCAATCTTTTAAAAAAAATTATGAACTACTTGAATGATTATACTATTTAACTTTTATTAATATATATATTTCTTTCCATCAAAATATGCGAATGATTTTCTTTTTACCTAACAATATTATGGATGTACAAATTAGTTACTTTATTTTATAAAACAATTACTATTGTATTTAATTGTTTCTTATGCCAGAATAATTTCTCCTGTATGAGTTATATTTTATGAGGTTGTGTCACACACCATTTGTGTTGATTTTTCTGAATATATTTATTTTATTTTCTGTATGAATAAAGTAGTTTGAAAACATAGCTAAATAGTTTTTTTTTTTTGGCAGCGAACGGTTATTATATTACTCAAGCTTGAGGTGGTCTGGGAAGCCAGACCGGAATAAAACAACCAATAAAACATAAAGGTCTATGAAAAGAATGTGCATTCCTAGCTAACGAATCTGCAATCTCATTCTGCGTCCTCGGAAAGTAGTTGATCTTGAAGTCCGAAAAACACAACCGAAGAGTTTGAATGATTTCCAGCTCAGTTGAGAAGTTAGGCCAAGCTTGTGGTTGTTCTATCATTGCAATCAGATCCTTGCAGTCTTTCCCAAACCGCTGACAGGTCGAGTGTTGTATCATACTCTCCATTGCCAATTGTAGCGCTTCCAGTTCCGAGTGTAAAGCTGTATCCCGCCTCCTCAAGTTCCTTGACCCCATGAGTTGAATCTTCCCCATGGTATCCTTCCAAACCCATCCAATTCCACTAAACTGAGCTGTAGAGGTCCATGAATCATCCACCATACAAATATTACCCAAGCTTAAGGCTTGTGTTTCTTCAGCAGTCTGTACATGTTGCGGAACCGGTACAATGTCTCTTGCATTGTACCAAGCTTGGCACTCGCTCTCTGCATACCCGACTAGTTCCAATGGGTCTCTGACTATGCCTCTAAACAACTTATCGTTCCTAGCTTTCCAGATGTACCAAATTATCTAAGGATAGGGATCTCTATCATCTTCTGGCTCCAGAATACTACTCTTTCTCCTAAAAAAGATAGTCCATATTAGCATAAATACTTGGTACATGGAAGATTTGAGAGCTCGACGGTGTTGATGATTGTTCTCAAGCTTGTAAGGCTGGTGGGCACTCAAAGATAGCATGAGTAACAATCTCTTCTGGCGCTCCACATCTTGGGCAATAATGATCACAACGCATATTACAGCGTACCAGATTCCTTGATACTGCTACCTGTCCTGAGATTAGTTGCCATATAAGATGACAAATCTTTTGTGGCGCATTCACCTTCCAAGCAAAGGCTTGAAGTTTTGTAAACATAGCTAAATAGTTTAAAAAAAACTACTAATGTATCTTTTGATGTTTTTTAAATCCTGTGGACTGCATATATTGAAAAAAGACAACAGCGATTCAGAAGCATAAAAGGTACTAATGTCGATATTGCATACTCCACCTTGGCGATGAGGGTCTTCTTGGTCAACTTGGTAGATGTTGGGGCCAGAGTTTTTTTTTTTTTTTTTGTTGATGAGACCACTTGAAGTTGCTTCACGTTCCTAGGAAGAGATTATCTTGCTCCTTTCTACTAAGCTGCATGATCTTATTCAGGGATGAATATACATTAAGCATACTACTTAGAACATCAGGGATTTGTCCTCAGTTCCACCAACTAAATCTCTTGACGGTTATTTGGAATGTTTTCTATTGTAGATCGTGGCCGGCACTGCAACATTATGTTTCTCTGCTACAATAGCTAACAGTGGCTCCATCGAAGTAATGGTTCAGAGTTGTCGGGAGCCAAACCCTGAGGATTTGGAACAATCTTATTCATATCACAGAACAAAATACCATGTGAAACAGTGAAGTTGCATGAGAGTAAGTACTTTCAGAACAGATGAGTGTATATGCATGTCCGAGCAAGAGCTATCAGAAGGACAAAGTAGTTTGATTTGAATGATGCAGAGAGAGCCGTCTAGAGCTACAGAGGAGGAGATGAGGAGAGATGATGACCAGGATGAGACTTAACAACCTCACTGGCGCTTACTGTACAGTAGAATCTCTCCGACTTAGTCTGGTCGCTCTAACACCATCGTTGCCGTCACCACCGCCTGACAGTACGTACCCCCATTTCACAGTGAAGAAAAGTAGGAGATAAAGGAGTGAGTGTAAGTTAAACAGAAGCTACTGATCCAAAGAACAAACGTAAGCTATTGGAGAAAAAATTTGATAATCAAGACATGAAAAAAGTAAAACAGAATCAACAAACCAAACAATAATAAGCTCCCGAATATTTAAAGATTTTTAAGCCGGAACTACCTTTGGGTCGAGTAGGAGTATGTCAACCCCATAAGCTTGCCGTAGTGCTTCATATTCCTTGTTTCTCAAAAGCTTAGGAGGCGGACCCGGACGGAGTAATGACAGCCAGCCTTCAAATAGGCGAAGAGTACAGAGGAGATGACATCGACGGTTGGCTGGCATAAATATTGACTAAAACACATGCGTAAGAAATCCAAATCAACAAACAGGTTCAAGACTTATAATTCAAAGTTGTTTGCATAAATATCTAATTACAGAGTCTTGAATAATTATGAGTTTAAACGCCATAAATAGTTTCGAAGATCAGAAAGTATCTATATATATATATATATATATCGAGATACAGAATGATTATCGGAAAAATGAAAAGATACATAAATCAAGATTTTCACCTCCTGCCATCAACCTTGAGATTACATGGAAGAGAGCTTAAACAATTTCTAGATGCATTCGCTGTTCCAAAGAGACAGAGAAGTAATTAGAGATCAAAGAAAAAAAGATTCACGTTTTTGCATATAAGAAAGAGCTTAAAAACTGAGAAAATACTGCTGCTGCGACCTAAATCTGCGAAGGATCCAACAGTGCGAATAAGTGTTGTTGAGATTGAAGCGGCCATATTCTTTGAACCAACTGAAGAAACCCCAATGGCTCATCTAAAACACTAACTCGAATTTCTCAATCTAGCGTAAAACACAATCTAATCGAAACAAAATCTCAGTATATTAGTATATTATAAGAGATATGAAGAAATGATGATTCCAAGAAGAGAAATATTGACCTATATATACCCGAGATCACACCACCTTGTACATCTAAACACGCATTGAATTACTCATCGTGGGTGAGTCCATGAATGGAGTTAAACATGAAAAGCCATCAATCGGACCGTTTCAGAGACTGAGATGAAGCTCAGGCGTCACTGCCCGCCATAGAAGGAAGATTGAATCAGAACTCCATGGGTTCGCGTCTGTAGAATTAGGGTTACAGACAAAATCCATTTGTTCGGGCCGTACACACAATTTCACGCCTAAAACACACGACAAAGCCCATCACAATACAGAATTAATGAAACGATGAGTTTCATTCCCCTTCGACACCTGTCACGCATACAGAGACAGACTTTCTGACTTGGAATCCTAGGTGTCCTCACCAGAAGAGAAAGAAATCTTCTTTATATATAAAGAAGATAACTATATCATTTACAAAGAAAATTACCATATCTGCCATATAAAAATGGGCAGATACTCTCATTAACTGATTTTATAATCTATTCTTTTAGAGTAGATTGAAGAAATTGATTGACAATACAAAACACTCACCGGATTACTTGAGAGATTTTGTTATTTTCATTTGATACATCAATCACTTGGTAAATTGGATGCGTGAGAATTTTTGTTATTTTCATTTGAGACCTCAATCACTTGGTAAATTGGATTCAATGCCAGCACGACGCCTATTTCTTGTAGAGAATTATGTTAATAAAAGACATTTAATCTAATTTATCGTGCAGTTGCCATAAAACTAACTTTTTCTACTTTGACATTTTTTACTTTTTCATTGTCTAAAAAAGTTCAAATCAGTTAATTGAAAAGCCAAAAATGTGGGAAAATAAAAAATGTGATACTTACATATATATACACTAATAAAAACAAATTATTAAAAGACATTTAATCTAATTTAATCTAATTTATCGTGCAGTTGCCATAAAACTAACTTTTGCTACTTTGACATTTTCTACTTTTTCATTGTCTAAAAAAAATTCAAATCAGTTAATTGAAAAGCCAAAAATATGGGAAAATAAAAAATGTGATACTAACATATATATACACTAATAAAAAAATTTGTGGTGAAATTATTATCGAAATAACAATTTCAAAACTGGTCAACAAGTGTCAGTTAACCCAATCTACCATATATGACAGATTAAAAATGTAAATCCACTGAGGATATGATAATCTACTGGGCATAAAAAAATACTTGATTCATATAACATGTAGAATATACACTCTACAACTAACATCTAAATTTTAGGGAAATTGTTTTTAGGCAAAAAAAAAAAAAGGTACAGTAGAAACTCTATAAACTAATACTTTATAAATTAATAAATACCATAAATTAATAAATTTCTCCGGTCCTAAGTTGGAACGGTTCAAAATATGACACAAGTCGATAAATAATTAGATAGTATTTTCTTAGAAAATCCTATGTAAATATATGGTCCCACTAAAGTTATGAATTAATAATTTATATGTATGGACATTTTACATAAGTACAAACCAACCATTATGTTAATTATTTTATATTTACAACGGAATTATTTTTATATTTTCTTAACCTTTAAGATATTTTGATGGGATTTAGTAAAATTATATCTAAAACCACTTTTAAATTCTATTAAACATATTGTATACACACCAGATAATATAATTAAACTAATATCAACATCGGACTTAAAAAGTTAATTAATGTATATATACTAAAATCAAATATTTTATTTCTAGAAAAATATATCTTAAAATAGAAAAATTCTAAAAATGAAACTTTTTTTGTAAATTGATAACTCTATAAATTAATAAATATCAAAATCATAACATTATTAATTTATAGAGTTTTTTTCTGTACATTGTCTCATTAGGCTAATTCCAAATTTGTACAATTTTTACCAATAATGTCTTTCTATTTATGAAAATAGAGCTTGTGATGTCGTTTCCAGAGTTTTCGGTTTCATTGTTAAAATTTCAAAAACTGTCCCTTGACCTTGCGATGTTGTCTTTTTTTTTTTTTTTTTGCTAAATACCTTGCGATGTTGTCGCTAGAGCAGCGAATGTTTATTCGCCTTATTAAAATCTGAGAATCCAAATTTGAACTTTATTGAGAAATAGTATATCTCCCGTTCTTTGCACGGACATGTAATGTTCAATATAAAAGTAAAATGAACATACAATATTGATTTTTTTTTTCAGAACAATGGAAAATTATTAGATATGAAAGTTTAGTGGAAAGATTTCCCTTGAAAAATACAACTAAATTTTTTTTTGGTCAAATACTACTAAAATATTAAGATTGCTTTTGTACTCACTACTGTGGATGGTATTTCTTGTATATTTTCATTATTCTCCGTGTATATTTTTGTTTTTGTAAAACTATGTTTTCTTTCTTCATTTCTAGTGATATATTTATTTCCAATTTTTTTTTGTGAGAAAAATCTACAAAATTTGGTAACAGTATATAAGAAAAATAAAAAACAAAAGTGTGTGTTGATATAAAAGTAAACATATATAATATTTCTATAAGACTACAAAATATAAAATAAAGAAAACTAATTTAAGATCTGGTTTTGATATAGAGTAAACATGGGCTTAATTTTTTAACTTGTAGTGCTTTTCAATTTTATTAGAGGCTTGTAAATCTGCTATAAGGTGAGTTTGTTACTTTCTTTCCTCGAATTATCACCATCACAACCAATATAAATTTTCTAGCAAATCGAGAATAATCTAGTCTACTTAGAATAATATTGATCAATGTATTACATTAAAAGGTCAATATTATAAATTGGTTAGAAGAGGTAAAGGTTAACATGATTCAAATTATGATTTGAGTATTGAATAATTTGAGCGTATTTAGTTTTACTAACCTGGAGTTAAATCTTCATTGGTTAACTCTGCATTAATCTTCACCACGGAAAACTTATGTTTTTCTTAGCCATTGAAAATAATTTTCTTGGAGAATAGAAGCCATCGATTTGTAAATTGTAATTGCATTGCAAAGAACCATTTCAAAGAAATTAGAAAATGACTTTGAATGTAGGTAGGGATGAATCTCATCGTGAGTCAAAATTCCTTTGTATATAACAGTTTCCAAAATTGTGTGATCATGAAGTAATGGGAGGTATATTAGGAACTTTTGTTTTATCAATTTTTTTTTATTTTTTTTTAATGTATCAGTTATTAAACGTAACTGTTTTTTTGTATTTTAAAAAAAAATTGTTAATCCATGTATCAAAATTTTATTGGTCATGTGGCTTGTACTTTAGTATCTAAAAGATGTTATCGTTAAAAAATAATTATCTAATGGATAAATACAAAAAGCTAATGCATTTGGAATTTTTCAATAAATTATGCTATAAAATTGATCTATCTATTCATATTATATAACTATGCATGTATACAAAATTAAACTATTTTGACTATGATAAAACATGTATATTTTATTGTGTAATTTAAATATTGATTTAGTACTAGCTATAGAATATTTCACAGAAAATAGATATGATGGTAACATGAGGTAAAAAAAAAAATTGAGAGATAAGAATAAAAATGGTGAGATTAGTTAACAAAATTAGAGGATAGTAGAATAATTTTGCACGTGACAAAAGAGTAACATGGTTAAAATGTTTGAATGTAATTGAAAACTTAAAAAAAATATGTCTAAATGTAATTTTCTCACTATTTAGTATGATGAAATTATTTTTAAAGCTGATTTATTATGATCTTACAATTATGATACGAGAAAGAGACTGGTACGAGGAATCTTCCAGCTGGCTCATTTCACATTTCACATTTCACATTCCAGTGTTGTACACATAAAACTGTAGCTTTAATCTTTATTTCTTTGTTAATATATCTGAACAATGAAACATTCATTCCCTATTATATATCCAATACAACTTACATCCTCTCATAAGATTAGTTCAGCTACAAGCTCTGAGCTCTTTTTGTTTCATCCTCCTTCCGCTTCTCCTGTGGCATCAAACATTTTTGTCAGCTTTCGCAAAATACTCTTGTTAGCACGTGTTGCACGACGCTTACATTTGACTCAGTTTGTTCAAAATGTTGTTGCGGAACATCATCTCCTCTAAGGATTTTTGCACCACATCCTGGTGATCCTACTGAACCAACAGCCTCTTCATCCACCAAGACCGCCTTTATACTCTGTGATCCTTCTGACTTGCCATCTGGTACCTGTTTAGGATTCAAATTTAGCTTTTAAAGGCACCAACACAGTTGTTCGTATGGACCAACATGCAATGATTTATATTGAATATTCAAGGTATAAGGGTGCATTCCTCAGCCATACCTCGAACATTGCTTCTGTGAGGATACTTTCAAGTATAGACCGTAAGCCACGTGCACCAGTGTTCTTTGACATGGCCTTCCTCGCGATAAGCCTCGTTGCACCTTCAGTAAAATGTAGTTGGACCTGGCAAAAAGGGTTAAAGCATGAGGAAAGAGGCATGCATATGCAAGTAACTGTTAGTGGTAAATATGAGTTACATTGTTCATGCGAAACAACTTCTTGTACTGTTTGCCCAATGCACTCCTAGGCTCTGTTAGAACCTACATAAGGAACCAGAAGGAGTTATAACCGGTAAAAGAGAAAGCTGCCTCACTCAAGATGCAATCTCGTACAGCCATCAGTTGCTTACTGGAGTGGAACAAAGATAAACAATATTTATAAGAGGACACATAATGTCTTGACCTGATTGTAAACAAGGGCAAACTAAACGACAAAGGATTTGTCTAAAAGGCCATTCCAAGGATTCGCAAAATTAGTAGAAACAAGCTACCTGTACAAGCTGGTCTTCATTTAGTGCAGATAAGCTCACGAAGATGGGTAGTCTTCCAACGAACTCAGGAATGAGACCATACGCAACAAGATCCTCACTTTGTAACTACAATAATTATATATCAGACAATGAACAAGTTAAAATATAGCGGAAAGAGTAGCATAGAATTTAAGAGAAGGTATTCCTTACAGATTCCAACAATGAGGATGTTACTGCGGAACTACTGAACCCAGAAGTGTTCATATTTGTACGAACCGAAGCACCAAAACCAATAGAGGCATCGTGTTGACTGATACACTAAAAATATGTGAATCAAGCCTTAGAGAAAAGGATACAATTAACCTATTTCGTCGAGACTTAGAGAAATATACCGTTCAGAAACAGTTTTCTCCAGATCGACAAATGCTCCACCACAAATAAAAAGAATGTCTTTTGTATCCATCTGCATATTTGATGAAACTGGATTATTTTTGACTGGCTGTGTCACAAAAAGTGCTATTTAAAATGCTTGAAAACAAACCTGGATGCTATCTCCTCGAGGATCTCTCCGTAATCCTTTCTCTGGAATCGGGACACTGACCACCTGCAAATTTGTTTATGTAATAGAAGCTGGAGTTTTCATTTTTTGCTAAACTTTTTAAGGCATATAGTAACAAGCAACCTGTTTTTTCAATCAATAATAATGTCTGAGCATATATGTAGAGCTCTTTACTAAATTTTAGCTATCTACAAGGGAATAGTCCCCATGTGTTTTGTTTCCGAATAATTCAAAATGATACTATACACATGTAAGACCTGAACACCAAGGCCGAACAAGGAATCCCTAATTGTTTATATCAGCAATCGAAGTTGAGAATAATTAAAAAAATTTTAAGTAGGAAATGCTCACAGTTCCTTCCAGCAATTTCAGCAATGACTGCTGCACACCTTCTCCAGAAACATCTCTACCACCATTTGAACTATGAGACTGAACGAGAAAAATAGGTAAGAGTCATTATTAATCATTTTAGGATCAAGGTAAGGAGTGAAGAAAACTTATACCTTCATGCTCATCTTATCAACTTCATCAATGTACACAATACCCCTTTGAGCTTCTTCTACATTGCACCCAGCTTCCTGCAGTATCAAAACATAAAACATGAATGCTGTGCAAGACTAAAGCATTTGAGAAGATGCAAAGTTTCTCAACTGTTATGAACTATCGTATCAGTAGGAACATTGTAGCTTATCCAGTAAGCAGTTTAGATGACATCTCAAAAGATGGTATACACTACAATTGAAACGTAATATGAGGTGATAGCATGCCATACCACGTATAGCTTGTAGAGTATTGATTCCACATCTTCACCGACATAACCTGCCTGGACAAGAAGAGTAGTTTTAGTTGTGCTAAGATGAAGGCCCGTGTAATATCTCCTCTTAAAACCATCCAGAAAACGTCACTTCATTTTCCAAAAAGATTTTCAAAATGGTAAGACATCCCAATGCTTCTCTGATATAATACATACGAGCAACGATTTGTCATAGTCAATAACCAAAGGGATAAGTGGAAGCAACTTGCCTGAGTTAATGAAGTGGCATCAGCAATGGCGAAAGGAACACTGACAATACGCGCTAAAGTTTTTGCCAGTAAGGTCTTTCCTGTTCATATAATTAAGGAGGGCGAAGAAGGAGGTAAGCGTACCAAATAAAAAGGCTCCAGTCGTAAAGAACATAAACAGACCTGAACCAGTAGGGCCAAGCAACAACACATTGCTCTTATCCAACTCCACGAGATCAATGCTATCATCATCATCCTCCATAACAAGGTTAACTGATTCTGAACCAGAACTGGGCATCAGAATAAAAAAAAAAGGAATTAATGAGAGGTATGCAGTAAGGAAAATAAGAATGATAATGGAATGGAAGACAAACCCTTTTAGCTTGGAAGCATGATATATTCTTTTGTAATGATTGTAAACAGCGACAGAGAGCACCTGCACAATGGAATGGAAGGGAAAGGAGTGTGAATGGCAATAGGGAACAAACTAGCTAGAACCGGACCGGAGCGGACCTTCTTTGCCTTATCCTGACCAATGACAAACTGGTCAAGCCCCTGACAGATCTCCTTAGGTGTGGGAAGCTTCACCAAGCCGTTGCTGCTATTTGCATCATCTTCGTTTTTGAGACCTTGAATCTTCCAAGATCTGTCATCACCGTCGTCGTCGTCGTCATCGTCATCACCATCAGCACCTTTCTTGACCTTGCCAAGCTCGATAAAGCTGCCTTGAAGGGGAGAGAGCTTGAAGGGCCTGAAGTAAAAAGCGGACTTGCATTGGGGACAGAAGTTAACGGCTTGATAGATGCCAGGCTCTCTGGCAGTGAGGGACAAAGGACGATTGGAGAAGACGACGAGCATGTGGGCGGAGCAACGAGGGCAATTGACGTCACTCCTGATGTAATCATAATCACCGCCGCTGGAGTCGTAAATACTACGGCGGGAGGAGAAGAAAGGGAAAGGGGTAGTAAGGGTGGTGTTGGAAGTGGGGGGTTGAAGAGGGATGCGGTGGAGAGTGTCGTCGGCGGAGATAATGAGTCTGAAACTGCGGGAGACAAGAGATGTCTTCCTCGACAGAAACCTCGAGATGGATAAGCTACACAACATTGCAGAGATTCCACTTCTTTTTTTTTTGTTTTTCCTCTTTCCTTGGTTCACACCATATACAGTCTGTAACAAAACCCAACCAAGTCATAACTAACTAACTAGCCATCAATTTGATCAAAAAACAAACTTATCCCAAAATAAACTCCATCAGATCACTCAAACTACATACACGGATTCGAAGCCAAAACACAGATTCGAAGATATCAAAATGTTCACAAACCCTAAACGTAAATCCACGAGAAATCAAGAAGAGAGAGAGACCTGAAAGTTGGTCCAGATACAAAACCCTAAACTCCCAACGATTGGTGCTGCAGATGGAGATTAGATCGTGAAGAAATCCGCCATATACCCAGGGAAGAGACCTTAATCTGAAATGGCACTATAGAAAATTCTCAGGCAACCATTTTTAATCTATATATGGACCCATAAACCTGAAATACCTAAACCAACCTTAATGAAATAACTAAATGAATATAAGCCCAATCCCTCACCCAATCCAGTTAATCAAATTGGTTGTCATGTAATCTATGTGACTTCTTTTGGTAATCAATTGATCTGTTTTCTTAAGAAGCATCAAAGCTTTTCATGGGCCTCATCATACGTGGTGAAAAACTCACCCATCTTAGAAGCATCAAATAAAAAAATAATTTTAACCAAGTTCAGAAACATCACATTATTAAAAGTACACACCCATCTTAGGGTCCAATGGTAACGGCAGAGATGATATAAGCAGGACGGAATTAAGTTGCGGTGCGGTGCAACAGCGGTTCATGCAGTTTTCGAAAGAAGTACGGTTTTGATAGAATAAATAGTGCGGTTTTGATTAGAAAAGCAGTGCGGTTTTCATAAAAATTAATTTTAATAGAAATAGTAAAAATAATATATATTAATGTAATTTGAAATTATTATTTTTTGTAGTGATATATATATATAAATTTAAATATAACTTTTAATAGAAAATCTTACTGTAATTTATGTAATTTTATTTTTTTAATCAAAATAGGCGTTGTCAAAAAAATTATACTAATCATTAACTAATAAAATAAGTAATTTATTTTGTATGGTGTAGAATCATCACTAAAAATAATTAAAAGATAGTAGGGCAATTGATTGTGATTTATTATTAGGTTTATTTACCTAATAACAAAAAAAAATTAGATTTTTAATAAGAGGATAAAGAGAGATAGGAATAGAAATGAGGATAGAGAGAATGTTTTTAGTTAAATAATGAATTTGTGCTTTTATATAGGAAAATTGGGCTGAATAGCTAAAAAATAAACCATATTTAAGAATCTAACTAAAAAAAAAAAAAGTCATCATTATTACTATATTGCCCTCAGTAGCCGGTTACTAAAATCTCAAACACCTTCTTCTTTAATTACCAATCACCACCACCGTCGTCTCTTTCTTAATCACCACCACCTTTTTTATTGTCGCCACTTCCACTACAATCATCACAAATCTGTAATCTTTGTTCAGTAGTTTATATTTTTCTAAGCCACAATCCTATAAACCATCATTTCTTCCTCCATAATCACCACCGCCTCCATCAACTATGTTATTTTGTCACTTAGCCACCGCTATGTCATCATTTTTTTTTTGAATTATTAAAATCTGTAATTTTTGTTTTCATATTTTTGCCATCGCATCTTTTAAAACACTTATGTCTCTTTGATATCAGTCACCACATCTTCCACCATAACCACCACCACACGTATGTACTATGCTATTTGAACGATATGTACTATGTTATTTCGTTGTTACTATTTTATTTTAATAATGCTTCATATTATGTACCATGTGCATGTTTTGACATTTGGATTAGGGTTTATATTCCATTTTAGGGTTTAGTGATTAGTGTTTTGGGTTTAGTTTATGGAAGGTTTGGTTTGACATTGTGGTAAACATTACATGTTTCCCTTCAATCATAGACATTTCAAAATTTGAACAATAAATACTATACTATTTTGTTTGTTACTATTCTATTTTGGTAATGCTTCATATATGTACATAGTGCATATTTTGATATTTAGGTTAGGGTTTATATTTTATTTTAAAGTTTAGTGATTAGTGTTTGAGTCTGGGTGTAGAAATCATCCATAGATATCAAGGAGGTGAACACAATTCATTTTCGAATATACCATTCTATTTAATAATTTTACTCATACTTGCTATACCATCTAGTTTGTTCTATACTATTTCTAATCTATGTTATAAGAAGTTATTGGTTTTTACATGTCCACGTCCGTCACTTTCTTTATAACCACCGCTCTCACTACCACCACAACCACAACCACCACCTATCTCATTGTCTCTTTTACATATTTCAAATTATCGCCACTTCACCATCACCACCGTACTTACCTCCATTGCTATGCTACTACGATAATCATCACCGTCACGATCCGTAAGCCATCCTTTCCGTAATCACCACCACCGCCGATGTGATAATATTAACGACACCACTGTAACATCGAAACCGTTATCATCACCGATTGTTTCATAACCGTCACCGTTTTTCTTCCATCACTGTCACCACCCATGTCTCGTCACCTCCCCCCATTTTTTCTTTCAATTTTAACGTCATCAATTATTTTCTTTACCGTGTACTTGCAAGACACAAAGTTAAAACCAGATGGAAATGGGAAAAAATGATATCCATTTAATTAAGTCAAATCGATAGCTATATTTTTAATATTGATCCCAAAATTGGTTAGTTGGCAAATTAACCCTTTTATATATATATGGAAGGCAAATTGTTATTATTATTTTAGGGTTCATAGAAAAACTGCATTTTTGTTATTATAGAAAAAGATAAGATGCAATACATTACAATAATGTGTCCTTCTAGTGTATTTTTAGTACTTAAACAATTTAGATTGGTAATAAATAGAACAAATGTATTAGTATTTTAATTAAATAAAAATAAGAAATAAATAATCAAAAATAGAAACACACACTTTTGAACGTCCATAATTGATGTGTATGCGATTTTGTCAAATATAGAAGAAACAAAACAAAAATTGTTTTAGAAAAGTGCGTTATTGGATAAATATCGTCCCGCTAATTCATTTGTTTTGTGATTGGTGACATATGTCAATTCCGTCCCGCACGACACCAATTCCGTCCCGCCTTTTTGTTTCCATTCATACACTTAGGATCTCACTGGTTCAAACGCAGCGGTTACGGTTGCGGTTGCGGTTGCGGGAGTTTGTGGATACGGCCGGTTGCGGTTTCTAGCGGTTTTAAGAGATTTGTACGACTGGTACTGCGGTTAAAAATTGGTGTGTTTGCGGATGACTTATGACTGGTTAACTACCAAATGCGGTAATAGTCAAATAATAAATTAACAATATTTAAATTTAATATAATTATAAAAATATCAAAAATCATAAAATTATAATAAATATAAAATTTCTATTTAGAAAGTTATAATTTTAATTTTTGAAAATTTATTGAAATTGTTTTTATTATAAAATTTTATAATATTAATTAAAATATAATAGATATATTTTAATATTTTCATAATTTCAATTTTAAATTTTTTATTAAATATTTTTACTTTTGTATATATATTGTTTTAAAAAAAAAAAAAAAATTTTACCCTCCCGCAACCGTCCGCAACCGCAAACGCTAGCTGGAGCCGGCTTTTGAATTTATGAGATTCAGAGCGGTTTGAGGCGGTTTAAAGCGATTTGAGTGATTGTTGTAAACCGCCGACAACCGCTACCAACCGCAAAAGCTGCGTTTGCGGGTGGTAGCGGAAAAACCAGTCGCCCCCTTAATGGCAACACTTGTGCGGTGCGTATTTCGAATGATGGGACTAAAAAAATACACATGTCACCATTAAACACAAAACATAATAAAAAGCATTTTTCAAAAAATACCACTTTTTGTCAAAAACTGAAAAAAAAATACGATGATATTTTTTGATACAAGCAAATATTGAAAAACGAATCAACAAAAAGACAATTATATAATATTTCGGCGAATAATATTCAGGCGATGATTGGCGATAAAGAAGGCAACACGAAGGTTGATACAAGCAAATATTGAAAAACGAATCAACAAAAAGACAATTATATGATATTTCGACGAATAATATTCAGGCGATGATTGGCGATAAAGAAGGCGACACGAAGGTTGACGGCGGGGCGAAGGCGGATGGAGGTGTGACAGATAGCGGAGGCGTTGGCTCATCCCCAACGGCAGGGGCGGTGACAGGCAAGGAGAATGATTTGGAGGACCAGGTCTCTTCTCCACGAACGGATGTTGGAAAGGGCTTGATGGATCTGACTCCGCCTAAATTGGTATCGGGCAAAGGGAAGGAAGAGGTAGGGGAGGGTTTCTTACTCCTCTGCACTTGTTGAGGGGTCGTCAATGGCTGACATAAACCTAGAGTTTGTAGTGGAAGATGGAGTTGCAGAAGTGGAAATTCCAGGGGAACTTTTTGAAGGTGTTGATCCTTTGTGGAGGTGTTTTGTCGTTGGTTACTTTATGAACGATGCTCCGCACATCGGTCATATTCATGCTACAGTGAACAGGATCTGGAACTCTCCGGGGAAAAGGTCCAAGATTGATGTTCAATTCATTGGAAAAACGACAGTTTTGTTCAAAATCGAGGATGCAGCCACGAGAAACAGGATTCTGAACCGTAAATTCTGGCATATCTCGGAAGTGCCTTTGATGTTGGGAGAGTGGACTCCAGAGACAGCCCGTTCCCCCCCCCCCCCAGATCTATCTGCAATGCCTTTGTGGGTTGATCTATTGAATGTTCCAGGTTATCTATATTCAAAGAAGGGCCTGAGTTTCCTGGCCAGAACCTCAGGGAAGTTCATCAAGCTCCATCCCAACACGGAACGGTGCATACGTATGGATGTGGCTCGAGTTCTTGTGGAAGTTGATTTGACTAAACCGTTACCTAACAAGATCAGTTTCAAAAACAGAGAAGGTGTTCCCGCTCTAGTCTCTATCAGCTACCCTTGGCTCCCTCCTCGCTGTCCAGCCTGTTCTCGTTGGGGACATCGTGAAACGGATTGTCAGGCTCAGAACCGGAGAGAACTTTCTGCACCTGGGAATGAGGCGAATATGGTAGTAAATGACTCTGTAATAATGGAAGGTTCCTCCCTGAATGAACAAACAGGGAGAGCTAGTAAGGAGATCGTAACAAATCTCATAGCAGAGCTTAAGTCTTTATCGGAGAAGGAGAACCTATCTGGTGGGCGGGTCTCAGTATCTCAAGGTGTTACTATTGACTGTGAGGAGAAGGTGGACTGCACTGATCAGGAAAAATGGGCCTTAGTGACGAGTAACAGTGGTATGACTTCTCCAGCCAGAGAAGTGGAAAGTTGCCACTCGCCAAACGGTTTCCAGATCCTTCAAGATCTACAGGAGGAAGGTGAGATTGCTGATGATGATGACTCTCAGAGTGATACTGCAGAGGAGACTGTGGACGAAGCATTGGAAAAGAACCCAAAAGCAGATGATGTAGTTGGTCTAACGGTGAAGACACTGCCACCAGCAAATGGCGGTTCCAAAGCGAGAACTCAAAGACAGAACCCAGTGAGTCGAGGTCGAGGCAGAGGCTCTAAGAGACACACAGTTAAAGCTAGGGATCTGGTTCTTGTCGCAGCACAGCAACAGAAGGGTCAGCAGCCAAGCAAGAAGGTTTCCTCCCGGAAACTCTGATGTCGTCAATTTTTGCATGGAACATGCGTGGGTTCAACAAACCACGCAAACAAAAGGCGGTTCGGTATTGGGTAAAAGCTGCTAAACTGTCTATTGGGTGTCTGATTGAGACTAGAGTAAAGGAGGAAAGTTTTCAAAAAGTGTTTGATGCTACATTTCCTGGCTGGAAATTTGTTCATAACTATTCAAACCATCGGCTGGGTCGCATCTGGGTTTGTTATTCTGATGAGGTTGAGGTACGTTTGGTGTCTAGCAGTGCGCAAATGATCACCTTGTGGGTGAAATACAAGGGGTCAGGAGACACGTTTCTCTGTTCGTTCGTCTACGCTTTCAACCATGCAAATGAGCGTAGGGAACTGTGGCGTGAGATGGAGGTTATTGGGAGGTCTGCAGGGCAGAACCCGTGGATTATACAGGGTGACTTTAATGTTGCTCTAACGTCGCAGGAGCATTCCAGTTTTATGAACACCAGAGTGGATAGGAATGCAATAAAGGATTTCCAAGATGTGGTTCTGAAATGCGACATGATGGACATTGCTCAGGTTGGGCCTACTTTCACCTGGACAAACTGCAAAGACGAAAATCCAATTAGTAAGAAGCTCGATCGGGTCATGGCAAATAGCAGCTGGATAAATGCTTTCCCGCAATCGTTTGCTACGTTTGAATCGGGAGGAGTCTCTGATCACCTACGTATGCACATTCAGCTGCGTGATATGTCTCCGAGTAATGCAAAGCCATTTAAATTCTTCACTCATCTCACCAGTCATCCTCGATTTCTTGAAGTTGTTGGACGGATATGGCATGAGTCTCCACCTCTTTTCCACTCTCGAGCTGCACTTGGTAAACTCCAGGAGAAACTGAAAGCTCTTAAAATAGAAATGCGAGGTCTGAATAGAGATTTTTATGGTGATCTACCCGAGCGTGTCAAAATGGCTTATGAGGATCTGTGTGCTAAACAGACGGAGGCTATTCAGAGTCCCCAAACGTCCACTTTTGAGGCTGCATCAGATGCGTGGGAGCATTGGCATCATATATCGGGTATTGAGGAGCAGTTCTATTATCAAAAATCTAGAGTCTAGTGGTTGGGACTTGGGGACAGGAACTCTAGATTTTTCCACAAGGTAACTCAAAGCCGGAACCTCAGGAATACGATCAGGAGAATTGTTACTAGTGACGGTAGAATCCTCACAATACCCTCTGAAATTAAGCGTGAAGCAGCGGACCATTTCAAGACTTTCTTAAATGGCTCCCATCATGTGGAGATGAGAACTTCGCATGAGGAGCTCAATCAGTTGATTGATCACCGATGCACTAATGAGGATGCCATAAAGATGCAGGCTCTGGTGCAACCGGCGGAAATACATGAAGTTCTCTTCTCTATGCCAACAAACAAAGCTCCTGGACCAGATGGCTATCCCATGGAATTCTACAAAGCGGCATGGCCAGTGGTTGGAAAGGACTTCATCACCGCTGTTCAGTCTTTCTTCATCTATGGGTTCATGCCTCATGGTATCAACGCCACGATCCTCTCTTTGGTTCCTAAGGCAACGGATGCTGGAAAAATGACAGACTTCCGGCCTATTGCATGTTGCAATGTCATTTATAAAGTTGTGTCCAAGATCATAGCTCGTAGGCTAAAGTCTACACTACCGGAGGCTATTGAGCTTAACCAGTGTGCTTTTGTGGAGGGGCGGTTGCTACTGGAGAACGTCCTCCTAGCAACAGAACTGGTGAAAGACTACCACAAGGATTCGATTTCTCCTCGATCAGCTATCAAGATGGATATAGCCAAAGCCTTCGATACAGTTAGCTGGTCATTCATTGAGGATACATTGCGAGCAATGAACTATCCGGATCTTTTTGTTACCTGGATTATGAGATGCATAGACACGGCTGCGTTTTCAGTATCAGTGAATGGTGAGTTAGAGAGATTTTTTACAAGCAGCAGGGGTGTACGGCAGGGATGCTCGCTCTCACCGTATCTCTACGTCATAGTGAGTAATGTTCTCTCGAAGCTCCTCAATAAAGCAGCTACAGAGGGGCAAATTGGATACCACCCGCACTGCAAAGAGATCAGGCTGTCACACCTAAGTTTCGCTGATGACATAGTGGTTTTCACCAACGGCTCTCCAGCATCACTTCGGGGTGCACAGGCAGTCTTTGATAAATTCGCAAGTATGTCTGGCCTGAGAATAAATGCTGCTAAATCGACGGCATTTGCTGCGGGACGGGGGAAACAGGCTCTGGAACATGAGGCAGTGGCTGCAGGGCTCTTAGTTTCGGCTTTGCCAATCCAGTACCTTGGACTCCCTCTCACTACAAAGCTAATGACCAAGCACGACTATGAGCCACTCCTAACCAAAATACGGGCGCGTCTCCTTTCATGGACAAGCAAAGCTCTTTCGTATGCTGGTAGACTTCAGCTCATCAAGTCTGTCATTGCCAGCCTCGCAAATTTTTGGTGTGCTGCATTCTGCTTGCCCCAGGCTTGCAGTGACGACATAGAGAGTATGTGCTCTGCCTTTCTTTGGAGTGGTTCTCCAAACAACACGTCAATGGCTAAGATTGCGTGGGTGGAGATTTGTCAACCGTATGAGGAAGGAGGCCTTGGCCTTAGGCGTTTAAACGATGTGAATACGGTCTTTATCTTGAAACTAATCTGGCGGCTTATGTCTCAGGCCCTTTCTCTATGGGGCGCTTGGGTAAATAAATATCTGCTTCGTGATGAGACCCTCTGGGACGTCAAGGATACTGGTCTTGGATCATGGGTGTGGAGGAAACTGTTACGGTTCAGAAGTTAGGCCCGCAGTTTCATCCGTATGGACATTAAAAGAGGTATGACAGTGAGGTTTTGGACTGATCTATGGCATCACAGGGGTCGGTTGATAGAGATTACTGGAGAGATTGGCACGCAAAAACTTGGCATTCCTAGGAATGCAACAATAAATGAGGTACTCGTTGACAGAGAATGGAGATTTAGAAGATGCAGAGACCAACGAATCCAAACGCTAATGCAAGAGGTCCGCATGTCTCAGGTGACACTCTCCACGGGTGTAAAAGATGGGGTTTTGTGGAAACTGGGGCCAGATGACTATGGAGATAGATTCAGCTCTAGCGCGACATGGCAGCAGATAAGACAGCAACAAGATAGGGTCCAATGGACTCACCTGGTTTGGTTCGCGCAAGGCGTTCCCCGATTTGCGTTCATCACCTGGCTAGCGTTCAAGGACAGGCTCGCTACTGGTCAGCGTACGCGTAAATGGGGCCAGCTGCAAGGGTGTCTATTCTGTGGAGAGCCGGAGGAGTCGCGCGATCATCTTTATTTCGCGTGTCCGTATACGTTCACTCTATGGCTGCAGGTTGTTGGGAAGTTGCTTGGTGTGGAACCGGACCCTGATTGGGAGACCACTATTCTGCAGATGCTCTCTGGCACATATGACCGATTGTTTCGTTTGGTGCTGCAAGTAACTATTTACTTCATCTGGAGGGAGCGTAATGATAGGAAGCACAATAGCGCAGCAAAGCCAGTGCCACAGCTGGCTCGACTGATCGATAAAACTGTGAGGAATCGCATCATGTCTACAAAGTATCATCTGAAGCCGAGGTTGCAGGAACTGATGGTTCGTTGGTTTGAAGCTCACATGGCATAGGAAGCCAATAGAGCAGCAATAGCGTAGAGTAGCCATTTCTTACATTAGTTTGAAAAACTACACAGTTGTGTATATACTTTTCCAAATTTGATCAATAAATTGAATATTTCATCAAAAAAAAAAAAAATTGAAAAACGCACTTTGCAATTCGCATCGGACAAAAGGCAGCGGTTCACTACAAAACCGCACTGTGAAAGAACAAATAATTATTTTTCTTTTTACTAACAAGTTTTATTTGTATATTCAACATTTTTTTATACTAAAGCACAAATTATATGAGCAATCAGAATTTGACACATATTTAAAAGAAATTTGATATAAAAAATTATCTCTAAATTTTCTAACATTATAACTCTCACGTCCATAAAATCAAGATGTGAAACTGTTTTATTTCTCTTTGATTGATACCCCATATACTCTCTCTCTCTCTCTCTCTCTCTCTCTCTCTCTCTCTCTCTCTCTCTCTCTCTCTCTCTCTCTCTCTCTCTCTCTCTCTCTCTCTCTCTCTCTCTCTCTCTCTCTCTCTCTCTCTCTCTCTCTCTCTCTCTCTCTCTCTCTCTCTCTCTCTCTCTCTTTCCTTTTCTCTCTCTTCTTCTTCAATTCACTCTCTTATTCTCCATCGCTTCATTTTTTTTCTATTGAGTTTTTCAATTTATAATAAAAACTTCATAAAAGTTTATGGTTACTCTTAATTTAGATTCAGTTCCCTATTATTTTTCAATTAGAAGTATATTGATAGTCCATCTCAGGTTAAAATGATGCTTGAATATATTTTGTTTCAAAGCTTGATTTTTCAATAGAAACTTGGAAAATTAAAGTTTTGCCAATAGTGAAGGTAATAACAGAGATTTCCAACTCTTATCTAAAAAGAAGGTACTTACATATGTTCTTTACTTTCCTTGCTTTTGCATTCAAGAAAAACAGAAACATAGAAGGAAGAAGAAAAAAGACAAACAAGCTTTTTCTGCTAAAACTTAGAACAAAAGCAGAACCGTACACAATCTAAAAACAAATTGTTCTCTCTTTTATGTTACTCTTTAAAAACTATGTTTTGTTTTGTAACTTGGAATAAATCACATCCCTTGATTAACAAATGGTGTGATACTACTCCACCGAGAAAAAAAGTATTAACATATATGATTCTGCAAATCGGGTATTTACAAGTTTTTAGCATTTTACAAATCTGTTTTTTTTTAAAGAGCATATTCTACTATTTTACAATTTATTGTAAGTCTATTATATAGAAATCGACTATTTTACGTACATGTTTAATTTCATTTTCGTGATTAATTTTTAAGAATTATATTTAATACTTTATTTACATGTAAATATACAAGTAAAATTGAAAGTATCAAATATGGTATTTTAAGGTGTTATCCTTTTCTAGGAATGTGCCTAAAATAAATTTAATTTTTATTAAAAAATATTAAAATGATTTTACAAGATAATTTAAATGCAAAAGAAAATCTCCGTCTGTAGCACGGGTTGATACTAGCCCTGGGACGGATCCTGATATCCGGGAAATTTAGGGTATCCGGATCTGGATCCGTCGGATCCGTGGATTTAATATCCGGATCCGGATTCGTGGTTTCCGGATATCCAGATTTTGGATATTCGTCTCGATATTCTATTATCCGTGGATATCCGTCTCGATATTCTATTATCCGTGGATATCCAGATCCAGATCGATCAAAATAATTAAAAATAATTTTTTTAACAAAAAAATACTATTTTTTTAATATAATACATAAATTAAATATTTATAAATATATTTATATATGTTTATAATATTGTAAAAACTAAAATATAATATTATAAGATTAATTCATGTATAAATATTAATATTTCAAATATAAATATTAATAAAATTTAAAAATTTAATGTATTTTAAAAATACGGATCCGGATCCGGATATCCAGACCTAAAAATTAAGATATCCGGATCCGGATTCGGTTTGCACGGATCCAAGATTTTACTATCCGGATTCGGATCCAGGCACTCCGGATATCCTATTTTCGGAGCGGATCCGGAGCGGATCTCGGATCGAATCTGGATCTCGGATAATAAGTCTCGGACCTAGTTGATACTAGTCTGACTAATAAAACAAGACAACTTTCTTATGCTATAGTATTATGCGAACAGTAAAATACGTAACAAGTTTTTGATGTTCTATAGTTCTTTTAAATGTCACAATTATTTGAAATTAAATATTTTGTATTTATAATATTTTAGTGCATTACTATTAAATTTAGGGTACTTTAGCTATATTATATATAATTAATATTTTTATATATTTGGGTACCCTTTTAGTTTTTGGTTCGGTACGGATTCATTTCATAAATGATCTTCGAACTGTTTGAGTACGTAAAGGTTTCGGTCCAGTTCTTTTTTGCTTATTTCGGTTTCGTTCCGGTTTGAATCTTTGGTTCCATTTTTTTCCCATGCATAAACCTAACCTATACTGTAAATACTTAACCATAAGTTCTAATCACTAAACTCTAAATTCAAATGTAAACCGTCGATTTCCGTAATCGGAGGAAAATCAGGAAACCCTAACTTTCCCTGAGGTCCCGGATTCTCTGCGAGAGCCAACGACAAGTGACCAAATAAATGCGGAAAATATGAAAAGATAACAAAACGAATTTATAGAAAAGGTAGATCTTATTTCGAATCCGCGTAAGAGCGTTGCGATCATTACAAGAGATTATAAAAGCTTCAGCCACAAGAGCTGTCAGCGAATTACCTAGTTCTAGCAACCTAAAACATTAAACCTAGTTGAGTCGCAGCTCGATAACAGAAGACGGAAAAGATATGAAAATGGTTTTGATTGATTTCGGACTGAACCTTATGAAAGGCTTCCTACGTACCCCTTTCGAGGATCAAGCCGAACGTAGTTCGAGAGTGAACAAAGAGATCGAACTGCTTGTGCGGGTTCGTCTGGTAATCGGGTGCCAGTCATAGATACAGAGCATGTCGAGAATAATGCCTCAAAGTTTCTAAGTGCCGAGAGTTTTTTTTTTTTGCCTCTCACATAGGACTCCTTATATACTTGCTACTAGGTCGGTTTGTGTCTTTCCCCTTATGCCCTTAAGCCGCCATATCTCAAAAATGGAGATATTCCAATTTTCCCGATCTTCGTGATTATCTTCGGAAACTTAACATTTATCCGCGGAAACTTGACATTTATCTTGCCTTAAGAACCAAGCATAAACCGTCATAAGGCTTATTGGTTTTTGGTTAAGAAATCGTAAGTGGGCTTCGAGTTGCGTTTTAGGTCTCTTTGGGGCGTCTTTGACTCGAAACGTTTATTACGGTTTCTTGGATAAAAACAAACTTCCCACGGTTTTTATCATAAAGTTTAACTGATGACTTCGAGTGATGAGAAACAAAGAATGGTTTAGCCATGGCCTACGGGAGATAGCATTAAAGAGTAGTCGAGAATGCATGGATTCGTGTCGTATCGACGTTTTGGGAAACTTCGGTCGCTACGTAGCGATCGAGCCATTTGCGTGCTCGGTCGCTACGTAGCGACCGAGCCGTGTGTGTGCTCGGTCGCTACGTAGCGACCGAGTTTGGCTTATGCGTGGTCCGATGGCCATACTTGAGCTTGTCCGTGGCCGATTTGGATACGTGTCAGTTGCCTCCGGACAATATGTATTTAGTGGTTCGATTGAGATTAATTAGAACAAGATTTTACCGCAAGGCACTTTGTGAAGATTCTTTTTACGAAGAATAATTTTTGTAAAAACGTTCACGCTGATTTTTACGGGGACTTTCAGACATTGATTCCGTCGTGACCGATTTTGACCCAACATGTATTGTATTATTATTTTATCAAGTTACGGTTTTTAATTTCTAATTTTATTAATATATTTATTTTACATTATTTTCTGTTAAAACAGGACTATTTTTATCAAAACCGCACTATTTTTTTTATCAAAACTTCACTACTTGTTTTTTTTAAAGTCCGCACTTGTCTTTCAAATCACGTGAATCGCAGCTGCACCACACCGCACTCTAATTATGCACCACTTATATTATCAAAACCGAAGTTACTATAGAAAAGATAACAAAACGAATTTATAGAAAAGTTAGATCTTATTTTGAATCCGCGTAAGAGCGTTACGATCATTACAAGAGATTATAAAAGCTTCGGCTGCAAGAGCTGTCAGTGAATTACCTAGTTCTAGCAACCTAAAACCTTAAACCTAGTTGAGTCGCAGCTCGATAACAGAAGACGGAAAAGATATGAAAATGGTTTTGATTGATTTCGGACTGAGCCTTATGAAAGGCTGCCTACGTACCCCTTTCGAGGATCAAGCCGAACTTAGTTCGAGAGTGAACCAATAGATTGAACTGCTTGTGCGCGTTCGTCTGGTAATCGAGTGCCAGTCATAGATACAGAGCATGTCGAAAATAATGCCTCAAAGTTTCTAAGTGCCGAGTTTTTTGCCTCTCACCTAGGACTCCTTATATACTTGCTCCTAGGTCGGTTTGCGCCTTTCCCCTTCTGCCCTTAAGCCGTCATATCTCAAAAATGGAGATATTCCAATTTTTCCGATCTTCGTGATTATCTTCGGAAACTTCACATTTATCCGCGGAAACTTGACATTTATCTTGCCTTACGAACCAAGCATAAACCGTCATAAGGCTTATGGGTTTTCGGTTAGGAAATCGTAAGTGGGCTTCGAGTTACGTTTTAGGTCTCTTTGGGCCGTCTTTGACTCGAAACGTTTATTACGGTTTCTTCGATAAAAACAAACTTCCCGCGGTTTTTATCATAAATTTTGACTGATGACTTCGAGTGATGAGAAACAAAGAATGGTTTAGCCATGGCCTACGGGAGATAGCATTAAATAGTAGACGACAATGCATGGATTTGTGTCGTATCGACGTTTTGGGAAAGTTCGGTCGCTACGTAGCGACCGAGCCGTTTGCGTGCTGGTCGTTGCGTAGCGACCGAGCTTGGCTTGTGCGTGGTCTGATGGCCATACTTGAGCTTGTCCGTGGCCGATTTGGATACGCGTCTGTTGCCTCCGGACAACCAGTATTTAGTGGTTCGATTGAGATTAGAACAAGATTTTACCGCAAGGCTCTTTGTGAAGATTTTTTTTACGAAGAATAATTTTCGTAAAAACGTTCATGCTGATTTTCACGGGGACTTTCAGACATTGATTCCGTCGTGACCGATTTTGACCCCAACAGTTAGCACCCCAGCTCGTTAGAACCATGAGCTTCTAGCGTGAGGTTCTAGCGAGTGTCTTGGCAAGTTAGGTAAGTTAGGCGGAATTAATGGTTGAAAAGGTCTGTGGTAAGTGGTCTTCTCGCTCTTCTAAGAGTGGAACGTGATAAGATTGGGGCTGCGGCTTATGACGGCTTCCTACGTACCCTTGTTGAAGGGATCAAGCCTTTCGTAGTTCGTCTTGGAGTTAAGGTTCTTATGACCTTGTTTCCAGCGAGACCTTTACGGTCTAGTTTATATGTAGAGGTGATCAGGCATGTTGCTGCCGATGGCATTTTATATAGGTGTAGAGGGAAGACTATGAGTTGTCATCTCGCAATCTAACTCTGTGTGAACTGCTATATCCGTGATCTGTTTCGAGAGTTTTCCGCAGTGTGTAAACTTGCGGGATTTCTGAAGACGCTTGAATATTGGCCAAGAGACAAATTTTGGGATATCATATCAGGGTGTTTGATACTATGCCTAGAGATGTTAGAGACCAGTGTGCTGGGTTTAGGGCAAGACCTAGTTCTAATCACGGCTTTAGGGGGTGCGATGACTATTTCGACTTACGTTTCCCGTATCATTTTCGACCTGATTCCATCCCGCTTTAAAGTCCGCGATATGTTCTTGGTTTACGTGACTTGTATGGTAGGAATCGAGCATCTCTTCGAGGACAATTTTTAAGTCTCCTGAAAGTGTTGACCAAAATTTCGGATTTTTTTTATATAGCGCTATTACCCTTGTGTCGGGTGTACGAGAGCTATCTCTACGAGATGGCTAAGTCTGTTTAGGACGTTAAGAGTTTGTTGTGATCAGCAGCAAACGTATCGGTATATATTACCATTTTTAAGTCTTCGTGAAGAATACGTGTTTGAAAAGATGTTAGTATGTGTGACTGTTTGGTCTTCCAAGAAGGTGCCTTTATCGAGGAAGGTAATTTTGTCGAAAAATGGTTCTTCAGGCGTCTGCGACGTCTCGCAATGCTGAAGATTGATTTTTCTTTCGTATGCCGCGTTTCGTGCTCGAAATGTTCGCGGGCTTGAAGATGTTTCGCGATATTGCAAGATTTTTAGTCTTAACCCTGCGTTCGAGAAACATTCAGGTTTGTCTACAGATGTTCGCAGCCAAAATTGTTGTTCCTGTTCGGATGCTAATAATTTGATTTGCGATCGAGGAATGAGGACCGAGGGAAGAAGCGTTTTCTTTCGTAGTGCTTTGTGCGGTGTTGGTTTTCGGAGATATATTTCTTGTACATTTGAGGATGTTTCGTATAGCTCTAGGAGCTCTGTTACGAGTTTTCCTTACATGCCGCATTTTACGGGTAAAACATAGCGGGCTATAAAGTTATCGGTGGAACGTATTGAACTTGGTCGATTGTAGACAAGCTTAGGTTTTTCGTTAACCGTTTGGTTGTTAGGACTGAGTTTTGTTGCGAAGAATTTATCATATGATTTCCGACTATGGGTTATACGATAATTATTTTCTTGATAGTCACATGACTTTTTTAGACAAATCGCGGATAGTCGTTTAGCCGTTAAGTGATGGAGCGATGGTTTCTCAAATAGTTTGGCTTGGCGTGAAGGATGTGTTCACTCAGATAGCTAAGGATGTTGTAGGTCAAGGATTAGACCATGGTACTTTAACATTTAAGGTCATGTTAGTTTACGATCGTCCTTAAAGGGGATGGTAAATTCTGGTTTGGACTTTTACTAGAAGGCGTAATTGACCGAGGGCCAAAAGAACGCTTATTGAGATTAATAGGCCAAGTTTGCCAGAGTTATATACTTATATGTGTTAAGATGGCTGATAGTCATAGAAACGATTCTATGCTTTAGGTTTCAGTTATAAGAAGAATGTTTCGTATAATGTTACCTATAGTCTTATGAAAATTTATTCGTTTTTGTCTGAGGAAGACGTAGCCTAAGAGGTTTTATACATAACCAGTGTAGAGTCAGTTGCTGGACGATTGCCTGCTCGGATGTGACCGAGGGGAACGAAATGCAGAAGCCAGTGAGCTGCATGGCTAAAATATGAGATCTATTAAATCGTAATGCGAAGAGATCTCTCTTTAGATTGGTCATCCAAAGTCAGATTTTACAGCTTTGTGTTTGCTATACAAAATATACTTCTTCGTAAAACCAGTTATGTTTACTTACAAAAGTTTCTTCGTAAGACTTGGTCTGATTGTACGAAGGATTTTTCGTGTAAGGAATGGGGACCGGTTCTACAAAGATTGTAAATCGGGGATATGTATACACATGTCAAAGTAGCGTTGTTTCTTCGGGTTTTACGAGAAACGTTTCTGCTGTGATTTCGATCTTAGGTGAAAGTTGCTTGGAGTTACTCATGGAGTGTTACCGAAGTTTATTTCACTACGATTTAGTCGCAGAACGTTTTTCATTGGTTTTTTGAGAGGATTCTCATGACACATTCGTTTCTGGAACGAATTGGTCAACCAGAGGTAGATCTAGCCAACGATCGGGAAGAAAGTGTTCCCTTTAATGTGCTCGATGCTACATTTATTCTTGAGTTTTCTTCGTCCCAAATGTTCTCGATGCTGTTCCGTGACTCACTTGGTTCAACGAAAACTGAAAGAAATGCTTTGATGCTTGAAGATTTCTCGTAGAAAGTTTTATATGAAAATGGCTTTATAAAGCCGGAAAGATCTTCAAGACTTTGGCTAATCGTCGAGTTTCAGTTTGATATTGGTACAGGTTTTCTATACGCATGATTGCGACAAGAAATGTTGTATAGTCTTTGAGATTATATTCATGATCGTCTGGATATGTTGCTAGCGTTTAGACGAATTTTAGATTGTCGTTTGCTCTTTTGGGACGATTTATGGAGGCATCGTATTGCCAAAATGTTTTTCTGCCTAGTGTTGCGAGAGTTTGCTTTGACGAAAGCATTTTCTTGATGAAAAGTCAAAAGTTTTTGAAGTTTGGAAGTAAGTTTGAGAGTATACGAGTATAGTATATGTACCTACTCCCCCTCCCCCTTTTTTTTACGAAAAAAAACAGTTGAACCAATACCTTGAAGGGTTGTGTACGTTTCTTCTTCCGAGGATTGGAATGATGGACAGTCTTGGTCAATTTAAAGACGACCCTGGGACTGTGATTTGGATGTTGACGACTTGGGATATGTCGGCTGTAAGAAAATCGCTAGAAACGAATCGGTTTTAAGACGACGCTCGTGTCTCTAGTTCTTTCTTTCTTTAGGAAGTGATCTGAATATGCGTGGCGATCGTTTCTCCATTTTCAGAGAGTTTAGATCGGTTTGCAAGATCTACCTAAACATTCATGGAACAATATACCAAGACAGGAAAAATCGCCTAAGACTTATTTCGCTAGACTATCCACCTAGGTTTTAAGTTCCCTAAAGGCGTTTCTATTTCTTAGTAATTTCCTATAAAATTACAAGCCTGATTTCAACTCGGAAATACCTTAGTTCTCTCGAAGATTCGGGTTAGCCTCTTCTCCTTTTTGCTTTCTCATTTGCCCTTACTATTTTCATGTCTGTCTGCCCATTTCGAATAGCAAGAATATTGATTCTTCCTGGACTTCTCTTCTTTCCTAGCCGCGTTTAGGCTGCTGCCAATATTTTCGGTTTTTGTGATCCATGTTTCAATCTTAGTATCATTGGATTTACGAAAATGAATGAGCATCTCGTCGAAAACTTTTTTAGCGTTTGGGAATAGCCAGGGATGATCAGGAAGATTTGCCAGGTGATGATATTTTGGCGACAGATCGAGGCGCGAGAGGAAGGATGGTGAGACCGTGGAGAGAGGCGGATGGGCGAATTTGATTCTCGGATTTTCTCTATCTCTTTCCTTATCCGAGATTATTTTTCTACGATTGTTGTTAGATTTTCGAAGGTTGTCAAATGTTGCCAACTTTAGTTTTACGAAAGTTTTTTTCGAAAAATAATATCGAGTTTAATTTTACGAAAGTTACTCCGCAAAATGTTATCGATTTTAATTTTACGAAAGTTGTTTCGTAAAAGGTTGACGAGCTTAATTTCTGCAAAGGTTATTTCGCAAGATGTTGTCGAGCATAATTTTACGAGATTTGTTCCGTAAAAAACTTTCAAGTTTTGGTTGTACGAGCCGTGACGAGGTTAATTATTGCAACCAAACTTAATCAGAAGTTTTTCTCATATCTATGGGATTGATCCGTGGAAGTTTCGAGTAGTTTTTTCTGAAGTAAGATATAGGTGACAAACATCGACAACTCGCGAAATTTGTTACTATGGAAGTGATACTTGAATTCTTACGAAACCTTAGGCTTCAGAAAATATTTTAGCGCTGGAGATACGATCTCCCGTTTTGCTTTATTTAGTCTTCGTCAGCCGTTTTAGCTTTCGAGTGATTCTATAGAAATTAACTCTGTTTCTCTGAAAGTTATTTGGAAGAAGTATAGCCGTGGGGGTTTCTTAACCGATTTGCTGCGCTTCCTTTTTCTACGATAAATCAGGGTTTTTCCGAAAGATATTCGGAAGGAGTACAGCGGCGAGTTATGTACCCGATTTGCTATGTTTCCTTTTTCGCGATTAACCTAGGATTTTTCTGCGGTTTTGGAGAGAGGAAGTTTTACTTTTCCGAAAAGTTTTCGGAAAACGTTTTTTGGTAAAACCCCTACACATTGAGACTTCTTTAGTTCGGTAATGAGCCAAACTTACGGGGTTTGATAAAATTTATCGTTTTCCTTTATGTTTAGAAAGAGAAATCGCGAGCTCGTTTCATTGCACTTCCTGTGGCGAAAAGTCGCGGCTTGGTTTTTGATTTTCTCAAGAACTGTGGCGTTTGCGTAAGTGTTGGCCATAGGCGCTGTGGCGGCTGGAGTTGTCTTACCAGTGTTGTTGCGAACTGCGATTTTGTCTTTCGTATTTCCAGACATTGTTATGATCAATCGTTTTGCGGCTATGAGTTACAGTAATATGTACCCCCCTCACCTTCTAGCACCAAACTGTGGAAACCAAAATTCACACCGTCGATTTCTGTAATCGGAGGAAAATCAGGAAACCCTAACTTTCCCTGAGGTCACGGATTCTCTGCGAGAGCCAACGACAAGTGACCAAATAAATGCGGAAAATATGAAAAGATAACAAAACGAATTTATAGAAAAGGTAGATCTTATTTCGAATCCGCGTAAGAGCGTTGCGATCATTACAAGAGATTATAAAAGCTTCAGCCGCAAGAGCTGTCAGCGAATTACCTAGTTCTAGCAACCTAAAACATTAAACCTAGTTGAGTCGCAGCTCGATAACAGAAGACGGAAAAGATATGAAAATGGTTTTGATTGATTTCGGACTGAACCTTATGAAAGGCTTCCTACGTACCCCTTTCGAGGATCAAGCCGAACGTAGTTCGAGAGTGAACAAAGAGATCGAACTGCTTGTGCGGGTTCGTCTGGTAATCGGGTGCCAGTCATAGATACAGAGCATGTCGAGAATAATGCCTCAAAGTTTCTAAGTGCCGAGAGTTTTTTTTTTTTGCCTCTCACATAGGACTCCTTATATACTTGCTACTAGGTCGGTTTGTGTCTTTCCCCTTATGCCCTTAAGCCGCCATATCTCAAAAATGGAGATATTCCAATTTTCCCGATCTTCGTGATTATCTTCGGAAACTTAACATTTATCCGCGGAAACTTGACATTTATCTTGCCTTAAGAACCAAGCATAAACCGTCATAAGGCTTATTGGTTTTTGGTTAAGAAATCGTAAGTGGGCTTCGAGTTGCGTTTTAGGTCTCTTTGGGGCGTCTTTGACTCGAAACGTTTATTACGGTTTCTTGGATAAAAACAAACTTCCCACGGTTTTTATCATAAAGTTTAACTAATGACTTCGAGTGATGAGAAACAAAGAATGGTTTAGCCATGGCCTACGGGAGATAGCATTAAAGAGTAGTCGAGAATGCATGGATTCGTGTCGTATCGACGTTTTGGGAAACTTCGGTCGCTACGTAGCGATCGAGCCATTTGCGTGCTCGGTCGCTACGTAGCGACCGAGCCGTGTGTGTGCTCGGTCGCTACGTAGCGACCGAGTTTGGCTTATGCGTGGTCCGATGGCCATACTTGAGCTTGTCCGTGGCCGATTTGGATACGTGTCAGTTGCCTCCGGACAATATGTATTTAGTGGTTCGATTGAGATTAATTAGAACAAGATTTTACCGCAAGGCACTTTGTGAAGATTTTTTTTACGAAGAATAATTTTTGTAAAAACGTTCACGCTGATTTTTACGGGGACTTTCAGACATTGATTCCGTCGTGACCGATTTTGACCCAACATGTATTGTATTATTATTTTATCAAGTTACGGTTTTTAATTTCTAATTTTATTAATATATTTATTTTACATTATTTTCTGTTAAAACAGGACTATTTTTATCAAAACCGCACTATTTTTTTTATCAAAACTTCACTACTTGTTTTTTTTAAAGTCCGCACTTGTCTTTCAAATCGCGTGAATCGCAGCTGCACCACACCGCACTCTAATTATGCACCACTTATATTATCAAAACCGAAGTTACTATTAGAGGCATGAGTCTCACGCTTCATTCAGCTTCTGGTCAAACTGATGCGTATCAAATTGTTTATCTAATGGAGGTGATCATGCCATCACTATAACAAAAATACGAAAATCATATATATAATGAGGCTCTTTCCTCTCTTCTCAGGGCATCCACGTATGCAAAACATTAATTTTGTGAGTCCCCATTTATTGTTCAGTTTTCGTTTTGATTTGTTCGCACGGTTTGTTGATTGGGCCAGTTATGTTACATCTAATTGTGATTGTCGTCTGGGCTGACTTGGGCCAACCTTGCTTACATTCACTCATGCGCTAAACGTTGTGTTCCGTGAATATTCCAGAATTAGGGCTTCGTCGTTGTTACCTTCCTCACATAATCAAACCGCCATATTTTGTTTTCTGATCTTAAAAAAACCGTTCCTCTTCTCATCTCTACACTTCACCTTCCCGTATCTCTTGACCTCCCTTTAGGTTCGATGTTTTGCTTTAATTCACGAGTTATTGTTACTCACATCAATCCCAGATCTCGCCGCTTCCGTTTACTTCGCGTTCAATCTATATATATCAGCTTCTCGAGAGGATGATTGCCCCTCGAAATCTTTGTCAGTTTATCATTTTCTAAACTCTAGAAAGTTTGTCAGATGTGGCTTCCTCTGATGTTGTTCTCGCTTACTCCACCTTCGATGCTCTCCGACTGGGTAGATCTGCCCAGATCATTGTTGGTCGTCTCCTCCGTTTCGGGGACTCGAAAAATATCAAGAAGCAAGGTGAATTCATGGGCATCACTCTCCTCTTCCTTGACGAGAAGGTATTGTAACCATAACATTTTTTTCCTTAGATCTTAATTTTGTGACAAACCGATAATCTTAATCTTGATCACTCACTGCAGAATTCCGTCATACATGGATTCATTCCTGCTGGTCGCGCTCCTTATTACCGTCCGTCCTTGCGAGTGGGTTCAGTTGTCAGAGTCTCCCGCTTTGAAGTTGCAAGATGTATAAATATGTAGAAGATTACGGATCACCTCTGCCTCAGCTCAACCCCGGCGACTAGAGTTTTTTTCAGCCCCGACCTTCCAGACACCAAACAATTCAAATTGAGGTAAATTTTGTTTTTAAAATTCGTCTACACAATATTTTGATGTGTGCTCAAATAAACAAACACAACATCTGTGTACAGCTTAAGTGGTGCAGGAGGTGAGCACTTCAACTGGTTGGACGACAACGCGGCAATCAGTAACAAACAACTTTGCTCGGTTGGAGATCTCAACATGTTCCTCTCCAGCTCTACCACCCAGGTATCTAATAGACTTCCAACAGATTTTTATCTCTTCCCCTTAAAACTATAATCTCAAATGGACCATCTTTAACTGGGTAAATAAACAGGAAGGTTATTTTATCTACAAAGCCCGGATTGTTGAGGTCTTGACCCAAAATGGATGGAACTATCTCTCTTGCATTCATTGCAGCAAAGAAATTGAGCAATCTGGCGCAACTCTCCACTGCAACCGATGCTTTAATTCCAATATCACCGGTGTTGTGAGGTGAAAATTCAACGATCTCATTTTTTTTAAAAAAATTACTATTATCTACATTCAGATCAACCAAGCTATCGCGGATAACATGTACCGTGTAGAATTATTGGTTGATGATGGGAATAATTATGCCACTGTTGTGGTGTTAAACAAGGAGATGCTCAAACTCACTAAGCAAGACGCAGCTACTCTGCTTCTTAATGAGGTTATTTCAAAGCCACAAACACTTATCAAAACTGTTGCAATCACTCAGATCTCAAAAAAACTACAGGTCAATATTGGTGGCGACGGGAAACTCCCTCAATGCATTGAGGAACTTGAAGGGCAGACATTTATTTTTCATATACATGTCTCGCCCAACAATTCTGTCTTGCCCAGCAATTCTGCTTCTTCCCACTGCCCGTTCACAGTCTCTGCAATCAGTGGGAAGATTACTACAGAGGTATTACACTATATACTCACCTTGATGTTTTATTCCCATTCTAAGTTTTAAAAGGCACATCTGTTCCTATCCCTAGGATTTCAACAACAGTGAAACCCCATATGCTGTAAGGGAATTCAGCGAAGCATCCACTTCCGCTTCTCCCATAAACACGTCAACCGTTGAAGTTGAACAAGGTGGACGCAAAGACGCACGTGAGTGAGTCTTTGAAGGAACCAAAACATCAACCCAACTCTGCTTACCACTTCTTAGCTATTTCAATATTACTATGCATTTACTCTTTCAGACTTTCTAAATTTGCTCTTTTCTCAGTTTTTTTTCCAAAAAAAAAAAAAAACATTTCCTTCATTGTATCGCATATGAGGATCACAATTCTCAAGTTTAATAGTTTGACACGGGTTGACGTCATATTTATAATAGTTGTTTCAATTTTTTTTTAAAAATGCCACAACCCATGCAGTTTTAACGTAAAGTCCACATAGTTCTCACATTACAATATTACATTCCTATAATAGCAGATATCACACGTTATACATGTATAACTACTTAGCATTACAAAAAATCTCTTCACTCTCCTTCTTCTTATACTTCTCTTCACTCTTCTTCTTCTACAACACTCCACCTCCGTCAACATTTCCGAACTACAACTGCTCAAGTGTTCACAAAATTCCCGCGCGAGCGCGGGACTCCGCCCCTAGTATATTATATAAGACAGTTTCGAAGTCGGTGACAACCTCTTCATCATTTGCATTGCGTTTTTGGTCTTTAGATTTTTTGCTTCTCTTTATTTTGGCCCGAACCTTCTATTCTAAACAGATCCTTTTTTTATTTCCTCCTCAAACTTTCTAATTGTACCTACAAACTATATTATATGCAAATAACCACATAAATGCAATATATACACTTAAATAAAATATGAAATGATTAAAATTGAGCTAAAATAATATGCATCATAAAATGTCATAAAAATGAAAAATACAATAAAATTCTATATATTTTGCTTAGTTGATAACCCAATTTTAGAAATTTGTTAGTTTAGACTAATGTCAATATAATGAGTATGTTTTGCAATTTTAATCTATCCTATTAAAACTAAAGTAAAATTAAGAATTACCTTATTTCAAGTGTAATATTACTCTTTATGCCACAGGTCTTCTCATCATTTAACATCTTCACATAAACCGGTCTATTTCAATTCAAATATATCTGTGGAAATCTTCATTTGACATAACCAATCAAAACTCGGATGAATGAAAACTCGGATTGATCTCGGTTTGTTCTCCTACTGCCGCAAAAAGAAAATCAATTACTCCCCTACTACCTCAAAAATGGGTACAACTCAAAAACGGGTACAACTACTTATTATTAAAAGAATTTAGTTGTACCAGTTATACTAGTCATACATATTTTTCTCTTTGTTGTACGAGTTGTACTGGTCATACATAATCAATTTTTTTCTAATTTTAGTCCTTATACGCGTTCATTCTCTTGATGGAAGTATATTTCTATTGATGACCTTATTCAAAACCTTGTAGCATATATAGTCTCAACTTGTATTCGTATTGATAGAAACACAAGCATAATCAAGACATTAAACAAAGTTTACCCATTGGGATACTGGTACAACTGGTTTAACTTTTTCATTATAGAAATTTAAAATTTCATTTGTTTTTTCATAAGAAAAACAATCAACCTGCTAAATTGGTAGGTGTTTAGAATGATATCTCCCAACTATTTCAGTTTTTAATATTTTTTTGGCAATTTCTACATCATCACATAAATTTCAATGTTTTATCTTATAGTTTAAATGTTTATATGTTTGTCAACTATATTTCTGAAAAATCTACAGTGGATGCATTTTAACGAAATTAATGATTCTATAATATGTGATATTAGGTAGGTAAACATATAGAAATAGTACAACTCATGTTTAATAAAAATGATGTTATTTTTTATCTTAATTTGCATCTGTTGAAATATATGATCTAGTACAGAATAGTTTAGATCTATACAATAATCAATAAATATAATATTAACTTCTAGCCATAATTGTGCTTCCTCCGTCACCATCTGCACAATTCTCGAGAGAGATTCTTGGGTAGCAGCATACAGAGTGGCGTGCACGTGATGGTTTTTTCAGATGTTTTAGATCAACCACGGAATTGAACACATTACATTGGCGCTCACTTTACTATTTTCCATGAGATTCAACAGGAAAAACAAGTTCTCCTCCTAGGAATTAGAGAAGTCGGTCGACGGCATTGGTACTGACGATAACAACCAAGTGTTGATCGTTGGATCACATAGAAACAATACATGATTGATTGAATCTGGAGGTAGCTTACAAAATTGACATATAGGTGTCACATTAAGTCCCATTGAGTTGAGATGATCGACCATTGCTACAGCTCCTGAAAGAACCCGCCAGAGGAACATCTTGATTTTTGGGATTGTTGCCATCTTCCAGACTCTCCTTTTAAGTTTGATTTGTTGTAACTCCAAGGGAGAGCGATTTATTTGTCTTCGAGCTTCCTGATTAGCAATCAACCAATATCCATTTTTTATTTTATAGGAACCATGTTTGGTATAAGTTCAAATGAACATATCCTCTTTGCCTCCTACATTGAGCGATGTAATTCTCTTCATTTAATTTTCTGGAAACAATTCAACCAAGATGTCCATTCTCCACTGCCCAGCCTAGTCAAGCAATTCATTGACACGTAGATTAAAGTTCATCATTAGATGCTTGTTGACAGGTCTGCGAGGTTCCTCTAAACTCCCATTCATCTAACCAATCAAGAGTTGAAGAGCCTAGTCCAATTGACTTGATCATGTCGTTGCCTAGTAACTCTCTACCAAACAGTATGCCTTTCCAGGTGTAAGAAGGATGATAACCATTACCAGCTGCAACGATATCAGAATTTTCAAAATATCATCTTTTAAATACTCGTGAAATCAAACTCATCGGATCACTCAGCAGTGGCCAGGCCTGTTTCACAATAATACCTGGCTGAAATCTTCAATGAAAGCCCATACCACTGTTCTCCTTAGATTAACACAACTTCTTCCAAGCGACCCAATGAATCTTCTCCTTAGATTAACACAACTTCTTCCAAGCGACCCAATGAACCTTCAACTGCTCATGATATTTTGGCAGTGGTGTTTAGTCAGCCGGAAACATGACATTGCACATACTGGAAAAGCCATTTCTATTGACTTTAGGAGTACCTCATTTCCCGCGAAGGAAAGCATTTTGGCATACCGTCAGTTCAGTCTTTTATGCAATTTCTCTCCAATAAAAGCAAGAAGATTTTGCTTAGAACCGCTGAAGCATTCGGGAAGCCCAAAATATGATCCATCCCCATCTTCGTTCTCCACATTCAGTATTTCAGCAATCAACTGTCGTGTGATCGGGTCAATCGCAGCGCCATATGTAACTGATGATTTCTGAAAGTTAATTTCCTGACTTGACGCTCTTCCATAGAGATCCAAACACCGCAAGAATTCAGTATACTCGCTCAGCGTCGCTCGGCACAGAAACAAAGTCATTAGCAAACATGTGTTGTATAGCTGGACAGTTCTTCGTTAGCTTCATACGGTGACAATACCTTTCACCTCATCTTGATTCATGTATGAAGTAATGTCTCACCACATAAAATGAAGATGAAAGGCGATAATCGGTCTCCTTGGCGTATCCCCCTCTTTAGTACAATGAGGCCAAGGGACGACCATTCAGCAGTATTGTATACGACACCGAGTGCGGAAGACCATTCAGTAGTACTGTATACGAAACCGAGTGCACAGAGCATCACTACAAGAAAACAGCGGTATTTTGACGGACATTCCGACGGAAAATGAAATCCTCGGAATATCCCGAGGAAATTCCGAGGAAGCACAAAATTGGGTTTCCTCGGAATTTCCTAGGAATATACCGATGGAATTCCGAGGAAATATCAATCCGTCGGAATATTCCGAGGAAATTCCGAGGAAAAATGTGTTCCTCGGAAAAAACCGATGAATACCAAGGAAATATTATAGCCGTTGGAGAGCCGTTGGGGGATTTTAAAAAATTCCGAGGAAATTCCGACGAATTAGCCTTTTCCGTCGGAATTCCGTCGGAATTTCCTCGGTCTGTCGGCAGGATTTAAACTATAAATACAAGCACTCCTCTTCCTCTTCATTCACTCCATATCTTCATCCTCCCTCTTACTCTATTTACACACGAATTTGATTCGTAAAAAATATTTCTTCTTCAAATTATTTTCGTTCTTGGATCGATCGACCTCATTTGGATCCGAACACGAGATTGCTTACGGAAGAATACCAACGAGGTATAACCGAATTCATGGGGTTAGTTCACCGACAACCGGAAGCAAAAACAGGTATGTTAAGATGTCCTTGCTCTAATTGTAAAAATAGAAAGATTATAAAAGAGTGGGATGTTTGGACTCATCTATATTTGAGTGGGTTTACACGAAGTTACAAAATTTGGTATCATCATGGGAAAACTGATTATGAACATGGTAGTACTAGCGAACCTCAGCCAGCGGTTAGATTAGAAGAACCAATTAGAACGGATGTAGATTATGGTGTAGGTACTGAGGAGATGGTAAATGATCATTTTAGAGGGGAAGATTTAACCAATGCAGAAGCTAGGAGATTTTATGATATGTTGGATGCTGGAAAGCAACCATTGTACGAAGGTTGCAGAGATGGTCATTCAGCTTTATCATTTGCTGCAAGATTGATGGGCATTAAAACAGATTATAATTTGGCTGAAGACTGTGTGGATGCGATTGCCAATTTTGTAAAAGGTATTCTACCCGAGGATAATGTAGCTCCTGGTTCATACTGCGAGGTTCAGAAACTCGTAGCTGGTCTTGGTTTATCGTATCAGGTAATAGATGTATGCAGCGACAACTGCATGATTTATTGGAGGGCGGATGAACAGCGGGTTACATGCAAATTTTGTGGAAAGCCTCGTTATAAAGATACGAGTGGAAGAGTTCCAGTGCCATATAAAAGGATGTGATATTTACCTTTGACGGAAAGGTTGCAGAGGTTGTATCTGTCTGAACGCACAGCGCAACCAATGAGATGGCATGCGGAGCACTCAACAGATGGTGAGATCAGACATCCTTCAGATGCAAAAGCGTGGAAGCATTTCCAATCAAAGTATCCCGACTTTGCGTATGAGAGAAGAAATGTCTACCTTGGATTATGTACTGATGGTTTCAGTCCGTTTGGCAAGAGTGGAAGACAGTATTCTCTATGGCCCGTCATTCTTACACCATACAACCTACCCCCAAACTTGTGCTTGCGACGAGAGTTTTTG
Source organism: Brassica napus (assembly GCF_020379485.1). Taxonomy (NCBI): domain Eukaryota; kingdom Viridiplantae; phylum Streptophyta; class Magnoliopsida; order Brassicales; family Brassicaceae; genus Brassica; species Brassica napus. The sequence continues at coordinate 42,749,204 of NC_063452.1, forward strand.
TTTCTCTCGATTCTCGTTCCCGGACCAGAGCATCCTAAGAGATCACTTGATGTGTTTCTTCAGCCACTAATATATGAGTTGCAACAACTATGGGCTCAAGGTGCTGAAACATACGATTTTTCGTGTAAAGAAAACTTTCAAATGCGGGCAGTACTAATGTGGACAATAAGTGATTTTCCAGCATATGGTATGTTGTCTGGATGGACAACGCATGGAAGGCTATCATGTCCATATTGTCAAGATAACACTGATGCTTTCCAACTAAAACACGGAAGGAAAACGTGTTGGTTTGACTGTCACAGGAGATTTCTACCACCTGATCATCCATATCGTAGGAGTAGGAATTTGTTTACGAAGAACAAGAGGGTGTTTGACAGTCCACCTCCGGAAATTTGTGGGAAAGATTTGAAGATACAACTAAGAGATTTTGGTGCAGAAAGGACGCCAGACGTCGGTGGACATGAGCGTTTTCCGGTAGATGCTGTTGGAGAACTACATAACTGGCACAAAAAAAGTTTTTTCTGGGATCTGCCATACTGGGAGGATCATCTGCTAAGGCATAATTTAGATGTCATGCATATTGAGAAGAACTTTTTTTGACAATCTCATGAACACGATCCTTAATGTTCAAGGTAAAACAAAGGATAATTTGAAGTCAAGACTGGGTTTAGTCGATATATGTGCTCGTTCAGAATTTCATGTTGATGAGAATGGTAGGGCTCCTTTTCCCATATACCGACTTGATGCAGAGGGAAAAGATGCGTTCTTTGATTGGATTTCAAACGATGTGGAATTTCCAGACGGTTACGCATCAAATTTGCGTAACTGTATCGACAGAAAGGAATGAAAGTTTACTGGCTTGAAAAGCCACGATTGCCATGTAATGATGCAGCGCCTCCTTCCGTTTGCATTCAAGGAACTATTACCACGAAATGTTCATGAAGCAATTGCACGGATAAGTGGTTTCTTCCGCGTTTTATGCACGAGATCAGTGACTCTTGAAGGTATTGAAAATTTGAAGACTAACATAGCCGTGATTCAGTGCAAACTTAAGAAGATATTTCCTCCCTCATTTTTTGATGTTATGGAGCATCTTGTTATTCACCTGGCAAGAGAATTGGAACTTGGTGGTCCTGTGCAGTATAGATGGATGTATCTGTATGAGCGGTATATGTTCCATTTGAAGAAGATGGTGAAAAATTTAAGTAGGGTGGAAGGTTCTATAGTCGCACAGATGATCAATGAAGAAACTTCAAACTTTCCCGAGTACTACTTTCCAGCAGAAGTTCAGACCAAAAACAGAAGACTTGCTCGGCATGATGATAGAGGCGAACGGGCAACATATCATGTTACGGTTCCAGACATTTTCACAGACGTTGGACGACTTAGTGGAAAACCAAAGGACCGTCGACTTACTGAGCAGGAGCGCAGTCATTTGCAAACATATTTGCTCACCAACTGCGAAGACGTTCTTCAATATGAGAGGTAAATAAATGAGCTTACAAATTTTTATTTTAACAAGTTGAAATTTAAATCTTAATTAATTACATTATTGTCATCATATACAGGATTTTCATGGCAGAAAAGCGGTTCGAGTATAGATACGCCACAGAGGACGAACTAGAAGAAATGAAGCAGAAAGAATTTACTGGATGGATGTTTACTTATGTGAGTGCTTTAAACAAATTAAAATATATTTTATCACATATTTATACTAATTCACATTTATTGATATAACATATATATATGTGCTATTAATAGGTGTCTGCTGGTTTGGCCAGAGGTGAAACATTTGACGATTGGATACGTGAGATGGTCATTGTGAAGTCATATCCGAGATTTTGTACTCGAGGATATGCATTCACAACTCAGAAGAGGAGACGTTCGAGTACGACTTATGATGCTGGCGTTTGTTCTGCATCAGGAGATGATGTATACTACGGACACATACATGAGATTTTGGAAATCAAGTATTCGGGCATGGTTGGATTGCGCTGTACTGTTTTCTATTGTGATTGGCACGACAACACTCTAGATCGAGGTGTGAGAACAGATGCATTTGGTGTTACATCAGTAAATTCGAGGCGAAAGCTGCAATATTATGATCCTTTCATTCTTGCTTCTCAAGCCGATCAGGTAATTAAATGTTAATTATTCAGAATGATTCATCATCATGTGTATTAATTTATAATTTTTCTAAATGTTACAGGTTTGTTATATCAAGTACCCCCGGGTAAGGAACAGAGATGAACCATGGGTTACTGTTACAAGACTCAACCCGAGAGGCCGAGTTCAGGGAAGTTCTGAGCTGGAAGACCCACTACAACCAAGCACATCCGGCAACTTAAGTGCAGCAGAAGATTTAGCTGGAGTTGGCCTTGTAGTCGATTTAACCGACTTTGGAGAGGAAGCCGTCGTTCACGTAGAGGATGAACCAGTGATTGGAGAGTTTCACCAAGATCCAGATTCAGATTTATCTGGTGATGATGACTCGGAAACAGACTACCATTGATTTTTTTTTTTTTTTTTAAGATGCTATGAACAGGCGTACCAACTCCGGATAAGTGGGTTCGTTAAGGTTGCATAGTTGGCCTAGACCCATGTTCTGGAACAGCCCTTCAATGTCTGATTTGATTCCCAATATTGTCATCGTCTCAGGACATGCTAGTTGTGTAGCCGGAACGGCTACCTTCTTCATGTTGTTATAGTGGGTAGTATCAGACTTATCCCACTTCTTTGGCCTTTGCCTCTCTCGCTGAGACGAACCCTCTTCTTGTGTGTTCTTTTTTGTTGATGTTTTCGTGCGCTTCATTCTCTACAAAATAGAATCATTGCTCTCAACATGGTTATAATCAATTAAGAACTCAAAGCAACATGAAAATGAAAGGCGAAATCGAGTTGTGATAAAAAAAACCAAATTGAAAAAAATTCTCAATCCCTAAATCATCTCAAATCCTGTTCCAAACTCGTTGATCACAGACAATTGTGTTCTATTCCATGTTTAAACATCTGTTTCATGCATATTTGATCAAGGAATCAACACGGAAATAAGAAATTCACAAAACCCAAAAAATTGCTCAAAAATACGATTTTAGAATGTGGAGATTCGCGGAGTATACCTGTCTTAGGGTGAAAACGAGTGTAGGAATCAGGTAGAGCTCGAAAAATCAAGGGGAATAGAGCCCAAAATTGTTCAAATCGGATGATTATAGAGTAAAAAAAGGGGGGGGGGGAGGGGGCGAATTATAGGGAAAATCGGAGGGATGAGAGTTCTGAGGTTTTGATCCAAAAAGTTCGGGTTTTGCCTTATAATTCTATTTCCCGCACACGCATCGATCGATGCGTTTTTGAACAAATACGGATCGATCGATGCGTTTATAAAAAGGCTCCCGAGATTTTGTTCGATCCATCGATGGGATAATCTAATCGATCGATCACATTGTTACGCTTTGGTCCATCTTAGTGATCGATCGATGCGTTTTCGGATATATATCCATCGATCGATCCGTTTATAAAAAAACTTACACGATTTTCCGAGGACATTCCGAGGAACGTTTGAGATTCTCGATCAATCGATTGGATAATCCAATCGATCGATCACATTGTTACGCTTTGGTCCATCTTAGTGATCGATCGATGCGTTTTTGGATATATACAGATCGATCGATCCGTTTATAAAAAAACTACGAGATTTTCCGAGGACATTCCGAGGAAAGCTTGAGATTCTCGATCGATCGATGGGATAGTCTAATCGATCGATCACATTGTTACGCTTTGGTCCATCTTAGTGATCGATCGATGCGTTTTTGGATATATATACATTGATCGATCCTTTATAAAACAAAAATTGACGTATTGAAACCCCAAACACTAGTTCCTGGGAATTTCCTCGGAATATTGCGACGGAATTCCGAGGAAGAAGAGGGTTTCCTCGGAATTCCCTCGGAATAATCCGAGGATATTCCGAGGAAATAGGGTTTTTAAACCAAAAACAACGTTTTGCGGTTTGAATAACACCTATATAACCCTTATTAAGTGTCTTACGTTCATTATGAAGTCAAAAATTTGTTCCTTACCGTATAATTAACACTTTTCCGATTGTACGAACGAAATCCCACAACATAAGAGAAACATTTATACTTTTTAATGAACGGTAAAGGGAATACTTTCAATTAGTTTTGAAATTTGTTATTTCATGGTTTATGCTCATCTATACAAAGAATCCTCAATGGTATGCATTACAATTGTAGAAGAAATGAAATACGGCAAAAAAAATTGATGTTTTGAAACCCCAAACACTAGTTCCTCGGTATTTCCTCGGAATATTCCGAGGAAATTCCGACGGATAGTAAAATATCCGTCGGAATTTCCTCGGAATATTTTCATTTTACCGGGCAAATATTTCGCGAAAATTGAAATTAGAATTCCGATGGAATTCCGACGGATAATGTCCGTCGGACCCTAGGTTTTATAACCACGAGCCCCTTCTTCTTCCCCATTTCTCTCTTCTTCCTCTGCGCGACTCCTCTCTTCTCTCCGGCGATTTCCCCCTGAAATCCGATGATATCTCCGGCGATCTCCCCCTTCCCTTACACAAATCATGTAAGGACCCTATCCCACTCTCTTAGGTTCTATTTGTTAGGTTTTTGTGTAGTTTTGATAGATTTTTGTTAGGGTGATTGGTTAGGATTGTGATTTGGTTGTATAATAGGTTTAGAATTGTGATTTGGTTGAATAATTTGTTTTGTTGAATTGATTTAGAATTTTTTTATAATTTTTTTATTTTTTTGTATTTATAAAATTGATTTTTGTATATAAAATCGATTTTTGTATTTTACAAAACGATTTTTCTATATAAATTCGATTTTTTGGATTTTACAAAATCTTTTTTATATATAAATTCGATTTTTTGGATTTTACAAAACATTTTAAACATCTATAAAACTTTTTTTGTGATTAAAAAATATTATTTGGGATTTAAAAATATTTTTAATATATAAATATATTATTAAAACTATTTTTTGTAATTATTAAACTATTTTTTATTTATTAAAACTATTTTTTGTTTATTAGAACTATTTTTCTATATTTATTAAATATTTTTAATATATATAAATCTTTTTTTGTGATTAAATTATTTGGGATTTTTTTAAAAATATATTAAAAACTATTAAATTATATTTCTGTATTTATTAAATATATTTTTTTAATTTACAGGTCTCATGATGATCAGACCCGGCCTCGACAGCGTCGTGGTCGTGGTGGTACGGAGAGCCAGTCTCGGGATTCCAGCCATTTTCAGGATTCTCCTTCGCCCCACAGCTCCAACCATACATCTCCCTCTGCTGCACCAGCTCCTGCTCCTCTCGCTCCCGCTGCTGCATCCGCTCCTGTTCCTCCGGGTCCTCCGGGAGTGATGAATGTTGCGGAGTTGGTTCAACAGCCCGGTCGTGACCATCTTCCGTATCTCACTCCGTATCCACATGGACGGGGTCAAACATGGTAATTAAACATTTTTTTTTCTTTAAATTTGGATTCATTATTAACTGTTTGTTCTTTTTATTAGGTTCAACCGATCCGGGAACGGGATCAGCGCATGGATCAACCGTATGATGTACTCGGCCCTCGACAGGGGACATCCGACTTTCACTCACTTCCCTACCGACAAGCAGGTTCTGTGGTTTCGTTAGTTTGCGGTAAGTATTCTAATTTTTTACTTATATTTTTAATCTTTAATATAAATTTTCTCTTAATTGTGTTTTTTTTTCAGCAAGAGTTCAACTAGAATTCCGATGAGACGCTCTTTATCTATCACCACTTTGTCCATAAAGTTATGGACAACTATGGGAAGCAGATCCACGAGTGGAAGAAGGAGTGGGAAATCAATAAGGTTCGATTTAATTTATTAAACAATTTTTTAATTTATTAAACTATTTTTTAATTCATTAAACTATTTTCTTTTTTTTTTATTAAAAGGTCCCAAAGTCGATGAACGACACGGTCTGGAAGGAGTTGTGTGCGCATTGGGATAAGGAAGAGACGAAAGAAACTTCTTCCACCAACTCCACCAACCGCAGGAGCGACCGTAAAGGGAAGGACATCTACATGCATAACTTGGGTGCTCAATCTATTGCCACTCTGGGAGATCGCATGGTAAGTTCAACCGCTTTTTCTTCAATTATTTGAGTTTCAGAATTTTAATTTATTGTGCATTTCTTCTAATTTCTAATGTTTCTTTAATTTATGTTTTTTTTCAAGGCGGAAGAAAATGATGGCGAGCCGGTTGATGATCTCGCCCTAATGAGGAGGGCGTATACCAACAAGAAGACCGGCCAGATTGATGACGGTCTTGTGAGGGACGTGGTCGACCTTGTCCAAACTCAGGTGGTAGGCGAAGTGTCTCAGCTTCAAACCGAGGATGACGATTCGACGGCTTCGACGGCTTCGACCAACTTGTCCCGGTTTCGAATCAACGAAATCGTTGAATCCGTAAGTTCTTTTTTTTTAAAGTTCAATTCATTTATTTATTGGTTTAAATTTGTAAATTTGGCTATTCAGTCGGTTCCAAAGAAGAAGGGACGTTTGGTCGGTTTGGGTCGTCGCACCCGGTCGGTTCCTCCTTCTTCTGCACCACCGCCCTTTGTTGATCCAGAAGTACTTACGGCTCAGTTGACGGACAAGGATGATCGCATATCTTTGTTGGAGACCCAGATGGCGGCTCAACAGGCGGGCTATGAGGCACAGAGGGGGCTGAACCAACAAATGATGGAGATGATGCAGAGGATGTACCCGAACGAGGTGTTCCCGGACGTGCCAGACCTGTAGTTTTTTTTTTTTCCAAAAACTCGGAATCTTATATGCTGTTTTATTTTTTTGTATTATTTTAATGTATAAGAAACCCATTGAGAACTCCATCAATGCTGTTGGCCTAACTAATTAATTTTGGAAGGAAAGTTATTTTAGAATAATGTAACTAAGATTTTCGCAGAAAGTTATGAATCAATTAGGATTCTAAACGTATAAACTCAGACAGGTACTTACATAACTTGGATAAAAGTATGTCTTCAAAATAAAACAAAACAAAACAAAATATTTTTTTTCGTTGATGGATGGGAAAGTAGAGATGGGTAACAAGGGTTATTTCTCTTATGAGGAAGAGATATTGAAATATATGATTATAATTGTATCATGTATTAAAGGTGCAACTAATACTCCTGATAAATCCTACCACGCATGGATATGGTAGTATACACATATATGCGGGTATGTATAAATTTAGTTTTTTTGTCAACGAAATTAGAATTGTATTAATCTTGTAAACACATAGTTAGAATACAAGTATAGAATAACCAAAGAACTACAATGTCATTAGACATAATTTCCAGAAAAAATATATTACATAAGCAAATATATGTGTCATATGCTAAAGACGATAACACAAGAGAAGTAAACTTGATGATGCTTCCCGAAGTAAAGACGACTTATCCGCTAACAGACTTTTTACATTGTTATTTCCTTCTCCATAATCAAAATTCTTTTGATGCGAAGTGTTGTGTTTAACTAGCAACTTTTGGCTAAGACTCTTTATTACACACATCATAGTGAAATCCAATGCTTCCATTAAAAGAAATCATGTTTTTACGAATGGACACCACCGCTTATTATATGCTCAAATTAACCCTACAGAAACTTATTCTCCCAAATAAGAGGTTCAGTTGTAGTATTTAGGGATCAAATCCACAAAAAATCTATTAATACACGTTAGACTTATTGTTTTCGAAATAAAGCTAGAAGGTAATGTTATAAGCCAGTAAACAGAGAATAAAGTGTTGTAAGTTATCAAGATGAGATGAAGCTAAACTTAGGTGAACTCTCAGGTATGATTGGTATGTAAACCAAATAAGTTATTAGGGATTAAAAGATTTGTTCTCGAACTCAAACTTGAACTATAATCTAGCAACGTTCGTATGTATAAATGATCTAATGTTAGACCTAGGAATCCAACTCTCGTATGTGAGTCCTTGGAGAGTATCGGAGTGTCGATCGATACTGCTTCTAACAAGCTTTAGCGAATGGGTTTGGTGCATTCTCTAACCACATAGATCAACTCTCATATGTATCTAGACAATTAGATCATCCTAGTTTCATTCAGGTAACAGAACAAGCTCTCCCTTGCGCCAATAAATCCTAAGATCTAATTTCAGGGTGATCAATCCTAGACTTGGCAATAAGAACAACTAAGTGATGAACTAGTTAAATCATCCTAACAACAATACATGTTTAACAAATCATCAGATAACCTTTGAGGAGTCCTAAATATAACAATAGAACTACTCAGACATATTCATAGAAAACATTATGATGGTCTGAATAATACTGCAATAGATAAAATAGAAAATAGAGTAAAGAAACAAAGGAGTTCAAGATCTTCTCTAAGAAGGTGTTCAGATATCACTCCAATCCTAAGCTTTCTCTTTAGAAGGGTATGAGGTGTGCCTCCAAAGCGTAACAAAGCGTAAAAGAAGTTATCCTTACAAAACAATAGAAAACCCTAATAAATAGCTTAACATGCAGCCACGGACTTATAGTGAATTTCTTGGAACTTTTGGGGAAAACTTGTAATTTCCTCAAACCATCATTAAACTCGCGGGCAGCTACAGTGTCGATCGTTACTTCGAGTGTAGTGTCGATTAATGCTTCTCACAGAAACAGTCTATGACTTCAAGTCTTCAGCAAAGCTTTCCTCAAAGCTCCAAAAAGATCTAAAATCTTTAATTATGTCCAATAAGTACCTAGACCTAAGAAGACTCTAAAACAACTCCAAATACATAATAAACTTTAAAAACATATTTATATCATAGGTAAAAACAATACAAGAAAACAACGGTATTCTGACGGATATTCCGAGGAAACACAAAATTTGGTTTCCTAGGAATTTCCTCGGAATATACAGACGGAATTCCGAGGAAATATCAATCCGTCGGAATATTCTTATGGAATACCGAGGAAAAATGTATTCCTTGGAAAAAAACTGATGAATTCCGAGGATATATTATAGCCGTTAGAAAGCCGTTGGAGAGCCGTTGGGGGATTTTAAAAATTCCGAGGAAATTCCGACGAACTAGCCGTTGGCGTCGGAATTCCGTCGGAATTTCCTCGGTCTGTCGGCAGGATTTCAAATATAAATACAAGCACCCCTCTTCCTCTTCATTCACTCCATATCTTCATCCTCCCTCTTACTCTCTTTACACACGAATTTGATTCATAAAAAACATGTCTTCTTCAAATTATTTTCGTTCTTGGATCAATCGACCTCATTTTGATCCGAACACGAGATTGCTTACGGAAGAATACCAACGAGGTATAACCGAATTCATGGGGTTAGTTCACCGACGACCGGAAGCAAAAACATGTATGTTAAGATGTCCTTGCTCTAATTGTAAAAATAGAAAGGTTATTAAAGAGTGGGATGTTTGGACTCATCTATATTTGAGTGGGTTTACACGAAGTTACAAAATTTGGTATCATCATGGGGAAACTGATTATGAACATGGTAGTACTAGCGAACCTCAGCCAGCGGTTAGATTAGAAGAACCAATTAGAACGGATGTAGATTATGGTGTAGGTACTGAGCAGATGGTAAATGATCATTTTAGAGGGGAGATTTACCCAATGCAGAAGCTAGGAGATTTTATGATATGTTGGATGCTGGAAAGCAACCATTGTACGAAGGTTGCAGAGATGGTCATTCAGCTTTATCATCTGCTACAAGATTGATGGGCATTAAAACAGATTATAATTTGGCTGAAGACTGTGTGGATGCGATTGCTGATTTTGTAAAAGGTATTCTACCCGAGGATAATGTAGCTCCTGGTTCATACTACGAGGTTCAGAAACTCGTAGCTGGTCTTGGTTTATCGTATCAGGTAATAGATGTATGCAGCGACAACTGCATGATTTATTGGAGGGCGGATGAACAGCGGGTTACATGCAAATTTTGTGGGAAGCCTCGTTATAAAGATACGAGTGGAAGAGTTCCAGTGCCATATAAAAGGATGTGGTATTTGCCTTTGACGGAAAGGTTGCAGAGGTTGTATCTGTCTGAACGCACAGCGCAACCAATGAGATGGCATGCGGAGCACTCAACAGATGGTGAGATCAGACATCCTTCAGATGCAAAAGCGTGGAAGCATTTCCAATCAAAGTATCCCGACTTTGCGTATGAGAGAAGAAATGTCTACCTTGGATTATGTACTGATGGTTTCAGCCCGTTTGGCAAGAGTGGAAGACAGTATTCTCTATGGCCAGTCATTCTTACACCATACAACCTACCCCCAAACTTGTGCTTGCGACGAGAGTTTTTGTTTCTCTCGATTCTCGTTCCCGGACCAGAGCATCCTAAGAGATCACTTGATGTGTTTCTTCAGCCACTAATATATGAGTTGCAACAACTATGGGCTCAAGGTGCTGAAACATACGATGTTTCGTGTAAAGAAAACTTTCAAATGCGGGCAGTACTAATGTGGACAATAAGTGATTTTCCAGCATATGGTATGTTATCTGGATGGACAACGCATGGAAGGCTATCATGTACATATTGTCAAGATAACACTGATGTTTTCCAACTAAAACACGGAAGGAAAACATGTTGGTTTGACTGTCACAGAGGAGATTCCTACCACCTGATCATCCATATCATAGGAGTAGGAATTTGTTTACGAGAACAAGAGGGTGTTTGACAGTCCACCTCCGAAAATTTGTGGGAAAGATTTGAAAGACACAACTAAGAGATTTTGGTGCAGAAAGGACGCCAGACGTCGGTGGACATGAGCGTTTTCCGGTAGATGCTGTTGGAGACCTACATAACTGGCACAAAAAAAATATTTTCTGGGATCTGCCATACTGGGAGGATCATCTGCTAAGGTATAATTTAGATGTCATGCATATTGAGAATAACTTTTTGACAATCTCATGAACACGATCCTTAATGTTCAAGGTAAAACAAAGGATAATTTGAAGTCAAGACTGGATTTAGTCGATATATGTGCTCGTTCAGAACTTCATGTTGATGAGAATGGTAGGGCTCCTTTTCCCATATACCGACTTGATGCAGAGGGAAAAGATGCATTCTTTGATTGGATTTCAAACGATGTGGAGTTTCCAGACGGTTACGTCTCTAATTTGCGTAACTGTATCGACAGAAAGGAAGGAAAGTTTACTGACTTGAAAAGCCACGATTGCCATGTAATGATGCAGCGCCTCCTTCCGTTTGCCTTCAAGGAACTATTACCACGAAATGTTCATGAAGCAATTGCACGGATAAGTGGTTTCTTCCGCGATTTATGCACGAGATCAGTGACTCTTGAAGGTATTGAAAATTTGAAGACTACGATAGCCGTGATTCAGTGCAACCTTGAGAAGATATTTTCTCCCTCATTTTTTGATGTTATGGAGCATCTTGTTATTCACCTGGCAAGAGAATTGGAACTTGGTGGTCCTGTGCAGTATAGATGGATGTATCTGTATGAGCGGTATATGTTCCATTTGAAGAAGATGGTGAAAAATTTAAGTAGGGTGGAAGGTTCTATAGTCGCACAGATGATCAATGAAGAAACTTCAAACTTTGCCGAGTACTACTTTCCAGCAGAAGTTCAGACCAAAAACAGAAGACCTGCTCGGCATGATGATAGAGGCGAACGGGCAACATATCATGTTACGGTTCCAGACATTTTCACAGACGTTGGACGACTTAGCGGAAAACCAAAGGACCGTCGACTTACTGAGCAGGAGCGCAGTAATTTGCAAACATATTTGCTCACCAACTGCGAAGATGTTCTTCAATATGAGAGGTAAATAAATTAGCTTACAAATTTTTATTTTAACAAGTTGAAATTTAAATCTTAATTAATTACATTATTGTCATCATATGTACAGGATTTTCATGGCAGAAAAGCGGTTCGAATATAGATACGCCACAGAGGACGAACTAGAAGAAATGAAGCAGAGAGAATTTGCTGGATGGATGTTTACTTATGTGAGTGCTTTAAACAAATTAAAATATCATTTATCACATATTTATACTAATTCACATTTATTGATATAACATATATATGTGCTATTAATAGGTGTCTGCTGGTTTGGCCAGAGGTGAAACATTTGACGATTGGATACGCGAGATGGTCGTTGGACCAAAATTTGTTGTGAAGTCATATCCGAGATTTTGTACTCGAGGATATGCATTCACAACTCAGAAGAGGAGACGTTCGAGTACGACTTATGATGCTGGCGTTTGTTCTGCATCAGGAGATGATGTATACTACGGACACATACATGAGATTTTGGAAATCAAGTATTTGGGCATGGTTGGATTGCGCTGTACTGTTTTCTATTGTGATTGGCACGACAACACTCTAGATCGAGGTGTGAGAACAGATGCATTTGGTGTTACATCAGTAAATTCGAGGCGAAAGCTGCAATATTATGATCCTTTCATTCTTGCTTCTCAGGCCGATCAGGTAATTAAATGTTAATTATTCAGAATGATTCATCATCATGTGTATTAATTTATAATTTTTCTAAATGTTACAGGTTTGTTATATCAAGTACCCCCGGGTAAGGAACAGAGATGATCCATGGGTTACTGTTACAAGACTCAACCCGAGAGGCCGAGTTCAGGGAAGTTCTGAGCTGGAAGACCCACTACAACCAAGCACATCCGGCAACTTAAGTGCAACAGAAGATTTAACTGGAGTTGGCCTTGTAGTCGATTTAACCGACTTCGGAGAGGAAGCCGTCGTTCACGTAGAGGATGAACCAGTGATTGGAGAGTTTCACCAAGATCCAGATTCAGATTCATCTGGTGATGATGACTCGGAAACAGACTAGCATCGACTTTTTTTGTTTTTTTTTAATAGAAATACCGAGGAAATTCCGAGGGAAGATAGGTTTTCCTCGGAATTTCTTCGGAATAGACCTTGTCGATTTAGGGATTTGATTATAGAGTCTTTTTCCTCGGAATTGCCTCGGAATATTCCGACGGAATTTCGCGGAAGATAAGGGTTTCCTCGGAATTTCCTCGGTAATTTCCGAGGAACTAGGGGTTTTTAACCAAAAACAACGTTTTGCGGATTGAATAACACGTATATAACCTTCATTAAGTGTCTTAACCAGATTATGAAGTCAAACTTTGGTGTTTTACCCAATAACAAACACTTTTACGATTGCATGAACGAAAACCACAAAACATAAGAGAAACACTTATACACTTTAATAAACGGTAAATGGAATACTTACAATTATTTTTGAAATTTTGTTATTTCATGGTTTATGATCATCTATACAAAGAATCCTCAATTGTATGCATTACAATTGTATAAGAAATGAAATACGGCAAAAAAAATCAATGTTTTGAAACCCCAAACCCTGTTTCCTCGGAATTTCCTCGGTAATTTCCGAGGAAATTCTGAGGAACTAGGGGTTTTTAACCGAAAACAACGTTTTGCGGATTGAATAACACGTATATAACCTTCATTAAGTGTCTTAACCAGATTATGAAGTCAAACTTTGGTGTTTTACCCAATAACAAACACTTTTAAGATTGCATGAACGAAAACCACACAACATAAGAGAAACACTTATACACTTTAATAAATGGTAAAGGGAATACTTACAATTATTTTTGAAATTTTGTTATTTCATGGTTTATGATCATCTATACAAAGAATCCTCAATGGTATGCATTACAATAGTATAAGAAATGAAATACGGCAAAAAATATCGATGTTTTGAAACCTCAAACCCTGTTTCCTCGGAATTTCCTTGGTAATTTCCGAGGAAACATGGTTCCTCGGAATATTTTCATTTAACCGGGTAAACCAAGCCGCCAAATATTTCGCGAAAATTGAATTAATGATTTCCGAGGAAATTCCGACGGAAATATTTAATCATTCTGAGGAAATTCCGACGGACATTTTCCGTCGGACGCCTCATTTTATTAGGTCGAACCAGATCTTCTTCCCCATTTCTCTCTTCCTCTCCGCCGAGCTCTCTCTTCTCTCTCGTGATTTCCGGCGTTTCCTCCCTTCTCTCTCGCGATTTCCGGCGAATCCGCCCTAATCCTCCTCAATTTCAGTCACTGCATCATGTATGAACCCTATCCCACTCTCTTAGGTTAGATTTGTTAGGTTTTTAAGTAGATTTGATGATTTTGGAATGATATTTATAGATTTTTGTGAGGGTGAATGGTAGGATTGTGTAAAATCGAGTTTGATTATGGTATTCACTTGATTTGGAATTTTTTTTTTAGTTTTTATTAATTTTGTGGTTATAAAAATCTAATTGATAATTATGTATATATAATATGAAAATGTTTTTTGTATATAAAATCTATTTTTTGCATTATAAAATCATTTATATATTTATTAAACATTTTTAATATATATAAAAAAAATTGTGATTAAAAACTATTATTTGGGATTTAAAAACAAATTATATATATATATATATTTATAATATAAATTTTTATATTTATTAAACATTTTTAATATTATTAAAACTATTTTTTGTAATTATTAAACTATTTTTTATTTATTAAAACTATTTTTTGTAATTATTATACTATTTTTTATTTATTAAAACTATTTTTTGTAATTATTAATCTATTTATATTTTTGTGATTAAAAACTATTTTTTAATTATATTTTTTTTATTTATTAAAATTATTAGAACTAATTTTTAAATATGTTTTTTTTAATTTACAGGTCTAATGATGATCAGATCCGGCCTCAACAGCGTCGTGGTCGTGGTGGTACGGGTAGCCAGTCTCGGGATTCTAGCCAGATTCAGAATTCTGCTTCGCCCCACAGCTCCTACCATACATCTCCCTCTCCATTTTCTGCTCCTGCTCCTCCCGCTCCCGCTGCTACACCCGCTCCTGCTCCTCCGGGTCCTCCGGGAGTGATGAGTGTTGCGGAGTTGGTTCGACAGCCCGGTCGTGACCATCTTCCCTATCTCACTCCGTATCCACATGGACGGGGTCAAACATGGTAATTAAACGTATTTTTTTTCATTAAAATTTGATTCATTATTAATATATTGTTCTTTTTATTAGGTTCAACCGATCCGGAAACGGGATCAGCGCATGGATCAACCGTATGATGTACTCGGCCCTCGACAAGGGACATCCGACGTTCACTGACTTCCCTACCGACAAGCAGCATCTGTGGTTTCGTCAGTTTACGGTAAGTATTCTAATTTTTTACTTATATTTTTAATCTTTAATATAAATTTTCTACTAATTGTGTTTTTTTTCCAGCAAGAATTCAACTGGAATTCCGATAATACGCTCTTTATCTATCACCACTTCGTCCATAAAGTTATGGACAACTATGGGAAGCAGATGCACGAGTGGAAGAAGAAGTGGGAAATAAACAAGGTTGTTTTTAATTTATTAAACAATTTTTTAATTTATTAAACTATTTTTTAATTTATTAAACTATTTTTTAATTTATTAAACTATTTTTTATTTATTAAACTATTTTTTTTTTTTTTTATTAAAAGGTCCCAAAGTCGATTAACAACACGGTCTGAAAGGAGTTGTGTGTGCATTGGGATAAGGAAGAGACGAAAGAAACTTCTTCCACCAACTCCACCAACCGCAGGAGCGAGCGTAAAGGGAAGGGCGTCTTCAAGCATAACTTGGGTGCTCAATCTATTGCCACTCTGGGGATCGCATGGTAAGTTCAGCCGTTTTTTTTTCAATTATTTAAGTTTTGAAATTTTATTTTTTGTGCATTTCTTCTAATTTGTAATGTTTGTTTAATTTATGTTTTTTTCAAGATGGAAGAAAATGATGGCGAGCCGGTTGCTGATCTCGCCCTAATGAAGAGGGCGTATACCAACAAGAAGACCGGCCAGATTGATGATGGTCTTGTGAGGGAAGTGGTCACCCTGATCCAAACTCAGGTGCAAGACGAAGTGTCTCAGCTTCAAACCGAGGATGACGATTCGACGGCTTCGACCAACTTGTCCCGGGTTCGAATCAACGAAATCGTTCAATCGGTAAGTTCTTTTTTTAAAGTTCAATTCATTTATTTCTTGATTTTTATTTTATCATCTTTTTATATTATTTAAATTTGGCTATTTTCTATTTCAGTCGGTTCCAAAGAAGAAGGGACGTTTGGTCGGTTTGGGTCGTCCCTCCCGGTCGGTTCCTCTTTTTTCTGCACCACCGCCCTTTGTTGATCCAGAAGTACTTACAGCTCAGTTGAAGGACAAGGATGATCGCATATCTTTGTTGGAGACCCAGATGGCGGCTCAACAGACGGGCTATGAGGCACAGAAGAGGCTGAACCAGCAAATGATGGAGATGATGCAGAGGATGTACCCGAACGAGGTGTTCCCGAACGTGCAAGACCCGTAGTTTTTTTTTTTTTCAAAAACTCTGAATGTTTTATTTTTATTTGTACAACTTTGAATATTATCTAATATGTTTTCAATTTTAATTTTAATTTTATATTTTCGAATGTAAATTTCAAAAAATTTATTTTTTTAAAAAAAGTTAATTTTTTTTGAAATTCCGAGGAAATGAACCCTCGGAAATTTCCGACGAACATTTCCTCGGAATAAGTCGTCGAAATATACTGAGGGACTCCTTCCTTGGAATTTTCCGAGGGCTCCGTTCCTCGGAAATTCCCGATGAAAATTCCGAGGAATATTTCGTCGGAACTTCCGCGGATTGGACCATCGGAAAGTCCATCGAAATATCCCGAGGAATTTCTCCCTCGGTATATTCCGAGGACCTTTCCGACGAACTGGTGGTCCTCGGAGTTTCCTCGGAAATTCATTTCCTCGGAATTCCGTCGGAAATTTCCGAGGGATTTCCGAGGAAAAATGAATTTCCGAGGAGTTATTTCCGAGGACTTGTTTCGTCGGTATGTCGTCGGAATAACGTTTTTCCGACGACATACCGACGATTTTTTCCCTTGGTATGCCGCTGTTTTCTTGCAGTGAAACATGTAAAATTCATGACATATCAGCTTACGTATCCAACACCTTCTATGAGGGTTTTGTTTTGACTTCATACTCCTTGCAATAAAAATCTGGCATCATCTACAAATATTGCCTATATTTTCTTCTTCTATTCCACCAGCTTTCCACAACCATACCTAGTAGATTTCAGAGTGACCTTTGCTCCGTAGACAGTGCAAAAATAAATGTTTCCAATAACAAAAAAAACACCGAATAGTAAATCCAAAACAATAATGTTTTAGAAAAATGCAGAACAATCGCTCTTCTTCAAGACATAATGCAGACAAGTTTCCATGACATTACCGATTGCAAGATGTTGTTGCCATTCAGTTGAAGCCGTGAATCCTTTAACATCAAGCAGTGAACAAACTTCTAATATCATATAGAAAATAACCAACAGTGGCTTCAGATCCATCATTGTTTCTGATAATTGATGTTGGGTCAGGATAACATAGATCATACTAAAGAAAAATCTGTGTTCAAACTTCTGATTCCACAGAAACTCATCCTCTTCATCAATATTTGTTTTACCCGGATCACATACCTGAAAGGTCACAAAAATGAATCCAAATAAACCGTACAACAAAGCAGACACAGAAACAGGTAAACAATTGCCGGAGTTTTGCCGGAAGAAAGCTCTCGTGGAAAGAGAGAAGAAACCAAAAGTCTAGAAGTTGAAAGATTAGGATGTTTGTTTCTAGAGTGTAGGCGCAGTGTCGTATTAAAAAAACAAAACAAAACACAGGCCTAGATTATAAATTTTACGGCAAATTTATAATTTTCTTTTGCCTAGTAACAGTAATCCCCACTGCTTATAAAACACCACCTTAGAGATTTCTTTACCATCAATTTCTATTAATGTGGTGATAGCCCTCACTTAGCGGTAATTAGGGTTAGGCTTCAATCATGAATCCAGGTAAATGGTCTATGTTTTCCAGATCTGGATGATTAGGTTTTGTACGAGTTTTTTTACTTCTAATTCGTCTATTCCTAACCGAAAGCAAAACTATCGTTTTCCAAACAATCTCTTGGTGGTTAGTCATATATATTTTCTGAATTCGTGGTGGTTTGGGGGAACACATGTGAATTTTATGGTCAATTAATCAATTTTTTGACATAATCATATGTTTTGTAATGGATCTCCCAGCCCTAAGCGTAAGATCAAATCGAAGATTAGGGTATTTTGTGACTGTGTTTTTTCGTTTTGTCTGGCCATCAAGCGCTTGATTTTGATACGTGTCAGCTGATTTATCAGCCGTTAGTATCCATGTTTTATTACATCAGATTATTTTTTCTTCATTCACTTAGAATGTTACGTAGCCTTGGAAACTGCCTTAATAATCCTGAAACCCTAATCATAAGTTTGTAGACGAGGGAATCTTTGTTATGGGTTCTCTCAGTTGTCTGAATGTGAAAGCCGTTCTTGAATGTTGCTTTCACATTCTATGTTCAAAATTATGGTGTTATGTCAATTTCTTTTAATAAACTGTATTCTACTTTTGCTATCATATGTGACACAATCTTATTCCTCAATATTTCAGCGTTGGGATTTACATCTGCGTTTTCCAATGTCGACTCGATCCCGATGCTAAACGGGATCAAACTTTACGGAATTGAAAGAACATCTGTTACTTGTGCTTGCCCTCATGGATCTTGACATCTCGCTCAGGGAAGAACGTCTCAGTCCTTCTAAAAAAGTTGACGAAACCAAGAAATGGGACCGTTCCAACCGCATTAGTATGATGGTAATGAGAATCCGTATCCCGTAGCCATTCAGAGGCGTTGTTCCTGAGGATGTTACTACATCCAAAGAGTAGTTAGCTGCGGTTGAGAAATGCTATGAGAAAAACGTGAAGTCAGAGGTGGAGATTTTACTGGACGAGTTTTCCTCCATGAGGAAACAGCCAGATGAGAGTGTTAGGGAGTATATTATGACGAAGATGAGCGTTGCTGCTAAGATGAAGCAACTCGGGATGCATATTCCAGATGATGTTGTGGTAAGTATGTTACTCGCTAGTCTGCCCTCGGAGTATGATCATCTTAAGAATATTTATAGCTGTGGGCAAAAGAAATGGCCGGCTCATGAGCTCATATATCACTGTCTGCAAGATGAGGATAGTTGGAAGCTAGAAAAGAAGACGTGTGATCTTGCTGTTGTGGATTGTGGTAAGAAAAGGAAGAAGTTTGAGGAATGATTGATTGATTTTGGATTAAAGTAGAAAAAATATGCTTAGGCTTGGAAAGAAGAGGATATATATATATAAACACATAATAAGAAGGTTGATAATAAGAAAGTGGATCTCACAACGTGTAAATATGCAAAATGTATAGATTAAAAATACATATATTTTGAATGAGGTTCTCTATTTGATTATTTCAGATTGTTATTTTATTGTACTTAACTCAAAATATATTTGTAAGTAATAAAAGTTAATTAAAATGTAATATAAATAAATAAATTAAAATATCTGCACAGAAGTGGAGTCAAAATAGGACGAAAAAACGTATTAATCTGTCGTTATCCCATAAACTCCTAGTATAAGAGAATCTCCGAGCTTTTTATGAAACATTCCTCGTGCAAAGAAAAGAAGATAAGTTTCAGCGATCCTTGTACTAGTGGTGCATACTGAATAGTACCGAACATATCATAGTCATATCATAGTACCGAACATATCATACTGATAAAGTGAACCTAAAGTTACATATCTGAGGCAAGATTACGTCATTTGATACAAGTTGTAAACATATTTCAACTCTGGCCAAAGCTATAGTGATATAAGTTCATTCACCTTCACTATTTGGGTACGTCAGTCTTGTATGCATATTCTTGCATTAAAGGTTATTTTTCTCTGAACATATACTATTGTGTTTGATGAAGCATCACTCATATTATTAATTTTTTAAAAAGAGACATGTGAAGGCAAATGCATCCATCAATCATTGGATATTTGAATCGAACTGAAAAAGGGCTCGTCTGTCCTGCTCTGTTTTCCCCTGTTTTCCTCTATTTGCCTATTACTGTAAAAAAATTTTTACTAAAATAACACTGACTTAGAAAAGAACTTTAAGATACTTATTTTAAAAGTTATTTACAAACATCTGCTTATATACAAATCATCATCATCAGGCCAGGTGTTAAAAATATCTAAAAAAAAAAATCCTTACAGTTCAGGTGTTTCATGGATAGATTCAAGACGTGGTTTCCACTTATTTTCGCTAGAAGATCTGAGAAACATTCTCTGGTTCACTAAACCGAGCTGCTCTAGTGAAACTTGCTTGGCCAATAAGAGATCCAGCTGTTTCCTAGTTATCACCACTTTGATTCTTCTTCCTCCTACGTTAGCTTTCTCTTCGAACACCGAATCATCCTTCAATGACATTGTTGTGTATCTTCCTTGGACGCAGATCCTCTGATTTACTGACAAGTTGTGAGATCCACCTTCTTATTATGTGTTTATATATATAAAGAAAAACAAAGAGGGTTCGTTCGAATATTTATTTAAAAGGCTTTCAAATATTTAGAAGTATGGGTTGTGTTTAATTTGGAGTGGATGGTGAAAGAGTTGGTGGGAATGTAACAGATGCGGATCAATAAAAACCTTAAGAAAATTAGAGATGAAGTCTTGGTAATCTTAACACGTGTTGCATTATGGGTTGGTCTTGCGCATAGAAACATTAATTTCGGACCGACCATTCGATCCAAAACATATGGCTTGTCTAATACTTCGGGGAATATACCTATCTAAATATCTAATGTATAAAATGATTTGCCCAAAAAAAAAAAATGTATAAAATGATTAATATTTTTTTAAATGATTAATATTGTCCCCTGTTAGAAACTACGCTAGGCGCTAGTCGGGCGGCAATTTTGGGTCTAGCGAGTTACCGAAAAATCGGGGATTAAGCGGGGTATACGCGGGGATTAGTTTTTATATGTTTTAAATTATAAATATATGTATACATACCATTACATGTGAATGTTTAACGAATAATCAACATAGCTCAGTGGTTTGCTTAGCAATTGTTGCAGTAAGAGGTGTGGTGTTCGATTCTACTCTGATGCAACTTTTCTTTTATTTTAAATAGCACAAGTCAGAAAAAAAAAATTAGAAACCAGTGGCATTTGTCCCACATCGACTAATTCCTTAGAAGAGTAGCTTCAAATTCTTCTATAAATACATAGAGGAGATCCCAGCTCAACTCAAGCAAATGGGCTGTCTTATGGCCCAAACATTTGTCTTTAAAATCCAAAATTTTAATGTTCAAATTGGTCTTTTTGTCCGATTTCTGGACAATTAGGCGGCGATTAGTCGGGTTTTAAGTGATTTATTGCTTATCCGACTTATTGTAACGATTTGGCTAAAACCGCGGCGGTGCACCACCGACGAACGCCTATGCGGACGCCTAGGCGGCTGGGCGTCCGAGTTTTAGAACAGAGATATTGTCAGGTCACGGTTAGAGAAGCTGAATCTGCAACAAGAGCTTGTCAGGATCCAAATCCGTCTGTAGACAGACGAAAGGCCAGTTGCAAACTTGATTATCTTGGTGCTAGGAATAATCAATCAAACTAAAACGGTTCAGTCTTAAGAATCCCAAATTCAATTAATTTATTCGGAGAGATACTTTCTCGTTATAATATCTGTTCTTGTAACCTACTAACCTGTGGGCCGGCTATCTACGTAGAACCCTACTGGTATTTGCTCATTCTTCGTCTGTCAATATTTTTCCCTTTTTAGAAATAACATGGATCATATTTATTTTGTGTTAAATTTAATACTTTCTAGCATCAAACTGTATGGTATTAATATGAAACTAAGATAAAGTTTTTTGGGTTTCTTCATATTCAAGAACGAGTACTACACAACTACAAGCAGTAGTATCAGTAGTACTACCAATCTCAATCTGAGAAAAAGAGAGCTTCTTGTTCCGTTATATTCTCATTGTCAATTCCGTTTATTCTAGGGTTTTTTTGCAAAATTGACCTAAAACTCAAAGTCAAACACAAAACTAACCTCCATTTTTTTTTTAAATGAGTTTTGCCCTATTCACCCCACAAGTTCATATAATTCACGAAAATGCCATCAATTTTTTTTTTCGAAAATGACATTTTTACTCTATCACCCTCATCATCTACAAGTAATTACAAGATTGTCATTGTTATCAATACTCCAACCACCATGAACAACCAATTGGAAGCTCTTAATGCTCCCAAAATCGATTTACCCTTCTTCTTTCTACATTCTTATGAACTAAACACAATATCTCTCTCACTTTCTCTCCACATTCAACTAAAAAAACCCAAGATTTTGATTCTACATTTTTTATGGTTCATAGAGTCATAGAAGCTAACAATTCTGGGTGGGTCACTTTCGTTTGAGATTCTGTGTGCTTGGAGAAGCCTTATGTGTGCTAAGGAAGTTATCTCACCAATTTAAGATATGAAATCGAGTTTTTTTCCATATCTGTTCGTCCAGACGACTTCCCAGGTAAGTCGTCTGGCTGTAGACGACTTACCTGGAAGTCGTCTAGTCAATGCAAAGGTTATTTTTGCAATTGACTTTGAAATCTATTTTCTGAGATGACTAAAATATAAGTCATCTGCTTTTGTTTGGTTACAAAAAAAATCTCCAAAGAACCTTGACGACTTACATGTAAGTCGTCATAGGTTAGTTTTGCATTTGACTAGATTTTGTCGGAATTTTGACTTTCCTAGACAACTTATTTTTCAGTCGTCTGGTGGAAAATTGAAATATCAATATTTTATTAAAACCCGACGACTTACATATAGGTCGTCGTAGGTTAGTTTTGCCATTGAAAAAAAAACTTCAATATTTAACTATACGCAGAACTTATAATTCAGTCGTCCGCCCGATGACTTACATGTAAGTCGTCCAGGATTTTATTCCGAGATTCTGGTCAAACCTTGTAAATCCTGGATGACTTACATGTAAGTCGTCGGACGGACGACTAAATTGTAAGTCGTCTATATATAATTAAATATTGAAGTTTTATTTTTCAATTGAAAAACTAACCTATGACGACTTAATTGTAAGTCGTCGAGTTTTAATAAATTATTGATATTTCAATTTTTTTCACCAGACGACTGAAATGTAAGTCGTGCAGGAAAGTCAAACTTCTGAAATAATCCAGTCAAATGCAAAACTAACCTATGACGACTGAAATGTAAGTCGTCTAGATTTTTTGGAGTTTTTTTTTAACCAAACAAAAGTAGACGACTTATTTTTCAGTCGTCTCAGATAACAGATTTCAAAGTCAATTGCAAAAATAACCTCTGCGTTGACCAGACGACTTATATTTTAGTCGTCTGGAAGACTTAGATTGAAGTCGTCCGCGTCGATCTTTAATAAACTTTCGTTTTCTTTGTTCTATGTTTGCTAATGTATTTTATTTTGATTTTTTCAGATGATGCGTCAATTACATGCAGTGTATAGAGAATAATTGTTGAAAGATGGATGTTGTAATTTTGTGGTTGATCATTTCAAAGGAGCGAGAATGTTATTTTTGGGTGAAGGTTCGACACATGCTGATCTTGTTGCAATGAATCAAGAAGATTATAACCTAGACATGAACACATAGTCTATGGAGTTAACCTACTCATTACAACAGAGTCTTTGTAAAATTTTAATTGCAAAAATGACCTAAATGGACAACTTCTCTGGAAGTCTACTAGACGACCTCCGTGGATGTCGTCTGCCTCAACTTGTATTTTCTCTAAAACTATAGAGACTTTTAAACATTTTCTTGTTAATTCATGTTTATTAATGAATATTTGGGCTACTGAATGAAATTTATAACTTAATTGGTGATATTTATGAGGTTACCAACATTCACGTTAATTAAAGTTTCTAACTGATCCGAGAAGACTTCCGTGGAAGTCTTCTACGCTAGTTTTTAAGTCTTCTACGCGAGTTTTTGAATAATTTGTATTTTTAAGAGTGATAAGTAACTTCAAGATATGTAAAACTCATATTTTCAAAATATGTTTTCTCCCTTACTTATACTAAATTTGACTAAGTTTTTCAACACAAACTTATAAAAAATATGATATGCTTTGACTAGTTACTATTGTTTGTTTCCATCTCTTAAGTATTATTGTTATAGACACTAATGATGATTATTGTTATGAGTTGGAAGAAGGGTTAAAATGTTTCTTAAAATGTTGTATCAATATGAAGCTACCAACATTCTTGTTTATTAAGATGAGAAAAAGGTCATTGGAGTTTATTATTGCATATGAGAGATCCAAAGAAAAGAAAAAGACTATTGAAGTCTATTATTTCATTGATTTGTAAATGTGTAAACACATTGTTAGCTCATGTATTACATCTTGGGAAACATTATTACTGATTTTACAAAATATTCACTGTGGGAACCGAAATTCACACCGTCGATTTCTGTTTAATTAAGGAAACTAGGAAAACCCTAATTTCCCAGAGGTCCCGGATATCTGCTAATACCACACGCCAAGCAATCAGAACACAAGAATAACAACGATAAAGTATAAGAAATCGAAAAGAGAGCAAAGCAGATCTTATTCTGATTTCGCGTTTGAGCGTTACAACAAGGTAAGAGCCTGGGCTACGAGAGCTGTCGGCGAGATTCCTAGTTCTAAAACCCTAAGACGGCAATAACCTAGTTGAGTCGCAGCTCAAATAACAAAAACAGAAATATGCCTAATTGCTCTAAGTGCTAAGTTTGCTCTGAGAAAATTCCTCCCCATGTCTCTCGCCTAGGACTCCTTATGTACTGGCTCCTAGGTCGGTTTGCGCTTTTCCTCTTCTGCCCTCTAACCATTATAGCGTAAAAATGGAGATATTCCATTTTTTCCGATCTTCGTAATTATCTTCAAAATTTCGTATTTAACCGCGGAAACTTGACATTTATCTTTCCATGCGAACCAAGCGTAAACTGTCATGCGGCTTACGGGCTGCTGGTCAAGAAATCGTAAGTTGGGCCTCGGGTCATGTCTTAGGTCCCTTTGGGCCATCTTCTGACTCGAAGCGTTTGTTACGTCTTCTTACGATAAAGAACGAATTTTCCGCGGATTTTACGGTAAAGTTTGATCGATGAATTAGAATGGCAGGAAACATGAAATGGGTTCGCTACGATCTTCGGGAGATAGCATTGACGGGTAGACGAGAATGCA
Source organism: Brassica napus (assembly GCF_020379485.1). Lineage (NCBI taxonomy): Eukaryota > Viridiplantae > Streptophyta > Magnoliopsida > Brassicales > Brassicaceae > Brassica > Brassica napus. The sequence goes on from NC_063452.1 coordinate 42,774,399, forward strand.
TGGATTAATTATCGTATCGATGATTCGGAAGAACTCGGTCGCTACGTAGCGACCAAGCTTCGCTCGGGCTCGGGCTCGGTCGCTACGTGGCGACCGAGCGGAATGGACGCTCGGTCGCTACGTAGTGACCGAGCTTCGACTCGGGCTCGGTCCCTACGTAGCAACCGAGCGGGACGGGCACTCGGTCGCTACGTAGCGACCGGACAGCGTGCTTGTGCGGTAGTAGCGTAATGACCGAGCTTGGTTCGTCTGTGTTCTGATCGTCATACTCGGACCTATCCGTAACTGGTCTGGGTATGTTTCTGATGGCTTATGTTTGATCTAAACAGAATTCGAACGAAGCTTTATCTCGGGAACATACGTTGTTACGCTCTCTTGATCGAGCATGATTTGTTGCGAAAAGACATACTTGTATTTTGTGGGGATTTGGACGTTAACTTCGTCGTAATCGTTTTCGACCCCAACAATTAGCCCCCCAGCTCGTTAGGATCGTGGATTTCTAGTGAGATTCCAACGTGCGGTATGGCGAGTTCGGACGAGATTGGTGTATTTGGGCGAAGTTCGTTTCTGAAAATCCGCAAGTAAATAGTAATTTCTGATGCCTATAAGAAGGGAGGTAATTTCTTACACTTACACATTCTCATAGAGAGATTTCTTGAAAAATTATTTCTTCTTTTTCTTTCTCTCTATCATTTCCTTCTTAGAAAAGAAAACACGAGATGTCGAGTAAGAAGAGGAGTTCGAAGAAAGGGTCCTTGCCCGCGAACGTTTCTGAAGAGCTCTGTGTGCCAAAGATAGAATTCGTTCCTCATTCGGTAGACCCGGCCGAGAACGAGGCATGGTGGATGGCTTGTTATGGTTCGATCACGCCTCCCAAAGAGAAATCGTTCCCGGTCATCAACCGTCGCCCGGTCGAGGAAGGAGCACCAAGTAGGAGTACTAGCGAATTCCTCGAGATCATGCGGTCGTTCTACCAGATTTTGGATGTGGTGGAGTTCAGGGTTCCTCGTCAAGGAGAGCGTGCTAGAGGGTTACTTTCGCGGGTTACTTTAGTAACGAAGCCTTCGTAGTGCGCTGTCGTTTGTGGTTCCCGATTCCCAAAATTATCGTCAGTGTGTTGGATCGTTTCGGGGTGGCGATAAGCCAACTGAATCCCCTTGGCATCCAGCACCTCATTAGAGTCCTGGTCCTGAGCTATGAGCATGGTCTCTCCCTTACCGTCGATCATTTCGAAGCGCTTCTTAGGTTACAGATCATCAAGGATACAGACAAGTACAGGCTGGTCCCTCGGAACTTCATGTCGGTGGTTAAGGGGTTTACTTCTAACTTCAACTCATGGAAGAAGTTTTTCTTCCTCGTTCGTGTGGACGCTGCGTCTGTCGAAAAGAGTTGTATCCCATTGTTCCGGAGGTTGCCGAACGATCGTCCCTTCATCAATCCTATTGCTCTGTTTCCTGAGGACATTATCGCGGTGAGGGATCTGCTCAGGAACGGTCCTTTTTTCTGGACTTCCATTACGCCGAAGAGAGTTCGAAAGGCGTTGAGGTTTGTGCATCCTAGTCCTGCTTTGGGCGGTGAAACAGGGAGTGATTCCGAGCCTGATGGCCAAGGTTCCGACGCTGCTCCCACGGTTGCGACGGGGCTGAATTCTTCGAAGGGGAAAGATATTGACCTCGGTGACCTGGAGTTTTCGGTGGACGATTGCATGCTTCCAGGATGGGATCCGGACCTTGCTTTCGGCGATGGAAGCGGTACGAGCGAGGTCCCTATTATGGACTTTGATGATTTCTTCGCTGGTCTTCCCTCGGGCTTTGATGCTCCTCCGGCCACGAACGAGTCGGGGAGGCCGAATGCCGTCGCGTAAGGATCTCGTATCATCAACGGGGTATAGGCTTTAAGAATTTTGACGATCGTTTCAAGTGTATATATATATATATTTTTTTTTTTTGCTGATAACGTGTCAATCGGTTTTACAGGGCTTGAACTTGCTTGGATCAGCCATTGAGGCGAGCCATAGAGAAGCCATGATCTATCGCTTTAAAGCGGAGAAGGCGGAGAAGGATCTTGCTCGCATGCGAGACGAGATGTTGGCGCGAGATGCTCAACTCGCTCGTGATAATGCCAGGGCCGTTCGTAGAGCGGAACAGAAGGGCAAGAGGGAGATTGTCGAGGTGATGACGACTCGCGCCTCTCAATTCCAGGTTGAGTACGGGAACCTCAAGGATGCTTTCAACTCGCTTGGCGACTTCCGTGAGTGTCGCGGTTCAGTCGGGAGCCTTTGGAAGACGCGGGCGGATGACTACGTTTTCAAGAGGGAGATGGAGTTAATGAAGGGCGGCATGAAGGATCATGCTCACGCTGAGACGCTCATTTCTCCGATCGACGGGAGGATTCAGGGATTCTGGGATCCCATCCCGGTTTCTCCTGATACCGTAGAGACCATGACCGAGTTTGCCGGTGGCGATGAGGAAGTGAACTATCCTGCGGATGCATTCGGAGCTTCCTTGTCCGGGAATTTTGACTTTGATCTGTGAGAGGCGAGTGTTTGACGGGAAGAAGTTTTTTCCTTTATCTCGTATTATGCGGCCAAGTGTGGCTTTCATTCGTATATGTCCGGCCGAGTGTGGCCTTCGAACTTTGTATGGGCCTATTTTGGTCGCTTTTATCTTTACCAGGACTGGCCGTTGGTGGCTTTGAACCCCTACCGCCATGCGGTTTATATATATATAATGGATGTTTGTTTGAGTTACTTTGTTTCGAGTGGTTTTGAAGTAAACATGAGTTGTCTTCTCATATTTAATTCCGTTGAGGCATTCAATCTGTTGGTTTGTTCGAGACGTGAGTTTTTCGTAAAAATTATTTATTCTTACGGACTTTTGGAAACGTCAAGATATGAACGGAGAGACATGTTTTAGGATCTCGCATCGTTTAGATATCATGTCTTGAGATGTCTGAGACCAATGCGATGGGTTTAGGGCAAGACCTAGGTTTACTCTCGGTTTTTAGATTTGTGCGGTGACTAGCCGGCTATTGATTTTTCTGTTGCGATTTCTACCTGATTCGTACTGATTTAAAGTCCGCGATAGGTTCACGGCTTATATAACTTGTATGGCATGAATCGAGCATCTTTCCAGAGACAATTTTTAAGCCAACTAGAAGTGTTAGACCAAAATTTTGGATTTTTTTTGTAGCGCGCTTTCGTCCTTGTGTTGGACGTTCGAAGATCAAAAGAGTGATCAAGTTGCGTTTGTTTAAGACGACTGATGTGTTCGTCGGGCCCAATCGACGAACGGAGTGTAAGATTTTTGTGGTCGCGTTCGGACAATTTGTTCGCATCGTCTCGACTTTTAACTTGGCGACGTCTCGCAGTTATTTCGAAGACTATACGTATATTTTTGGTGCTGAAGAGAGATTCTTTTGCGATTTTGGGCCGTATGAGGCTGCTGACAAGAGTCTTAAAAAGGAGCGATGCATATTGTAGTAAAAAATTTCGAAATCTCTAAAAAACTAAATTACAATAACGCTTATTTTTCTATGTGAGAGTATACGAGTATACGCACCCACTCCCCCCCCCCCTTTTAGAGAGGGGGATAGCTGAACTCGTCTTTCGACGAGCTGCCTACGTACCTCTTTCGAGGATCAAGCCATCTCGTAGTTCTATTTTATGCTGCGAGCGTTTTTACTCGGCGATTGTCGCCGTGCTGACCGCCATGATCGTGATGACCATGGCCGGGTCAGCGTTCTCTTCTGGATGTTCTGGTTGAGTCGTAGTGTCGGCTTCGGACTCGTGTTGAGTTTCGACACCCGAAGCGTTTGCGTCAGCAGATGATGTTAAATCGTCTTTTCTTGACACGTTTCTGGCCGAAGATTTATCTATCTTCATGCGCTTGCGATTTGCCATTGCAGAAGTCGTCATCTGCCTTAACTTGTGCTCCGCGAGGAAGCATAGTCGCGTCTGTTTCTGACATCCCCAGATAGCTGCGACTCCGTTAGGGGTCGGGAATTTGACACCCAGATGGTACGTTGATGGAACGGCTTGCATGGCGTTGAGCCATGGGGTTCCCATGATCACGTTGTAGATGGCAGGATGATCAACCATCGCGAATTCGACGATTTTCGTGATCTCCTTGGCCATGACTGGTAGCTGAATCGAGCCGAGGGTCATCGATACTTCGCCTGAAAAACCTGTGAGCGGTTTCGGCGTTGGAGTTTCTTCTCCGAGTTCGATGCTCATCCGATTGAGAGTGTCGCGGAAGATTACATTGACCGTGCTTCCCGTGTCAATGAGTACTCTTCTGACTTCCAGATCTCGTATGACGAGAACTATGACGAACGGATCGCAGTGAGGTTGATCGATCATGCCGGCTTCCTCCTTCGTGAAGGTGATTGAGCAATTCTGATCATCTCGGGTAGGAGACCATGTAGGCCAGTTTTCACTCAACTCCGCCTTCCGCTGGTAAGCCTTGATGGCCGAAACCGTATCGTTGCAGAATTGCGATCCTCTAATCATCATGTTGACTCTGTGAAGATTGTTATCGTTCCCCTTGTCGTCCGGCCTTCTGCCGCGTTTATCCCCAGATTGGTTTCTTTGAGGAGATTTCTCCGCGGGAGGAATTCTGTCCGTCTTCAGGGGAAGATCGGTCTCGAGGATGAGATCTTTCATGCCGGTCACTTCCGAGAGCTCTCAAGCTAGTAGCTTCGCGGCCAGCCTTGCTCCCAAGACTTTCCAGTTAGTCGTGGAGTGTCCTCGGGACTGGTGGAACTCGCAGAAGGTGTTTTCATCATATCCTTGATTGCGAGTCCACGTATTACCCGTGGTTCAGCCCTGGTCCGAGTTGATCGCGTAATTGTGCGCTCCTTGGAGATCTTCCCCCTCGTGATGGACATACTTGTCGTTACGAGGGTTCTTCTTCTTCGTTTTTGGATCTACATCTTTCGAGGATGGTCTCGCCGACTTATGTTTTTGCGATAAGACTTTCGTTTCTTCCTCGATCATGATGTAGTCTGTCGCCTTGTGGAGGGCGTCCTGGATCATCCGCGGTTTGTCGAGGGCTATCCATTTTCTGAATTTCGACTTGTACCAGAGCGCCTTTCTGAGCGCATCAATGGCCACCTTGTCGCTTATCCTACTGACCCTTGACATTACCAACTTGATTCGGCTGATGAACTCGCTGAGGGGTTCGTCTTCCCTCAGGGACAGACTCCAGAGATCGATATCGGAAGTTTCTCTATCTATGAACATAGAGTATTGCTTGAGAAATTCCGATGCGAGCTGTCGAAAACTTCCGATAGAGTTTCGCTTAAGGCGTACCAACCATTCAAGGGCTGCCCCTTCTAGATTCTCGACAAACAGGCGGCAGTAGCCGGCGTCTTTTTCGCCGTCCTTCAGACACGCTCTTCCCATCGTGATGTGGAAAGCCTGAAGGTGCGCCTTTGGATCGGTCGTACCATCATACCTCGGTATTTTGAGTTTTCCCGGATCGGATACCCTCATATCTGAGATGCGAGTGGTGAAGGGGGTCTTCCGAGCCCCTTCCAGCAGCCTGTCGATCTCGGGTGCAGCGCTGGTAGCGTGATGGATTTGGGATTTCACGGCCCTTACTTCTGTCGCAGTCTTGGTGATATAGTCGCGAAGATCGCGGATATCCGACGTCTCGCCAGCAGATTTCCAAGCCTGTCGGCGTTTACTGCGAGTGAGCTCGGTTTGCTTTTTAGCCAGCTCTTCTTGTTCGTTGCAATAGAGGATTTCCTCCTCTTCTGTCATTGGTTTGTCGAACGGAGAGCTTTCCCGAGCGACTCGGCTTCTGGTCCTCCTTGGATGTATGTCGACGTCCTCATCAGTATCGTTGGAGACATCGCTAGGATCCAGGTCGACGTGCTCGACTCCGTTGTCCTCCGAAGCCTTCGCGGGAAGCGGAGGACTTTCAGGGTTTCCCTTTTCGATGGGAGATTTCTCGCTAGGGTTTTGACATGAAGATCGTTCCTGCGCGGCTCCAGGCCTGTCGAGTGGGGTTGCGAAGTCGAGTCTTTTCCCGCGGACTTTAGTGGTTCCGCGGGGGCGGATTGCTCGAGTCCTTGCTGTTAAAGTTTCAACTTGTTTGGTCAAGGTGCTCACGAGCTTATCCTGTTCTTCCGACCTTTTTTCGTAAGTGGCGAACATCTTTTTAAACTCCTCGAGCATCGCGGCGTTGGCTGGTGCGTTGGCCGCGGGTACGTCTGTTGCGGGAGTGTGGAGGTCAGTGCCACTGCTTCCTCTAAGAGGAGTCTGAACATTATCCTCATCTTCAGTTGACATGTCTGGTTGAGCGTGATGTGGTTGAGAGTTAGATTGATCTGTACCTCCCCTCCTTCTAGCGCCAAACTATGGGAACCGAAATTCACACCGTCGATTTCTGTTTAATTAAGGAAACTAGGAAAACCCAAATTTCCCAGAGGTCCCGGATATCTGCTAATACCACACGCCAAGCAATCAGAACACAAGAATAACAACGATAAAGTATAAGAAATCGAAAAGAGAGCAAAGAAGATCTTATTCCGAATTCGCGTTTGAGCATTACAACAAGGTAAGAGCCTGGGCTACGAGAGCTGTCGGCGAGATTCCTAGTTTTAAAACCCTAAGACGGCAATAACCTAGTTAAGTCGCAGCTCGAAATAACAAAAACGGAAATATGCCTAATTGCTCTAAGTGCTAAGTTTGCTATGAGAAAAGTCCTCTCCATGCCTCTCGCCTAGGACTCCTTATATACTGGCTCCTAGGTCGGTTTGCGCTTTTCTTCTTCTGCCCTCAAACGGTCATAGCGTAAAAATGGAGATATTCCATTTTTTCAGATCTTCGTAATTATCTTCAAAATTTCGTATTTATCCGCGGAAGCTTAACATTTATCTTTCCTTGCGAACCAAGCATAAACCGTCATGCGGCTTATGGGCTGCTGGTTAAGAAATCGTAAGTTGGGCCTCGAGTCAAGTCTTAGTTCCCTTTGGGCCATCTTCTGACTCAAAGCGTTTGTTACGGATTCTTTCGATAAAGAACGAACTTTCAGCGGTTTTTACCGTAAAGTTTGATCGATGACTTAGAATGGCGGGAAACATGAAATGGATTCGCTACGGTCTTCAGAAGATAGCATTGAAGGGTAGACGAGAATGCATGGATTAATTGTCGTATCGATGTTTCGGCTCATCTCCCCGTGACCTTCTTTTGAATTCTCAAAACTTCTGTCACAGCATCCCCCAGGGGCGGAGAACCCGTTGCTGTCTCGGCTGTGCTACCGGAGGCTCTGGGGAAGTCGGAATAGGAGAGCACTCATCTTGGGGTGGGCTTACTACTTAGATGCTTTCAGCAGTTATCCGCTCCGCACTTGGCTACCCAACGTTTACCGTGGGCACGATAACTGGTACACCAGAGGTGCGTCCTTCCCGGTCCTCTCGTACTAGGGAAAGGTCCTCTCAATGCTCTAACGCCCACACCGGATATGGACCGAACTGTCTCACGACGTTCTGAACCCAGCTCACGTACCGCTTTAATGAGCGAACAGCCCAACCCTTGGAACATACTACATCCCCAGGTGGCGAAGAGCCGACATCGAGGTGCAAACCTTCCCGTCGATGTGAGCTCTTGGGGAAGATCAGCCTGTTATCCCTAGAGTAACTTTTATCCGTTGAGCGACGGCCCTTCCAGTCGGCACTGTCGGATCACTAGCGACCGAGCTTCGGCTCGAGCTCGGTCGCTACGTAGCGACCGAGCGGAACGAACACTCGGTCACAACGTAGCGAGCGAGCTTTGGCTCGAGCTCGGTCGCTATGTAGCGACCGAGCAGAACAGACGCTCGGTCCCTACGTAGTGACCGAGCTTTGACTCGGGCTCGGTCGCTACGTAGCGACTGGACAGCGTGCATGTGCGGTAGTAGCGTAATGACCAAGCTTGGTTCGTCCGTGTTCCGATCGTCATACTCGGACCTATCCGTAACTGATCTGGGTATGTTTCCGATGGCTTATGTTTGATCTAAATAGAATTCGAATGAAGCTTTATCTCGGGAACATACGTTACGACGTTCTCTTGATCGAGCATGATTTGTTGCGAAAAGACATACTTGTATTTTGCGGGGATTTTGACGTTAACTTCGTCGTAACCGTTTTCGACCCCAACATTCACAACTAAAAGAGTAGACATGCAAATCACAAAACAGACCACAAACAAAACTATTATAGATCATTCTTCTACAAAGACAAGCTCGGACTCCACTTGATATGGAAGAAGACTTCGTCAGAAGACTTCCAGGAAGTCCTGGAAGTCGTCTGGAAGACTTCCTGTAAGTCGTCTGGAAGTCGTCTGGAAGACTTCCTGTAAGTCGTCTGGAAGACATCCTGGAAGTCATCTGGAAGACTTCCTGGAAGTCGTGACTTCCTGGAAGTCTTCTGGAAGACTTCCTGGAAGTCGTCTAGCGCATTATATTTTAGACGACTAACATGTAAGTCGTCTCAGAAGTCTTCCAGATCTGAAAAACCTGCATATCTAAAAACGTTCAAATGGGTTAAAAACAGAGAAAATGAGTGGAAGATTAGATACATCTACTTTTATAGAACACACAAAAATACATATCTAAAATTAATAGATCTACCTTTAAATGAGTGGAAGATGAGTACCATCTGATTAAAAACCTGCAAAAAAAAGATAGATTAGTAAGAAAGACATGAGACAAAACTGAAAAATTCATATAAAGTTTGGTGTTTTCAAGTCAAAGAGATTAGAGTGGGTTTGGAGAGTTTTAGTTTGGGAAAAAAGTAAGAACTTTATAAAACAAGAAGTTACCAAATGAAGAAAAATCAGACATAAAAACTTACCAAAACGCTCAGATCTATTACAAAAGGGAGACTTCGTCAGGTCTAGCGCATTATATTTTAGACGACTAACAGGTAAGTCGTCCCAGAAGTCTTTCAGATCTAAAAAAACCTGCATATCAAATCCAGATCTGAAAAACTTGCATATCCAAAAACGTTCAAATGGCTTAAAAACAAAGAAAATGAGTGGAAGATTAGATAAATCTACCTTTATAGAACACAAAAAATACATATCTAAAATTAATAGATCTACCTTTAAATGAGTGGAAGATGAGTACCATCTAATTAAAAACCTGCAAAAAAAAAATAGATTAGTAAGAAATACATGAGACAAAACTGAAAAATTCATATAAAGTTTGGTGTTTTCAAGTCAAAGAGATTAGAGAGAGGTTGAAGAGTTTTTTACATTTTTGCTGCAGCCATTTGAGAGAAGAGAGAATGTGTGAATTTTTCTTTATATAGAGAGACAAAAAATCCAATTAGGTTAAATATTTTTGATTCAGACGACTTCCTAGACGACTTACTTGTAAGTCGCCTAGAAGACTTTAATATTTTTAGCGGAAAATTAAAATAATTTTAGCGGTAAACTAAAATAGAAGACTTCCCAGACGACTTACAAGTAAGTCGTCTCGTTTAAATTATTTAAGCGGAAAAATAATTTTTTTTTTTAATTTTAGGCGGGAATATTTGGACGACTTACATGTAAGTCGTCTGTTTTAATTTCTTCACCAGAAGACTTCCGTGGAAGTCGTCTAGACCCTAAACATAACCCCTAAACTTAATTAACTAACTAAACTCTTCATAAAATCAAATTAAACTTTAAAAGTGTTTACTATACCCAAAAATAAACACATATAGGTAAAAAATAAATTTTTCAAAAAAACATTCAAGATTTCCAAAATCTAACCCTAAGAATACATACAATACTACAACATATGTTGCCAAACCCTAGACCAAATAATACCATGATTCACTACCTACACTCATCTATGTTGAAAACAATTCAATTTTGTTATATTTTAATTTATATCACTTAAAACTGTTTATAATTACATGATTTTAATTTTTCGCTTATCAAAATATTTTTTAAAAAAATTATAAATTATTTTTAAGATCAACTACACCAGAAGACTTACTTTGAAGTCGTCCAGACGACTTCCAATATCTCAGACGACTCAGGCGACTTACTGGGGCTATATTCGTAAAAATGGCTTCTATTTTTTTGTTTGGTCACAAGGGGCTGGACTGTAATTTCACAAGGTTTTTAGGTTAGTTTTGCATTTGATTTAAGTTTGGATATAGGTTTGGGATTAAAATCAAGTTGTAGATTAGTTTTGGCAAATTTTCCTTTATTCTATCTGACTTTATGTAGGCAAAAGTTCATTATTACGCATGCATCCGTAAACTTTTATATCTGCTTCTCCTCTGTTCCAACTTTTTATATCATTGATTCTGTCTAACTCAAACTACTAGGGATCGTTATCCGCGCCAAGGTGCGGATTTTTTGCATTTTAAACTATTTTTGTCTCTTGCTTACTAATTTAGCATTCAGTTTTTCAATGCATTTTATCTTCACCATCTCCTCTTGTCTTGTTTACATTTGTTTTCACGTTCTGTTGTTTGATTTGTCTTACTTTTGGCTTGTGTAATAACTTAACCCTGCTCATTCTTCTTTCATTCTTTATTGATTGATATTTTTATCTCGCTTAGCTCTATGTTGCCACTAACTTGCTCGAATCATTTTTCATCATCTGCTTCGTATTCTTTTCATATTCATTAACTATTGTCTCCAATTTCTTTAAATCCTAAAAATCCTACATGTTCTTTTGTTTATTAAATCACATATTAAATATTGTTGAAACTGTTTATTTATTCTAATAAATCCTTACGATTATAACTAAGATGATATGGATACAAGACTGATTATAATTTAGTTGAAATTAAAGTCTAAAGTAGAAGTTATTAAACTTGCAATCCTTCTTTTTGTCATCCAAGATAGCTTTAGTCAAATCAATTATATTGATTTAGAAAACCTATGAGCTATTTCAATCCCAAACAACCAATAAACAGGCGCATTTGTTATTGACGCTGCGGCGGGTTTCCTTTACTATAAACATAATTGATTGTCACAACTGTTAATAAACCCAAATGTGTTTACAAAAGCTACCCATATATGAGTTTCATACTCATTTCTCTTTCTCTAGTCATCTCCTATGTTAGTAGCTATCATAATACAATCATCAAACAAAGGACATATCTCTTGGTTCCATATTGAATATGCAAAAGGACTATTTTCTGTAGACTCCATGATAACTGAGTATTATAAATATCAAACTCTGTCTATGGTCTATTTATATGTTGAGGAAATGCCTCGAAATATAGCTTCCAAATAATGATTTCTAGGTCAACACATTGCATGTTAACCTCCACAATGGGATAAGCGGATCTGCAGATACCGCTACATGTCGAGTCGAACGCAGCAACACATATGTTCCCTGCTTGTGCCTTTCATTCACAATCTGCAATTCTCCCAAGAACCCGAATCAATGTTAAATGAGGTAAAAGTTTTAGAGTCACAACAGACTTTGTATAGCCAAGCCCAATAAACCAAGCACCCAACGTAACATCCCCACTTGCCTATTTGTGCAGAAAATGACTTGATCATTATATAGTAGCACCGAGAAGTTAGATGGAGAATGAGGTATGAGTGCAAAGTAGACAAAACAGTTAAAATCTTACTGATTATGAGAAATATAAGAAATCAATTCTTGAAATGGCGTATAACTGTCCAATAGTGTGACAGAAGTACTTGTTCCTGTTCTCACCAAACTTCCAATTCTAAATGTATATATAAATCTATTAGAGTTATTGCCAGCACTCTGTTGCGATATTTGTTAGCTAAAATAATTCATCCAACATAATAGGAAAAAAAAACCAACGAAATTGTAAAGCTAACCATCAGCTGAGATGCTTTTGTTGTCCTGACACATTGCAAGCTTAGTGATTTCACTGTCAAAAGAAACAAACTAAGCATTCATATACATCCGAGACATTTATTTACAAACGATTCCTAGCACAGATGAAGCATATTATTATGTTACGGATGATAAGTTTGATGCATAAATACAGTTTTAAATTTTTTTCAACTGAACATTTGTGCCTACTGAATTTCCTTACAACACCCACTACATTGTGATTTTGGCATGTTAAAGCTGAGAATCAACATTGGAGCTTACGTTAGCATTTGGAACATGAAATATAGCACCATCAATTTCCAGTGTTAATTCCATTGACAATTTCACATCACATAAACTCTTCTTGAACAATCAGGCAACGGATAGTATGTCTCTCGTGTGACTCAGCTGAGTCCTCGATGGCATCCTGAACGACAAATGTCTTCTTCTTCTTCTTGGTTAGATCAAAGGGTGCAAGCTAAGGATGACCAAAGAAAATTAAAACCACACAATCATGATTTATCAGGCAAAATAAAAGAACCGATGATGAATTTATTAAAGATGGGGAGATGTAGAGACTAAAGAAGAAAAACTGATTCATGAAACTCAAAGAGTCAATCTGTGTTTCTTAGATGAGACATGAACCGATGATTAAAAATTGAAAGCCCTAAACTTCCATTGAAGAGAACGCTTACAGACCAAAGAAGTTTTATTGAGTTTTTTTTAACGAATCTCATTTCAAAACGTGAGTTATAAAGTATTTATTAAATCATTAGATAAAATAAATAAGTGTGGGTCCCACAGAGAAAACCGAAGAAGCAAAAGTTTCCGACCTTCATAAATATATATTTGTGACAGCCATCAATGTACAAATAATCTTTTAGCTCAGTGGTATAAATGTTGTTGTTTAGATCTCAATAACCCGGATTCGAGTCACAGACTTGACACTTTTTAAAAGTGAGACCCACATATCGCTGACGTGTCGCATCAGGAGTGATGCAACTGTAGATTTTAATATACTGCTGTTGAGTTGGTAGAAAGGTTGTCTCAAGAATAGAATAAATAACGAATCTATTCTCGCAAAAACATCTTATTCCAATTGCAAAAATTCTTGGATATTCGAGTCCTGATGAATCAATGAATCTCAGGAGAAGCATAGAAACTTCATGGGGAAAAGCGCTTTATTTGATCTTTCCCAAAAGTAGAGTAAATCATTAAATATACAAAAGTATATGGATTTCAAGAAACACACATAATATATGGACCCAACAATCTCAAATCTTTATGCGTAGAGCTCAAAAAAGATACATCCACCATGAACTATTGAAGAGATGGGGGGAAATAATCAGGTAAATTGCTTGCTTATACGGCAAAACCATTTCTCCTGCCTATAGCCACCATATCAACTCTTCCCTACTTTTGAACCAAAGATAAGCTCTTTATATAATTCTATATAAACAGTTTAAATATAGCTTTACAAGTAGTACTAATTACCAACACAAAAAGCATCATTAAAATACAGCAAAAGAAACTATAGTGTATATCTATGGTTGATTATTCAATATATCTTATATATCGGTAGAGCAACCAGTCCCTTGTATTATCGCTAATGGATCAGTGGTCATGTTTGGATCAAAAGCAACGATTGCAACACAGTTCACATTAAACCGGTATGCGCCAGAGACAAACGTCCCGATCTTCCACCTTAGCTTCCCATCCATCTTCATACCGATGATTACTTTACCGGCTGCCCTATCACGAACGATTTGATAGCCAAAAGACTGAGCAACGGGTAGCTCATTCCCTTGAAGAAAGGCTGTCAAAAGATTGATTTCTTCGTGGGATTGATAAAAAGGTGGTAGAGAAGCTTCTGATGTTATTTGTTGCCCTCTGTATGCTGCGTATACGAGTAGCTTGTCGTAGTAGATTCCAACTTTTTTGTTAGGGTTTTTGGAGAAGAGAGTGAGCTGGATTGAGGAGTTGAGGAGATGAGTGGCGGAGGAGGAGAGATTGAGGGTGTAGATGTCGGCTTCTGTGAGGGAGAACTCGGGTTTTGCAGGGTGGAGGGTGAGCCAAATGAGGAAGATGATGAGGAGAAGGCCGCTGAAGAAAGTTGAGAATGTGAAGAAGAGTTTCTTGCGACGGTTGTTGATGTTAATCCCTCCTTTCTTGGCGCAATGCTTTGGAGAAGTTTCTGAGATTTGAGACATTTGGAGAGCTCTAAGGAGAATGAAGAAGGAAGTATTTAGAAAGAAGGAGAGAAGTATGAAGAAAGAAAGAAAGAAAGAAAGAAAGAAAGAGAAAAAGAAAAATATGAAGAAAGAAGGAGAGAAGGTGAAGGGGTTAAATAGAGAGAGAAGTGTTGAGAGTAGAAAGCAGTGAGCACTTAAGCGGCAATTATCTTTGTCTTTAGAAATGCCTTTTGATTTGGATGTTGCTTGTGAGCTGTGAAGTTGTGAAACTATTGACCGTTGTTTAAACAAATAATTGGACTTTTGTTTTCTTGCTGTCTTTGTTTTCCTTTCTAATATATTTGCGTGAAAGTTTAATTTACTTTTATTATTAAACATGCTTGATTTCTTTTAATTAAAATTATACTATTAATTAATTCATCCGAAATTGGGGACGTCAGCTCGCCCGAGAAACAGCGAAGAGCTAACATCTTGTGAGAATTTCCCTTAACTAAACATGATTGATTAGTTAAGAGAAACCCCAAATTATCAATAAAGGTAACATCTCCAGAGAATTTAAAATGCCAATAATTCGCTCTTAATTTGTCTTGCACAGTTTGTGTTTTTCTTCGGCTAGGGTTTGCCTGGTAAATTTTCTTTTGTTTGGGTTTTATGCATGGTAATTATTGTGAGATCATGCAAAGTTAAAAGACAAAATGTTATGTAAATTCGAGCTATCGTAGCTAATCCATTAGTATTTTTTACTTCAACATGTAGTAAATTAGAATATGGAGTAAAAATATTATAATTTTACTTCATTTCTCACTGTATAGTAGAGTAAAAGTTGGATTTACTTCATAAATGGAATTATTTCATTATGGAGTTAGGAATCTGAGTAGAGTTGGAGCATTTTGACTCCATAATCTATTTTATTCTATTTTGGAAAAAAAATGGAATTTTACGTTGTAGATGTTTTTAGTTGAATCACATCCAGTACCGACGGCTCGGGATCTTTGGAGGTCCAAACAAAACCGGAAAACGTTTTGGTTTACAAAGAAAAAAATAGTTGAACAAACATTTTGGTTTCAAGAAGGTGTCTTGTTGTTGTGTCAAACGTCTTAGATGTCCCTCTCTGAGTAGACTTTGAATGCCAACAAACTTGTTTATTTTATTTTTTTTAACACTGGATAACACATTACATCATCATATAATCTCTAATCAAACTTGTTTATTTAGGTCCAGTATTCTCTTTTAGTTGGCTTATTATCTCTGATTTATTTTAGTATCTCTCTGTTGTGATTAGCCTTTACTATAATAGCCAAGTGGAAAAAGCAAAGTGAGTTTAGAAAATGTTTACGAAATTTAGTTCGAACTTTCACCGCAATATTGTATACAATAAAATTAATATAATAAGAACTTTATTATAAAATATTCTTATAATCTTATTCACATGAATATACACAAGAAAGATCACGAGTCGACGGAAAAAAGGAAAAGACGAGCACGAGGCTTACGTTATATGTGACTGAAGCGCGGTCGGGAGATCCTCTCGTCGGAATAAACTTTATACGCTCGCCTGCTCGGTTTGTAGTATTTACATGAGACAAGCAACGTATTGTTCTATTTCTTTTTAGAAAAAAAAAATCAAAATTTTTTTAATTTTATTTTAAAATTGTCTACTATGAAACTAATACATGTACAAGAATCAACGCCTCTAATTGCTTTTAAAAGTCTCATCCAATGGAAAGCTTAGATTTTTTCCTTCCAGAAAAGCAGCTTTCAACATTAACCTTATAATAGTCGGATAATGCGTAATATGTATAAAAAGAACGTCATACTCGAGAAATATATACCTGATTTTTTTCTTAGTTTTCTTTTCCTAGAGTAATACAAATATAATTCTTTCGGTTTTATGAGTATGAATGGAGATTAACCAAAGTTTTAGTGGATTTTAGTGGAAATATCATATCATCATTAAAACTAAGATTTAGCAGAGTGTGATGTGTAAATTGTAAAAAAAAAAAGAAGAATACAATCAGATAAGCAGAGTACAAAAATTGCCTAAATGTGTTAATGTCATACAAGACATGAGGAATCAATTGGCTTTTTCAGAGGAAAAAATATTAATTTGTAGAGAGAAAAAGAAGATTACAAAAAGATCGTGGAAGCATCTCAATCATTTCACGGGGGGGGGGGGGGGGGGGGGGGGGGGAGGCTTTTTGTGTCTTTATGCAGCCGCTCCTTTTACGCTAAGGAAAGATAAAGCAACTCGTATGCATCCAATGTCTTCAGATGTCACAATTGCATTTTTAATATAAGGTCTATATTGCATGCTCTCTTAGATATATACCTATTAAATCAGAGAATTTTAATAATTCTAATTAAGTGTAAGTGTTGAGGTTGGTTATTCGGAGATTCAAAAAGTAATGGATCTTCAAGGAACCGTACTCTATCGTAGGGTTCTCTCTTGTAAAATAGCCCTAGATGTTTTTATTAAAACACGATAATAGCAAGATAGCCCTAGAATTCATATTAAAGTTAGCCTCTTCTGCTACCTATATCGTCAATTCTCAACCCACATTAATGTGTGAAAAAAGCGAAGGGACCTCTAGTTAAAAAAAGAGAAGTGGGAAAATGCAAGACATATAATAGCTTTCACTATGGATTATACCTATATATACTATATGAAGACTTATTTGTTGTAGTTTATATTGGTTCATGAAACTAGTTTTATAACTTTTACCAAAAAAAACACTAGTTTTACAAGAAACGACCCCATGGACTTTGGTGGTGTGCGATTTGTAATCTTCTTTCAATTCTTTTGAAATACTTTCTGAAAATTGCTCATCATCATGATGTTCTTGCTTTGTACCTAACTTTTAGTGTATTGCGGTTTAAATTAATAGAACACTGAAGTGGGAAAAAAGAGACTATGCTTTACATTCTTTGGGTATTTAAAAGTCACTTTTTGTTGATTTTTCCCCCATAAGTTCACTAGTTGAAGGTTATCTGACAAAAAAAAATTGTTGAGATAACAAAATAGGAGTGAACTTGTCACCATAAGTTCTTTAAATAGAAAAATATATTTGAAGATTAGTATGGACCACGACCCTAAGTTTCCTAGTTTTATATATATGGAGATTGCATTTAGCTCAAATTTCTCCACATAAGTTCTATAAAGTGAGACTCTCAATAGTGTCAACTGCATGCTTCTCGTCTATGTGGCTTGCATAGCACCGGAGGCGAATTCTCTTTCTTGTTATTTTGTCTATTTCATAATCTTACCTATGTTCTAGTTTTTCTTCGTTCTAGGTCTTTGGTTTAGAGGTCATTGGAGGCGCATGGAGAACGTTTCTATCAAACAGTAGTGGTGAATCGACATTCTTTAAAGTTGCAGATGTGTCTTTGGCTGCTTTTGGTCCCTTTTAATAGGATATCTTTGTTGTCTTCTAGATCTGCTTTCACCCACTCCATGTGGTTGGTACTGAAGTGTTGGAGTCTTCGACGATCCGTTTTCCGTCTTGGTTTTTCTCTTTAGTTTTGTTCTGGCCTTTTTGTTAAACGGTTTTGGTTTTTGATACCTTATGTCTCACCTCCTTTCGAAATTGGATCAAGTTTCATTTTGGGATTGGTCTTGCTTCCGTTGTTTTCATGGACATATGTTTCAGTGGTGGTGATATTGGAAGTGATTGATTATCTATATGGTTTGTACTTTGTAGTTCAAATTTGTTCAATGATAAAGGTAACTGAAGAGGAAGACTTATCTACACTATGAGAATTATTGCCTTGTTTTCGTTAAAGATATTAGAAGTCCGTCTGCTACTACTGAAACGAGAATATCTAATTTATGGTAATTCCAAACAAGACCAGTTTGGTATTGTTAATGTGTCATTATTGATGTTTGTCCTTGCTAATTTTTGGTAGGGAGACCATTAGTTTCTCGTTATTATCTTGTGGTATTCTTCTCCTATGATGTAATAGATTTCAAATCATTATCAGCAAAACAAAGTAGTTAAAAAAGTTATATAAAGTATACAATTTTTTATAAGGTACTAGGATCGGCCCGCCCTACGGGCGGGAAGTTAATAATAAAAACTGTTTTATATAAATTTATATTAATTTTATGAAGCATTTAAAAATCACGGTGGATTAAAAACTATATTATAAAAAACAATAATGAATAGAATTCTGAGATCACATTGTTAGGGCATAATTAGTGGTAAAATAGCAAGTAGAGTACCTCACTAATATTTTTATTATTATTTTTGTACATAATTTAGTTATTAATAATTTAAAAAATTAAAATAAAAAAACCTGTAAAATGATACCACATGTATTCACCGATTCTTTAGAAATGTATGAAAGCTCTTCCCACAGGTACCACTCTTGCTCTCTTTTTTTATCCTTTCTCTTTCTTCTTTTTCAGCTTTTAATATTTTTAAATTTGTTAGAGACTGATGAATTTCAATCGGTGCGAGTGCCCTTATTTTTAATAAACATTTTTGGTTTGGAATTAAAATGACGATATCCTTCATTATTCTATTTTTTTCAGAGAATACAGAATTAGCAAAAAAACAATTCAGAATAATATGATGATATATACATATATATCTTCTTATTATTCTTAGTTCAATTTGACATAATAAAAGAAAATATTAACTTTAAATAGATAATAGGTGAAATTTCATGTTTACCACATTCATGGTACCATTATTGATCTTTACCATCACTAAAGGGGCATTTTTAAAAATATATTTTCAATAAGTAGCAAAAGACTCTTATATCCTTGTTCTTGATATATATATATAACAAATAATTATTTAAATAAAAAACATATTTTTTTTATGTTTTCGAATTATACTTTTTTAAAATTCAAATTTTTTATAATTATTTTTTTTTGGAATTATTTTGGTTTATTTTATTTTATTTTTTAATTCTACAGATATAAGATATGTTCGGTTATTTATAAAATTTGATTCAATTCTCGTTCAGATATTTTGTTTTTTTGGTTCAGTTCCGACAATAAAGTGGGGAACCAGCTAATATCAAAAACAAAATCGGGTCTCTTTCGATTACAGACGTTTCAGGTTATTTTGGTTAATTTGAGTAAATTTTATTGATAAATTTTTTTTTGCCAGGAAAAAAACAGGTGATTTAAGTTTTTTGGATAAATTATCAGGTAGTTTATATAATTTTAAATAATTTAAGGAAATGGTATTCATATAATTCATTTTGGATAGTTCAGTTTATAAATAATAAGTTTATGATATTTGTTACTGTAAAACTAAGTTTATTTAATATTTTAGATTTGTAAATTATATTTCAAATTGAGATACTTATTGATTTTGGTTCGGTTCTCGTTTGTTTTTGATATTTTAATTTCATAAAAATATAGAATACATGATATATAGAAATATACCTGATTTATGAAATTTGATTTTGTTTCGATTTTGTTTTTTATTTGGTAAGGTTCGATTCTTCAGTTACGGGTAAACACATGGCTAATTTCATGTGTGCAGAGCTTTGTAGTACTGGTTAACGGCACATCGATTTTAATGTTTGATCTCAAACCTCTCGTCATTCTAGTTATTTATAAATTAAAATTGTGATACAATTATTGACCATATATTAACTTAGAAAAATAAATTGGCGGATGAATCAAATCTATTTTTCATTTGCTAGTTGACTATAGTAAGAATAATATTATTGTATAGATCCAAATCAAAGTTTAGAGTCATAAATAATAGAGCCTAAAGAGACCGACAAATAATTTAAGTGGTAAAGTAGTTTACGATGACGTGGATTTTTTTTGTTCTCTATCTATATATAATTGATTACGGCTGCTGGTTCAGAGGTGGACTTTGTGGGTTACCGGACTTGAAAAATTAGAGTTGTATAAGGCCCAAAGTTTATAAGTCTGAAGCCCAAATAATGTTGTGACGGACACGTGTCGCCTCTGCAGCGAACGACTTTCCACGTGGCAAAGCAGGATAGATACCAACATATATATATATATATAGATAGATTTAATATTTTTTTTTGTTACACAATTCAATACTCCAACTTATTATTCTACTCATTTAATACATCAGTTTTAGAAATGTTAAATGTCTTTAAAATGTGTTCATTTAACATTTTCAAAATTGATGTGTTACAATGGAACTAATCAGTTGGAGTATTAAACTGAATAATAAAAAAAAGTATTAAACGGTTTATACAAATTTAGTTAAAGTACTTTTTATGAGCTTTTAGTTAGTTTTTTTGTAACTTATGAGTTTTTATTTTTCTATTTGTAAGTTTATAGATTTTCACTTTGTGATAATTAAATAATATGTAGGTTCAATTTTTTTTTTAATAATGTGTGTCCTTGCCTTTTTAGCGGGCCAACCGAGTGGAGTAGCATGATATGTGAACCGGACTTGTTGCGAAGCTGATGAAGTTTTGTGCAATTTGGAATCTTCATTTCATTGCTGGACCATTAACCATGGAAAAAGTAAAATACAAAGATCTATAATGTAATAATAGGGCACATATACATACATCTAAAAATAACATTTACTTACGGTGTTTATTACTAAAAAAGTTATTCGATGTGATCTCATTTATGGTCAAAATAGTCAATAAAATTTGAATAAACATGTTGAGTACTGTTTAGAAACTATACATCGCATGCGTATCATTTATATTTTCCCTAACCAAATTTAGCCAAAAGACATATTCATCACAGATATTTCAAATACAGACTTACGGGGGTTTTATTGTGAGATTGAGTTGTCTAGAGTTTGAAATTTTTTAAAGTTGATAGATTTTAAAAATTATGTAGATTATGCGAATATATTTATTGTTGATTTTTAAATTTTTTATAGATTGTTGTAGATTTTCATGAATGGATTCTATTACCTCTTTCTATCATTATTTTTGTAAAGTAAATATATGATGTATAGCATGCTTATTTATCATTTTGTAAAAAATATATATATTGGTTAAAAGAAAACAAGGAATATACATATAGTTATGCTAGTATGATATGTTGAATACTATAAATTAATAATCTTAACTATATCATATTTTCTAGAAATTGTTATGCTTCATCATGAAAATATCATTAAATAAAGAGATAATTGCATAATGAAAAAGGTAATAAAATATAAAAGATGATGCCTAACCAATTTTTTTTAACATTGTTTAGTTTCAAACCAAGGCAAAGTTCAAACAACTAGCTTTTAAAAAGCTAAACCTAAAAAAATCACCGATAGATGACATAAAGAGCCTAAAAGAGCATATACATAGAATCCACGAAAGATTGAGATAATATTAACCAACATACTGGTTTTTGTACTAATTTTTAAGGCTTAAGCATTACTTACCAGCCTCCTCATTAAGTAGTTGTTGCAACCAAGTAGAACATGACAATTCAAAGAGGTCATGTTCTTTTGATTTATAGAATTGCTAGGGTGATTTATTGTATCCTTCACACACTACAAGAAAACAGCAAAGATTCTGAGGGAAAAAATCGTCGGAATTTCGTCGGAATACCTTTATTCCGACGACATACCGACGAAACAAGTCGTCGGAAATAATTCCTCGGAATTTCTTCTTTCGTCGGAAATCCCTCGGAATTTTCCGACGGAATTCCGAGAAACAAATTTCCGAGGAAATTCCGAGGACCATTATTTTGTCGGAAATGTCCTCGGAATATACCGAGGGAGAACTTCGTCGGGATATTTCCTCGGACGTTCATCGATCGATGCGTTTTAGACATATATACATCGATCGATAGGAATATACCGACGGAACTGTTTCCTCGGATTATACCGAGGGACATCTTCCTCGGAATATTCCGAGGAACACGTTCCTCGGAATATTCCGAGGAACACGTTCCTCGGTATATTCTGAGGAACATGTCCCTCGGTATATTTCGAACGTTTTTTTTGTAAACAGATCGATCGATGGATTTATGTCCAAAAACGCATCGATCGATCGCGTGAAAAATATAATTAATTTCCTCGGAATGTAAAAAATATTAATTTTTTTAAAAAAATAAAATTTCTGAAATTTAAATTCGAAAATATGAAATTAAAATTAAAATTAAAATTAAAATCATATTAATTAATATTCAAAGTTTCACAAATAAAAATAAAACATTCCGAGTTTTTGGGAAAAAAAAAAATAATCTACGGGTCTGGCACGTCCGGGAACACCTCGTTCGGGTACATCCTCTGCATCATCTCCATCATTTGCTGGTTCAGCCTCCTCTGTGCCTCATAGCCCGCCTGTTGAGCCGCCATCTGGGTCTCCAACAAAGATATACGATCATCTTTGTCCTTCAACTGAGCCGTAAGTACTTCTGGATCAACAAAGGGCGGTGGTGCAGAAGAAGGAGGAACCGACCGGGTGCGACGACCCAAACCGACCAAACGTCCCTTTTTCTTTGGAACCGACTGAATAGAAAATAGCCAAATTTACAAATTTAAACCAAAAAATAAATGAATTGAACTTTAAAAAAAAAAAACTTACGGATTCAACGATTTCGTTGATTCGACACCGAGACAAGTTGGTCGAAGCCGTCGAAGCGTCATCCTCGGTTTGAAGCTGAGACACTTCGTCTACCACCTGAGTTTGGACCAGGTCGACCACGTCCCTCACAAGACCGTCATCAATCTGGCCGGTCTTCTTGTTGGTATACGCCCTCCTCATTAGGGCGAGATCATCAACCGGCTCGCCATCATTTTCTTCCGCCTTGAAAAAAAACATAAATTAAAGAAACATTAGAAATTAGAAGAAATGCACAATAAATTAAAATTCTGAAACTCAAATAATTGAAGAAAAAACATTTGAACTTACCATGCGATCTCCCAGAGTGGCAATAGATTGAGCACCCAAGTTATGCTTGTAGATGCCCTTCCCTTTACGGTCGCTCCTGCGGTTGGTGGAGTTGGTGGAAGAAGTTTCTTTCGTCTCTTCCTTATCCCAATGCGCACACAACTCCTTCCAGACCGTGTCGTTCATCGACTTTGGTACCTTTTAATATAAAAAAAAAATAGTTTATTAAATTTAAAAATAGTTTAATAAATTAAAAAATTGTTTAATAAATTAAATCGAACCTTATTGATTTCCCACTTTTTCTTCCACTCGTGGATCTGCTTCCCATAGTTGTCCATAACTTTATGGACGAAGTGGTGATAGATAAAGAGCGTCTCATCGGAATTCCAGTTGAACTCTTGCTGAAAAAAAAACACAATTAGTAAAAAATTAATATTAAAGATTAAAAATATAAGTAAAAAATTAGAATACTTACCGCAAACTGACGAAACCACAGAACCTGCTTTTCGGTAGGGAAGTGAGTGAAAGTCGGATGTCCCTTGTCGAGGGCCGAGTACATCATACGGTTGATCCATGCGCTGATCCCGTTCCCGGATCGGTTGAACCTAATAAAAAGAACAAACGGTTAATAATGAATCAAAATTTAAAGAAAAAAAAATGTTTAATTACCATGTTTGACCATGTCCATGTGGATACGGAGTGAGATACGGAAGATGGTCACGACCGGGCTGTTGAACCAAATCCGCAACACTCATCACTCCTGGAGGACCCGGAGGAGGAGGAGCGGGTGCAGCAGCGGGAGCGAGAGGAGCAGGAGCGGGTGCAGCAGAGGGAGATGTATGTTAGGAGCTGTGGGGCGAAGAGGAATCCTGAAAATGGGTGGAATCCCGAGACTGGCTCCCCGTACCATCACGACCACGACGCTGTCGAGGCCGGATCTGATCATCATGAGACCTGTAAATTAAAAAATATATATTTAATAAATACAGAAATATATAAATTATTTTTTTTTTTTAAAGTCTCAAATAATTTAATCACAAAAAAATATTTATAGATATTAAAAATATTTAATAAATATATAAAAATAGTTCTAATAAAAAAAATAGTTTTAATAAATAAAAAATAGTTCAATAATTACAAAAAATAGTTTTAATAATATATATATATTAAAAATATTTTTAAATCCCAAATAATAGTTTTTAATCAAAAAAAAGTTGTATAGATATTAAAAATGTTTTGTAAAATCCAAAAAATCGAATTTATATACAAAAAAATTTTTGTAAAATCCAAAAAATCGAATTTATATAGAAAAATCGTTTTGTAAAATACAAAAATCGATTTTATATACTAAAATCGATTTTCTAAATACAAAAAAATAAAAAAATAATAAAAAAATTATAAATCAATTCAACAAAACAAATTATTCAACTAAATCACAATTCTAAACCTATTATACAACCAAAAATCACAATCCTAACCAATCACCTTAACAAAAATCTATCAAAACTCCACAAAAACCTAACAAATAGAATCTAAGAGAGTGGGATAGGGTCCTTACATGATTTGTGTAAGAAAAGGGGGAGATCGCCGGAGATATCGTCGGATTTCAGGGGGAAATCGCCGGAAAAAAAGAGAGGAATCGCGCAGAGGAAGAAGAGAGAAATGGGGAAGAAGAAGTGGCTCGTGGTTATAAAACCTAGGGTCCGACGGACATTTTCCGTCGGAATTCCGTCGGAATTTAAATTTCAATTTTCGCGAAATATTTGCCCGGTAAAATGAAAATATATGCCGAGGAAATTCCGACGGATAGTAAAGTATCCGTCGGAATTTCCTCGGAATATTCCGAGGAAATACCGAGGAACAAGTGTTTGGGGTTTCAAAACATCAATTTTTTTGGGGTTTTTCATTTGTTATACAATTGTAATGTATACCATTGAGGATTCTTTGTATAGATTAGCATAAACCATGAAATAACAAATTTCAAAACTAATTGAAAGTATTCCCTATACCATTCATTAAAACGTATAAGTGTTTCTCTTATGTTGTGGGATTTCGTTCATACAATCGGAAAAGTGTTAATTAAGGGGTAAGGAACAAATTTTAGACTTCATAAGTAACGTAAGACACTTAATAAGGGTTATGTAGGTGTTATTCAAACCGCAAAACGTTTTTTTCGGTTTACAACCCCTATTTCCTCGGAATTTCCTCAGACTATTCCGAGGAAACCCTTGTCTTCCTTGTAATTCCGTCGGAATATTCCGAGGAAATTCCGAGGAACTAGTGTTTGGGGTTTCAATCTTGTATGTTTTTTTATAAACGGATCGATCGATGCGTTTGTTTAGAAAAACCCATCGATCGATCACCAGATGGACGAAAGCCGTAAGAATGTGATCGATCGATTGGATTGAACAATCGATCGATGGAACAAATCTGAAGCCTTCCTCGGAATATCCTCGGAAAATCTTGTATGTTTTTTTATAAACGCATCGATCGATGCGTTTGTTTAGAAAAACGCATCGATCGATCACCAGATGGACGAAAGCCGTAAGAATGTGATCGATCGATTGGATTGAACAATCGATCGATGGAACAAATCTGAAGCCTTCCTCGGAATATCCTCGGAAAATCTTGTATGTTTTTTTATAAACGCATCGATCGATGCGTTTGTTTAGAAAAACGCATCGATCGATCACCAGATGGACGAAAGCCGTAAGAATGTGATCGATCGATTGGATTGAACAATCGATCGATGGAACAAAATCTGAAGCCTTCCTCGGAATATCCTCGGAAAATCTTGTATGTTTTTTTATAAACGCATCGATCGATGCGTTTATGTGGAAAAACGCATCGATCGATGGGTGTGCGAACAGAATTATAAGGCAAAACCCGACCTTTTTGGATCTAAACCTCAGAACTCTCATCCCCTCCGATTTCCCCTATAATTCGCCCCCCCCCCTTTTTCTCTCTCTATAATCATCCGATTTGAACAATTTTGGGCTCTATTCCCCTTGATTTTTCGAGCTCTACCTGATTCCTACACTCGTTTTCACCCTAAGACAGGTATACTCCGCGAATCTCCACATTCTGAAATCGTGTTCTTGAGCAATTTTTTGGGTTTTGTGTATTTCTTATTTCCGTGTTGATTCCTTGATCAAATATGCATGAAACAGATGTTTAAACATGGAATAGAACACAATTGTCTGTGATCAACGAGTTTGTAACAGGATTTGAGATGATTTACGGATTGACAATTTTTTTGAATTTGGTTTTTTTTTATCACAACTCGATTTCGCTTTTCATTTTCATGTTGCTTTGAGTTCTTAATTGATTATAACCATGTTGAGAGCAATGATTCTATTTTGTAGAGAATGAAGCGCACAAAAATGTCAGCAAAGAAGAACCCACAAGAAGAGGGTTCGTCTCATCTGGAGAAGCAAAGGCCAAAGAAGTGGGATAAGTCTGATACCACCCACTACAACAACATGAAGAAGGTAGCCGTTCCGGCTACACAACTAGCATGTCCTGAGACGATGACAATATTGGGAATCCAAGCAGACATTGAAGGACTGTTCCAGAACATGGGTCTAGGCCAACTATGCAACCTCAACGAACCCACTTATCCGGAGTTGGTACGCCAGTTCATAGCATCCGCATACGTCACCCGTCCCGATGATAGGCATCAGGAAGGTTTTCTGGCATTCGTAGTGCAGAAAGTATACTATGAGGTAACTTTCACAGACCTCTGCGGACTATTTGGATTGAGTGCAGGGGAGAGGACATCTGGTCTTTATTGGACTTCAGAGCTGTTGAACTTCTGGGAAACGATTGGCACAGGGGTTTATAGATCTTCTCAGGCAAAGGAGTCACTTATCCGGAGCCCAGTACTGAGATATGCCACACGCCTCATTGGCTCATTGCTATACGGGACAACCACAGCCGCATCAGTCACGCAATGGGAGTTGTGCCTCCTGTACCAAGGTGTGAGGCATTTGCTACCGGCATTTGGAAACTCTACATTCCCACCTGCTACTGCCTTCAACATGGGAGCGGTGCTGGCCGCAAACTTAGCAGGATACAAGGGGAAAGTAACCAAAAAAAAGAGCAATGCATGTGGATTTGGTGCAGTGATTACTCGGATCCTTAGACATGTGGGTGTAGACTGCAAGAACCAGGAGGTAGCACTGGACAGATCGAACAACATTGCTTGGAACTACCTGGATGTCATTTCTCTAGTAAGTAAGGAGTTCATAGCTGGTCCCCACTCGAGGATCCATCGGGATGGTCCTTACGTCTACGTATTCCAGGACCGAGCGAAGAAAACACTCTACTGCCACCTACCTCAGATCGGTCTCACTTCTCTACTTTCAGAGGCTGCAGTTGAGTTCCTACCCCCTGCTACCGCACTAGTAGACAAGCCATCCTTCTTCACGCCAAAATATCAGACCAAAGGCAAGGGCGTGGTTGATGAAGAAGGAGAAGATGAGGCTGCACAAGCCATTCCAGATGATTCACAACCCCATCAGCTACTCCCATCAGACTCCAGCCAGTACAAGCTGCAAGAGCTTCCACCGAACGCCACTTCGCGCCAGCAACAACATTGGAGAGATCAGAGCATAAAGACAAACAACGACATGCTACACAAGATCTGGGCTGCCATTTCACGTATCAGGCCGTGTCGTTGCCAAAAGGATGATGTAGTTCATCGGGACAACTCTCCATCCACCTCTGGTTCGGGTTCGAGTGGTACACACAGGGTAAGAAAGAGGTCCAAGAGACCCAACGATGCAGGAACATCTGGAGCAGGAGACGAGGAGTAGGAGCTATCACCATCTATTTTATTTTCTTTTCTATTCTAACGTTTTATGGTCTTATTTTCTGTTAATTTTGAACTGAGTTTTTTTTTGGGTTTCTTAATTATGAGTTCGTATTTCTTTTACATGGTTTCTTCGTTTTATTTGGTTGTGTTCTGAGTAGTTTTTAATTCGTATTCAGCTTTGCCTTGCTAGATAAACCAAATAACTATTATTCGAGGAAAGAGGTTATATCAAGTGTTCCTCGGAATTTCCTCGGTATTTCTTTAAAAAAAAAAACAAATAAGTTCAATGGTAGTCTGTTTCCGAGTCATCATCACCAGATGAATCTGAATCTGGATCTTCGTGAAACTCTCCAATCACTGGTTCATCCTCTACGTGAACGACGGCTTCCTCTCCAAAGTCGGTTAAATCGACTACAAGGCCAACTCCAGCTAAATCTTCTGCTGCACTTAAGTTGCCGGATGTGCTTGGTTGTAGTGGGTCTTCCAGCTCAGAACTTCCCTGAACTCGGCCTCTCGGGTTGAGTCTTGTAACAGTAACCCATGGATCATCTCTGTTTCTTACCCGGGGGTACTTGATATAACAAACCTGTAACATTTAGAAAAATTATAAATTAATACACATGATGATGAATCATTCTGAATAATTAACATTTAATTACCTGATCGGCCTGAGAAGCAAGAATGAAAGGATCATAATATTGCAGCTTTCGCCTCGAATTTACTGATGTAACACCAAATGCATCTGTTCTCACACCTCGATCTGGGGTGTTGTCGTGCCAATCACAATAGAAAACAGTACAGCGCAATCCAACCATGCCCAAATACTTAATTTCCAAAATCTCATGTATGTGTCCGTAGTATACATCATCTCCTGATGCAGAACAAACGCCAGCATCATAAGTCGTACTCGAACGTCTCCTCTTCTGAGTTGTGAATGCATATCCTCGAGTACAAAATCTCGGATATGACTTCACAACAAAGTTTGGTCCAACGACCATCTCACGTATCCAATCGTCAAATGTTTCACCTCTGGCCAAACCAGCAGACACCTATTAATAGCACATATATATATATTATATCAATAAATGTGAATTAGTATAAATATGTGATAAAATATATTTTAATTTGTTTAAAGCACTCACATAAGTAAACATCCATCCACTAAATTCTCTCTGCTTCATTTCTTCTAGTTCGTCCTCTGTGGCGTATCT
Source organism: Brassica napus (assembly GCF_020379485.1). Lineage (NCBI taxonomy): Eukaryota > Viridiplantae > Streptophyta > Magnoliopsida > Brassicales > Brassicaceae > Brassica > Brassica napus. The sequence goes on from NC_063452.1 coordinate 42,803,209, forward strand.
ATACTCGAACCGCTTTTCTGCCATGAAAATCCTGTATATGATGACAATAATGTAATTAATTAAGATTTAAATTTCAACTTGTTAAAATAAAAATTTGTAAGCTCATTTATTTACCTCTCATATTGAAGAACGTCTTCGCAGTTGGTGAGCAAATATGTTTGCAAATGACTGCGCTCCTGCTCAGTAAGTCGACGGTCCTTTGGTTTTCCGCTAAGTCGTCCAACATCTGTGAAAATGTCTGGAACCGTAACATGATATGCTGCCCGTTCGCCTCTATCATCATGCCGAGCAGGTCTTCTGTTTTTGGTCTGAACTTCTGCTGGAAAGTAGTACTCGGCAAAGTTTGAAGTTTCTTCATTGATCATCTGTGCGACTATAGAACCTTCCACCCTACTTAAATTTTTCACCATCTTCTTCAAATGGAACATATACCGCTCATACAGATACATCCATCTATACTGCACAGGACCACCAAGTTCCAATTCTCTTGCCAGGTGAATAACAAGATGCTCCATAACATCAAAAAATGAGGGAGGAAATATCTTCTCAAGGTTGCACTGAATCACGGCTATGTTAGTCTTCAAATTTTCAATACCTTCAAGAGTCACTGATCTCGTGCATAAATCGCGGAAGAAACCACTTATCCCTGCAATTGCTTCATGAACATTTCGTGGTAATAGTTCCTTGAAGGCGAACGGAAGGAGGCGCTGCATCATTACATGGCAATCGTGGCTTTTCAAGCCAGTAAACTTTCCTTCCTTTCTGTCGATACAGTTACGCAAATTTGATGCGTAACCGTCTGGAAATTCCACATCGTTTGAAATCCAATCAAAGAACGCATCTTTTCCCGCTGCATCAAGTCGGTATATGGGAAAAGGAGCCCTACCATTTTCATCAACATGAAGTTCTGAACGAGCACATATATCGACTAAATCCAGTCTTGACTTCAAATTATCCTTTGTTTTACCTTGAACATTAAGGATCGTGTTCATGAGATTGTCAAAAAAGTTCTTCTCAATATGCATGACATCTAAATTATGCCTTAGCAGATGATCCTCCCAGTATGGCAGATCCCAGAAAATACTTTTTTTGTGCCAGTTATGTAGTTCTCCAACAGCATCTACCGGAAAACGCTCATGTCCACCGACTTCTGGCGTCCTTTCTGCACCAAAATCTCTTAGTTGTATCTTCAAATCTTTCCCACAAATTTCCGGAGGTGGACTGTCAAACACCCTCTTGTTCTTCGTAAACAAATTCCTACTCCTACGATATGGATGATCAGGTGGTAGGAATCTCCTGTGACAGTCAAACCAACACGTTTTCCTTCCGTGTTTTAGTTGGAAAGCATCAGTGTTATCTTGACAATATGGACATGATAGCCTTCCATGCGTTGTCCATCCAGACAACATACCATATGCTGGAAAATCACTTATTGTCCACATTAGTACTGCCCGCATTTGAAAGTTTTCTTTACACGAAACATCGTATGTTTCAGCACCTTGAGCCCATAGTTGTTGCAACTCATATATTAGTGGCTGAAGAAACACATCAAGTGATCTCTTAGGATGCTCTGGTCCGGGAACGAGAATCGAGAGAACAAAAACTCTCGTCGCAAGCACAAGTTTGGGGGGAGGTTGTATGGTGTAAGAATGACGGGCCATAGAGAATATTGTCTTCCACTCTTGCCAAACGGACTAAAACCATCAGTACATAATCCAAGGTAGACATTTCTTCTCTCATACGCAAAGTCGGGATACTTTGATTGGAAATGCTTCCACGCTTTTGCATCTGAAGGATGTCTGATCTCACCATCTGTTGAGTGCTCCGCATGCCATCTCATTGGTTGCGCTGTGCGTTCAGACAGATACAACCTCTGCAACCTTTCCGTCAAAGGTAAATACCACATCCTTTTATATGGCACTGGAACTCTTCCACTCGTATCTTTATAACGAGGCTTTCCACAAAATTTGCATGTAACCCGCTGTTCATCCGCCCTCCAATAAATCATGCAGTTGTCGCTGCATACATCTATTACCTGATACGATAAACCAAGACCAGCTACGAGTTTCTGAACCTCGTAGTATGAACCAGGAGCTACATTATCCTCGGGTAGAATACCTTTTACAAAATCAGCAATCGCATCCACACAGTCTTCAGCCAAATTATAATCTGTTTTAATGCCCATCAATCTTGTAGCAGATGATAAAGCTGAATGACCATCTCTGCAACCTTCGTACAATGGTTGCTTTCCAGCATCCAACATATCATAAAATCTCCTAGCTTCTGCATTGGGTAAATCTTCCCCTCTAAAATGATCATTTACCATCTGCTCAGTACCTACACCATAATCTACATCCGTTCTAATTGGTTCTTCTAATCTAACCGCTGGCTGAGGTTCGCTAGTACTACCATGTTCATAATCAGTTTCCCCATGATGATACCAAATTTTGTAACTTCGTGTAAACCCACTCAAATATAGATGAGTCCAAACATCCCACTCTTTAATAACCTTTCTATTTTTACAATTAGAGCAAGGACATCTTAACTTACCTGTTTTTGCTTCCGGTTGTCGGTGAACTAACCCCATGAATTCGGTTATACCTCGTTGGTATTCTTCCGTAAGCAATCTCGTGTTCGGATCCAAATGAGGTCGATCGATCCAAGAACGGAAATAATTTGAAGAAGACATATTTTTTATGAATCAAATTCGTGTGTAAATAGAGTAAGAGGGAGGATGAAGATATGGAGTGAATGAAGAGGAAGAGGAGTGCTTGTTTATATAGATTAAATCCTGCCGACATACCGAGGAAATTCCGACGGAATTCCGACGGAAAAGGCTAGTTCGTCGGAATTTCCTCGGAATTTTGTAAAATCCCCCAACAGCTCTCCAACGGCTATAATATTTCCTCGGAATTCATCGGTTTTTTCCGAGGAACACATTGTTCCTCGGAATTTCCTCGGAATATTCCGACGGACTGAGGTTTCCTCGGAATTCCGTCCGTATATTCCGAGGAAATTCCGAGGAACCCCAATTTTGTGTTACCTCGGAATTTCCTCGGAAATTCCTCGGTATATTCCGACGATTTCATTTTCCGTCGGAATGTCCGTCAGAATACCGCTGTTTTCTTGTAGTGACAGGATTGTTCTTATTGCTTGTTTGTAGAATAATTAACTAGAAACCTGATCATATGATAATTAGGCGCACACGAGAGCATGGTCTATTACCTTAACTGAATCCTGCTGAGTTAGGTTGTTAGGCGCATGCGAGAGCTGGTTTAGTTAACCTAGTGAACATATCGATTAGGACGTTAATGCTTGTCTATTTATTGATACCTATTCAATAGTATCAATCGGCACTCGATCCTTGTTCACATGCGAAAGCTAGAACAAAGACTTAGTCATCTGATTAGTAATTGCATGCGAGAGCTGGATTACTTGCTTATTAAATTTGAGTTCTAGGATCAACCCTTAGCATCTATAAATTGTTGTTCTAATAATCTGAATAAAACCCTAAGTCTAGTACCACTCTTCCATCAAAAAAAAAACTTCTCTATTTATTGTTTTGTTATTTACTGTTTTATATTATTTGACATAGCTTATCTGAAACTCAAGTCTATTATGTGAAGTATCGAGTTATGCGGATACGATCCTCAATTACTACAATTTGAGAGAGTTGTTCTTGAGATAAATTGAGCAGGATTTCCTCATCGGCATTAAAGCTCTTGATTCCATAAACTTGTTATAGGTCTAGCTGCCCACCTCAGGCGCAGTCTTTTAGAAAGTTGAAACAACATGAAGGACAATCGGAGAGAACTTGTAAAATACATAAAAAGAAATTGAGAAAATGAGTACTACTATATCTTTTACGTACGATACTGAGACACAACCGAATAACAAAGCCATTGTTTTCAATGTTCATTGAAACAATGAAGAAGAATGTAGAACTTGAGTTCTATCAAGTACATTTAAAAACCGCTGTGCAACCATCCCGGCAAGGATAGAACCGAGCCGGCTAACGATCCTCTACAGCACCAGATAAATCTAGAGACAATCATTGCCGTTAATCACGCTCTGATCGGACATTCATGGTTCATCAACCAGGGTATAAGGCTTGTCTCAGAAATCAAGGATACAGAGGTACGAGCCTATAGAACAGATCCTGTTCAAGTAAGGTCGTGACCACCGTTGCTTTCTCTCGGCTATATATACAATGAGGTTTCTTATGACGCTTGGGATGTGGGATACCGCATCAGAAACAAAACATAGAAAACCATATATATATGGCTTATAGTTTGAGGACTCATGTATTTTTATATAAAGCCCATTTATGATTTTTGTTTACACGTTGATCTACTACTTTGTAACAAGTTTCAGAAGAAGAAAATTTATTTAATCTATTTATTAATCCTAACACTAATTTGGTTGAGAGAATCATTCACATACAGATCCGTCAATGCAGCCATGAAACTTTCATTTGGAAAAGAAAAGCTTGAGTTGGACGAAAAGCGGTAGCTCACATCTCACTCTGATTATTCCTACTTTCATCTAATGAAAAAAAGAACAGTACATCGCCGATAGTGAAGGAGCAGAACAAGAATACAAAGTCCAATGATACTTACAACAAGGATTAGAAACAAATATTTTTTTCACTTGAGCCATTAAGTTTAAATCTGCGTTGGAATCAAATTAAGTCAAAGGCCTTCCAGTATTCAAACTTGAGCAACACATGATATTTGTTACCAGGAGGATCTTAATCTGCTACATTGAAGTTTCATGATCAGAGGTCATTTCAGTGAGTATAATTAAGAAGTTGATCAATATGATTGTCAAACTAAATTCATAGTCCAAGAGTCAAACATCAGCAAGATGATTTTCCATTTTTTAAGTGAAGAAATAAATAAAAGATCATCTGAAACGAGTTATTTTTTGGGGGGAGAATTTGCCAATAACAACTTATATATTCATTTTAAACATATATATAGGTATGCCAAAAAAACATATATATATATATATATATATATATATATATATATATTTTTTAAACTTGGAAACTTAAACTTGGAAACATATATATAGTTTGCTTGAATGAAACTTGGAAACTTAAACTGCAGTAATATGTGGTAGTTAGATATAATCTGTCACACATACTGGCAAGAGTTCAATCTACTTATGAAGATATAAAAGTTTTAATTTTGGAAGCATGACTTAGACTCAATTCCAGCTAGTTTATAATTTGAGGTGGGAATCTCAGGGGAGCCGATAATGTACAAGTTTTACTAGCTATTGTTGGGATTTGATGGCAAATATAGTTTGAGCTAGAACAAGAATTAAACGCACAAACTCGTTCTCACACTCTGACGAACTTGTGACATGATCGTTTAGAAAGTCAAAACAGCGCGAAGGACCAACGAAGAGAATTTGTAAAATAAACAAAAACAAATTGAGAAAATGAACATTTATATCTTTCTTATGTATGATACTTGGACACAGCCAAATAATGACCAAGATTGTAGAAGTTGGAGTTGTATCGGATTTTGTTCAGGTTTAAAGATCATAAAAACGAGTGACGGCAAATAAATGGGAACCTGTCATCAGACCGCCGTGTTTGCTCTACCACGTTCTAACAAGATTGATAAGAAGATAATTGTATTTAAACCGAACGGCCAATACAAGACTGAACCGAATACAGTCAAGTCTCGATATTAGGTAGCTATAAATATACTGACAGATGAAGAATAAAAAGAAGTTCAAGAGTCCAGTATAACCAAATTTCAAGCCTTTACTTTGAAAGTGAATGTATCACTAAAGAATTGTCATCTTATATGGCAATTAATCTCAGGGCAGGTAGCGGTCACAATGAATCTGGTACTTCGCAATATGCGATGTGATAACTACTGCCTAAGAAGTGGAGAGCCAGAAGAAACTGTTACTCATGCGATCCTCGAATGCCTACCGGCTTTACAAGCATGGACATTATCATCAACACCGTCAAACTTTCAAACTTTCTCTATCTCGAGTATCTACGCCAACATAAACTATCTATTTTGGAGGAAGAATAGTATTATGGAGCCAGAAGATGATGGAGACTATTATCCCTGGATAATCTGGTACATTTGGAATGTTAGGAAAAATAAGTTTTTCAGAGGTATAGACAGAGACCCATTGGAGCTAGTCAGTTATGCAGAGAGTAAGTGTCATGCCTCGTACAATACGAAGGATACTTTACATATCCCTCCACAAGCACAAATTGTTGAAGAAACACAAGCCTTGAGCTTGGGTAATATTTGCATGGTAGATGGTTGATATTACGTGTACACGCACACCAATTAACCTAATGTGCACACTACCACAATCGAATGGTATGTCGATGTAGCACTTTAGGATCGAATCCACAGAGACCAATGATTACACTTTATATTTATAGGATCAATATCAAGCTAAAACAATATGGGGGTTTTAAAGTTGATTTTGTAACAAGCAAGTAAGAGAATGATTTAAGGTTTTCAGATGATTAAGAATACTAACCTAGGTTGGTTTGATCGAGTGTTAAACAAGTGTGAGCCAAACAATTATTCAAGTTCAATTAAGAGTAAGTCTAGAACTCGGATCACTCAGGTTGAATCAACCCACTCTCATGGTATTGATTCCTTTGCAAGTCGGTCTTGGTGCCTAAACTCTCGTTTGGATCAAGACGCGCTAGCAAGCTTTGGAGATCAAGTCCGATATGTTCACAATACACCCTAATATCTACTCTCGCTGACTAGGGATGCAATGCTCAATCATAACAGATCTAGCAACCTATTACACGGTTAATGAACAGGTTAAACCTAGGATCTAACATTAAGCGGTCAGTTTAATGCAAGCATTAAGAATAGTTATGAATGAAGACAATCAATGGATTCACTTATCTATGTTTAACTCACGGATCTAACACCCTAACACCCTAATCTAAGCAAGTGGATTAATCAGCCATGGACAGAGAAATTACAGAGATAACAGATGAAGAAAACATGTCAGAATTAATAATAAAAAGCAAAGAGGGTTTAGAAATCTTCTCCAAAGGATGTAGAGATTCTTCTCCCTTAACAAGAGTACAAGTTTTCTCTCTCCAAAATCTCTCTAAAAAGTCATGTAAAATGTCTAGAATAATAGGAAAATATATATTGTAGGTCTCTGGCGGCTGCATGAGAAAAAGGGGGAAGCCCTAGGTAAAATCCCGAAATATTTGGAAACTTCCTTAAAAATCTCTGTCGCTGGAACAAGCACGCCAGACTGCTCTGCACGACTGCTCTGCATGAAAAACTCCAAATTGCACTATTTTCTCTTCTTTTCCTTCAACTGGTTTATCTCCCTTCCAATGCAACTCCAGACCTGTAATGACTCGAAAAGGACTACGAAGACTCGATAAAGACTTGAAAACCAATTAGAAAACATATATACAAGATGCCAAAAACACCATATATCAACTTCCCCTGACTTAGATCCTTGTTTGTCCACAAACAATGCCAAGTATTAAGAACAGGGAGAAAGGTTTGAAAGTGTGGGAACTCTCCTATTCTCAGCAACCATACTTTAACCACAAATCTCTGAACCACATAAGCAGTAAAACTAGGACAACACACCCTTACTGGAACCCCACTGACTGCTGTTCAAAAATCGGCTCCATACTCTACATATCAAACCTGAAAAAGCAACACTATCGAGACAAAACTCCCTACATTCATTTAAAAGTAGCGTGAGCTTCTCATCACAAGCACTATTCAGGGTAGACGGGCTTGGTGTTAAACAGGTTATTTAATGGTGGTGTTAAAAGTGTTTAGGGGCTACCATTTCATTGTAGGGGATGCAGGATATCGCACAAAATGGCAAGAGAGGATAGATCCATTGATGTCCACAGCCTCTACTCGTTTTTGCTTCCTCTGGAACGACTGCTCCGATTTGGATCAGCCATCTGGCTGCTCTCCAATCTTTCAACTTGGTACCCACTCTTTTGCTTGACCTTCCCAGTGGCCCATGTTTCTTTGATTTCTTCCCCTTCTCCATCACCCCATTTTCGTTTTTTTTTTTTTTTAATACTGATATGGTGATGTGACGAAGAAGGAGGTAATACATAATGTTTCTGAGTGCCATTGGTGGTTCTGATTCTCCACCCCTGCTCCTGCGCAGTTCATTGGTTATGGAGCGGTTGCTCCCTTAATCTGCTTGTTCTCCTTTCTGACTGAATTTCTGCAGCAGTAACGAGTAAGAGGCTGCGTCGATCCTTTTCTCTCTGACCTTTTTGCACATATCTGCACATATGACACTGAAAAACAAATGCATGAAGGTGGAATAAACGCTAAGGTGCAAGGTGGGAACTAGCTACAGATGAGCTAGCCACTCAGGATCAGCAAGATGGATAAAAATGATAAGAAGTCCTGAGTGTGTTCTCGTTTCCCTGATCTAATGCCCATAACAAGAAGAATTTCAGTCAAGATTAGGTTCAAGTTAGGTGGATTTAAGTCTACCCAGTGTAACCTGGTCGGTTGAGAACTTCTGGAGAATCAAGTGAGATATGTCAGGGTGTTCTAGGTCCACATGTGTGTCTTTCGCCACCGCTAAGGTCACTGAATAAGATAACTAAAGCACGAGGTGGTTAGTGATCAACACGGAATAAGGTCATAATTCCCACAAAGTTTTGACTGACTCGAACATAAAAACTGACTCAAACTAACTCAAAAGAAAAACAAAAGAAAGAAACGAGTTAGTAAACGACGAAAACCCTCTCCCAGATTTACTTCACAACGTCCCTGGTGTGAAAATAAATCAGAGAGAATGTGAAAACAAGAATAAATTTTTTTTTGTGAGATACTTACCTGAGTGGAGCGGGCGCTCCACGAAAATTCTGAGTGTTCCATCGCAAGATCTCTGCCTGGAGCAGTCACTCCTTCAGCAACCCAGAATTTTTAAGTATCTCGGATTTTTCTGCTTTTTGACCTGAGACTCAATAAACTAAAACGAAAAATAAGCAAACAAAAACAAAACCAAGTTATATTTACACTTACCAGTGGGTTGCCTCCCACCAAGCGCTTGGTTTAAGTCACTAGCTTGACTAGGTGACAGTGATCAGTCGGGTTGATCATGAGGGCTTGTTCCAAAACAAGCTCCACAATCAGACATGTTCAACTTCAGAACTCTGCTCAGCAACCCCTTCACAACAACTTCTCCTTTCTCTCTCAGCTCATGTGTGAGAATTACTGTGACTTTAGAGAAAGGTTTAGAGGTACCCTTGCACTTTACCTCATACTCAATGGATTTCTCATCATACTTCCGCGGTATCAAAGTCATCATAGGGTCACCCTTGACCCTTTTCTTCTCGACTTTTTCTTTCACCTTTGCATTCCCACTGAGTTTCTTTGTATCAGTGTGAGGATCTCCATCCAGGACTACTTTGATCTCACTCTTTCCAAGAAGGGTACCTTGCTGCCTCTTGACACTCTCAGCTGTTTGAGCAAGCTGAACATCAATCCTCTTTATGTGGTTGCTCGCAGTATCATACTTTGTATTCAGCTCGGTGAACATGTTGTCCATCCTGGTGTTGAAGTCTGTAGAAACCTGATTCAATGCCTTACCCTGAATTTGCATACCCTGCAAAAGTTCTTGCATCATCATACTTAGACCCTTCAGCTCATCTTGTTGAATGTTCCCGGTAGCTGGAACAGCTTCCCGATTGCTCTGCGGTTGTCGCTGGTTCTGGTTCTGTATCTGCCCGGCTGTAGCTTGCTCCATGCTGAAGACGTGCCCTTGGTTATTTTTCAGTAGCTGATCAACCTTGGCAGTCAGTTCATCTATCTTCTGGGTCGATCCTTTTCTCTCTGACCTTTTTGCACATATCTGCACATATGACACTGAAAAACAAATGCATGAAGGTGGAATAAACGCTAAGGTGCAAGGTGGGAACTAGCTACAGATGAGCTAGCCACTCAGGATCAGCAAGATGGATAAAAATGATAAGAAGTCCTGAGTGTGTTCTCGTTTCCCTGATCTAATGCCCATAACAAGAAGAATTTCAGTCAGGATTAGGTTCAAGTTAGGTGGATTTAAGTCTACCCAGTGTAATCTGGTCGGTTGAGAACTTCTGGAGAATCAAGTGAGATATGTCAGGGTGTTCTAGGTCCACATGTGTGTCTTTCGCCACCGCTAAGGTCACTGAATAAGATAACTAAAGCACGAGGTGGTTAGTGATCAACACGGAATAAGGTCATAATTCCCACAAAGTTTTGACTGACTCGAACATAAAAACTGACTCAAACTAACTCAAAAGAAAAACAAAAGAAAGAAACGAGTTAGTAAACGACGAAAACCCTCTCCCAGATTTACTTCACAACGTCCCTGGTGTGAAAATAAATCAGAGAGAATGTGAAAACAAGAATAAATTTTTTTTTTTGTGAGATACTTACCTGAGTGGAGCGGGCGCTCCACGAAAATTCTGAGTGTTCCATCGCAAGATCTCTGCCTGGAGCAGTCGCTCCTTCAGCAACCCAGAATTTTTAAGTATCTCGGATTTTTCTGCTTTTTGACCTGAGACTCAATAAACTAAAACGAAAAATAACCAAACAAAAACAAAACCAAGTTATATTTACACTTACCAGTGGGTTGCCTCCCACCAAGCGCTTGGTTTAAGTCACTAGCTTGACTAGGTGACAGTGATCAGTCGGGTTGATCATGAGGGCTTGTTCCAAAACAAGCTCTACAATCAGACATGTTCAACTTCAGAACTCTGCTCAGCAACCCCTTCACAACAACTTCTCCTTTTTCTCTCAGCTCATGTGTGAGAATTACTGTGACTTTAGAGAAAGGTTTAGAGGTACCCTTGCACTTTACCTCATACTCAATGGATTTCTCATCATACTTCCGCGGTATCAAAGTCATCATAGGGTCACCATTGACCCTTTTCTTCTCGACTTTTTCTTTCACCTTTGCATTCCCACTGAGTTTCTTTGTATCAGTGTGAGGATCTCCATCCAGGACTACTTTGATCTCACTCTTTCCAAGAAGGGTACCTTGCTGCCTCTTGACACTCTCAGCTGTTTGAGCAAGCTGAACATCAATCCTCTTTATGTGGTTGCTCGCAGTATCATACTTTGTATTCAGCTCGGTGAACATGTTGTCCATCCTGGTGTTGAAGTCTGTAGAAACCTGATTCAATGCCTTACCCTGAATTTGCATACCCTGCAAAAGTTCTTGCATCATCATACTTAGACCCTTCAGCTCATCTTGTTGAATGTTCCCGGTAGCTGGAACAGCTTCCCGATTGCTCTGCGGTTGTCGCTTGTTCTGGTTCTGAATCTGCCCGGCTGTAGCTTGCTCCATGCTGAAGACGTGCCCTTGGTTATTTTTCAGTAGCTGATCAACCTTGGCAGTCAGTTCATCTATCTTCTGGGTGTCGGAACTATTCTCTTTCTTGGAGTGATCGCTCTCCTCGTTCTTATTGGCTGAGAGCCATGTTCTCAATCAGCTCAAACGCTCCATCAGTGGTCTGAGTCATGAAGTCTCCGTCGCTGGCAGAGTTCATAGCACTCTGAAATTCCCAGTCAACTCCATCATAGAAAATTTCCAAGAGGTAGTTATCATCAAATCCATGGTGAGGACATTCTTTGCGATAGTCATTGAAGCGCTCCCATGCGTCGCAGAAAGGCTCATCAGTGAGCTATCTGAAGGAGGTGAACTTGTTCCTCAATGCAGCTGTTTTCGCCTTAGAGTAGAAATGGTTGAAGAACACTGATCAGACATGTTCCCATGAAGTGAGAGAGCCGGTAGGGAGGGAGTTCAACCACTGTGCAGCTTTTCCATCAAGAGAGAATGGGAATATCATGCACTTGATGTAGTCTGGTGGTACGCCATTAGCGCGAGTGAAACTGTATACTTTTTCGAAGCTCTCAATATGCTCCATTGGAATTTTTGTAGAGAGACCAGAGAACACCTTTCTCTGTACTAGACCGATCAAAGCAGGCTTGATCTCGAAGTCCTGTTTGAGGCAGAGTGGAGGAACAATGGCAGAGCGCGTAGTAGGGATGTTACGCGGAAGGTTTCTCTTCCCGATCGGAACCGTCTATGCCTGCTGTTCCTGCTGCTGCTGAGCAGCTTGTTCCTGCGCTTGAATGGTCTGCTGCAACTGTTGCATATGTTGCTGCATGAGTGCCATTGCAGCAATAAGATCATCCTGATTGGCTTGATCACCCATAGTGGTGTCGGTTTGCCTTGGCTGTTGACGATTTGTTCTTTCGAACCTTGCTAGCCCCTGGTTGGTAAAAATGTAACTCTCCTTGTGCGTTTCTCCGAGTATGTCTACTGGTCATGCACCTGAAAAATTAGCTACAACAAAAAGGATAGAGCAAGTTAGAGGTCTTAGACTAAATAAATAACCGAAAAATAAAGGTAAAAAGATGGTCCCTGGCAACGGCGCCAAATTGATATTATGTGTATACGCACACCAATTACCCTAATGTGCACACTACCACAATCGAATAGTATGTCGATGTAGCACTTTAGGATCGAATCCACAGAGACCAATGATTACACTTTATTTCTATAGGATCAATATCAAGCTAAAACAATATTAGGGTTTTAAAGTTGATTTCGTAACAAGCAAGTAAGAGAATGATTTAAGGTTTTTCAGATGATTAAGATTGCTAGCCTAGGGTGGTTTGATATGGTGTTAAACAAGTGTGAGCCACACAATTATTCAAGTTCAATTAAGAGTAAGTCTAGAACTCGGATCACTCAGGTTGAATCAACCCACTCTCGTGGTATTGATTCCTTTGCAAGTCGGTCTTGATGCCTAAACTCTCGTTTGGATCAAGATGCGCTAGCAAACTTTAGAGATCAAGTCCGATATGTTCACAATACACCCTAATATCTACTCTCGCTGACTAGGGATGCAATACCCAATCATAACAGATCTAGCAACCTATTACACGGTTAATGAACAGGTTAAACCTAGGATCTAACACTAAGCGGTCAGTTTAATGCAAGCATTAAGAATAGTTATGAATGAAAACAATCAAGGGATTCACTTATCTATGTTTAACTTACGGATCTAACACCCTAACACCCTAAACTAAGCAAGTGGATTAATCAGCCATGGACAGAGAAATCACAGAGATAACAGATGAAGAAAACATGTCTGAATTAATAATAAAAAGCAAAAAGGGTTTAGAAATCTTCTCCAAAAGATGTAGAGATTCTTCTCCCTTAACAAGAGTACAAGTTTTCTCTCTCCAAAATCTCTCTAAAAAGTCACGTAGAATGTCTAGAACAATAAGAAAATATATATTGCAGGTCTCTGGCGGCTACATGAGAAAAAAGGGGGAAGCCCTAGGTAAAATCTCAAAATATTTGGAAACTTTCTTAAAAATCTCTGTCGCTGGAACAGGCACGCCAGACTGCTCTGCACGACTGCTCTGCGTGAAAAACTCCAAATTGCACTATTCTTCTCTTCTTTTCCTCCAACTGGTTTATCTCCCATCCAATGCAACTCCAGACCTGTAATGACTTGAAAAGGACTAGGAAGACTCGATAAAGACTTGAAAACCAATTAGAAAACATATATACACGATACCCAAAACACCATATATCAATGGTTCATGGACCTCCACAAATCAATTCAGTGGAATTGGATGGGTTTGGATAGCATGAGAAAGATCCAACTAATAGGGACACAGAACTTAAAGAGGCGTGAGACAGCACTACACTCGGAACTGGAAGCGCTAAGATGGGCAATGGAGAACATGCTACAACATTCGACCTGCCAGAGATTTGGAACAGATTGCAAGGACCTGATTTCAAAGGTAACGAACCCACAAGCTTGGCCAAACTTCTCAACTGAGCTGGAGGTCATTCAAATTCTCCAGACGTGTTTTCCGGACTTCAAGATCAACTACTTCCCAATGGTGCAAAATGAAAATGTTGATTCGCTGGCTAGGAATGCCCGTTCTTTTCTTAGATATCTTTGTTTTATTGGTTGTTCTATTCTGGTCTGATTACCTAGACCACCTCAAGCTTGAGTAATAGAATAGCCGTTTGATACCAAAAAAAGACTAAACCGAATTTGATCGTAACTCATGAGTTCTCTGGTTTCGTCCAACTATCCTCTTGGAATGCAAGTTCACACTCACACAGCCAATCTATATTGGTCTCTTACGGTCGGTGTGTCGATCGGGCTGGCCTGGCCTGGCTCAAAACCCGCAAAGCCCATTGCTATTTAATCCCGGCCTGGCCCGCAAAAGTTATGGGCCTATATTTCAAATCCCGGCCTGGTCCTAAACGGGCTATAGAACTTTTTGGACTTTTTTGAGCTTTTGTTATGTCTTGCCGGCATATATAAATCACTATTTCACACCTAATTGAGTAACAGAAATACGCACCTTCTCACATTACGTCTTTCAAATGATTGAGATGGAGAAGAACACAATTTCTAAAACCATATGTTTTTATGAAATCCAGTTAAACTAAAAAAGATGTGTAACTTAAAAACACCAAATAAGATAATAATAATAATAATAATAATAATAATAATAATAATAATAATAATAATAGCAAATAGAAATAAAACAAAAGCATTTCAACTTTGATGCAGTAGAAATTGTAGGATCAAGTTATTCTCAGTGGTTTCTACATTCTCATCGTCATCAAGAGTACATATAAAATATAAAAGATATTAAAATTTGACAAATATATCAATATAAAATAAAACTTTATAAATACTAATATGTTACCTAGATCCGGAACGTAAATCCTTCCAACCAAATGCGTGTATAAATCAGTGCTTCAACATGTTTTGGTAGGAGACGACTTCAAGAAATCTTGTTTTAATCCATTAGACATGCCATTTACTTTATTCAGACATGAAGATCCATCAAAGCAGCAATTAAAACTCAAATTTGGAAAGAAAAGCTTGCGATAGAAAAAAAAGAAAGAACATATTTTTCAGTATCGTAAATATTGTTGCTCTCGCATTGGCACAGCTGCTGCTCCCACACACAAGTGAAGCTTTAGAGCACCATTAATGGGAGTGCTTAAGGGGTTGCTTAGGGGTGGGATCCACCATAAGAGAGGAAGAAGCGTTGCTAAAAACGCCAAATTAAGCACCGAGGCTTGCACTGTTTCATGGGCCCCACTGACACGTGGCGGTCCGTGATTGGTTCGTTTTTAATTTTTTTTTTTTTTAACCAGACAAAAAATATATATATATATATATATATATATAAGCACCCCAAATGGGTTTATGGGTTAAAGATGCTATTAGCTAGTAGAAATGAGAACTAAAGAATACCCTAGGCCACGGTATCTTATATGAAAGACATTCGTGTGTACGTGTCATGTTTTTTTTTTGTTCCAGTTATTTTACAACAGTACAAAAGAAAAAGAAAAAGGTGATGTTAGTTTTATTGCATTATCTAATAAGTAACTAAAAATCTTGTTCAAAAAATATCAATAAATAAAAAAAAATCTAATAAATAATACCTTTCTCTGTTAATACTTAGCAGGTACTTGGAGTTGAATCTTTATCGGCAATAGATTGGCTTCAGTTAGTTACTCATTATCTGCGGCATTATCCCAAGACCCAAATGCAAAGATAATTTTACATTGCATATATATATATATATATATATTAAAACTAAAACTACATTGCATATTATTCAGTAAGGAAAATATGACCGATGTTTTTTGGGGTATCGATGATGATTTCGGGGCGATTGGCGACTCAAGGGGCGAGTCGAAGGCGATTCGAAAGGAATCTCCATCTTCTCCCATGGAAATGGCTCTATGGCTAATCTTAGGGGAGTTTCTTGTCAGAGGGAATTCTTCTCAGCCATATGGATAAAATTGGAAGATTTCCAAAATATTTTGGGAGATTTACAAAAATCTTTAGAAAATATCTTCTTTTCCAAAAAAATTTCGGAGAAGATATGTGTTTATCTAGGATTGAGGGTATTAGCGCTATTAATATTAACACAAGGCTCTTGTTTTCTTAGAAGCTGGCGAGCAAGATCTCTATTCTTATTGCTAATGGGTGAGAATTTGGCTGCAGTATTGAAAGGGATGTCGCTCAGAGAAGACAAGTCTATAGTCATATAAGAGGATGACAACTTCTGTGCGATGGAAAGGGGAGGGCGAAGCCTCTTGGGACATCTTCTGAATCCGGATTGTCAGAACATGGATAGAATGTTGAGAACAATGCCAAAAATCTGGAAGGTGTATGAGCAATTCAGGGGGCATTGCGTTTACCAAGGAAGGGTTTCAATTTATCTTTGATCTTGAAACCGACATCCAGATGGTGCTGAAGCAAGGGTTTTGGATTTTCGATGACTGGGGTATGGCTATGGAAAGGTGGGTGGAAACGCCACCACCAAATTACCTGCAAACAGCAACGATATGAGTGAGGTTGCATAATCTCCCAGTCAACTATCTCATGATGCAGTGGCACACGACCTTGGGCATGTAAAATTGATAGATTTTGATCCTTCGAAGCCTCATATCCTTGAGTATGTAAGGGTCCAAGTAGTTCTGGATATCAATCAGCCACTACGGGATAAGAAGTCAGTGACTTTACCTGGAGGTAGAATTGAGTATGTAGATGTTGAGTATGAAAGAGTGAGGAAGAAGTGCTTTCACTGCCTGAGACTTTCTCATTAAAAACAAAAGTGTCCTCTCCTTCATGGCTTGCAAAATAAAGAGAAAGGGGTGGTATTTCGACAGAATGCAGTTGAGGTACAATAGTCGGGTGTGAGACAGCATCACAGTGATCTTGTCGACCAACTGATGCCCTTAACGGCACCAACTATACTGCCCGGATTCGAGCCACATCCTTCAATTGTGGCTCCAGAAGTCTTTGAAAAAATGAGACTATACATGGATTACGTTGATCTAGAGGAAAGAATAATCAGAGAGGCAAAAATGAGGAAGACTCTCCAGGAACTGTCTAAGGACCCAATTGCCAGAGACCATATCTCAGATTGGAAAGAGCACGACTGGTTTCCTCGGAAATCAATAGAGACAGAGGAAGATTTATCGACTTCAGTAGAGTTGATACTGCCTTTGTTCCTATTGTAGCAGAATCATCGTCTTATGGTTCCTAGAGACTACCTGAAATGTTGGAAGATGAAGAGGCCAGAAGGGAGGTGGTGGCTGACTCCACAATGAGGTTGGATGAGAATAAAGGTTCGGAGCAATGCATGTCGGTGAATGAGCAACATAGGCTCTTAAATAAAAGAGGAGAAGAAGGATATACTGCTGACCAAGAATATGGGTTACAACTGGGTAATATGAGAAGTGGAGGCTTTGTAATGGGCGTTGGGACCTCCAACGGAGCAGCACGGAGTAGTCGCAGTAGAAAAACACATAGTAGCTACTCTTCTTGGGTACGACGTAACCAGAATAAACGTAGAGGCACTCAGGAGGCAGATGCCATGGCTCAGCAGAGCAGAGAAGAGGGTCAAATAAAACGCAAGGCGCATGAGGGTGAAGTCTCGTCTAAGATGGCGAAACAAGTGAAGGGTTTGGTGGTTTCCCCGAAACCATCCAATGATCAATGACGACGCTCAGTTGGAACTTTCGGGGATTGAAGAGCAACTTGACATTTCGACGCCTAGAGGAGATGTGTCGTGAGCATCTTCCGGATTTTTTGTTTCTCCTAGAGACTAAAAAATCTAATGACTACGTGAATGGTGTTACATGATCGTTGGGTTATGACCACTCTTTTTGGTGAATCCAGTGGGTCTTAGTGGAGGTTTAGCGCTTTTTTGGAAGAAGTCGTATGAAGTGGAGATTTTGAGATAAAGTAGTAGGATTATAGATACGAAGGTGAAGGCTGGCAACCTTGTATACTATATGACATTTTTCTACGGAGATCTAGTTAGACAAAGAAGGAATGAGTTTTGGACAGAGTTGAAGTCTATTGGCTTGAATCGGAATGGTGGTTGGGGCTTAGCTGGCAACTTCAATGAGTTTATGAGCAGTGAAAAAAAGCTTGGTGGTCCGGTTCGGGTTGAGAGCTCCTTTTATCAGTTTCGTTCTATGGCTCGCATATGTAAGATCAAGGAGATTCCGAGCTCTGGGGATAAACTCTCTTGGGCAGGAGTAAGGGAGGTGATTACAAATGGTGTCAAGGAGAATGTTTGGATCCAGTGTCGGCTAGCTAGAGCCTTTGAAAATCCAGAGTTGTTTCGTCTCTTCCCTCGCTCTCATCTGTAATATCTCGAACGGTTGGGGTCTTATCATAGACCTATCTTTCTCAGCATGGTGGCTCAGAGTCAGATCCGGAGAGGAAGATTTATATTTGATAAGAGATGGTCGTCGCAGCCTGCAGTGTGTGATATAATCAAAAAACATTGGAGATCGGTGGAAAGATAAGATGGAAGGGACGTGCCATCGGTGATCTCATCTTGTCGCTAAGAGCTGGCAAAGTGGAAGAGAGGTGATGCAGGAAATTCTAAGAAACAGATTATGAAGCTACGTCTGCAACTCGAGGAGGAGGAGACAAAACTTGTTCCTGACTTGGTTATGATAGCAGAGATAAAGCTGCAGTTGACCCATTTGTATCAAGAAGAAAGCTTCTGGAAACAGAAGTGTAAAAACAAGTGGCTGGTTGCGGGTGATCTAAACACTAAGGTCTTTCATGGTTGGACAAAATCAAGGAAGATGAAGAACTTGATACATGCACTAGTAGACTCAGGTGTAGAGCAAACAAAAGAGGACGCGTAAAGAAGTTAAACAAGGCTATGTGTGCAAGTAAAGAGAGAGTGATATAGAAAGTGAGAGATGTGTTTCGAGGTAGAAGTTAGTTGATGGTATCTTGTGAACAAGTGAGTCCGACATTTGAGAACAACCAGTTCAAAGTGTAGTTATTTTCTTGAGAGGAGTTAGTTCTTTCTTTTAATATGTATTCTTATTTTGCTAAACTTCAATTCTTATGTAACAAATAACTTTAATTCGAATTTATTCAGTTTCATTAAGTTTTAATATATTCACACTGTTATTTTAATTTTGTTAAATTAATAATCTGATAAAAAATCAAATAGTAATAAAAAATAATCTTCAAATATTTTGGAAAGTCAACATAAAAGAGTGGTCAGAAATTTATCAGAAAATGGATTGATAATTTTGACCACTTTCTGCTGCTTGTTTTTTACGACAATTCCGTCGACTTAATATGGTCAAAAAAAATTGACCATTTTCTGACCAAATTTATTTTCTGGCGGAACTTTTTTGACGGTTTAATGTGATTAAAAATTGGTCAAAATAGAGTGTTTCTGACCATTTTCTAACAGAATTAAAGGTCAGAAATTAAACTATTTCTTGTAGTGACACATTACAAATTTAATTAAATGGTGGAAATGTTTCCAGGTACTGTATAACTCTATAACTTTGTCTTGGTTTTTATGCGAATAAGTGATATTTGAACATGAGTATTGACATCTTGTATTTTTGTTTTAGGAGGCATTGGTTGTAACGGGAAAATATATTTTACAGTCTCTATTGTTAAAGAGAAGCTATGAAAACTAAGATGAACATGAGCCATGTCAAGAGCATTTTTCGTATTTTACATTCTACACTGCCAAAGAGAAGCTATTCAAACTATAAGGTAAAATGAATAATTAAATGAAGTTTTTCATATTTTAAGACAGAAGTAAAGAAAGAATGAAGTGTATGTTGTACTTTATTTCGTGCATCAAATGATGTTATCTAATATAATTATATAACTTATCTTAAGAAAATTAGGAGAGAGATTAAATCATTAAAGGTAAAAGACAATGTGATAGTCCCTGTAGAATCGGGATTAATTTGATTAGTTTATTATATATATAGTTGAATGTATAAGATTTTGCCAAACCAATCGTAGTCCAGTGGTTCTGGTGCGTGGTATTTATCTATAGGACCTGGGTTCGAGGCAGGATGTGTTTTATGTAAATTTGAATTTTTCTTTAATGAATGGAAATTTACAAAAATATTCCCATCTTATTCCTTTCACGTGTCGCAGAGAAACCCTATTTTTGTGTTTTTATTGTTTTTTTTATAGTTATTCTTGAGTGTTTTTACTGATTTTTCTTATATATGTGCCCATTTTTGATAGATTTAGAGAGAAAATTATGATTTTGAGTTTCCAATTTGAAAATCGAATTTTTTGTTGAAGATCTGAGTTTTTATAACTATGATGTAAAATTTAACATTTTTTAAGTATGATATTTAAAACTAATTATAAACATGAAAACACATTGTTCGCTAAACTGAAACATAGTCGCAACTACAATAAAACATATATCCTCTATATATTAAAAGAGAAACATTACAACATTTGAGATACCTATGTGTCATCACCACAATGATTCTTAAAATTTCTAGAGAAATAGGTTGATCCATCTAAATATATAATAAGTTTTTTTATTAAACTAACCATAAATTAATTATGAATGTTCTTCATTCTTTCCATAAATAAAAATTATGGATGTTTTTTATGTAAATTTGAATTTTTCTTTAATGAATGGAAATTTACAAAAATATTCCCATCTTCTTCCTTTCACGTGTCGCAGAGAAACCCTATTTTTGTGTTTTTATTGTTTTTTTTATAGCTATTCTTGAGTGTTTTTACTGATTTTTCTTATATATGTGCCCATTTTTGATAGATTTAGAGAGAAAATTATGATTTTGAGTTTCCAATTTGAAAATCGAATTTTTTGTTGAAGATCTGAGTTTTTATAACTATGATGTAAAATTTAACATTTTTTTAAGTATGATATTTAAAACTAATTATAAACATGAAAACACATTGTTCGCTAAACTGAAACATAGTCGCAACTGCAATAAAACATATATCCCCTATATATTAAAAGAGAAACATTACAACATTTGAGATACCTATGTGTCATCACTACAATGATTCTTAAAATTTCTAGAGAAATAGGTTGGTCCATCTAAATATATAATAAGTTTTTTTATTAAACTAACCATAAATTAATTATTAATGTTCTTCATTCTTTCCATAAATAAAAATTATGGAATTGCCTAATGTGACTAAAATATATGACAATTAATGATTTTGAATAATAAAGATTTGAAAAAAATTAGTGTATCATCTATAATGTTTTTCAATTTCAGCTTATTAAATGAATTGAACAACCACATTAATCATATAATATAAATTTAGATTTTTTCTTATATGTTATATTTTGAATTTTAAAAATGAATCTAAATTACTAAAACCGTTAAAAGTCTCACACTAAAATTTCGTGAACCATGGTTAAAATTTTTGTTGTGATAAGATACAAATGATTACAAAATCATAAAAGTATGAAGACTCATTTAATAAATATTAAGATTAACAATATATATATATATAACTATATACCATATAAAATACATAAATAATTTAATTTTGATATTTTTTTTGAACAATGTTTTTTGAAAAAAGCTTTGAACAAATATTGACAACTTAATAGTTTAATTTTAAACTTTGCATTGAATTTTTTAAAAAAATTATAAATTAGAAAACTATAAACATCACACAGTGAAATTTTTTGTTATCAGTGATTTAAAGTTTTTGTCACAAAAAAATACAAATGATCAAAAAAAAATATGAGTAGAAAAAATATTTAATAATATTAATAGTAAAAATATACTATATATCTATGTTAATATTATTTAAATTTAATTATAGAACATATAAAATAAAAAAGTGTTTGTTTGGATAAATACATTTTATTTAAGTGTTCGTATCAATTTGATAATATACGTAATAGTAACTGAATTTTTAATATTTAATATAATTTTTTATATTTCATAATATGTAAAATAATATATAATACGTAAAAATAATTTATATATAATATTCATTCCGCGCAAGACGCGGATCTTAACCTATTACACAATTAAATCATGTATATCATAATCATGTATCACTTCTTTATTAGTACTTAATATGTTTAAAAAATTAAAAATTGCAAAGCTGTGAATATATGGGTTTGGTAGGGACTGCATAGATTTTTTATAACATTTTTGCATAGGGTCAAACAGTGTCCGACCCATTTCACTCAAAAGAAAATTTTGCTGACCCAAAATCAAAATTGCAAACTCAGCCACGATCCACTCTGACAATAATTTCTTTTCTTAGCGGATTGATGTTTCAAACTCAAGATTTTGATGGAAGTTTTGTTAATAAAAGTTTTTTTTCCAAAAAGGATTATGCAGATTTAAGAGAAAAGAGAACATCTTTTTTTAATAAAAGGCGAAAGGTTAGTCTTGTTTGTCCTATCTACACATATTTATATACTTCAGTTCTGCATTGTTCCTTAGTTGTATAACCAAAGTAGGGTCTTAAGTATTTGATATATATCGAGATATTATTGGCTTTGCGGATCATTAAATCCCATTTTAATTAAGCAGCCCAGTAAAGTCGTTAATGCGTTGCCATTTGGAGCGAGATTAAAATTATGATGAGTCTTTTTGCGTCTTAAATTTCCGTAAGGTTCATCCTCTGCTTTTGATGCGTGAGTTGGCTTTTGATACAACAGCTTTGAGTTGAGCAGTTGTGCATTGGCCGATTCTATTTGTATTAAAGCTTATCAAACGACTACGAGAACCATAAGGCATTAAACTTATCAAACGACTACGAGAACCATAAGCATGAACTGAATTGAGTATATAATCTTATATCATTAAGGTAATTTGCCAACAAATCAAGAAAACAGGTTTGCAAGTTTTCTGAATTAAGAAAAAACTACTATACATACAATTTTGAAAAGAAATATTTAACTTAAAATTGACTAGATGATATAAAAAATAATATTTAACTTAAAATTGACTAGAAGATATAAAAATAATATTTAACTTAAAAATTGTAGGGCTTTAACCAGAACGGAGCCCTTCCAGAAATTCTCGAGAGCCCAAGACAAGCTTAGGCTCAGGAGGGGGTTTGGAAATAGTTTTCAACCAGCAATAGACGCGCCTCGGTTAGTACCTAATAAGCTGCGTCATTGCCCCAAGCGCAAAGATGGGTTTCTTCAGTTGAAAGTCTCGTATTTTATAGGCAAACAAAATCTATGACCTTCTATACTGCCTCCGATGTGGGACGCGTTAACTTAACCAAAACCATTTATGGGTTGTTTTAACTTAAACTGGTCCTGATTATAAAAAGCCCATTAATCACTTTTAAGGTTTTCGCTTGACTAGAAGTTTGTGACGAGAGAGACAATGTTCAAACTCCCTTGTTCCCTGATCCTCTCTTTTATCCCCCCCATCTATTCACTCCGAGGAACGAACCCCATGTAAACGAAGTAAAACTAATAGAAATATTATACAATTTATAGAGTCATCACATAACCTTAAAGATGCTATTTAGTCAATAAGCATATGTATTAATAATGAAAATTGGACACCGGCAATGCCAGTAGAAATATCTAAAAGAACATCAAACAAGTAATAAAAAGAAAATAAGAGCATCAGGGAAGACATCCCCGCCAGCTTGGAAAATCGTCCAATAGGAAGGTTGCTTTTTGCGAAGTCATACATATATGGGCTTGCACGATTTTTTGTTTTCCGTAGGTTATGGACTCTTCTTTCTGGGCCGCAATGCAAACCAAAAGAAAGCCCGTCTCACCTACCTCTTTCTTCCTGATTCGCCTTTCTAGGGTTCATCGTCACTTTGAGGATCCGATTCCTTCTACCAGCAATGGTGGTTCTGAAATGGCGTGAAACTCGACGCTTCGTCACTAATCTTCGCGTCGGAGTCTGTTCATGTCGTTCCCGTTTCGATTCTTCACCTACCAACGGTTTCAAGTCGCATTGATTCAACGTAATTAACCAAAACTTAACTCTTCATGGCCACTACAACCAAGATCTCGCATTCAAAGACTCTTATATAGCTTCGAGGCGGTGACTCTCACCTATAAAAAGGTATGGCTTGGCTTCATCTTCGAGCATCATCCTCACAAATCCTAAAATTGAGAGAAATATTATATTCTGTATAATGGCTACCTCATTTGTCTTGCTCTCTGATTTGGAGGCTGGAAGTTGTTCTTCTTACACGGTGGAGGTTCGGCTGCTCATATTCTTGAAAGCAAGAATGTGATCATGTTTGATTTTTTCGTGGTTGAATCTAAACGTGATCATGTTTGACTTAGTAATTCACTATGAGACTTACCAGAAATCTCTTGCGGAGCACCAAAACCCAAACACGTTGAAGAGGCTGAATGAGGCTGATAGAGCCAAGAAGATTTGTCGTATCAATAGTATATCGATCCCACTATTGGTGAGGCGGAGCGTCAAAACGGTAATCTGGTTTTGTAGTTCTATCTTGGTAATGCGAGTTATACTAACATCATTTTGTGTTTGTAATACAGATAATAAGTTATTCAAGGAGCAGGAGTATCATAATGCTGTGAGACATCACACTGAAGCGATACAAAGAAATCCAAAAGAACCAACAGTAAGTCCAATTCTAATCATCTTATGTGCTTAACTGTTGTGTATAAAGGCTTCACTGATACGTCTTCATTTCGGTTTAGGGCGAACCAGTGAGCTAAGATTATTTTATTTTCTTCTTCTTCCAGACTAGGCCTAGGGGAATGCAAGACCCAGGAATCAAGAACATTCTCACAGATATGTAATGAGCCAGGTAATGAGACAAACTTTGATCTCTAGATATGTTCTCGATTTACAAATCAATGTTTGGTTATTTGTTGCAGCAATCCATCTTGATGTTAATGATATCTCACCAAAATCCAAAGTCTTTTAACAGATTCTGTATGATTTCAGGAGAATTCACCAGCAGCACAACATGCACACCCCGATGATCATGATCAAATCCAAAAGCATATAAAGATAAACCCAGATTTTTTACTTTTTGTAGCTCTCAAACCAAAATCAAGTTCCACCCATTGTTTCAGGATAATCTGATGTAACATTTTCTTATATCAATTGTGTCTTTATAAGACAGATACTTGAATTACTTACATAACTGCATAGGTAAAACAAACTCACAAAAATTCTTCAGTACGTAGGGTTAGTTCTGAACAAGAAAAACAAAATGTTAAGCAGCAACTTCTTCATCCCTGGATGAAAGTTCAGAGGATGATGCAAGCTCTTGGTGTTTTGTTGAATGTTCAGTTTAGGACTTACGTGGGATGAAGATGAGGCTCAGAAGGATGAGATACCTACACGACTATCCGACGGCCAACACCAGTAATATAATTCAACAATTATTGAAAGAACAAGAACAAGAGAAAACTAAAAACATGAAAAAAATCATCAATACCCAAGCCGGATAGTTTTTTTTTTCCACAAAGAAGCCGGATAGTTCTTGACGCCTGACATCTCAATATCACTCAAAAGGATGACCAAATTGATTGAATAACGAACAAACAAAAATTGATTACAAAAGAAAGTATATCTCTAATATAGTCTTATACACAACAAAAACATATACACAATAAAAACATACAAATAAACACAACATGTATCTAATTATTCGATGCTATTAGTCTCCAACCACCATCACTACCATCAAATCTACATTATAATGAGTCAGTTTCATCACTCCTGATGCGACACGTCAGCAGGTAAGTGGGCTCCACTTTTTAAAAGTGTGAAAAAATGTCAAGTCTGTGGCTCGAACACGGGTTATTGTGATATAAACACCAACATTTATACCACTAAACTAAATGATACTTTTTATATTGATTACCGAAACTAATATATATTTATGAAGGATTTCTTATAGTGGATCTCACACATAACTGTAATATTTTAATACTCACGTGTAACTTTGATCATCGAAACCTATTTAGTAAAATCCGCATTCTGGCCCAATAAAACTTATAAGTGGGCTAAATCTCTTTTGTATGTATATAGGATTTTTATAGTACTCTGTCTCCACCGATAAACCGAAGCGTTACCCTTTTAGCTTATCAACAAAAATTCTGAAACTTTTCATCTTCACCTCTCTATATCTCCAACCATCAGTTATGGTACCGTTTCACCTCTGAAACGATCCGTCTCAATTCCTCAAACAAACCTTGAGACTCATATCTCTTATTAAATTACTCCTAAATTGAACTGTCGCAGCTTTTAGCCAACCTTCGAAGATGTCAGCCTCCAGTGTTGTTGTTGCTTAATCGGTCGTTGTCCCCGCCACCTTTCTTCGCCTAAAACATAGTACCTAGGAAAAGGTAATGACAAATTGACTTTCTATCGAATCTACGTTATAATGAGCCAGTTTCATCACTCCTGATGCGACACGTCAGCAGGTAAGTGGGCTCCACTTTTAAAAAGTGTGAAAAAATGTCAAGTCTGTGGTTCGAACCCGTGTTACTATAATATAAACACCAACATTTATACCACTAAACTAAAGGATACTTTGTATATTGATTACCGAAACTAATATATATTTATGAAGGATTTCTTATAGTGGATCCCACACATAACTGTAATATTTTAATACTCACGTGTAACTTTGATCATCGAAAACCTATTTAGTAAAATCCGCATTCTGGCCCAATAAAACTTATAAGTGGGCTAAATCTCTTTTGTATGTATCTAGGATTTTTATATTACTCTGTCTCCACCGATAAACAGAAGCGTTACCCTTTTAGCTTATCAACAAAAATTCTGAAACTTTTCATCTTCACATCTCTATATCTCCAACCATCAGTTATGGTACCGTTTCACCTCTGAAACGATCCGTCTCAGTATATATAATTCTTCAAACAAACCTTGAGACCCATATCTCTTATTAAATTACTCCTAAATTGAACTGTCGCAGCTTTTAGCCAACCTTCGAAGATGTCAGCCTCCAGTGTTGTTGTTGCTTAATCGGTCGTTGTCCCCGCCACCTTTCTCCGCCTAGAACATAGTACCCAGGAAAAGGTATTGACAATTTGACTTTCTATGGAATACTATATACCATATTTTTTTAATCAATATTCAAGCTATCAGTTTTAATACTTTAAGCGTATGTTTCTCTGGGCGGAATTCCGAGATCCACGGTTCTATCCCAGTTCGTGTGAATCACTACCATCCATCGCTACGATAGGGGGTCGATCGTGAAAGTTGATTGATCGCTTTGAAGTTGTCCGATTAACTAATATGATGTAAACTCTGTTGTGTTGGGCTATAACGGAAAGTTATTTGGTTGCTAGGACTAACAGAGGCTGCAAGGCCGGGTACGTCTCAGGCGGAGCTGAAGGACGGTACAACAAGAGCGCCTATTGTCCGGTTTTTGTCGTGCCAACGTGCTATGGAACTTAAGCCTTCCTAGGAGAATCCAAATCACTTCGAAACGTCGGCTGTCATTTTCAACAGGTACCACCAAGATGTAAATTTTTTTTATGTTTGTGGTGTGGTTCGACTCAAGATTGAAACTTTTGCTGATGAAATATTGATTTTGTGGATGCATGTCAATTAGATTTAAGAGGCTACAAACTGTCCACTGTACATTGGCAAGGAAAAATGGCTATGTATGGTTCAGTTGTAACACCGATGTGGTGCAATGGGGATGGAAATGGTAACCAAAGGTGTGCATAATGCTATTGAGTTCCTCAGCGATGATTCCCCTGACATGGATGTGATCAGAATCTCTGGTGAGTTCCTTTTGTATGGTATTGGTTTGATTTTAAAACAATGTCTTTTAGCTTAGCGTCATCTTGAGACTTAAAAACTTGAAATTTATTGGTAAGATAACTTCTTCTCCGACATTAACAAACATGCTGCAGTGAACTGCATC
This sequence comes from Brassica napus, assembly GCF_020379485.1. NCBI lineage: Eukaryota > Viridiplantae > Streptophyta > Magnoliopsida > Brassicales > Brassicaceae > Brassica > Brassica napus. Next base: position 42,830,960 of record NC_063452.1, read on the forward strand.
GAGGGACATGGCAGTAATTAGAAGAGATATAGGGAACAAGGTGTTGAAAACGAGTGTGTCTGGCTTGGTGGAGCTCAATATACTCAAGAACCTCACCGTCTATGTTGTTGCAGGCTCTCTAAGTCGATTCAAATCTCATGCCAGCAACATAGTGTTTGATGTATTCATAGCTACTTGCCAAGATCCAGCCCAAAACATGGAGAGCTCTCAAATTGATGGAAGCAATCACCGTACCATCACTATCTCCACCATCACTGAAGATACCATCATAGAGAACCAAGGTTGTCTAATTTTACTTGTCATCACGTTCATGTATTTCAGGAGCACAGTGAGAACATTCTTCCAAGCAGTGAAAGTGACGTAGGATTGGCAGCATCATCGGGCCTGTCTGTTTTGGGAGACAAAGTCGATGAGGAATGTGCTGCAGCAAATCCTCCAGAGATTTCAGACGCTCAGAACAACCGCAAGTGCTGCCGTGAGTGATTGGAAACATCTATTATATTCCTATCAGTCCGTCAACGTCCTTTCTATGCATTTTTAAAAACTGCTATTATCTTTGTTTTCCATCATAAACTTTGGATATTTGTTCCCTTGCATGTTTTCTCTGTTCGGAGATTTTATTTCTATTTTGGATTATTAATGAAACGTCGACGGGTTCTAACTCATACAAGATTTGTCAGTGGTGTATTTTTTTTGGTTTACCTATTTCTGACATTTTTTTTTGTCCACCATAAACTATTTTTAACAAAGTCGAGTAAAACTCTAAAAATAAATAATTTTGCAACCGTATAATTTTATAAATTTTTCTAGAGTTATTAATTTTTTTAAAAAAAATAGTTTATTACAATTCTGTATTTTTGAAATTAATTTAGGTAAAATAAAAAAATAATTTAATTTATTGTTCGATAAAATTGTTTAATTTTTTGAATTCAAATTTTATATTTTGTTCCTTACACTATTTGTTTTATATACTAACAACTACCTAAGTAAATACTAAACAACTTCATAATTTTTATCTTTTGAACATGAAAGCGCTAATAAAGCTAATGGTCGATCAAATCATTACGAAAATAATGCATATGAATTCGCCGGTCATTCTTATATCAACTTAATCAAACTGTGTGACTTCTAAATGTTATGTTCATCACCATTATATACAACACGGAAAAACAAAAGTGGAAAAAAATAAACGACAAAATCCCGTACACAAAACTACACAACGATCGATAACTTATCCGGGTCTATACCCATAGTCTATATTATTAAAAGAGAAGTACCCATTAAAAATACCCCTTAGTTTTTAAATTTAATTATACTTCCATGCCACTGAGAATTAAATTGGATTCCCTATTTTAATGCTTGTCTTTTTCAGTTAGATTAATGTGTTTTCCTTAAATAAATTTGAGTTAAATGTAATTAAATAAACTTTAAAATCTATATCTAGATTAATGTGCTTTCTTTAAATAAATTTGAGTTAAATGTAATTAAATCATTAAAATCTATATTATTAAAAGAGAAGTATCCATTAAAAATACCCCTTAGTTTTTAAATTTAATTACACTTCCATGCCACTGAGAATTAAATTGAATTTCCTATTTTAATGTTTGTCCTTTTCAGTTAGATTAATGTGTTTTCCTTAAATAAATTTGAGTTAAATGTAATTAAATCAACTTTAAAATACACCTATTTTAACAAGCTATCAAAACAAATATTAACAAACTATTGAAACAACCTAAACTATGAAAAACAATTTAAAAGTTAGCTTCCACGCTTTTGGTCTTATAATACGTATATATTACCATATATAAACAATATTAATGCTTATTAATATAACTTACCAATAAAAAATTTTGCATATATATTAGACGTGATTCACTTATGTTCAAACTTTTTTTTATTATAAACTTTTTGGAATATTATCATCAATTTTTTTAATAAAAAAAGGAATAATCCAGCAATATCAGTTTCATATTTTGAATATAAAATTAACTTTATTCCCATGATTTTAGTTAAAATAGGCGAATCAATTTATATCCTTTCCAATTGGGTTTTTATAATAGTTGTAACTTTTGACCTAAACGCATGATATACTAATAATACATTTCAATCATACAATTAAATATGAAAGAAATGTCAATATAAAATTTGATCAAACATAGTATATATATATATATATATACATCCAATCTTTTTGTATATTTACATAACTGCTCCAACACACATTTAATAAATATAAATATATATATATATATATATATAACACGATACATTAACAAAATATATGATATACATAAATCGTTACATAAAACACCCGTGCGGTCAAGCTCTAGTGTATATTATAATGGGATAGTTTAGTCTCTCAGCAAATGGGACCCACAACCAATTTGTGTTCTTAATCGATCCTAGGCTTCCGTATGTTTTATGGCGTTGATGCTCGGTGGCCCATTAACAACGTACAGCCCAATTTAACTTCCGTCTTCGACGGAACTGTGATTGAAAAAGAAAATTCTACTGGTCCACTTATCTTCGTCTTCGATGAGATCTAGAGTTCCTCCATGAAAGCACCAGCCTCACAACACCAGACGTTTAATTTTCTAATGATCAAATTAAATACATCAACTGTTAATCTTCCTCTTTCTATACATCTCACACCTTTTACTCGGGCCATCAATAATGATTGGGTTTCGTAACCGCTCGAGGGTCTCTGCTATATATGTAGTTCATGTTATGCAACGATACCTTGCCTCTCATTTCAATTCAAAGCTTTTCTCATCCAGAGAAGATTTCATCAAGTCATCGAGAATGTCTTTCTCTGCTGTTTCTGTAGTTCAAGCCGTCCGCCATTCATAGTTAAGAAAAATAATGAATTTATGGGAATCACCCTCATCTTCCCTGATGAGAAGGTATCATACTCTTTGCTCTCTCACGAATCATACAGTACAAATCTGTTTCATGAATCCTTAAAATAATGGCTGATTTTACTGCTCTCTCTTCATATGCAGAACTCTTCAAGCTCTTGCAAACACATTCTTAGAACTCCCTTGTAAAGCATTCTTAAACATTTCCTTGCAGTATTACTACTCCACAACCAGTGTTTTATATTTGCTTTCATTCTAAACATAATGTTGCAGATGTTGATGGCCAAATTCAGTTCGTGAAAGGGGCTGACACGTTAGCGGTCAGCTGATCTATAAAAATATATTGCATTTCTCCATTTTAGCCTTATTTGAAATAGTTTTTGTATTCTCAAATACCAGTTTGGTGGTTGTGTACTTGTCCTTACGGGGACGACGCTGCAGCAACGCTTAGGGGTCTTCTAAACTCAGGGGATAAGACCCAGTATGTCATAGTGGTCACTGCTGCCAATCCAAAAATATTTGGAGGTTGGTCTTCTATTTTAAAACATTAACATAGTATTTTTGAGTTGTTGCATTACGTGAACTTTTGGTGTCTTATTGGTTCACTCTTTCGATTGTAGAATGAGTTTTTGAATTTGTTGCCTTTGGATTGTACATCTTTTGTACAAGGATTACCAAGGCGACCAAAAGCTCACTATCACCACTTACTCTTCAACCGGTTGGAATAAAGCTTTGCTCTTTATGTGATGATTAGTCTTTGTTATAAGCTTTCTTATTAGAAGTCATAAACTTTACTCTCGAGGTTTGTTTTCATGTGATGAAGTTGATGTTTTTCTTTTGTAGTCAATCACTACAAGTTGAACAAACAAGGGAGATTTGTTTGTGGGTGATGTAGCTACCCAAGTCAAGATCACAAGAACTTCACTGCTGATATCAAAGTTGCCTCTGATTCTTCTGTAAGCAATAATTCTTAAGACCATAATAACATAACTTGTCTTTAGATATTCAATATAACCTTTTCTTTTGACATGTTACTTTCTGCTTTTATTTCAGATCCTTACCGTTTTTACCTATGACGAGGCTACCCCTGGATTGAAGGCAATTGTTAGCGCCAAGGTGTCTGATCAGAAATCTGCCGAGGTAAATCAATAACTTTCATTTATAGTTTTGTTTGCGTGTTTTGTTCTCAGGTGGAGCTCCAGTATCTGCACCCACATGTTGGTATTTGCACCAGTGTTGGATTGACAGCCAACCCCGTTGTCAATTTCTCCGGTGTGATTGGGACCAGTGTATTGGCTCTTGGTACCGATGTGTATCAAGTGTCCTTTGACACTGAATCTGGAAACTTTAAACATTTCAATACTGGTGTGAGCTTCACTAAGGATGATCTGATTGCTGCTCTTACTCTGTAAGTGCCTCGCATCCACTAATTTATGCTAATTCAGTATCTCTACTTTCTATTTTTGGGGTTTGATCTTTTCTTGAAATGTTTTTTGCTTAAAGGAATGACAAAGGTGAGAACACAGTGGTTGGAGCTGAGGTAAACCACAACTTGAAGAGCCAAGTGATCTCCATAACCGTGGGTGCTCAGCACTCTTTGGACCCGTTGACCACAGTGAAGGCACGCGTGAACAATGCAGGTATAGCCAACCCGCTGATCCAACACGAGTGGCGTCCAAAGTCGTTCATCACCATCTTTGGGGAGGTTGACTCTAGGGGGATTGAGAAGAGTGCCAAGGTTGGGTTTACTATCGCTCTCAAGCCTTGAGAAGAATTCTAATCTTTTGGACTAATCTTTGTCTGGTTTTTTTCTTTAAAATTGTTCATTTGTTTTCTTTTTTCTACAAAATAAGAAAAAAAAATACTATGAAAGGATCGTCTTGAAGATGATCCAAGTCTCTTTCTTGATTATTTAAATACTTCAAATTATAAAAATAGATGTATTTTCTAATTTATAAACGCTTTAATCACGTAAGATTTCGTTATCATTGTCTTATGATAACATTGGAGAAATATGTGTTCCGAAAAAAAGGTTTGGAGAAATATTACCTCTTTCGTATATTACTTAAGATCCGCGCCTTGCGCGGGATCAACATTATATATATAAATTATTTTATGTATTAAATATTTTTACATATTATGAAATAATTAGTATATATTAAATAATTAAAGTTCAGTAACTATTAAATATATAATTAAATTGGTGCGAACATATAAATTAATTTTATTAACAAAAAATATTTTTTATATTTGATAGGATATGTAATTAAATTTAAATGATACTAACATAGATAATATATTTTAGTATATTTTTAATATTAATATCTATTAAATGATGATTTCTATTCATATAGTTTTTTCGATCATTTATATCTTTTATAGAAAAAAATCTAAATTACTGATAACAAAATTTTCATTGTGGGATTAATAGTTTTAGTAATTTATAATTTAAAAAAAAAAGTTGTCAATGATCGTTCAAAACTTTTATCAAAAAAATTGTTCAAAGTAAATTTTGAAACTAAAATATTGTATTTTATATGGTTTATAGTTTAATTTAAAACGATATATATATTAATCTTAATAATTAATTAAATTAGATTTTTTACTTATATAATTTTTGTAATCATTTGTATTTTGTCATACCAAAATTTTTAAACCATGGATCATAAAATTTGAATGTGAGACACTTAACAGTTTTAGTAATTTATAGCCGTTTGTAAAAATTCAAAATATAACATATACATAAAAATCTAAATTTTTATTATATGGTTATTGTGGTTGTTTAATTTATTTAATAGTTTAAAATTAAACAAATATGATAGAAGATACACTATTTTTTTATCAAATCTTTATTATTCTAAATCATTAATTGCCATATATACTTTAGCCACATTAGGCAATTCCGTAAATTTTATTTAAGGAAATAATAAAGTACATTAATGATGAATTTATTGTTAGTTTAATAAAAAGCTTATTATATAATTAGATGGACCAACATATTTCTCTAATGATTCTAAGAATCATTATAGTGATGACATGTGGCTACAAAAAGAAGTTGTAATGATTCTCAAATAATATATAAGGGATGTGTAGAAGATTATATATTTCAATAATAAAGTAAAAATGTTAAAGTCATTACAACAAAATATTTCAATAATACAGTAAAGTTCTAACTACGATCCACCCACTAGGCCTGGGACTTTTATCCGAGATCCGGATTCGATCCGAGATTCGATCCGGATCCAATCCGAAAAACCGGATATCCGGAGGGGACGAATCCGGATCCGGATAGTAAAATGTTGGATCCGTCAAAGCCGGATCCGGATACCTTAATTTTTTAGTCCGGATATCCGGATCCGTAAGTTTTATTAATAACTATTTCAAAAATAGTAATATCTATATATAAAAATTAATTTATTTAATATACTTTTATTTTTATAATAGTATATATAAATTTTATGTAAATTTTATAATATTATACATAGAAATAATTAAAAACATTATATCTATTTTTAAAAAAAATTATTTTTAATATTTTTTATATATTAATATTATTTTTTATTTATTTTAAGGATCCAAATCCGGATCCGGATATTACAATTTTTAGAAGGATATCCGACATCCGGATATCCGAGAACCCCGGATCCAGATAAGGATAGTAAAATTATGGATCCGCCGGATAAGGATCCGGATCCGGATACCTTAAAATTGCCTGGATATCCGATCCGTCTCAGGCCTACCACCCACTACAATTTTGTTTTTGGCGAAAATACTTTCTTCGCTATGTTTTTGGCCAGTTAAGTCCCAACAAACACTAAAACCTACCATATGGATGTTACTGCCAATTTAAAATTACAATTAAAAAATATAAAAAAGCAAAAATAAAACTAAAGTTGAGAATACAATCATTGTTTTTCTTTTAGAAAAACTTTCAACAATGTTAAATACTCTACATACATAACATATACACAACACCACATTTTACGCTACCGCCAATTTAAAATTACAATTAAAAAATAGAAAAAAACAAAAAAATATAAAGTTTGGATTACAATCATTTTTTTTAAGAAAAACCTCCAATAATGTTAAATACTCTATCTACATAACATATACACAACACCAACCGCTAAAAAAAAGCATAACAATTCATCACCACACATCGTACATATACTCAAATCATTTGTGAACCAGCAAAACGCTAACTATACAAATAAGCATCACATGTACACATAGCGGTAAAACAAAAACTACGTACACGACCCCGCGGGGGCTATGCTTGTAGTAGTCATATAATCATTAACCATTATTGCTATACAGAAATTAATAGCTTAATATACGTCTAACAGTATATAGATATATATATATATATATATATATATATATATATATATATATATAAGTTATTAGTTTTAAGTATAATCAAAATATTAATAAATAAAAATAAATTATTTATATGTTAATATATAATATATAAATTATATTTAATGAGGTCAGTGTTAAAAATTATTTTCTAAAAATTAATCAGTATCATTTTAGAAAATTAATCGGTAACATATATAAATTACAAAACTAATAATAAAATAAATAGTGAAAATTGTTATAAATATTGAAAATTAATGTTACATATTATTGAGATTAAATTAAACATTTTTAAAGTTACATTAAATTAGTTTAAAGGGTAATATAAGTATATGTTTTACAAGTATTGTGAACACAAAATGTAAGGTTATTGCAAATGTGGACTTTAAAAAAATACTAAAATAAAAAGCTCAACCATCAAACAAGTAATAAAAGGAAGATATAAGCCTTAGATAGAGTGTCCACGTAGGAGAAAATAATCAGCCAATGAGAAACTATATTTTTCTCATGTTACCTCCTCCATTTGTTCTTACAAAATGATCCTTTAACTTTTTATTTAAACAATTATAACCGAAAATATTTTTTTAGTGAAATATATTATTTATATAAATATAATTATATTTTTTATTAACATAATATTTTGTAAAGAAATATTTAGTGTAAATAATATCATAATTTTATAAAATACTAAAATAAATTGGGTTAGTTTTAAAGTTTCACAAATAAAAAGTATTATTTGTAAACTTAGAAAAGAATATATCAAGAATATTATTTTTCAGGAGAGAAAATAGAAAAATACATCAGAGAAAAATTCATCTCTATTATGAAATTCCTCTATTTTAGAGAAAAAATAGAGGAATACATTGGAGATGGTCTAAGGCATGGCCGATGTAAATTATCAACGTTGAGATTTCAGTTTTTCTGATTCTTACCATTCTAATGCTTCAATATAATTTGAATATTCTCTTTGCTTTATAATATAATAGTTTAAAAGTATTTTTTGTTTCACTATATAAATTATTTTTATATTTCAATGTAACTTTATACTTATTGGATATTGTGTGGCTAATTAAATTATGTAAATTATTGTGTAATTGATTAAATTTATATATTAAATGATAGTTTTCTAAAGTAATAACTTTTAAATATTACAGATTTTAATTAAAATTGGAGGATATAAGCCTCAGATAGAGTGTCAACGTAGGCGAAAATAATCGGCCAATGAGAAACTATATTTTTGCCATGTCACCTCCTCTATTTGTTTTTACAAAATGATCCTTTAACTTTTTACTTGAACAATTATAACCAAAAATATTTTTTTAGTGAAATATATTATTTATATAAATATAATTATTTTATTTTTTTACATAATAGTTTGTAAAGAAATATTTAGTGTAAATAATATCATAATTTTATAAAATATTAAAATAAAATGGGCTGGTTTTCAACTTTCACAAATAAAAAATATTATTTGTAAACTTAGAAAAGAATATATCAAGAATATTCATTTTAGGAGAGAAAATAGAAAAATACATCGAAGACAATTCATCTCTATTATGAAATTTCTCTATTTTAGAGAAAAAAATAGAGGAATACATTGGAGATGGTCTAAGGCATGACCGACGTAAATGATCGACATTGAGATTTCAGTTTTTTTGATTCTTACTATTCTAATGTTTCAATATAATTTGAATATTCCCTTTGTTTTATAATATAATGGTTTAAGAGTATTTTTTGTTTTACTATATAATTTTTTTTTATATTTCAATGTAACTTTATATTTATTGGATATTGTGTGGCCAATTAAATTATGTAAATTACGGTGTAATTGATTAAATTTATATATTAAATTACAGTTTTCTAAAATAATAGCTTTTAAATATTACAGATTTTAGTTAAAACTGATTACATTTTGAAATAGATAGAATAATCTATAAACTAACTCTATATAGATATGAGGACAAAATTGTAAAGTGTTCTCACCTTGAATTTCTCTCATTCTGTGCATTCCTAATTGGAAGGAGATAATCAACATCTAATATTATGTAACTCTCAGTAGGACAACATAGAAGAGTTTTCATGCCTTCTAATATTATAATATATCACTATATTAGTGGCTAAATCAGTTTTCTCTAGCACAAATACACACTCCATTCTTGGAGTTTAAACTTTTCTTTCTGATGATATTAGTAGTTTGATCCAAAAAAAGAAACGGTCGAACTGTACATTGTAATTGGAGAAAGAAAACAAACAAAAATCAACCGAAGACTTTTAAGATATATGAAACAAAAATTGGAAATAACAATTCTCTGCAATTAAAGAATAAGACAATAAAATTGTAAAAATACAAAATAAAACAAAAAATATAAACACAAAGAAAGATTTAGTAAAATAAAATCATAATATAATTTCATAATTGATAGAGCTCAGTTACACTAAAAAGTCTAAATTTACAACATACACAGTTTTATTTACATCTTTAAACCTATTATCTAATTAAAATGATTCTAAAAAAGTGTCAGCATAAAGAGTTAGAAAATATACGATAAAATATAATACATAACGTTAAAAATACATTATTACTGATCACTAAAAAATCATGTTAGTAGTAATAAAAATGAAATGACAACAGATTTATTAAAACCATAGAACGGCACGCAACAAGGTGTTATTAAATATACAAACTACAAATTAAATATGCTCAACGCAAATACACATAAAAATGAGACATCATATTTGGATATATTTAAATAAATAATTTTAAATATATTATATTCTTGATAATTTTAAAATTACTTAAAAAGAAACTAAATTATTAAAAAATTAATATACAAATAAAACTAAAACAATATTTTGTAACATCAAAATTATAAATGAATAAAAAATATATTATGTTAATAAAATATATTTTAGATTTTAAAGACTTCTAATTCATGTAATATTACAAAATTCAAAATTTGTTTATTACAATTAATATTTTACCATTATATATATTAAAATAATATTCTAGATCGATATTCAATTGTCAGTTTTCAACTATTACACGTAAAAAAATATTATTAAGTACGTTTTTTTTTTGAATTTTTTTGAAAATGGAATTTTATATTTTAAATAGGTTATTGGAGTACTTTTTCTTTTCGTGAATTTATTCGAGATGAGATTCCGATCTTTTAAACTAAGATAATTTATGTTCTATACATAATTATATATTTTTTACATAACTCTAAAATCTCGTACTGGGTCCTTCATATTTTATTAGTTAATTGTGTTACATATAATAGAAATACTTACTTCAAACTAAAAATGTATAAAAACTCCAATTTAAAAATTAGTTATATATAATTTAATATACAAAAATTCACATACAAATAAAAATGATATATGTAACAAATTTAAATATATTATCTGCGCGTAGCGCGGAGAAATGATCTAGTTTATAAATAAAAATATAAAATAAACATAAATAATGATAACTGTAAAATAGTCAAAAAAAAAAAGATTATCGTTTTTGAATTATAAATTTATAATTTTTGAAATATTTAGATCCTTGTATTAAAATCACTATAGCAACAAACACTAAAAATGAATAAAGAACCGCAAAGCGAATCATGAAAAGTTACACAACCCTTGTAACAAGTATGAAAGGCTAATTTTTTTGATTAAGAATTAAATATGGTAGCCTATAGTCGATGACAAAGCATTAACAATTTTTTTTTTTGACACAATAATATTATGTTGTAAAAGCCATCAATGTATTTATTTAAGTGCTTAATAGAACAGTAAATAATTATATATATATATATATATATATATATATATATATATATATATATATATATATATATATATATAATGATCATATAGATTAATATATTATCTTAATTTGTTTTTCCTAAATGATATAGATATATTTAAAATATATTTTATTGAAAATAATATCTCATATTTAATTATATATATTAAGCTATATTTTAAATTGGAACTGTTATTATTTTCAAAATTAAAAATTAAAATTATGTTAATTGTAAATTTATATTAAAATTTTAAAATTTTATGAATTTGATTTTTGAATAAAACACAATCTTTTGATATTATAAAATATGATTAATTAATTATATAAAATTATTTCTAAATATTATAGTACTATAAAGCAAATGTTCTATCAAAATTTTTTTGGTGAAAATATTAAATTCATACCAAAGCTTTTCTGTTTTAGAAGATCTGTGGCTAACCACTTATACAAGAAGAAGAATACATAGACAACATAGAAACATAGCAAGAGACAGAGAGATAGAAGTTACAGACCGGAAGGAAGGAGAGAAAGATAGACCTAAAACAGAGATGAGGTAGCAGAAGGTGGTTGGTGAATGGAGATGAGGCGGTCCCTTAAGAGGCGATGAATGTTAGCGATGACCCCAACTTCTGAGGTGGAGACCTGCTGGAAAATACGCGCATTGTGTTCCTTCCAAGTACAGTACACAATATTCTGCAGCAACAACTTGATCACAACCTCAAGGCCAGGAGATTCAACAACATGATGTTGAGACAGAATGTCAGCAACAGAATCAAGAGATATTAGAGGGGAGGCGATCGAATTTCCACAGAAATGCGCCCATATTGAAGAAACAAAGGGGCATTGGAAGTGTAGATGTTGATGAGACTTTAATCCAAAGCTACACAGGACACACTGCAATGGAATAACCATGCTCCAGGAGGCCAATCTATCTCTAGTTGGGAGTCTCGAGAGAGCAGCCATCCTTGTAACAAAGGAGCATCTAGGGACACCCTCTTTGAACCAGACCAGTTTGTGCCAAGGAACAATATCAGCTGACTCCCTTACCGAGTGCCATGTTGCCTTTGAGGAGAATTTAGGAACAAAATTATCAGCACCATTACACCATAAGAACCTATCAGAACCGCGGTCAGGCGTAGGTAGAGACATGGTAGTGAGAACAATCTGTAGCGTTTCAGCCACATCAGAACGAGCATGAGGCAGGGTCCAATCACCATTCCGAGCTGCTTGACAAACATGAGATTCAAGTCCCAACCGAAGAGAACGAGGACCAGTCTGTCCAAATGCCTGAATTAAAAGCCCTAAATCGGTCCAATAATCATGCCAGAAATTTGCTGACTTCCCATCACCAATACTGCATCTTAGGAATTCAGAGACAGTGTCTTTTCATTTAAGCATACTCCTTACAGTAGGAAAAAAGCGCTGATAATCAGCTGTGGTCAGTAACACTTCCTTCTGAAGACATTTGAATGCAGCCAGGCCACCCATAAGGACCCTGAGAAAGAGAAGTAATTCCACACCCGTTTTAGGTCGAAGACCTTATGATATTCCTCCATCCTTCTCAGCCCGAGACCTCCTTCAAGCTTAGGTTTGCAGATATTTACCCAACTAACTCTTGCCCCAACAGCAGATGTAGTGCTATTTTTCCAGAGAAAGGTGAGCACATTGAGTCAATTTTTTCATAAAATCTCTTTGGCAGAGCAAAGACCGAGCTCCAGAAGTTGACCATGCCATGTATGACAGAGGCTACAAGGGTGACTTTTCCTGCAAATGAAAGGGTCTTAACCGTCCAACAATTGATCCTCTCCAGAAAAGGCTGCATGGTAGCGTAGCTTATCCTACTCGGGTTAAGAGACAGACCCAAGTACCTAGTAGGAAAACTTTCAATTCGAAATCTAGATATATCAGCAATAACTGATGCTTCAATCTCAGAAAAACCCCCAAAGAAGATCTCTGATTTTGCTACATTCATATCCAGACCCGTCCACTCTTTAAATGTTGTCAAGACCTTTTTAATGCTAGTAATGGAATGCCTAGAGCCATCTAAAAACACCAACAGATCGTCTGCAAATAAGAGATGAGTAACTCTTGGCTCTTGACAGCTTGGATGTAATCTAAGGTCGCCTGCGTCCACAGCCTGATCTAGCAATTTAGATAGCGCTTCCATCGCCATAATGAACAGATAAGGTGAGATAAAATCGCCCTGCCGAGGCCTCTTCATGCCCAGGAAGAATCCAGCTAACTCTCCATTGATGGCCACTGAAAAGCGAGGGGAAGTAATGCATTCCCGAATCCAAGTGACAAACAAAGGTGGTAAATCCTGTGCATCAAGCAGTTTAATTATAAAGTCCCAAGAAATGGTATCGAACGCCTTTTTTATGTCCACCTTAAGCATACATCTTCTTGGGCATGAGGAAGATCTATAGTTCCTTATCAGCTCAGACGCGAGGGGACCGTTCTCTCCTAAACTTCGACCCTTTAGGAAAGCAGCCTGATTTCTACTAATGCTCGACTGAAGAATCGGCTTTAGGTGGTTCACTATAATCTTTGTGATGACTTTATAAACCAGATTACAACAGCTAATCGGCCTAAAATCCCCAAGCCTACACGCAGCGCTAGTTTTTGGAATGAGTACGATGGTTGTTGTGTTCAGGTCTTTTAATAAGCGCCCATTCCGAAAGAACTCAGCGACTGCAGCTATTATGTCCTCCCCAACAGTGTCCCATGACGCCCTCAGAAACTCTACTGAGTACACATCCGGACCAGGGCTCTTGCTCAGAGGCATTGCAAATATTGTTCCCTTGATCTCTGCTGAAAGAACCCCCCTTTTCAGATACGCTCTCGACAACTCCGAACATCTGAAGAGAAGCAAATCTTTCAAGGACTCTACACTGGAAGGAGACAATGGCATATCAGTTTCCCCTAAGATACCCTGAAAATATGTAACAGAGTGCGCCTTGATGTCAGCAGTTGATCCCAGGAAGTTATCGTTTTCATCCTTCAGAAAATGAATATGGTTTCTAGAATTCCTCTGTGTGCCAGTGTTGTGATAGAAGGAAGTATTTCGGTCTCCCACAACAGCCCATCTTACTCGAGATCGATGTCTGAAGAATTTCTGCTCAGCATTTAAGAGAAGGTTTAGCTTGTCTCTCTCCATGTACTCTTTTCCCGCAAGGGCCGAGTTTGGTTGAGTAAGAAGCTGACGTTGCAAACCCACTACCTTAGCAGATTGCCCCTTCACCCTTTCACTAATACCACTGAAGTGCCGCTTGTTGATTCCTCTTAGATCTTTTTTAAGCATTTTCATCGTCCTGACCAGTTTGAATTGGGCAGAGCCTGTGATTGATCCCGGGTTCCAGGCAGCAGCATCAGCAGAGCTGTAGTCAGGGTGATCGATGATATGGTGACAGAACTTAAAAGGCTTCCTGCTTTGTCGCCTCAATGATGGAACCTTGACTATGCACGGCGAATGATCAGATTGCCCCGGCTCGAGTAAATCTGCATATGAATCACGAAAATGATCTGCCCAAATTTGGTTTACGAGAGTGTGATCAATTCTCTTGGAGACTGGGTCCTGGTCATTATTATTCGACCACGTGAAAGGTGTTCCTTTTGCTTGAGCCTCAAACAATCCCGCATCTTGCAAAGCCTCATTAGCCTCCTGCATACCACTTGAATCAACCACATGAGACGGATAACCCGAATGGTGAGCCAAGCGTAAAATCTTATTAAAGTCTCCAAGGACGGTCCAAGTAGAATTCTGCAACGCTGGGGTATCACTTATCTCAACTAGTTCATTCCACAACGCCTGCCTCTCTCCAACAACGTTGAACCCGTACACAAACGTGACAGTAAGATTTATGTTCTCCGACAAAATGTGAACTCCATATGTAACAGCTTGCTCTGTAGCCTTGTAGATAAATACAGAGACCGAAGGGTCCCAAACAACAATTATCTGACCAGAACTGTGATGCCCGTAGTTCCTAAAAGACTTCCAAACTACCAGTATAGCATCATTTATTCTGGCTGCATTACTACTATGGATATGCGTTTCCAAAAATGCTTCAAAAAGAGGTTTATGGATGTTAATCCAGTCTTTGACCATTGTGTGGCGTCGTACTCCATTCAGCCCTCTTACATTCCACGCAAAAAACATCGACATATGATTTTATTGAGATGATTTGGCCATGCGGCCGCTCTTCCTGCGATTAACCAAAAAGAAAGGGTCTTCAGCATCCTTCTTGCTATGCTGATTATCTCCAAAACCCATCAGAAACTGCTCCTTCTCAGGGTGTGTTTCTATATGAGGTTCTCCATGAACAACATCATGATCTTCTGCAAGATTATGGCTGCAACCTTCCTTTCCTAGAGCGGGATGATCAGCAGACTTACTTGCGGGTGACGAATCACCTGGCAGTACTTCCTTAAGACTCGCAGGAGCTATGGGATCCTCACAGGCTTCGCCTGATACTTCGCCTTCTTCAGCCTCTGATGGCATAGCACGATGAGTTACTGTTTTAGAGGAAAGCTTTGATCTGGTAGGTCTTGATTTCTTCCTGGTTTTATTACCCGCAGGTACATGACTCTTAGACCTTCTCCTATCTGAAGGAATACCCAACTGAGATCTGCACTTTTATTGCGAATGGCCATACTTTCTGTCAGCTCGCACTTCAATGGTAGCCAAGGATAGCTTACTGCAATCTCTGTTTCCTTGCCGTTAGAAAACCCAGAGATAACCTTGCATGGGAGAGGTTTTGTAAGATCGACTTTAACATAAAGTTTTGCGACTTTAAAGTGTTCTATCAAAAGTTCAATATAAAAACGTTGAGAAAAGAGTATTATGAAGAGCATTTGCATATTCTAATTATTTTTATAATTATTGATTGAATAGCAATAAGAGAAAATTACTCAGAATAACTCTACTTTTTTTGTTAATTACTAATCTAACTCTACATCATCAACACATGTTAGTATAGGTGGCTAAAGACCAAATAACCTTAATTGTTCTTCTTTATTACAATATTACCATTTCTAATATATTTCATTAATAAATTTTGAAACAGAAATAGAATGAGCGGTTCCAAAAATCCAGCTAGCCAATATTAAAACATATTTGCATTGCCTCTGTTTTGAGCTGTTCTAAAAATCCAGTGAATTGCCTCTGCTTTTTAATATCTACAGGCGGTGTGTTTTGGGGTAGTGTCAACAAAACCTTCTTTGGAAACATGTAGCTCAATTTCACGTCGTAAATCTGCTCATTAACCTTGTACTCTTTGATCACCATATGAACAAAATCATCATAACTTGTTTTGTCGTCTATGGCTATAGCGTTACTCCTCTTCCTTTGTCAACACCAAATAACCATTTGTTTTTACCAAATATCCAATGACCACAAACAATTTTTATTTGTGCCATGAGAGAAGAAGGAAGAAAATAACGTCAATCTGAAAGCGCCATTAACGTCGAACAAGGTAATCACGTGTAAGAGTAATTTTTGGATTAGGGATTTTCTCTTTGTTTGGTTTAAATTAAGTTTGATTTGGTTTAATTAAATAAATTTGGTTTACATGCTTTTGATTCAAATTATGGTTGGTTTGAAACATTTTGGTTTAAATCAAGAAAAATAAATAAATCAAATCAAAATTAAATCTGTTAAAAATAAATAAATTTGCGGCTATATAAAAAATAAATCTATCAAATCCTACGTAAATCTGTTCAAATTAAGTAAATCTATGGCCAAATAAATTAAATATGTCAATTTTTTATAAATTTGTGGCCAAACGTAACATATTTGTTTTAACAAGCCTGCAGAAATCTTATTAAGTCTATGGTTTTTAAATAAATTTGTGGCTAAAAAAGAATATATTTAAGTCTGTGACTACATAAAACATGTACAAAATAAGTCTGTAGATGGCAAAATTGTAATTAATAAATAAGGGTTAAACTAGTTTTTTTCCTAATAATAATAATCATATTACTTTGCAAATATGTAGCCAATCAAAGTCTATGTAAGGCTTAAAAATATGAACATTCATTTTTGGTATAAAATAAATACTCATTTTTATAAAAAATTGGTATAAAATTTAACATTTACACTGGAAAAAAAAATGAATACTCATTTTCAGTTTGGCATGCACGATGCACGCACACGCACGGCTTTAGATTTGTACTTGTAAAAGTCGTAACTGTGAAGTAAGAAGAGTAATGTGGAGCCCTCCTCGATCGAAATCTCTTGCGGAGCTTCGCTTTTTCCTTCTATTTTTCATGAGAATTCGCACGTTGCCGGGGTCGTCCATGCAAGCGATTGCGTCACTTTTTTTGGTATTTTTTATTTGTCGGCGACTAGAATTGTTAACAATTTGGTGTTTAACGAATTACCAAAAATAATTAACAGGAATTTCAAGACCTCATATTCCAAGGCATTTATTGTCTTAGCTTTTAAAAGGGAGCTTCCAGGTCCATTTAAGTTTCTTAAAGACAGCTTATTTATTCGTATTATTAGTTAATCAACTTTATAATACGATATACTTTCGAGAACGAAAAATTAAACAGATTAAAAGTACTTACTCCTTTCAACGAAACTATACTTGCATTCTAAAAATATGTTTTTCAAACATGAAACAGGAAATAGAATTTGGACGGAATATCCATGTAACCTAGTAAACCCTTTCTTATAACCAAAAATATGTAATTAGATCTACAAATAGTTTAAAATGGAACCAGAAAAAGGAGGTAGGTCCCATAAGAGTATCTTACCATGTGAGGCTGAGGAAGGTTGTTTTCGGGTATCTGTCAGAATCTTCTTCGCTTTGCTTTTCCTCCTTTTCCTGTCAACATTTATTATTTATTTTCGTTTGGTCGGCTCGATAACACAAATCTACGTACTTAGCACAACTAACCATGACTGCACATGAAGTCAACCAGTTGTGACCTGAAAACAAAAGCTGTTTTCTACTTCCAAAAAAATAAAAATAATAGTAATTCGATTTTCTAATATCCAAATTCGTACTCACCTTAGCAAACATCTATCTCTTTCTATCAGTAACGCTCTGCCGCTGAATGATTGATTGATTTTCTGGGACTTACTGCAGTCGACAAATCTCACCACAGGATTTTCAAAATTTACTTGGTTTCGATCGCTTATTACTTAATCACTCCGAGGAAGCTCGACGGGTCTTTTAAACGTTGTGATTCTAAACTTGTAGAATCGAAGGAATGTGATCTTGTTTTTTGGTTAGTTTCCCAAAGTTTCAATTTTTCGAAAGTTGCTTTGTTGCAAAAAAAAAATCCAATGGGAGAAGGAGAAGAAAACGAAGCAGAATCAAATGAGAGATCCTTGGCTTTATCTCCCACTTGGTCTGTTGCTCTAGTCTTGACTGTCTTCGTCCTTGTTTCTTTGATCGTTGAGCGCTCCATCTATCGTCTTAGCACTGTGAGTACCCTCCATTCATATGTCTCATCATCTTCAACCTTTTCTCTAAATCGCTTGTTTTTATTTCTGGTGATAGTGGTTGAGGAAGACAAAGAGGAAACCTTTATTTGCTGCTTTGGAGAAGATGAAAGAAGGTTATTTTTTTTTTGTTCAACCAAAAATGAAACCTTTTTGTGTTTGTTTTCCTAATATATATTTTTGTTTCTTTTTTTTTCTTTTGCAGAGTTGATGCTGCTTGGCTTCATATCACTCCTTCTTACAGCTACATCTAGCACTATAGCCAACATCTGTGTCCCGTCAAGTTTCTACAACGTCAGATTCGTTCCTTGTACACGTTCTGAGATTAAGGAGGAACTTGAGAACGAATCATCTGTCCAGAGGAATCTGTTAACCAAATCCTTCTTTTTCAGCATCTTTAGGAGAAGAAAGCTGGAGGAAGGCATTCACCGTGCCACTTGCAGCGAGGTAAACTTTTAAATGGTTTAAAAATCTTTAGAACTTAGCATTTAGAGAATCTTCTGTTTATTTCTTAGGGACAATATTTCATTGTCGCAGGGGCATGAGCCGTTTGTTTCATACGAAGGCTTAGAACAGTTACATCGCTTCATCTTTATAATGGCGGTTACACATGTTACTTACAGCTGCTTGACCATGCTCCTGGCCATCGTCAAGGTTGTATCTTCTCTTCTGAATTTCTAGCTTCTCTAAAAAATTAAGCAACTCAGTGTGTTTGATCTTGGAAGAATCTATGTTTTTAACATGTTTGATTGGTATGCTTTTCTTATCCAGATTCATAGTTGGAGGATCTGGGAAGATGTAGCTCGCATGGATCGACATGATTGCTTAACTGGTGAGCACCAAAAGATTCTTCAGTCTGCTCTCTTGTACAGTTAGAATGCTGTTACCGTATTTGACAGTGACATTATTATAACGATGTTCACAAGTTTCTTTAGCATTACGCTTTGTTTGCTTCCTCGTTCATGTGGGTTTAATGCTTTGATTATTCAGCGCTCATGTCTGTGATAATTTCTTTTTGCTTTCTTGAGACAGCGGTGACAAGGGAAAAAGTATTACGAAGGCAGACAAACTTTGTTCAGTATCATACATCTGCTCCTCTGGCCAAGAACAGATTGCTTATATGGGTGGTATGAGGACAACTTTGGATATGCATTTCTTTATTTTCTTAGTCACTGTTTGGAATAAACCAGAATAATTTGTGTTCATCAAGCTAAGCTGATAGTTTTTGAAATTCAAGCAGTATACATTTGGTTTTGTCTGAATTATCGGTTCATATAGACTGAGATGTCTTCGGTTTGTATGCTTGCAGACATGTTTCTTCAGGCAATTCGGACATTCTGTTGTTCGTTCTGACTACCTTACTCTCCGGAAAGGATTCATTGTGGTGGGTGATACTTATGCTATGTTAATATTTGCTCTTTTCACTCTCGTTGTCAATCATGTATGAGTGACAACAATGTTACAACTATATAAAATTAATTGGTGCTGTTTCTCCTTTTTATTTCTCTGATGAGCAGAATCACCACCTCACATTAAAGTACGATTTTCACAGCTACATGATTCGCTCTATGGAGGAAGAATTCCAAAGGATCGTTGGTGTAAGGTGAGCTACCTTATCTTCTAGAAACATTGTGTGATATATCCAACTTAAGCTTTATATATATCAAGTTCTACTATTTAACTATGCTAGATTTGTCTATCGCAAATTACTTTGTGTTAATTATTTACTGAATAATTTTGCGTCAATGATCTTCTACAGTGGGCCGCTTTGGGGGTTCGTAGTTGCTTTCATGCTCTTCAACATTAAAGGTTTTGAGTAAATCAAATTAAAAGACAGATGATCATTTTCTTTTGTTTCCTTTTAGTCCAATAGTGAAAAATCTTTCATATTATAGAATTTAGTTTTAAACCTGATTCTGCTTCTTGATACTGCAGGATCAAATCTCTATTTCTGGATAGCAATCATACCTGTCACTGTAAGAACTTCATTTTCATTTAATTTCAGAACATGGCAGCTTTAGTAAAATTTCAACTCCATTTTTTGTTTTCCAGCTTGTACTTCTGGTTGGTACCAAGCTGCAACATGTAATAGCAACTTTGGCATTGGAGAATGCTGGCTTAACAGAATATCCTTCCGGAGTTAAGCTGAGACCTAGAGATGAACTCTTTTGGTTCAATAAACCAGAACTACTCTTGTCCCTTATCCACTTCATTCTATTCCAGGTCTGCAATATCTTTCCTTAACATCCCGAGGTCCCATGTTAAGAGTCTTGATAAAAGTTGCAGCTAATTGCTTTCCATTCTCCAACAGAATTCTTTTGAACTGGCTTCATTCTTCTGGTTCTGGGTATGGCAAATGAACCATATATTGAATTGATCTTTTGTAAGCTTTTTTTTTTTGAACTTACAATTCATTTTTTCTTTATTTTTTTCTTCAGTGGCAGTTTGGTTACAACTCTTGCTTCCTAAAGAATCATCTCCTTGTCTACTTCCGACTTACTTTAGGGTAATGAAACCATTTTTTTCTCAACTCATCCTGTAGACTGTTGCGCATATGAATTAAAGTAATATTGAGTTTCTCTTTGTAGGTTTGCTGGACAGTTTCTATGCAGCTACAGCACACTGCCACTATATGCATTGGTCGCTCAGGTAATAGAGTTAAAATCCATCCAAGATTTCTGACTTTTGATTGTTCCCTAATGGATTGTTTAATCTATTTGACTCCTAGATGGGAACGAACTATAAAGCGGCTCTGATACCTCAGAGGATAAGAGACACGATTAAAGGTTGGGGAAAAGCGACTAGAAAGAAAAGAAGACATGGTTATTACGGAGATGATTCCACTGTTAGAACAGAAACAAGCACGGTTGCATCTCTTGAAGAATATGACCATCAAGTGCTTGATGTTGTTGAAACTTATCCACAACAACAAGGACAGAAAGGTGTTGAGCTTGAGTTACAGCCAGTCCAACCTCGTAATGCTTCTGCTTCTGTACCTAATGAATCTTCAAGTAGAGTTGGAACGCCTCTTCTTCGATCTTGTGTCTCTATTTCTTCAGCAACGACCCCAGAGATAAGAACAGATCCTATGGAGCCACTCTCGAGATCATCTTCATTGCCAGTGAGAAGAGAATGATATATATATATATAGAGGAATATAAGTTTTCAGTGTTGTGAAACTAGAGAATAAAATCTATATTATTCATGAACATAAGGAGCTCTTTATATATAGTGAATTACACCGTCGTAGAATAATGGAAAAACTAAAGAAATGAATTACAAATATGGAAAGAGTACAAATCATAATCTAGTAAGGAAAATGCAAGATGTCGATTCTCTCTCTCTCTCTCTCTCTCTCTCTCTCTCCTCACGGTCGACTCTCTCTCTCTAGCATTGGTCTGGTTATGACCCGGACCGGTTATGGACATCCACAATATGATTTATCACACTCCCCCTTGGATGTCATAACCATACATGGATTATAATACGCTTTAGATGTTACCTCATTAAAACCTTACCAGAAAAACCCAATGGGACAAAACCATGGTGAAGGAAAAAGAGTACAACACGTATTACTCTCCCTGTTCTGAACAACTCGCGGCTGGCCTCATGAACAACCAAGATCTCCGAATGGTTTGAAAATGTGGCCGCGATCGTCTGCTTCATGGAACGCCATGATATGGCTGTTCCATCATGTGTGAAAACATAGTCTGTATGTGATCGAGCATTGTGTGGATCCGAAAGATAACCTGCATCAGCAAAATCAACTAAACCTTCTTTGTTTTGGTTAGTATAAAATAAACTCAAGTCTTTCGTTCCTTGCAGGTAACGAAGAACATGTTTAATCCTGTTCCAGTGCCTTTGGGTTGGACAAGAGCTTAATCTAGACAATAGATTCACGGCAAAACATATATCTGGTCGTGTGACTAGCCAGATACATCAAAGCTCATATGGAACTGAGATATGGCACTTCGGGACCAAGGACATCTTTATCGTCTATCTTAGGACGGAACAGATCAGTGTCCAGGCCGAGGGACCTCACGACCATAGGGCTAGATAATGGGTGAGACTCGGCCATGTTGAATCTCTTGAGTACTTTTCTGTATATGTCATTTGATGCACAAGGATTCCATCTCTTATGTACTCAAGCTGTAATCCCAAACAAAACTTTCTTTTCGTTCAAGATCTTTAATCTCGAATTCTTTCTTAAGATATTCAACTGTTTGGGAAATCTCTCCAGTGGTTCCTAGGATATTTAAATCATCAACATACACTGCTATAATCACAAAGCCCTGACCGAATTTCTTTATAAAGATACAAGGGCTGATCGGATCATTCTTGTATCCTTCTCTCTCTAGGTACTCACTTAACCTATTGTACCACATTCGGCCTGATTGTTTCAATCCATAAAGCGACTTATTCAACTTTATACAGTGTTGTTCTCGAGTACTCGATTTGTTTTTCAACTCTATACCCTCTGGTACTTTCATATAAATCTCATTATCCAGTGGCCCATATAAGTATGCAGTTACAACATCCATTAACCTCAAGTCTAATTTCTCTCTTATAGCCAGACTTATCAGGAATCTAAAAGTAGTAGCATCCACCACAGCGGAGTATGTCTCCTCATAATCGATTCCTGGTCTCTGTGAGAATCCTTGTGCAACAAGCCGTGCTTTATATCTCACGACCTTTCCGTGTTCATTTCTTTTCCTCACAAAAACCCACTTATAGCCGACTGGTTTAACATCATATGGTGTCCGGACTATTGGTCCAAAGACATCTCTCTTCTTTAAAGAGTTTAACTCCACGTTTATAACTTCTTTCCATTTGATCCAATCTGATCGTTGAGTGCACTCATAAATAGACGTGGGTTCATGATCCTCATTCAAATCCATAAGTTCAAGTGCTACCTTGTATGCAAATATATCATCAATGTCGACATTCTTTCTGTTCCATTGTATCCCAGACAAGACATAATTTATTGAGATCTCATTATTATCAGGACCTTCAGTACCTTGAATCTTGGCGTCCCAAGAATCAGGATTAGATACATCAGGGCCGGCTGCATCTAAGCATTCATGATCGGCCGCGATCGCTATTAGGGTTTTGGGATCAGCCGCAGTTAAGTCTCGGGATTTAGGAACGGCCGTGGTCGTGTCTAGGGTTTTAACAACTTCAGTTTCATTCTTTGCACCTTTCTTAGATTTCCGAGGGTTCTTATCTTTGGAACCTATTGGTCTACCACGTTTCAAACGTTGTCTAGACTCTGTAGCAACTTGATTGTGTCCCTCTTGAACATCAATACTGATTAGTGCATTAGCAGCTGGTATATATGATTTAGTCACTCTTTTCAGGTCAGCAAAGGAATCTGGCAATTGATTAACTAGCTTTTGTAAATGTATAATCTTTTGGACTTCTAAGTCACATTGCTGAGTCCGAGGATCTTGCCAAGATAAGGATGTTTGATTCCATGTAATCTTTTTTTTACCAGCTTATTGCTATCTCCCCCTAATGTTGGATGTTCGGATTCATCAAAGTGACAATCCGCATACCTGGCCTTAAATAAATCACCCGTAGTTGGTTCAAGGTATTTTATAATCGTGGGGGAATCATATCCAACATATATCTTCATCCTCCTTTGAGGTCCCATCTTTGTTCTCTGTGGTGGAGCAATTGGTACATAGACAGCACAGCCAAATGTCTTAAGATGGGATATGTATGGCTCATGACCCGTAAAAAATTGTGATGGAGAATATTTATATTCACTAGACGGTCTGATACGAATCAGTTCAGCCACGTGCAAGACCGCGTGTCCCCAAGCTGTGGCCGGAAGCTTACACCTCATAAGCAATGTTCTAACTATTAGCTGAATTTGTTTTATGAATGATTCGGCCAAGCCGTTCTGTGTATGTACATGTGCGACGGAGTGTTCCACACTTACCCTCATGGACATACAGTAATCATTAAACGCTTGGGATGTGAACTCACCAACATTGGTCTCTATCATTCCGACCTTAGCATAGTAAAAGGCCAGTAGAGAGCGCATGTATAGACTCTAGGACTTTCTTATAGCCTTGGCCGATCTCTATGATCTGAAGGAACTCTTTGTTTCCTTCGCCCTTAGTCTCAATATGAAAACCATGCATTCGAATGTCTTTAAAGCTCAATAGGCTTCTCTTAGAGCTGGGTGAATACAATGCATCAGATATCTCTAGATGCGTACCCTTAGGCAACATGATGTTAGCCTGGCCGTAGCCCTCTATGAGACTGGCTATACCCGGAATGATACTTTAGAGACTTCATATAAAAACTTTCATTCATTAATAAAATAAGTTCAAAGCAATCAAAACATAGAAAACATAAAGCAAAGAACACGAAAACATAGATGTTGAATTCAACTTCATTCTTTTAAACAATCTGAAGTTTCATAATCCATAAGATCGTCTCGTTCATGATTGAAATCATCTTCACCATCTTAATAAGTCATATGAGCTTCAGGATTCTTCCCTTTCAAACTCTCTTGGTAGAGGTCAACGAGATGTTTGGGAGTCCTACATGTCTTAGCCCAGTGATTATCCATACCACATCTATGGCACACGGATTTGGTCGAGTTTTGTGGCTTGAAAGATGTACCACGGCCTCGGCCATGTCCACGGCCTCCATAGGAGCCACGGCCATATGAGTTGCCTTGGTCTCGACCAAACGAGTTTCGGTCTCGACCACCACATCCATGCCATTTTCCACGACCACGGTTGTGTTGGCTATCACTCTGGATATGGTTCGACTCTTTCTTAGCCTCTACGGTCGCATGTGCCTCAGGTTATGGGTTTGTTCCAGGAGGTCTCAATTCACTGTTTCTCATCAACAGTTCATTGTTCTGCTCAGCGAGCAAGAGACAAGAGATCAGATTAGCATAAGTTGTGAAGCCCTTCTCACGGTACTGTTGTTGTAACAACACATTGCTTGTGTGGAAGATGGAAAATGTTTTCTCAAGCATATCCTTATCCGTTATATCCTCACCACACAGTTTCAATTTTTAAACTATTTTAAACAGGGCCGAGTTATACTCGTCCACAGACTTGAAGTCCTGGATTCCGAGATTCTTCCAATCATACATAGCCTTTGGTAATAACACCGTTCTCTGGTGATCATATCTCGTTTTCAACTTTGTCCAAAGGTCTAGAAGATTCTCAATAGTCAAATACTGATCTTTGAGACTCTCAATATTATGATGGCGTATAATTAATATCGCACTGTATCTATCTTTCTCACTTGCATTATTGCCCTCGGTGATACATTCACCGATGATCTTAGCATCAAGTGCCCATTGCAAGTAATTATCTCCAGAGAGACTTTGGGCAGCAAAATCTAAGTTGTTGATTTTCGACATCTAAAATCATATGTTTCATATTTTGATTTAAAAGTGTTCAAGCGAATGCAATCAATATGCTCAAGCAATCCGGATTCTAGGTATGATGCAAATAGGTCATTCGTATATGATGCATACATGTTCAATCTTAGCATTCAGATTCTATATACAATCAGTTCGTACTATTATGCATGCATGATGCAAACAAGTCGCACGGCTACAATCTTAGCAAACGGTTTCAATGCAATCAATACAATGGTTATTCGTTTTCAATCTTAGCAAACGGTTTTCTACGAGTTCAATGTGTAATTGCAATCAAACAGTCGAGCAATGGAACAATTAGGGTTCATTCGAGAATGTATGAAAACTATCAATACTAGCCGGATCATTATCAAGACGAGAATGCATAAATCATTTAACCTAGCAAGCGATTTCTATTTCAATTCAAGCATTCGGTTTTAATCAATCAAACAAGATAGTATTCGATTTTAATTTCATGGCATTAGGGTTTCGATCAAACAATCAATACGACTTCAATTTGAAAATCATTCAATCGGTTTTATCAATTCAAACAACCAAATTCAAGAATGAGATTATCAATCCTAGCAATCGATTTCTATGTGATCAAATTCAATACGGTTTTAATTAATCAATGCTAGCATAATATATCCAAACATACAATCATTCAAACAATCAATTTTGATTCAAAGCATTAGATTAAGGTTTTGATTTTAATTCATTCAATCAATCAATTTGATTTCGAATTAGGGTTTATAAAATCGAATGTGTTTTAGTATTAGGGTTTTAAATAAAATCGATTTCATGCATTCATGCAATAAGCATGTATGCGGCTAGGATCATGGATATTAGGGTTTCGATTTTGATCTTAGATGATTGGGGTTTTGAGATTCAAAACCATTAAGGTTTCGATTTTAATTGATCAAACAATCAATCTCGATTAGGGTTTGGGGTATCGAACTTATGATTATGAGCTTCGATTTACTCATTGGGGTTTTGATCTATTACCCTATGGTTTTGATTTCAACATTAGATCATACTATTAGGGTTTGTAGTTTTATGGTTTCGATTCTTATCAAACAATCAAATTTGATTATGGGTTCTCTTTAAGGTTTCGAATTACCTTAACCTCAAGTAGGGTTGAATGGACCACCAAAGAGATGAACCGCGAGCTGGAACTGATCGGAACGCGAGCTGATGTTGCCGCGAGCTGTCTGATTGCTGAGATCGGGAACGCGAGCTGTCCAACGTGCTGATCGGGTCGCGAGCTGTCTGATTGCTGAGATCGGGAACGCGAGCTGTCCAACGTGCTGATCTGGTCGCGAGCTGTCCGCGAGCTGTCTGAGATCGTCTTGTTTGCGAGCTGAGGTTGAACAAGCCGAGATCATCTGAGCTAGGATCAGGAACGCCTTAAGCTGAAGCTGATCGGGAACAGATTGCAAACAAGGATCGGGATGTAAGGTTTCGCGATCGGGATTAGGATAGTTCGCCGGTAAGGATGTTCGCCGATTAGGGTTAGGGTTTTAGGCGGTTTGTTTTAGCTTAGGGATTTAGATTCTATCGTGCTGATAACGTGTTGTAAAACTAGAGAATAAAATCTATGTTTCTGTATTATTCATAAACATAAGGAGCTCTTTATATATAAGGAATTACACCGTCATAGAATAATGGAAAAACTAAAGAAAGAAATTACAAATGTGGAAAGAGTACAAATCATAATCTAATAAGGAAAAGACAAGATGTTGATTATCTCTCTCTCTTCTCACGGTCGACTCTCTCTCTCTTCTCACGGTCGACTCTCTCTCTCTTTAGTACTGGGCCGGTTATGGACATCCACAATATCATTTATAACATGTAGGAGTATTTTCAGTAGAAACATGTATAAGAAGCTTACCTAATCGTCTGTACCACGTCTATCAACATTAGGAAGTCACAATGAACCCGGACATGATTAAGTTTTGGAGATACAACTTGGAAAAGCCTTCATGGCAAGACACACTAACTAGTGCTTCTACCTTATGTCCGTATTAATTTAACTTGGTTTAACAAAATTCACGGCGGTGGAGACAAGGCAACCAAACCAAACCAGATAACTCAAGTACGCAAATGATTTTAGAAAAAAGCATTTTAAATATGAGAGTTCAACTGATAAATCAAATAACTACGTGTAATATTCGAAACGTAATTTACATATTCAAATTATAAATTATATACATACCTGAAATAACCAAAATTATTTGAAAATATAACTATAATTTTTAATATATTAGTTATATCAAAACCAAAATATACATATTTGCTAAAATGTAGCTTTTTTCAAAATAAAAATATCAGTTATCTTTATAGTATTATTTGAGAAATAAGTTTAATATGTGTTGCATTCACATTAATTATTACGATGTTTTTCTTACAATGATACCATTATAAATTAAATATACCTAATTGTTATTATTAATTTTTTTTATTGATTTTATTTTTTTTATTTTATATTTATATAGTAAAGAACATTTATAAACTTATATATTATGTGATTCGTAAAAAGAAAAGTTCACAAAATAATCTCCTCATTTAAAAGATATTAAACAACATAATATGTAGTTTAAAAGTAATAACTGTTTTATTTATATTATTTTGTAACAACTCAAATTATTACAAAAATAATTTAAATAAAATCAACTAACATATCGTTAATGAATAAAAATTAGACTCATTTAGCTCAATAACCATAAAAAGAGTGGTAATTTGGTGATCATGCACAATCTTTAAGTGTTTAGTTAAATGGGTATAGGAACAAGGCGATATTACTTTTCTGTCCAAGTTGAGTAGCTGTTCGAAGATAGGCTTCTCGTAAAACGATTTGTAGAAGCGTAGGGTTGTGAGGTTAGGGGGAATATTGTGTCAGGCATTTGTCGGATTTACTAAAAATTAATATATTATTGGTCAGATATTTTTTTTATTACTTGAACGTGGAGACTGATAAAGATGAAAGAAAATATAGCTTGTATTTATTCCATAAACAAAAAAAATCTCATAATAATGCACATGTTAATTAATAAGAAAATTTGGGGTAAAACATTTGGCAGACAGCTATTAAAAACGATGTGGATATTCGAAAAATCTGGTTTAAGAAAAACATATAACATGTTAGTTAGCCTGTTTGAGAACCATCTATTTTTAAGATTAGTAGACAAATCGACATGTATAAGGAAAATAGTATAATAATGAAACAAATGAAAATGCCTCATTTCTTTTCATCAAAATGAAAAGGCCTCATTAACTTACAAAGAAGCTTGGTAAAATGTTTGCCAATTGAGTAATGAATAAATACATATTATAACTGGATATTATATAAATAATCCTGATTATGATGATAATAGCCGGAAAATAATTTTATGTACATATAATAGATTGTATATTAGAATCGGATAATACATTACGAATTTGAATTAAGTTATTATATGAAGAGTGGGTAATATGTATTAGTAAGTATTAACCGGATATTACAAAGTCAATCCAGATATGATAATTATATCCGGATGTATTAATCTTCATCTGATTTAACAAAATGATTTCCGAATACTGAAAAAATAAGTGAACCGGTTATATAAATGTTTATCCGGATATATGATAATTTATGAAATGAGAACAATTTATGGATAATACAAAATATTAACTTTAATGCAATGTGTTTAGTATTGACACAAGTTTTAATATTTTAAATTGACTATCCGATTTAAAGGATTATATCCGTCTGCATAAAATATTATAACCGGATATTTTATAGTTATTTCATATCAAATGTACAATAGTCAGATACATCATTTTGTTAACTTATACATAACTTTAGAATAATCACCGTTACATCAAAGCTCAAGAGTGAACCATTTAAAAAAAATGCATATTAAGCTAGCAGATGAAAGTCACCACCTTCTTGAATAAGGCACCACACATAAGCTAAACACGTCAACTATACTTCATTTCCTAAATCTCATAGTAACTCAGTCTACTTAATACCTGCAAAAAAGAAAAATATATGAATATGAACACAACTTTAATTCAGAGTAGCAAATACCCAAAACAGAAGATGACCTTTTATAGAATGTTGAAAAAAGACAATCTTAACAATTCACTATCCTGTTCAAAGCTCCTTAACACATATTTCAAACAAATGATCTAATTGAACTCTGCTTAAAAATGTTTAAACGACACAATCTGTACAGTTATTATCGTTACCAAAGCTCATTAACAAAGATTTCTATCCAGTTAAACAAACAGATTGCTTGAAGTTCCTAACACAAAAGAAACAAAAAGAGTGAAATCCTCATTCACGAGACAAAACACGAAAAGATTCTTCCTCAAAAACTGTGCCAACTTTAGAAGTCTCATCACTTATGCGTTTACAGATCGAAGCTCACTCTCGGTTACGGAGTTGGTGCCGAAGAGGAGGAGTAAAGAGATGAAGCAGAGAGTGAGAGTGAGGAGAGGACTCATTTAGCCCGGAGAGAATGGAAACAGAAGAAGTAAGCCGTAAAGATTCATTATCTGAGAGAGATAATAAGAAAGAGATTCAAGATTTTTATTCAAAACCTTCCATTCTGAAATTTGGAAGAGGGAAGAAGAAAGCGAAGTTTTTTACAAAAAAAAAGAAAGAAAGCGAAGTGAGACAGTGAAACGAGAGATGATGTAATTACAAATTTGATTATTGTTTAGCCTCCCAGTGTTAACCGGTTGCGTGTAATAAGGTAGAGTAGCATAATAAATACAAGATTATAGACTCTAAAATTTAGTGGGTTAGACTCGGCTCAGAGTTATAGTAGGGGCATCGTGGAGAATATGAAATGTGTACAGTGTTATTTTCGCAATTATGCTATTTACTTAATTATTTTTTTATTCGTAGCTATAGGATGCAAATACTCTAAAAATTATATTTTTTATTTTTATTTAATTTTCTTTATTATATTTTTCCAAACGACATGTATGATAAGAAAATATTTTTAAAATTTAAAATATTTTTTTATTTATAATATGATTTCATAAAAAGAAAAAGAAATTTTACAAAAACAATTTTGATATTAATTCTCTTTTAATTTTGTCGGCTATTCGTGCTAATCGTCACTTTATCTTTTCTATTTTTATTTTTGCAAATCAAGATATACCAAATTATTAAAAAATGAAAATATACTTACATATCTGAAATGAAGAACTAAACTATTACAATTAATTTGATTTAACTGAGTTAGATTTTTTATTTTTGTCAACTTGTTGGTTTTCATTAAACCCATTTGAAATAGGATTACATATGACATCTTCGCGTGTTCACATATTTAAACACACGTGTAAGGATAAAAAAGAAAACTAGCAACGTGGCAATAGAGAAACATGGAAATCAGAATCATCTTCCACTCCGTCGGTAAGGTTGAAACCACCGACTTGGCCACCATCTTCTCCGCCACAAAGCCACTTTCACCCCAAGCTTGTACTCCTTGTGCTCCAACCCCTTGCCATAACCGCTACTTGAGATTGCTTTATCCATCATCACCGATAATTAAATCAAAGAGAAACTTAGATGATTTAAGAGGCAAGTTCTTCATTGGACCATCTTAAACAGATGCCAACTCTACTGAACTTCTCTTTAACCAGCCAAGATAATTTCATCTCTCCATCCTCTTTCGCTAAAAAGATATTTTACTCCTAACCGATTAAATCCACTTTATGGATGAGTAAAGATTGATTCCTTTTAAAGAAAGATTTTGTGCATAAATCAATGATGTAGAACAAAACAAGCTAAGTAGAACGGGATATAAAGAGAATTTGCAGAGGAGGAGATTCTCAATCCGCCGATCCGATCGGAGAGATC
The DNA here is from genome assembly GCF_020379485.1 of Brassica napus. Classification (NCBI taxonomy): domain Eukaryota; kingdom Viridiplantae; phylum Streptophyta; class Magnoliopsida; order Brassicales; family Brassicaceae; genus Brassica; species Brassica napus. The sequence continues at coordinate 42,862,667 of NC_063452.1, forward strand.
GGAGTTATTGTCTTCAACCAACAAACCGAGAAAGGTAAGAGTGGAGCTCTGCTCAGTTTGATTGAAGAAATCACACCAAAATTGCCATCGCGAAGTTGAATCCGCAACAGGAAAACGAAATCCGAGATCGAACTATTTTACAAACAAAAAACGATTCGATCTCTCCCCCTCCCCCCACCCTCTGAATGATATGGTTTTGGTAAGAGGGGTTGAGTGAAATTTTTTCTCTCTCTAGAAAGGGAGAGAGAATCCAAAATTATTAACTGAGTTAGATTAAAAATTGTTCTAGTTTAATTTGAAGAAATATACGTAACACAGTATACAGAGAAAATGAGTAACTGGGCTGATAAAAAATCTTATATCCAAAACCAATATTTTAACTAAAATAATAATATATTATTATTTATAATAATATTTTTACAAACATAAATTATAAAATGACTCAACATATTAATATATATATATATATATATATATATGAAATTTTCAAATAATATTTTAGAGATATTAGCTAATTATTATAATTAAGTTCTTCTATGTAATATATATATATACCCATGAGGTTTCAAATATTATCATTCTTATATATGTAACTTTCACTTTAGTTTATTCTTACTATTTGAATCTCAAAACAACATATGCTAAATTATATATAATTTTACTAAAATATATCTAAAAATCTAAGACAAGAATAAAATTAAATGGTAATAAAAAATTAATCAAATTTTAAATCTATAGAACACATATATTATGGTTGAATAGGAAAATAGATGTTATCAGATATATCTGAATAATAACTAAATAAACGGGATATCATATATCCAAAATCATACGTCTAATTAAAATAACATAATTTTACTTAAATAAATTATGCATTTTAATTACAATGTAAATTACAAAATAAGTAAAATTAAATTATAATATTAATAATAAAAATTTATGATATTTTTAGTTGTAATAATTAATTTGGTGAAAGAAAGTATCCAATCTAAACCAAATACAAAAAAAATCTTGGTTCTATATCGGTTTTCAATTAATTTATCCGACTCGACCTGAACAAAAGCATAGTGTATCCAAACCGATTCAAATCGAACTTTGTTCGATTTCTAGAAAAGTCATAAACCATCGACCATCGTACCCGAGCCATCTAAAATTCGATAGAAACAAACTAAACCGGTCCGACTATCTTCTCGTTGGTCGGACGGTTTTATGCAGAAAGAAAACCATTATTTAATTAATTATTTTCTTTTCCCCTTGTTTCCTTCTTCTGTTCGGACACATTATTTATTGGTTTTGTATCATCCACGGCGGCGTCCAAACCCTAAACCCCAGATTCAGCCTCCATCAATCTCCAATGGAGTCTGAAGCTCCAGCTTTCGTATACGACGCTCTTCCTCCACTTAGCCTCTCAGATTGGAATCAGTCTCCAGCTACGCACGACGAATCTCACAACTATTCTGTTTACCGCAACGAGATCTCTGATCTAACCGAAAACACAACGCCGGTGGAATCAGACACGGTTGATTTCTTCTCACTGGACGTCGACGCCGGGGAGAATGAGAACGGCGAAGAATTTGTTACGCCGGTTGTGGCCTCGAAGAAGAGCAGAAAGAGGAGGAAAGACAAAGAAGCTGAAGAGCCCAGATTAGAGACTAACTGGTTTAACGAGAACAGCTGTTCCAAGATCCCAATGCTTCAACTGCATAAAGGTAATAATGTAGAAAAAAAAAGAGAGAAACAAATCCTTTTTTTTTTTTTTTTGTTGAAGCATTGATTCTCTATCGGTGTTGAAAGCTTCTCTCTTTGGATGGATGTTGCTGTTGCAGAGATAGTTGATTTCAGCGAGTTTCTCTTACCAACTCTAGATGAGAAAGCGCAGCGTGATGCAGCAATGGATAGTGTTAGAAGCGTTATTCAATATATCTGGCCTGATTGCAAGGTACCATTTAGTCCTATGAAAAGCTTTAAGCTTTCTCACTGATTAGAGGTTAATTCAAAAGTGTAATCTCTCTGTTCCAGGTAGAAGTTTTTGGATCATACAAGACAGGGCTTTATCTTCCAACAAGTGATATCGATGTAAGTGTTCATCTTTTTTTTTGGTGGATTCTCTGATAACTCTTATTTTATCCTAACAGTGAATCTTTTTTTTTTTTTTTTTTACTTTTGGCTGTATATAAAGGTGGTCATTTTGGAGTCGGGTATCACAAATCCTCAACTAGGTCTGAAAGCACTCTCCAGAGCATTGTCACAAAGGGGGATTGCAAAGAATATTCTGGTATTTCTTTTTTTGACTTTCTATTATAACATGTCAGCATCTCTGAGAGACTGTGTCTCATAGTTAGATCTCTGATTTGTGCAGGTGATTGCTAAGGCTCGTGTACCAATTATCAAGTTCGTCGAAAAGAAAAGCAGTATTTCATTTGATCTAAGGTTCAGCACATATATACAAACCCACATACGACCCTTTGAATGGACTATTATGTGAATTTAGTTTAGTATGAGTTATTAAATTTGGCACTGACTGACTTTACAGTTTTGATATGGAGAATGGACCAAAGGCAGCTGAGTTTATACAGGTTTGTGATTTCAGCTGAATAATACTTCTCTACCAGCTTATCATGTCTCTCGATTATGTGTGAAGATCTCACGTTAAATCTTATGACTTATTTTTCAGGATGCTGTAGTCAAGTTGCCTCCTTTACGACCATTGTGTCTAATTCTGAAAGTATTTCTACAGCAGAGAGAACTCAATGAGGTCTGGAAATAGTTTACTTTTACACCATCCTTTTTCCCAGTCCCAAACATTCAATAATTTTCTTTTAATGTTTTTGGGCAGGTGTACAGTGGTGGAATTGGTTCATATGCTCTTCTAGCAATGCTCATCGCTTTTCTCAAGGTAACATTGGTGACTTGAGTTTCACATTCCTAGATCTTTCACTCCCCGTCCGAACAAAAGAGAAAAAAAATCTCTAAACTGGACTTTCTTTGTACCTTTGTTTATTTTATGAAACAGTACCTCAAAGATGGTCGAAGCCCACCAGAGCATAACTTGGGAGTTCTCTTGGTATGTTCTTGTCATTGCGACTCGAAGCTTCTGATTGTATTGGCTAATAAGTAATATCTTTCTTTCTTCTTTTTCCTTATTATTGTAGGTTAAGTTCTTCGACTTTTATGGGCGAAAATTAAACACCGCAGATGTGGGTGTATCTTGCAAGAAGGGAGGTTCTTTCTTTTCAAAGTCCAACAAAGGGTAAACTCACTAAACCCACATTGTTTACTTGGTTCTCATCTTTATTGGCTATCTCAAACTCCCTGAGACATCAGCGACCTGTACCTTTTGCGTCTTTTGGCGAATTTACCTCTCTCTTCTTCTTTTTTGTCTCTCCAGTTTCCTGAACCCAGCCCGGCCAGGGCTCATCTCTATCGAGGATCCACAGGTTAGCTTTCGAGCTTTGGTTTTGTATGAACACAAGCAGCCTTAGAATTTAGCAGACAAACAGTATTAACTTGGTTCTTATGTGGGTAACCAGACACCAGAGAATGACATTGGCAAGAGCTCATTCAACTACTTTCAGGTTCTCTTCATTTCTCTAATTTATTAGAGAAGTATACTACTTTCAACAAGGTGGATATATGCTTTTATTAAAGCCGAGTTCTTTCTTACAGATTCGATCAGCATTTTCAATGGCCTTGTCTACTTTAACAAACACGAAAGCTATTCTAGCATTAGGACCGAACCGAAGCATTCTCGGCACAATAATCAGACCAGACCGGATTCTGTTAGAGCGCAAAGGTGGGAAAAACGGGGACGTCACTTTCAACAGCTTGCTTCCCGGAGCTGGAGAGCCATTGCCAATGTCGGCTAACGGCAAAAGCAATGGTGGGCTTTTCTGCAACTGGCAACTCGAAGAAGACGAGGAAGGCTCGTTTCCAAGAGGGGATGCTGCGAACGGAGACAATACTCCTGTGCTAGTTGACACTCCTGGTAAGGTTACTACGAAAGAGTCTTCCCGGAAGAAGAAGAGTAAGAGCAAGAAGAAGAAGATGGTGGATGATGATGATGGTGAAGAAGAAGAACCGAGTTCGAAGAAAAGAAGACGGAAGAATAAGTTTTGAAGCATGGAACGGCCGGCCATGCTGAAATCAACTGGAGGTTAGTAACCAGAGGAGGCCTTAGTCTTTAAGTGTAAATTATAATTTGGTAAAAACAGATATAATGCTGTTGTAACAAATTAAAAATTTACCACCAGTTTTGACTAGTTTCTAAATTTACGTAATGTTATTGAACATTGAAAGAGCTAAATTTAAACGCTCTATATCCGACTCTTTGAGCGCTTGCTTAATTCTCTTGGATCTTGAAAAGTGCAATGAGCTCTTTACATGTGTTTGCACACTACTAGCAACACCCTTTATACTCTTCACAGCCTAGACAACAGCCTCTCCGTCCATGCTTAGTTTACTCTGCTTCTACCAACATTGGAATTCAACTCTACAGATTCCTTATACAAAGGTCTTCAATATTCTTCTGCCTCCTCATCAGCTCGAGAAGATCCGTGATGTCCCATCACATAGCTCAAACTCCTCCAGATTTAAACTCCCAGTCGCTAACCTACCTCCTTCAACTTCTCCAGTCAGTATTCCAGCTTCTCTTACTTCAGTTTCACATTTCTAGTGGTACACATCCTGCAGAACAATATTTCTGCCATTTTCATGAAATGAACTTTCAATATCTGTTTCTCCAATATTTAGCAAAAAAAAAATATCTGTTTCTCTGCAATGTCCCTAAAAGTGGTTTCCAACCGCTCTTTGCTTATGAAAGCAATAGGCATGGACGGTCGGATTCATATTAGCTTTTTTCGGGTTTTCACGTGCAACTTCCTAAACTTTATTCGGATTTTATATATGTATGCATCCTGTTTCTTTAATAATACTTGGGGGTATAGGTAGAATAGATCTTATAACTCACAAAAAGTGTGCCGTATATTAGAGAATCCGCCATTTCATTTGGTGGTTGTTTAACCACGGTGGCGTTGCTACTAGTGGGCCTTCTTCTACGATGATATTTAGAAATGGGCTTTATCAATTACAGCCCAATCCGCATTGCTTTTAGGATTCTTAACGCTTCATGACGCCTTCGATCTAGGGTTGGGTCGAGATAACTCACCGGCGATTTCGCGAGATGGGAAGAGACCGCGACGATTCTCCGCCGGAGAAAGCGAAAGGCGACGTCGAGGATAAAGACTACAGAAGAAAATCATCCCGGAGACGTATCGAAAAAAAGTCCGTCGAAGAAGAAGAAGATGTGAATCGCCGTGAGTCGAGGAGGAAATCAAAAGACGGCAGAGACTCCGATTCTGGTTCGGGATTGGAAAGCGGTAGCGACTCCGAATCGGAGAAGGAAGAGAGACGTAGAAGTAGAAAGTCGAGAGGGAAAAAGAAATCAGATCGGAGATCTCGTAGTAGACGAAGCAGGAGACGCTACGATGATTCCAGTAGTAGCTCGGAATCAGAATCTGAGTCGGAGTATTCGTCTGATTATTCTGATTCTGAGAGTGAGAGTGAGAGTGAGGATGAGCGGAGGAGAAGGAAGAGAAGGGAGAGGGAGGAGAGAGATAGGAAGAGAAGGAGGAGAGAGAAAGAGAAGAAGAAGAGAAGGAAGGAGAAAGGAGTTGATGGAGATAGCAAGAAGAAGAAGAAGAAGCGGAAGAAAGAGAAGAAGTCTGAGAAGGCCAAGAAAGGAGCTGTCACTGAATCTTGGGGGAAGTATGGAGTCATCAGAGAGACTGATATGTGGTAAAGCTTCTCTCTTTCCCTTTGGAAAATCTTGAATTATTACATTAGCAAGATAGATGGATAGATTAGTTCGGAATCTGATATTCAAGAATGTGATTTTAGTTCTACATATGTTGATTCTTATGTAAAGACTTGTAAACTTGTGTTTGCTGTTTTTGAAATACAATTAGTTATTCAAGTTGCTGACTTGTTTAGGCAGTTCATACCATCCATACATAGTGTTTTGATCTAAGAGCGAAAGGAAAGCAGACACGGCAAATGCAGCAGACATCTAGGCAAATACTTCCATGTTACGGCACATACTAAGACATATTCTAGAAATGACCGACGGACTAGCAGCAATACATTACTCATAGATAGAAGATACTCGTGGATAGTTATTGAGTCTTTTTGAAGATTAACATACTTGTATTTGCTTTCCTGAAATAGAAATTAGATATTCAAGTTGTTAATGACTCATATATGTAGGAATAAACGACCAGAGTTCACAGCATGGCTGCTTGAAGTAAAAGAGGTAGCTCTATCTACTCTGTAACCTTATATTTTGCTTTGGACTTCAAAGCGAATAATGTAAATTTAGCTATTTTGTGGATTGATTTTGGTTGTCTGCTTGGTCCAATAGGTCAACTTGGAAAGCTTGCCACCATGGGAAGAGAAGAAAATGTTTAAAGAGTATGTATCTCCTGAGTTTATGTTCCTATGAAGTTCTTCTTTTGGTTTCTGATAAATATAACGATGTGCAATTGATTGATTCTTTCACAGTTTCATGGAGGATCACAATACTGGTACATTTACCTCCAAGAAGTAAGCTTCTTTTGGTTGTGGTTTGATGAATGTTGTTGAGTAGTTGTTAAGATTAGTTGTTCATTTCGTATCTATTTGAAACTTTGCAGATACTATGACATTGATGGTTACTATAGACGTAAGTTGGAGAAAGAGATGAAGAAGGGTTTGAAGAAAGCTGGGAAGAGTGAACGGACTGTGTTCAATGACGAGGAGCAACGCCGGTACACCAAAGATTCCCACTTTACATCAGCAGACATAGAAATGCTGTGGATGGGTTGCCTTAAAAGGCATGTTTGTGTTCTTGTTTTCAGGCTAGAGATGCAGGAAGCACGGGAGAAGCAGAAGGAAGAAGAAGTTTTAGCTCTAAAGCGATCAATGGAAGGCGGAATGGTCAGTTTCTTCTTTGAGATCTTTGCGGTTTCCTTTGCTATTAATCTGGTCACTAGCACAATCTTACGTTGATTTTATAATCCAATCGCAGGCGCAAGCTATGAAGGAACAAGCTCGGCTAAAGGAAGAAATGGTCTATTTATACAAGATTGGGGACATGGAGGTTTGATACAAAGACACTATTTTTCTCTTCAACGTCAGTTACATGTTTTGAATTTCTTGTTATTGTAACGTTTTTTTGGATCCGTCTTAATACACGCAGGGTGCAGCTGCTATTCAGAGAAGGTTGGATCCAGATGTTCCTATGTAATGTGGAGGTTTTGGTTTAAGCTACTACAAGATCTAGTTCTTGTTCCTAAACTGTGTTCTAAGTATCGAACTTTTGTAACACTACGATAAGGAAAAACAAAACAATATTTTCATCTAGTGGAGCCATAAAGCATGATATTGCTTTTTGGTTTTTGAAATTATTATGAGAATATTACGTTCTAGGGCACTTAGAGTTTATAACTACAGCTTAAATCACTTGTTGCTACTAACACTTTTCTTGGGGTCAAATTTGCTACTACCACACTTTTGATGTATTTCTCCGGTAAAACTTCTAGCAAAATTTCTCTTTTACTTTCTTATCCAGAGTTTCTAATTGGGAAATTTGTCCTTATATACACAAAAAATTCAAAATACACTACCTAGCTAAAAATACTCTTTCTGTCCTACTTTTTTTTTCTATCTTTCTCTAACTCTCTAAAAATCTAATTTTATTTTTTTTGGTTATTTGACAAATAAGTCATTTCTAATTCGGTTCTAAAAGCAACAAACCAAAAGAAAATTATTATTTTCTTCTCATACATTATTATCATTCAATAGTAGATGGTAAGGTCCGTTTGACTACTGTTTTTTTATTTGGTTATTTGGCAAATAAGTCATTTCTAATTTGGTTCTAACCGAAGCAACAAACCAAAAGAAAATTATTATTTTCTTCTCATACATCATTATCATTATCATAACAAACTCTCGTGAAGATTCGGTAAACCAAACTAGGAGCTCTACGTTCATATGAACTATTGTGTTTTTATAATTGATATATTTAGTTTTTATAAAGGAAAAAAAGAAACAAAAAAATCCTCATAAATGAAAAAAATAAAATCAAAATCCCAAGCGAGTTAGTGCTCTCCGATTTCAGGCAACTTTAACCCAGAAAATCTTCTTATTTGTAAAAATTTGTCTTTATTGGCTCTTCACTTTTTCACTTGGTTTCAGAGAATTGTATGCATGCTTGATCCTACTTTGTAACTTCGACTCTGGTTGAGAGCTCACACATACTCACATACTTTGTATCATTTCACACAATTGATCACCATAAATTCAGTGGCAACCGATTGTTGTCTGCAAATTTTTAAATGGATTCTGCTCCTTGCAAAAGATTGCTCTTTTGTGTATTAATTCAAAACCTAGGTTGTGAAATTGTAGGGTTTTTTTTGTTCGATTTTGACATTTCCTCGATAGAATTTGGTTACTTGGAAGCTTAATTAGTTCTCATTTGTGTACACCATGAATAAATTTTGTACATATGTACACCAACAAAAAAATTGTACACAACAATTGTACACATATGCAAACATATAACAATGATAATAGAAGCATGTACAAAATCAACGTTTATGGTATGAAGATCAAAAATAATCCTCATTCATGAACATGTGAAGCCTTTCATTCATGTAAACCATCCATTCTCGTCCTTACCCCTACAAAGGCAATCTTCTCTCCTTTTCATGTGTAAGAATTGCTAGTGCAAGATGACACTACAATGGTACTGTATAAAGTAAACCAAGAGACAAAACAACTGCAAGCAAACACTATGCTTTATTAGAACAATTTATTACAATATCTTGTTTATTCATCTTTACTCGTCTAGTGTTAACACCCTAACCCACGACACTGAAGGATTCTCTCGCCCGTCAAGTACTTCAGCCACTGTTTCAGCACTACCCAAAAACACTTCCAAGAGCTTATCTCTCTATAAGATCAGTCTATGTGTCTCTGTCTCTATACAGACGACCCCATAGCTATCTTATAGTTATTCTCTACGTTCCCGAAACCCTAGTTTACAAGGCAACATGTATGGACATCTTCCATAACAATAAGTGCAACTTTCTTTTTCTTAGAGTGCACTTATTCCTCTTTCTTTAAGTCATAAACTTGCTCCTCAAGTTTATTCTTCTTTCCTTATCTCCAAGATACTCTCTTGCTCTCCAAGTCTACATGACTCCAGCTCAGCACCTTGACTCCACATGGTCTTCACCACTCAACACGACGTCTGCTTCAGCAACTACGTCAGCGACTACTTCAGGGCGAACATCTTACATCTTCAATCTCCCCCGTTAGCTTTGTGTGCCGATCAAACACAACAATCTTCTGGTTCAGCAACCACGTTGCAACCACGTTCCTCACCTGGAAACTTCCACACCAAATGTGCTTTTCTCCCCCACGAGATGTGCACCACACCATGCTTTTCTCCCCCATAAGATATGCATTCTATGTACCAGAACATCACCATTCTCTCCCTGCTTGATTGCATACTAAGCTAAAACACAGATGCGTAGATGTCAAGCCTTACAGACCCACCCGTCTGTTTCTTCATGTATAATCATGACACAGCCCCTGCTGCAGCAGAATAACAAGTATTGCTTCACGATCTGATGCACATGTCGAACTACCTTTCGACCAGCTTCTGTTGAGGACCTGGCTTCCTTCATGTGTCGTCTTCTTGACCATGAGCCCTTCTCCATCCACACCGAGTGCCCTCTGCACTCGTTTATATTGTCTTGGAGTGATTTCACTCTCACCCTCCTGAAGATCATCTCGCATCACTTCCTGACGCACTTCGATCTCCTTCCCCTTTGTGTCACAAACAACCTCGTGTTCTGGCTCCAGATTTGATGCTTCTTGATCAACCTCAAGATCACTCTTAACAGTGTTGCACCCTTCTTCTGACGTCTCTGCCTTGACCTCATCAAGTAAGCCACTCTTGGCTAAGAGCACCTCTTCAACCCTCTTAGGGTTTAATGAACGTCTTGTTCACCATTTTGGCCATGTTCCTGCTCTTCTCACGAGCAAAACACTCCACCTTCTTGTGTCCAACCTTCCCACAGAACCAACAACACATCCGATGTTGCTTCTTGCTTGGCCTGACACAGTTGCTGATGCACCAATCAGTCTCCTTCCTTGAACTAGTTGCACAACCATTCTTTAGAAACTCATGTCTGACCTTCATGTTGTTGCACTGATGTACTCCCTTCGGCTTGTTACTCACAGCTACGCGCTGTAGAACTTCCTGCCTTACTCCTTGTTGTACGTCCCGAAGTACTTGCTGACGAACCGAAGTACTTGCTGACGAACTTCTTTGGCTCCACTTTTTGATGTGCTTCCCTGCACGAACTGTGACAGCCCCTTCTGTTGGACTTCCCTCAGCTTGCTAACCTCCTGCTTCAGAGACTCATTCTTCTCTTTCATAGCCGCAAATTCTTCACTGACTTCTTTAAGCATCTCTATTAGCTTATGAGTCTTATCCTCCCATCTCAGATTCTGATCCTTGAGATTCAACCACTTTTTGTACAGCACATGATACTCCTCATCATCTGTACCAACATCTGAATCCGGGAATTCACTAGATTCCTCATTGCGTGCACCAAATGCAACAAGGTTCTTCATCACCTTTCCATCTCCCTCAGACTCTGAATCATCAAACGACTGCAATGGAACTCCTTTTTCCTTTTTTAAGTTTGGACATTCACGTCGTGTGTGTCCAACACCTCTACACCCAGAACACTTAAGTTCTCTCAGTTGTGCTACAGGAAAGTCAGCCTTTATATGACCAACACCTTCACACTCATAGCATCTAAGACGTTCCCTTTTTCTGCTATTGCCACGATCACCTCCCTGGAGACCATAATGATTCCTCCCACCAGAGAAATTCGTCATCTTACCCAGATTCCTAGCCAACATCCCCATGGCATCTTCAACATTCAGAAATCTATCTCCATCTTTGTCAGCAGAAAGAGCTATACTCCTTGATGCACCACATGACGTAGAGACTGAACTACTGTCTGTCTCCATCTCTTCTGACTTCAGCATACCCACAAGCTTGTCAAACTTGAGCTCATCCGTGTTTGTGGTCATATTCAAGACCGCCTTGTGAGCTCCAAATTTCGTTGGAAGACATGGTAGTAACTTCTTTACCAGCTTCTTCTCCTTGTACTTCTTCCCAAGTACACATGTTTCATGCGCCATATCTCTGAGTTTGGCACTAAAGCTCGCCACATAATCATTATCAGACCACCTGAGTTTCTCAAACTGCGACCCAAGATGATCCAAGCGTCTCCTCTTGACACTCTCATCTCCCTCAAACGAATTCAGCAGGACCTCCCACGCCTCTTTAGCCGAAGTACTCCCCTAAATCAGCTGGAACTGTTCTGCTTCAATGGCTCCAAAAATCACCGAAAGCGCCTTTGCATTAAACTTTGATGCATTGCGCTCTGCCTCTGACCAATCCTCTTTTGGCTTAGGCTTCTTCTCATCTCCTGTGACTATGGTAGGTTCCTCCCAACCAATCTCCACAACTGTCCACGCATCTTCATTGATTCCTCGAATCATCTGCTTCATGCGAGCCTTCCAATGACCATACTGGTCCGCGTTCAACATGATTGCCTTCTGCATTGAAACAATCGTGTCCATCTTCACCTTTAGGATTACATCGATAACTTAGGTGCCCCGCTTTGATACTAATTGTTAGTGCAAGATGACACCACAATAGTACTGCAGAAAGTAAACCAAAAGACAAAACAACTACAAGCAAACACTATGCTTTATTAGAATCTCCTTTAAACATTCTATTACAAGACCTTGTTAATTCAGCTTTATTCATCTAGTGTTAACATCCTAACACACGACACTGAAGGATTCCTAAGCTACCCGCTTATGTCTCTCTCCCGTCAAGTACTTCAGCCACTGCTTCAGTACGACCCAAGAAAACTTCCAAGAGCTTATCTCTCTATAAGATCAGCCTCTGTGTCTTTGTCTCTATACAGACGACTCCATAGCTATCTTATAGTTATTCTCCACGTTCCCGAAACCCTAGTCTCCAAGGTAACATGTATGGACATCTTCCATAACAATGCAACTTTCCTTTTCTTGGAATGTACTTATTCCTCTTTTTTTAAGTCATAAACTTGCTCCTCAAGTTTATTCCTCTTTCATTATCTCCAAGATACTCTCTTGCTCTCCAATTCTACACGACTCCAGCTCAGCACCTTTGACTCCACATGGTCTTCACCACTCAACACGACGTCTGCTTCAGCAACTACGTCAGCGACTACTTCAAGGCGGACATCTTACATCTTCAAGAATAATTTTATGTACACATCTCCGTAGTCACCCAATCTACTCGTATTCACAAACATGATGTACACAAACAAACACAAAAGCAATACTAAATTTGGTTACCTCTAGATCCATGCAATCTTTATTTTTGGCGTTTTTACCCCCAAAACTAACAAATATATATTGTATAAATTAACCAATTACAGCCAAAAGACAAGCAAAAAACAAGTTTTCTCATAACTTTTTAGTCTTAATTATAACCAAAACGCTATAGCTCTTCTCCGCCAAGCATTATCCCCAATTTTCCGGTCAACACGCCCCCGTTTTCGAACAGAGATGAAGTACATCAAATCTATATTTTCTCCATCGCTTACTCTTGCCATCCCGGACTCCTAATCTCTCGTCGTAAGCTGACATCGTCAAGCCGACGATCTCTTTCGGTTTTGGTCAAAAACAAAATTTAGCTCAAACTAAAAGACTAAAGTGTTGTGGTTTTTCTTAGATTTTAATATTCAAATACTTCTACAAATAAAACATAACATGAGGCAATTAAAAAAAAGAAGAAGATATGATTCAATTTGTTTTAGTTGTGGGTAAAGATGTAAAAAACAATAAAAACTATTTTAATAGTGAAAAGTGTTCCAAAATGTAATTAAAACTTAGAATATGTCTTAAAGTGTAAATCATTCTATTATTATTCGCCAAAGGGGCGTCGAGTAATTAAAACGGGTTATGCTTTTTATATTTTTTTAACACTGGTTTTACTAAGGTAAAATGGAACTACAACTCCAAATTGAGAGGAGCACAAATGAGTTCAAAACTAAATTATAGAAAAGGCCTATACAATAGGCAAAGCAGAAATTTAAATGTAAGACACAGTAGGTGCCATTGATAGTTGAAACAATCATCCATAGACTGTAAAACCAAGGAATTGAAACAGCCTAGAAGTTGTTCGAATGTGAATCGCAATACGCACTGTTTTGCTCTGGCGACTAGTTTGGCGATTTTGGGTTTGAGTTTCTCATTCTCGGTAGGATTTTGCGCCGCCGTCATCTGCGGTGGGTTCCGATGGTAGAGGAAGGCGATTCTCAAGCGGATGCTCCTGATTCTCAAGGAGTGTTGGTGTCGGTGGGTTCGGGTCTTGGAGGGCCTAAAGGCTCTTGGGTTGGCGCGGTTCAGGGTACTCGTTGTCTGAAGAAGTATGATGTAGAGATTTTGATGAAGGATGGTGTGGGTTCAGTCATGGTTCCAGAGGAGATTACGAAGGATGTATCACCGCTTTGGGAGGACTTTCTTATCGGGAAATTTCTCGACGACGCTCCTCACATAGAAAAGATTCATGCCATTGTAAACAAAATCTGGAATATCAACGACAAGAAGCAAATGATTGATGTGTTTGAGGTGAACTCGACATCGATGAAGTTTGGGGTTTCAAGCCAAGCTGATAGGAACAGGATTCTTAGGCGGGGGATGTGGAACCTAGCAAGCATTCCGGTGGTGGTGACAAAATGGTCTCCAGTGATTGAGAAAGAGAAGGCTCCGAAGCAATCTATTCCAATGTGGGTTCATCTAAAAAATGTTCATATTAACATGTTTTCGTGGAAAGGTTTGAGCTTTGTCTCAAGCCCAATTGGTGTCCCGGTAAAGCTTCATCCGGAAACTGCTCAATGCCTGGATCTGGAGGTGGCTAAGATCTTCATGAAGGTTGACCTGACAACAGACCTCCCAAAGAAGCTGGTTTTCAACATTCAGGGACAAGATGTAGTGGTGGAATACTCATACCCGTGGCTACCAACCAAATGCCCTAAATGTGAGAAGTGGGGGCATTCTCTTAAGGCGTGCCCAGGGAACAAAGGAGAGCAGACTGTCACTCAGAGAGAAAAGGAAATTACAATGGAAGATCAGAGTGTAAGGAGTGAGGAGGATGTCACTGCTACATTAGAGCAAGATGTGGTTATGGCTCAAGCTCAGGATCAGGAAAGGGTTGTGAACAAGGAGTTAGTTATGAATACAGAGGAGGCGACTCTATTTGTATTGAATGAGGAGAATGGTAATATGGAGAAGATGGAACATGTATCAATGGAGGTTAAGCAAAGGAATTTACCGGTGGAGGATGTGGTTGCAGAGACAACAAACTCTTCTGGCGAAAACAGTTCTGAAGCAGGCAAGGAAAGAGAGTGGCTAGATGTGTCTCCGGGTAAAGCTAGCCGATATCCTTCAAGAAACAGAGAGCTAAAGTTTGGTCAGGTTGCCTTTTTTACCAACTCAAGATTTGTTGTCTTGAGCTCTGAGGAGGAAGGTGGAATAGTAGAGAAAGAGGAGGAATTTGAGGGTACTGAAAGTATGAAGGAGGACGACTCTTCTAACACAGGGAAGGAGAGAGTCATTCCTCGTCAGAGTCTACCTAGGGAATCAAAGATGAAACACAAAATTTTGGGAAATAAGTCTGTTCAGAAAGCTCAAGATGCAAGTCTTAGCGATCTGAATAAAAGGAAACCTCGATCTCATTAATGTCTGGATTCTTCTGGAACATCAGAGGGTTTAACAAAGATTCAAAACATCTGGTGGTGAAGAATTGGGTTCGGAAGTGTGGGTTTCAGTTTGGATGCTTGATAGAAACAAGGGTGAAGGAGAACAGAGCTAAGAGAATCCTTGAGAAGGTGTTTCCTAGCTGGTCTTCTATCACAAATTATGACCATAATCGTCTTGGCAGAATCTGGGTATTATGGGGTCCTAAGGTGAGAGTTACTCCTTGTTTTCAGAGTGCTCAGATGATTACGGTTTCAGTTCTTTTGGAGGGAATGGAGGAGGAAGTCTTTTGTTGTTTTGTCTATGGCTACAATCTGGAGGAGAATAGGAAAGAGCTTTGGAGGGATATAAAGTCTCATCAAGATTCGCCTATAATTCAGAAGAGGTCGTGGTTAGTCTGTGGCGATTTTAACAAGATTTTGAGTGGTGTGGAGCATTCTAGGTTTGATATAAACTATGATGCTGCCGGTATGAGAGAATTTCAGGAGGTTACAAATTATTGTAGTTTGGTAGATATGTCGTACCAAGGTCCGAGATTTACATGGAGTAATAAGAGAGACAACGACATTATCTGTAAGAAGTTGGATAGATCACTGATGAATGAAGAATGGATGCAAGTATTTCCTCAATCCTATTGTGTTTTTGAGGCTGGAGGGTGTTCGGATCATCAAAGGTGTCGAATCATAATAAAACAAGATAGTCTGAAGCCGAAGAAGCCGTTCAAATTTGTGAATGCAGTGGCCGACATGCTGGAGTTTTTACCGTTGGTCAGTGAGTTTTGGTTGAGTACAGAGCCGCTGTTCAATTTTACCTCTGCTCTATTCAGGCTGGGTAAGAAACTTAAAGCTCTAAAACCCTTGTTGCAGAATCTGAGCATGGAGAAACTTGGCGACATTATAAAGAAGACAAAAGAGGCTTACAACACGCTTTGTGAGCTCCAGACCAAGACTCTCAATGAGCCTTCGCAGGCTAACATGATGCGGGAATCTGCTGCTCTCTCTAGATGGACATTCCTATCTAAAGTGGAAGAGAAGGTTCTGAGCCAGAGAGCTAAGATTTACTGGCTGGAGATAGGAGATGGGAATAATAAGACTTATCACAGAGCTGTGAGGGTTCGGGAAGTGAGGAACTCTATTAGAGAGATAAAGCGTGAGGATGGTTCTATTGCTGATAACCATGAGGACATAAAGAAAGAAGCGGTTGACTACTTCAACAAATTTTTGAACGATACTCCTCAGGACTACACTGGTATCAGCACTGCGGAGCAAAAAGATCCTCTAAATTATGAATGCTTTGAAGAAGATAAGAATATGTTGTTGGGTGTGGTGTCTGCAGAGGCGATCAAGAAAGTTCTCTTTGGTATGGCCGCAGAGAAGTCCCCAGGGCCAGATGGATTTTACTCAGAGTTCTTTCGTGCTACATGGGCTATCACAAGAGGTGATTTTGTTCATGCAGTTCAATTATTCTTTGATAAAGGGTTTCTCCCTAAAGGGATTAACTCTACTATCCTGACTCTTATCCCCAAGAAAGATGAAGCAACGTTCATGAAAGATTATCGTCCTATTTCTTGCTGCAACGTGATCTACAAGGTGATATCAAAGATACTGGCAAGCCGCTTGAAGAAACTGCTCCCTTCTTTCATCTCTCCAAACCAATCAGCGTTTGTTAAAGACCGGCTTCTTATGGAAAACGTTCTACTCGCTTCAGAGCTTGTGAAGAACTATCATAAACCATCAGTGTCATCGAGATGTGCAGTAAAGATTGAGATCTCCAAAGTTTTCGACTCCGTTCAGTGGCCGTTTTTATTATCGGTTTTGGAAGCTTTGAGTCTGCCAGAGAAGTTCATACTGTGGATTAAGAAATGCATCCAGCTCGCCTCCTTTTCTGTGCAGATTAATGGAGAATTAGCAGGCTACTTACTAGAGGGCTGTGCTAGGGGTGTTCCCTCTCACCGTTCCTGTTCGTTATGTGTATGCAAGTTTTGTCAAAGCTACTGAACAAAGCGGTATTAGAAGGGCGTTTTGGATATCACCCCTACTGCAAGGATCTGACCTTGACACACTTGTGTTTTGCTTATGATGTCCTTGTATTCTCGGATGGAAAGAAGAGCTCTATAGTAGGAATTTTGGAAGTGTTTAAAGAGTTCGCTAAGTTCTCGGGCCTGAGTATCAGCTTGGAGAAATCAACGCTATTTCTGGCAGGTGTTAAAGAGGATGCTAGTGATGATATATTAAAACAGTTCTACTTCGAAGCTGGATCTCTCCGGTGAGGTATCTTGGATTACCTCTGCTAACAAAGAAGATGTCAGCTGCGGACTATGCCCCTTTGATCTCGAGAATTAGGAGCAAGATCATATCTGGACGGCTCGACATCTCTCCTTTGCCGGTCGTCTCCAGTTAATTGGTTCGGTACTATATAGTATCACAAACTTTTGGATATCAGCTTTTCGCCTACGTAAGCAGTGTATTGAGGAGATCAACAGCCTCTGCTCAGCTTTCCTCTGGTCTGGTCCGGTCTTATCCTCGCAAAAGGCAAAAATAGCTTGGTCAGATGTCTGTAAACCGAAAGAAGAAGGAGGGTTAGGGCTGAGATCCTTGGAAGAAGCTAATAAAGTCTCATGCCTGGAACTGATTTGGCGTATTCTCTCCTCTAAATCCTCATTGTGGGTCCAGTGGATTCACAGATATCTGATTCGAAAAGGTTCCTTTTGGAGTATCAAGGAAACAAGCTCCTTAGGGTCATGGATCTGGAAGAAGCTTCTCAAGCTTAGACCCCTGGCTAGGGAGCTATCAAAAATGGAAGTAAATAATGGTATGATGACATCTTTCTGGTTTGATAGGTGGTCTCACTTGGAAGTCTTAATCGATCTAATAGGAGAAAGTGGAGGTTTGAGGCTGGGTATTGCGTTGAATTCTACAGTTGAGACTGTAGTGAATACTTACCGACGGCGTAGACTGACAAACCCCATTTTGATGCAAATTGAAAGCGAGATCCTCAATCTTCAAGAGCTGGTGCTGTCCCAGAGTGATGATAATTGTCTTTGGATGCGCGAAAATGGTGAGTTCCGACCGGATTTTTTAACGTCTCAAACATGGAACTTAATCAGAGTACATGCTCCTCGCGTCCCTTGGTTCAAGGGGATTTGGTTCAAA
Organism: Brassica napus; assembly: GCF_020379485.1. Classification (NCBI taxonomy): domain Eukaryota; kingdom Viridiplantae; phylum Streptophyta; class Magnoliopsida; order Brassicales; family Brassicaceae; genus Brassica; species Brassica napus. The sequence goes on from NC_063452.1 coordinate 42,880,696, forward strand.
GAGGCTACTCCTAAGTTCTCCTTTCTCAGTTGGTTAGCAGTCCATGACAGGTTATCGACTGGAGATAGGTTACTCAGGTGGAACCATCAGGCAAATTCTACTTGCTGGCTATGTAATGCTGTCATGGAAACACATGATCACTTATTTTTGGATTGTTCCTTCTCGGCGGAAGTTTGGAGAGGCATGATCAGGGGGTTGGATGGTGTTGGTCCCTCTGTTCACTGGCCCGCTCTGTTACAAAGACTGGTGACAGGTTCTCGAGATCTCCTACACACCTTTCTCCTGCGATATTGCTTCCAAGCAGCAGTGTATGCAATATGGTTTGAGAGGAACAAGCGCAGAGTTGGAGAAACTCCACAAGCTGCTACTCGACTTATCATCTTCTTGGACAGGTTGGTTCGAAATAGAATCTCCTCTCTGAGGAAGAAAGCTGGAAACAAATATGAAAAGGCCATGGAGATATGGTTTGGGAGTAGATAAACTCTCAAATTTTGCTTAGGAAAATCCTAAAGGTTTTTCTTTTTGTACAAAATAGCATTAGGTTGTACAAAGGTTTTTTGAAGTGAGTAAAATTTAAAATTCTTTCAAAAAAAATAAAATAAAGAAACAGCCTAGAAGTCTACCTAAGATTCATGTAAAAATCTGATTGGAGATAAATCTGATGTAGGAGAGCACGAAGTCAATGCAGACCTCCCACAACTACGTACACTTTAGACACTTGTAGCAATGAGGTTAAGCTACTTATTCCTTTTGTTCCAAGAGATGGTTAAGTCTCTCTTCCTCAAAAGAGCTAAAATTCAGTATCGAAGGACCACCTCAAATGAAAAACAGAACCATCTTCACGACTCGAGACACATATGAAAGTCAGAGAAAAATAAAGTTCTTAAACTCCACAAACATCCACAGATCCACGCCACCATATCTGCACGAGGGCGACCGGATCTGAAAGCACCATCACCCTTGTTGGGTATGGGTCTGACCCTCCCAAAAGGCCCACAAGATAATTGTCCTAACACCTGATCACAACAAAGAGACTCGGCTCGTCGACTCGCGAGCTAGCGACTGGCTCGACTCTGGACTGCTTTTAGCCGACGAATCAAGAACCGGAAGTAGTCGGCTCGATGACTCGAGTTAACGGCCCGACCTCCCGGCCCAGCCGTCGAAGAGGCCCACTAGGTCAAGAAGAATTAGGTCAACAAGGAGCCATCTATAAAAGGAGGAAGAGAAGCAACGATTGAGGGATCCACAAATTATTATACTCGCTTTCGGCTAGATCTAGGGTTTTACATCTTGATTCCCGCTGAACTTGTAAGGTCCGACGAACCAGCTTTCGCCGGACTAATTCCATCGTTCTTTCCCCTTTTTATAACACAATTTCGACTCTTTGATCTAATAAAACACGTCTTTGTATTGACCCACCGACAAGAACTCGTCTCTCTCTTTACTAGTTTGTCGACAGATCTCGGTTCAAACAGTTGGCGCCCACCGTGGGGTGGTAGGCTTTCCAGAGAACAGAAAGGGAAGGCGGTGGCGAGGGCGACCGAATCGAGTCCTGCGCGAGTCGTTGAGTCGAACTCCCCTTCTGATTTCGAGACAATTAACCGTGAAGCTATGATGGACACAACGAATATGGATACGCCTCAGCGGGTCCTGGTTGCTGAGTCGGCGCGTCTGATTGTGCGAGAGATGGTTGAGGTGGAGCGAGTGAGATTGCGAGTCCCGAACAATTGTCTTGCAAACCCTACTTCCAAATTCGCTGAGTCGGCTACGCTACTCACCAGCGAACTGGGGGGACTTACTGTTGGGTATGAGCCTGACCCTCCCAAAAGGCCCACAAGATAATTGTCCTAACACCTGATCACAACAAAGAGACTCGGCTCGTCGACTCGCGAGCTAGCGACCGGCTCGACTCTGGACTACTTTTAGCCAACGAAGCGAGAACAGGAAGTAGTCGGCTTGATGACTCGAGTTAACGGTCCGACCTCCCGGCCCAGCCGTCGAAGAGGCCCACTAGGTCAAGACGAATTAGGTCAACAAGGAGCCATCTATAAAAGGAGGAAGAGAAGCAACGATTGAGGGATCCGCAAATTATTACACTCGCTTTCGGCTAGATCTAGGGTTTTATATCTTGATTCCCGCCGAACTTGTAAGGTCCGACGAACCAAGCTTTCTCTGGACTAATTCCATCGTTCTTTCCCCCTTTTTGTAACACCATTTTGACTCTTTGATCTAATAAAACACGTCTTTGTCTTGACCCACCGACGAGAACTCATCTCTCTCTTTACTAGTTTGTCGACAGATCTCGGTTCAAACAACCCTTCACCCATCTCTTCTTAACAGAGAGGAGAAAACAACATACACGGCAGCCAAAACCCAGAAAAATCGTCACAAGATGAAGCTTTGATGCACATACAACACATCAAACAAAACCAAGAAACCAAGAGAACGAAACTGGATCTACGATATCAAGAAGACAAGCGGTGTAGCCACACCGTTGATCAAACAGATCCGGACCCTCCATCATCATAGCAGAGAAGATCATGGCCAAAGCAAGAATATTTGACCTCAACAGCTCCAAATTCCTACTCCATAAAAGCCTTCACCAAAGGGGAGTAGCAGAGAGATAGAAAAGCAACACCTTGCCGGTGAGATACATTGCCGAAAAAGCCGTAATACGCCACCTATTCATTGAAAAAAGTCAAAAAGAGATAAAGGAGAGTGACGGGAGCCCCTCACGGCGATTGTGAAGAGCGCCGACCGCACGGAGAAGCGATAATCTCTACAAAAGGGTTGATGGCAGAATATTGTACACAATTTATATGAGAATTTTAAATTTACTGATGTTTAAGTAATGGAAACAAGAAATTTACTATAACAATTATATATTTATTTGACTCAGAATATTGTACAGAATTTATTTGAGAATTTTAAATTTACTGATGTTTAAGAAATGTTTGCTAATATATGCATATTTTGAATTTATTTGGAAAGATGATTTTCAGCTACATGAACAATAAACCACTGCATGCTCTACAAGAAAACAGCTGAATCCCGACAGAAATCATCCGTCGGGACTAAGACGTCATGAAAAAATTTCGTCAGAAATTCCGGATGAACAATTACCATCGATAAGTATTCCTTGGAAATCAGTCGGATATTCATTAGAAATGTTTTCAAAAAAATCGATCAATTTCATCCGTCGGAAATTATTGTCGGGAATTAATTTTGAAAATTAACTAAAGAAATAAAATAATTTTTTTTAATTTTTAAATATTGAATTAATAGTACTATTATGAAAATAATATACCAAAAATATAAATTAATTTATAATTTGTTTTGAACTATTATAATATATATGCTAATCTAACAAATTAAACAAATAAATCTGCAATTAACAAATTCTAAACTAAAATAAATTATAAATGAAATATTTTTTAATTTTTTTAATTAGAATTAAAAATATTTTAAATATTGTCTTATAATTTTAATATATAAAAATATATCGTAGTAATTGAAAGCTTTGTTAAAACAAGTTAATAAATTTGAGAATGTTCTTAAAATATAGTATTTCTAAGTGGTAAAAATTAGCAATAAAAAACTTTAGAATTTCCCACGGATTCTTTCGGAAGTCAATATTTTTTGTTTCCATCAAAAATCCATCAGGAATTCTGTAAGACCCGATCCCGGCCGACTAGGCCGCGGTCGATGCCTTACGTCGCTCAGTCCATACCCGGACCGAACCTCTAAAAATTTTGCCCTTTATTTAAAATATCACCCATTGGCGAGGGCTAACTCAGATCCTAGCTCAAGACTACCTTAGTCATTCCCTAGCTAGATCTTTTCAACTTATGCACAGCGGAATAGTATCTACTTAACCATTGGTCTATAACATTTATAATACTTGTCTGGTCGAATCACCTCGGCTACTGGTCAGTAAACACAACTACCAGCTAGCTCCAAGGTCAATCCCGAACCCAAATCAAGACATACAAATCTGAGGTTCCATTCCCCTAACCATTCTATCTAGATCTATGCAACATTGCTAGATCATACCTTTGCCACATCCACGGAGCTTGTTAGCTCATCGGCCCAGCTACTCTAGCTGAATGAACTCATAAAACAGCTGATCGAGCTGCCACACTCGAACTGAGCTAGGACCGAGCTATGGCCAGCTGCCATATACTGCGTCCAGCTCCTTTACACCTGCATAAACTCTTCCCTTGGGTACTTAGTCATTCAGCCAACCATCCCCACAGACATAAGTAACCCTTGAGAAGTCTTCAAACAGCAAAGGACATGCATCTGGCCCTTACCGGCTCATGCACTGTCCCACATCCTTTTGCCTTATCAACTTATGATACCAAGTCCAGCTCATGGACTAACAATGCCCATCAGATCCTGAGTCAATCAACCAACCACCCCCACATGCCCCAGAACTGATGAGTCTTCACATATACCTAACCGGCCATGGAACCATGCCCCAACGAAGCCGATCAGTCCTGCTCTTACAACCGGTGCATCTTTTGATCAATCAGATCAGACACCTTGATCCATCATCTATGGATCCGGTCGTCCATCCTTACCCATGATCAGATCACACACGGCCTTCCTTGAATAATAACACCAAGCTCAGTACTTATGGTCCACGCCACCAAGTACAAGCTAGACTCTTCCTTATGGCTCATAGCCAATGCTTTGCACATAGCTTACCAACCCAAGGTTGATAACTAACATTCCTTATGATCAATAATCATAAGTGACAAACATTTCACAATACACAAGCAAATGATCCGACAACCTAACACAAGGATCTATCATTGCATGGCTGGTTCTATAACTAATCGATCATTTTCTCATTAAACCCAAATCTGGCCGATTTCAAAAAAACTAAATAAAATTCATGTAAATTCATGATAATTCCCAACTAAGAGAATTCCATAATCAGAATTTGCAGAACCGGCCTCGATCCTAGAGATCTCGGCCACGAACAGCCAAACCGGCCAAACTGACCATCTCTAAATCAATTCGATAAAACTCAATAAAAATCATGATAATTCATGATAAATACCAACTAAGAGATTCCCATAATCAGATTCCAAAGAATCAAACCAGACCATATAGATCTTGATCAAGAACATCCCGGCCAAGGCCATGGGCACCATTCCTGAACCGGCCAAAGCCATGGTTTAATGTCATCAAGTCTGATCCAACAGACTACACCATAATCATTCATAATATATATATTCCTCAAGGACGTGCCATACTTGGCCATGATCAATTCCACAGTCAACAGAATTGTAATTCATAAGGTAATCATAAAACCGGTTACCTTATACATGATCTGATTAGATCATGTGCCATTCCTTATTATGTTCGGCCATGCTCCTCCAGTGCACGCCTCTATCAATCCTTATCATATACTTCCAGTATTGATAAGTTCCATTCATGGGTCGCACCCATCCTCCCTTCCATGGAACTCCCATGAAACCACTTTCTACACTGCATCTACCTTCAAGGCTGTCTAGGCCTGTAAGAGTGGAGTCTGGCCTTCTCCCTTCTCTCCTGGTTATCTGCGTGTGTTCCCAAGACACAGAGGAAGCCCAGGATGTGATCATCCATGATCAAACATCATCACAGGGTCGTCCATCACTTCCCCCTTCAGTGCCCATGAAACTGCCTTTCTACACACATCTGCCCTTAAGGCTGTTTTGGCCTTTGGGAATGAGTTCCGGTCATCTACCTTCTTTCCTAACCATTTGCGTGTGTTATCAGGCCCTGGAGGATGCTTTAGGTGATAACATCACAGATCAAAGCCACCAGAAAGTCGTTCATAACTTTCCCCCTTGATCTCTCCCAAAACTGCCTCTTTATGGCCTTCACACAACCATGGGTCTTGGATTGGGAATCCGACCAACTCTCTATATTTTCTCTGTGTTTCTTTGTGTTTCAGGATGTAGGAGGAAGCCCTGGCGTGCCTGCAAAGGCACGGACTTGCCTGCCTTTTATAGAAGAAGGGGTGGTTACTTTTTAACCATTGCATCCCTTCGGTTTAAATCCTGGCCATTGATTTAATAATGGTCCAGATCACACCCTTTCGCCTCTGGCAGTTACCAGACATCCTGGAACTGTCAAACCACTCCTGGACATGTCCAAAGCAAGCCCACATGGATTGCCCATGCTCTTGGCTCAACCCAAGGGCCCACCAGCCCATCGGCACACACGGGTCACCCATATGGCCCGGCCACTGTCCAGACCCGGACCAACTGCCCGAGACCGGAAAACTCAGTCCAGCTGAGTTGAGCTGATCCCCAGATGACCCAGCTGAGTGAGCTAGACAATCCAGCTCAGGGAGCTGACCTACACTTCAGTGAGTTACACCGAGCTGCACTACACTTCACCTAGCTGGTCGAGCTTGCTTACTGCATCGCCCAGCTGTTATACACTGCGTCTAGCTTGCTTCCTTTATATTCTTCAATCCTTCTAAGTCCCTTGGTCTATTTCCAGACCTAGACTTAGTTTTCCCATGATCCATTTTGATCATTCACTTCATCGAGCTTCACCTGGATCTTGTCCAGCTACCAGCTCGCTTGTCCAGCTCCTTTGAGCTTGTCTCCTTCTTGGATTAACTATGCCTTAGCTTCCTGATGCCCTTGACCTTACCTTCAGGCCATGATATACTTGTCTTTAGGTCATATGACCTGACTGGTGCGTTTACTAGCACCGCAGTCCGTCCGGACGATCCTATCCCGGATCGGGGACATGACAAGTCTCCCCCACTTACGAAGAATTCGTCCTCGAATCCAGTGGTGTTAACCTCTTGTCTCATGACAAAGGTTCCATCCGAACTCCTTTGTACCCGGAACATGAAGCATGCTCGATTGGTTCTTTCTAACCAATTCGTTGCATCTCCCACCTTGTTCCTTCTCACTGACCACGTCCTGGTCATCATATACACAACAAGTCTCCCCCACTTGATAGATATTTAACCCAAAATCTTATCAAGTGGTCCTTCAAGCACCTATACAAAGACATGACTTGTGTCACTGACCCAACTCTCCAGGTTGCGGTCCTAGTAGACACCAAGTCTCTTACTCTCTGACCCTTGTCCATGACTAGATCATCTTCAGTCCCTAAGAACTTACTGCATACCCGAGTCTTAGTAGATTTACCCAATCTCCAAGCCACTCAATGTATCAGTCAAGTCTTAATGAACTCCTTACAATCTTTAGGCCGCTTGTTGTACCACAAGTCCTAACAGATTGTTTTGTTTCCTTATGTCCTTACAGACACCAAGGGTTCATGATCTCAGCCTAATCGTACTGGATCATCCCTTAACCGACCACAGCCTTTTCCAGCTTGGCCATATTGCGAACTTAGTCCCTACTAGACTAAACCGCCTTATACATGACTTCTGTCCATTACCAGACATTGTTATACTTTGATCCTCATCCACTCGTGGACTTGATCACATTTCAGTCCTGGTCCACTCCGGGAATCGACCATCACATTCCAGCTATAGGTCCATCTCCGAGTAGGTCATGTCCTGATCCTCGTCCCTTACCGGACTTGATCATATTACGGTTCTGGTCCATTCAGGGACTCAACCGTCTCAATCAATACACAGCCTGAAGCTACCATCTTTCTGTTTCACAAAAAGAACTGGTGCTCCCCAAGGCAATACACTAGGGCGTATGAACCCCTTCTCAAGCAACTCCTCAAGTTGCTTCTTCAGCTCTGCCGTCTGAGCTGGTGCCATTCTATATGGACTTTTAGATAATGGGGCCGTTCCAGGTTCCAATTCAATGATGAATGGGTCAGCCCTATCAGGGGGAATGCCCTGTAGTGCCCCAAACACATCCTGAAATTCCCGAACCAACGGTATACCCTCTGGGTCACAGGCCCCTACAACCTCATCAGTGTAAATGGTAGCCAAAAAGCCCTCACAACCATTTCCAAGCATCCGTTCTACTTGGACTGCTGAAACCACCAAACTACAAGAGGTTGGCTTGATTCCTTGGTACTTAATCGGGGGTCCAAACTCGTTCTCAAGTTGCACCCTTCCCCGTTGACAATCTAGAGTTGCCCGATACTTTCCCAACCAGTCCATGCCCAAGATCACTTCATGATGCTTGAAGAGGACAACAATCAGATCTATAGGCATCGGCCTATCCAAGATCACCACAGGGATGTCCTTAACCAGACCGAGTGAGTTCATAACTTGCCCTCTGGCCGCACTCACTCGTTCAGGACCATCCCATGTTCCATACTGGAACAAACCTTTTCCAATCATACTTGGACTCACAAAACTATGTGTAGCTCTAGTATCAAATAATGTGTTTCCACACCACCGATCATTAAGTACTTAGATGAGTAGGATCACGGTTTGATCACACATTTGGAAAATGTCCCATACCATTCTCCAAAGCATCACACATCTGTGAACGTCTCATACCATTCACAAAAGTGTTTATAGTATACCTCAATCCTCATCATACTAAGATACTTAACATCGTGTTTCCAATTCCTCTTGGAATTGATCCATTCCATTCACTCAATCTTAAGGAATCCTACCTTGACTTACACTGAGTCCAAGCTGATCCATCTGATCACAAGCCCACTCATGTACTAGCCATGTAGCGTCTCCCTTAGACTAACATGAACATTGCATATGCTCACTTGTTTTGAACGGCCACCAAGGGATAACATTTACCTCCAAGAGAGTGCTGCACGTTTCTTTCAACCTAAGCCACTCTCTGGTCCATGTTACTTCCCTTGTCCAGGTCGTCCATACAAAGATCGTGCATTGCATCCATCATCCAATCCGTCTATTATTCCCAAATAACTAGATAAACTAACCTTTATGTTTTCAGGGTCTTGCCGTGGAAGAGTGTATCTTGGCTAAGCCGGCTCATCTTGGAACTTCCCCGTTCACAAGCATGAAACCCAAACTTACCTCAACTCTCACTTGGCTCACCACAGCTAAGGTTCCAAGTCATCTCAGTTTTCAGAAATAATTTCGGTTTGGAACTCAACATCTTTGAGCACTGTCTGTAACAGGATCAAGCATGCTCTGATACCAACTTGTAAGACCCGATCCCAGCCGACTAGGCCGCGGTCGATGCCTTACGTCGCTCAGTCCATACCCGGACCAAACCTCTAAAAATTTTGCCCTTTATTTAAAATATCGCCCATTGGCGAGGGCTAACTCAGATCCTAGCTCAAGACTACCTTAGTCATTTCCTAGCTAGATCCTTTCAACTTATGCACAGCGGAATAGTATCTACTTAACCATTTGTCTATAACCAATATAATACTTGTCTGGTCGAATCACCTCGGCTACTGGTCAGTAAACACAACAACCAGCTAGCTCCAAGGTCAATCCCGAACCCAAATCAAGGCATACAAATCTGAGGTTCCATTCCCCTAACCATTCTATCTAGATCTATGCGACATTGCTAGATCATACCTTTGCCACATCCACGGAGCTTGTTAGCTCATCGGCCCAGCTACTCTAGCTGAATGAACTCATAAACCAGCTGATCGAGCTGTCACACTCAAACTGAGCTAGGACCGAGCTATAGCCAGCTGCCATATACTGCGTCCAGCTCCTTTACACCTGCATAAACTCTTTCCTTGGGTACTTAGTCATTCGGCCAACCATCCCCACAGACATAAGTAACCCTTGAGAAGTCTTCAAACAGCTAAGGACATGCATCTGACCCTTACCGGCTCATGCACTGTCCCACATCCTTTTGCCTTATCAACTTATGATACCAAGTCCAGCTCATGGACTAACAATGCCCATCAGATCCTGAGTCAATCAACCAACCACCCCCACATGACCCATAACTGATGAGTCTTCACATATACCTAACCGGCCATGGAACCATGCCCCAACGAAGCCGATCAGTCCTGCTCTTACAACCGGTGCATCTTTTGATCAATCAGATCAGACACCTTGATCCATCATCTATGGATCAGGTCGTCCATCCTTACCCATGATCAGATCACACACGGCCTTCCTTGAATAATAACACCAAGCTCAGTACTTATGGTCCACGCCACCAAGTACAAGCTAGACTCTTCCTTATGGCTCATAGCCAATGCTTTGCACATAGCTTACCAACCCAAAGTTGATAACTAACATTCCTTATGATCAATAATCATAAGTGACAAACATTTCACAATACACAAGCATATGATCCGACAACCTAACACAAGGATCTATCATTGCATGGCTGGTTCCATAACTAATCGATCATTTTCTCATTAAACCCAAATTTGGCCGATTTCAAATGTGATCCAAAAACTAAATAAAATTCATGTAAATTCATGATAATTCCCAACTAAGAGAATGCCATAATCAGAATTTGCAGAACCGGCCTCGATCCTAGAGATCTCGGCCACGAACAGCCAAACCGGCCAAACTGACCATCTCTAAATCAATTCGATAAAACTCAATAAAAATCTTGATAATTCATGATAAATCTCAACTAAGAGATTCCCATAATCAGATTCCAAAGAATCAAACCAGACCATATAGATCTTGATCAAGAACATCCCGGCCAAGGCCATGGGCACCATTCCTGAACCGGCCAAAGCCATGGTTTAACGTCATTAAGTCTGATCCAACAGACTACACCATAATCATTCATAATATATATATTCCTCAAGGACGTGCCATACTTGGCCATGATCAATTCCACAATCAACAGAATTGTAATTCAAAAGGTAATCATAAAACCGGTTACCTTATACATGATCTGATTAGATCATGTGTCATTCCTTATTATGTTCGGTCATGCTCCTCCAGTGCACGCCTCTATCAATCCTTATCATATACTTCCAGTATTGATAAGTTCCATTCATGGGTCGCACCCATCCTCCCTTCCATGGAACTCCCATGAAACCACTTTCTACACTGCATCTACCTTCAAGGCTGTCTAGGCCTGTAAGAGTGGAGTCTGGCCTTCTCCCTTCTCTCCTGGTTATCTGCGTGTGTTCCCAAGACACATAGGAAGCCCAGGATGTGATCATCCATGATCAAACATCATCACAGGGTCATCCATCACTTCCCCCTTCAGTGCCCATGAAACTGCCTTTCTACACACATCTGCCCTTAAGGCTGTTTTGGCCTTTGGGAATGAGTTCCAGCCATCTACCTTCTTTCCTCACCATTTGCGTGTGTTCTCAGGTCCTGGAGGATGCTTTAGGTGATAACACCACGGATCAAAGCCACCAGAAAGTCGTTCATAACTTCCCCCCTTGATCTCTCCCAAAACTGCCTCTTTATGGCCTTCACACAACCATGGGTCTTGGATTGGGAATCCGACCAACTCTCTATATTTTCTCTGCGTTTCTTTGTGTTTCAGGATGTACAAGGAAGCCCTGGCGTGCCTGCAAAGGCACGGACTTACCTGCCTTTTATAGAAGAAGGGGTGGTTACTTTTTAACCATTGCATCCCTTCGGTTTCAATCCTGGCCATTGATTTAATCAATGGTCCAGATCACACCCTTTCGCCTCTGGCAGTTACCAGACGTCCTGGAACTATCAAACCACTCCTGGACATGTCCAAAGAAAGCCCCCACGGATTGCCCATGCTCCTGGCTCAATCCCAAGGGCCCACCAGTCCATCGGCACACACGGGTCACCCATATGGCCCGGCCACTGTCCAGACCCGGCCCAACTGCCCGAGACCTGAACACTCAGTCCAGCTGAGTTGAGCTGATCCCCAGCTGACCCAGCTGAGTGAGCTAGACAATCCAGCTCAGGGAGCTGACCTACACTTCAGTGAGTTACACCGAGCTGCACTACACTTCACCTAGCTGGTCGAGCTTGCTTACTGCATCGCCCAGCTGTTATACACTGCGTTTAGCTTGCTTCCTTTATATTATTCAATCCTTCTAAGTCCCTTGGTCTATTTCCAGACCTAGACTTAGTTTTCCCATGATCCATTTTGATCATTCACTTCATCGAGCTTCACCTGGATCTTGTCCAGCTCCTTTGAGCTTGTCTCCTTCTTGGATTAGCTATGCCTTAGCTTCCTGATTCCCTTGACCTTACCTTCAGGCCATGATATACTTGTCTTTAGGTCATATGACCTGACTGGTGCGTTTCTTCGCACCGCAGTCCTTCCGGACGATCCTATCCCGGATCGGGGACATAACAAATTCCCCACGGATTCCCGACGGAATTCATTGTTTTTTTTGCTTTCATTGGGAATCTGTTGGGAATTCCCAACATATTTCCAATGGAAATCAAATTTTTTAGTTTCTTCAGAGTTTTGTCCGGAATTCTCGACGGAGTTTTTTCCGTCAGGAAGTCTATCAGGAATCGGTTTGTTTTCTTGTTGGTATGTCTATATACCTAGACAAAAAAATGTATCAAAAACTATATGAACTATATGATTCATATTACAATATCACTGAACAATTATATGCTATATTATATGCTATATTGCTAATTCCATCAACATCATTTTGTTAGACAAAAAATGTGCCAGACTTGGAATCCTTTGAGGACATATATCCACATGTTCTTGGTTGTATAATATTACATATAAATACTCGATCTATGTATTATTTTGTTTTTAATCTTTTGTATGTGTGCTATAGTATGTTTTTAAGAATTTGGTTGACGGACTTCTTATCAGATGTTGTTTAATTCCAAATGCGACACACTTTTTAACTACCAGAATGATGGTTATGGTGTTACTAACATAACAAATAACTAGAATTTGACCCAAGCGCGGGGATTATTTTTGCTAACATATTTATGAATTTGTATGTCTGTTTACTAATATGTTTAGATCTTGACGTGTGTTTTTTGTTTGGTTCTAATTTTTTTTCAGTTTGATTCCAGTTGGAAAAAAATGTATATTTCAACCTGAACTATACGCGTCGTGTCTTTTACTTCCCAAACTTTGTAGTAGTGCGTATTCTATACTGAACTGAACAAAAATTTAAAAGATACTACATGAACTTTTCACATTGCGCCTATTTATTCCCAAACTTTATGGAAATGGCATAATCCATACTGAACTAAATAAAATTCAAAAATACTATATAAATACTCAAAATCGTGCTTATATATATTGACCGTCAAAGGTGTTAGTCATCCGTTAATTATCAAACGACGTCATTTTAGATAAATTATGTAAAATTAAATTTTAAAATACTACATAAACTCTCAAAATCGTGCTTATATATTACCTGTTTAGTCATCAATTAACTTTTCAAAACAACGTCATTTTGATAAATTTTGTAAAATTTAAAAATACTACATAAACTCTAAAAATCCTTGTTATATATATTGACCGTCAAAGGTGTTAGTCATTTGTTAATTTATCAAAACGTCATTTTGGATAAATTCTGTAAAATTAAAAAATTAAAAAATGAAAAATTCTAAATGAACTCTTTAAATCGTGCTTTAATATATATTGACCGTCAAATCTGTTAGGCATCCGTTAATTATCAAAATGACATCATGTTGGATAAATTTTGTGAAAATAAAAATTATTTTTTTAACTCTTACACTGGTGTTAGTTGAACTGATGACGTCGTTTTGATAGATTAACGTCAATTTGATAAATTAACGGTGAATAACACCTTTGACGGTCATGAAATATATAAGCACGATTAGAGTTCATGTAGTATTTTTAAATTTTAATTTCACATAATTTATCCAAAATGACGTCGATTTGATAAATTAACGGATGTCTAACACCTTTGACGATCAATATATATATATATATATATATAAGCACGATTTGAGAGTTCATATAGTATTTTTGAATTTTTGTTTGGTTCATCTTGGAATGCACTAATATAAAGTCCCGGAATGAAAAAGCATAACACATAAAATTCATATAGTATTTTTAATTTATTTTTTAGTTCAGTATGAAATACGCACTACTTCAAAGTTCTAGTTGAAATTGGCTCTTTTCCAAATTCCAGTTTGGTTTTCATTTTTCCCCGGTTCAATAGATATAGGAATTTGAGTTTGGTTTGGTTATTTTGGTTTTTGGTTAGGTTCAGATAACAATGTTAGAAACCCAAAATTTTGAGTTCAATTTGGTTATGGTTTGATTCTTGCCATTTGTATTATTTCGAATAAGATATCGACTCGGATAAATTTAGATATTTTGGATAAACATTATTCAGGTGATTAGGTTATATTGGAAATTAAGATAATTTTAAATATTTCGAATAAAAAGTAATAGGGTAATCTGGTTTTTTTGAGTAGTCCGGTTTATAGGTAGTAGTTTTAGAATATAAACTGTATATTGGATATTCAGTACCCATTTGGTTTTCAGTTTGGTTCCGGATTGATTTTAGTTTTTTTTCCCGAAATATAAGAACCGCTCAAATTTTGTAAACATTGATTCAGTGTTGGTTTTGTTTTAATACTACATTTTCGGTTCTTGATTTAGTTAGAACACAACTAAATATGAACCAATATATATTTAAGAGAAATATAGCCTTAAGAATACTTACATTCTCATATGCTAAGATGAATTTTATAGTTTCTCATGATGTCGAACTGTATCATTTTATATGTGTAGCATTCTACGTGTATCATCTAACTTGTTTCGAAAGATTTACATCTTTAGCCTGTTTTAAAACCAATATTATCTATTATTCTCTCTGTTTCATATTAAGTGTCACTTTAGCATTTTTTTTCCTTGTTACAAAAAGTGTGTCATTTTAGAATTTCAATGCAACTTTCAGCTTAAAGTTAATTACAAATGCATTGATCTTATAAATAATTTCATTTATCTCAAATACTATTTGTTGAATATGTGTAATTAATAAGAATTTTAATGCATTTCAATCATTTTTTTAATCTGTGTGAAAAATGTCAAAGCGGCATTCTTTATGAAACGGAGGGTGTAGAACATAAGTACACAGTTTTATAACTAAACCATGTCTTTAAAATTTTATTAAAAGTATTTTTTAACATTTCATTAAGAGCATGTTTGACTATATTGTTACCGTTTTTACTAAGTGTCGTTGTAGAGTAAAATTTTCGTTTCAAGATAAGTGTCGTTTTATAATTTCAATATAAAATTTATTGACTTTTTATTCAAATCTATTTTTCTATTGGTTGAAATGTTGTTAGGTGTATTGGTAATGATGTTTTTATTTCGGGAAAATATACAAAATTAAATGTTTTATTAATCTGTGTGTCCAAGTCTAAAACGATAATTAAAATGAAACGGAGAGAGTAAATTTTTTTATCTATTAAAATAAATACACAATATTTTCGTGTGAATTTTGTTATGAATGAACCTACGTTTAAAATTTTATTGAATGTTTTAGCATTTCATCAAGAGAATGTTGAATATATTGTTACCTAACAACCAATTACTACTCAATCTTGTTTGTTATTTGGTTTTTGATTTAATACCTAAAAATGTGCAACACAATATTACCAATTTACCATATAATTTTAAGGAATTAAATGATTCCTTCCTAAAAGTATATGATTCCTTCGCGTGTGTGTAAGATTTGATTACTGACATTTGAAAATAGAATTTTCGTTTCAAGATAAGTGTCGTTTTATAATTTCAATATAAAATTTATTGACTTTTTATTCAAATCTATTTTTCTATTGGTTGAAATGTTGTTAGGTGTATTGGTAATGATGTTTTTATCTCGGGAAAATATACAAAATTAAATGTTTTATTAATATGTGTGTCCAAGTCAAAAACAATAATTAAAATGAAACGGAGAGAGTAACATTTTTTATCTATTAAAAAAAAAATACACAATATTTTCGTGTGAATTTTGTTATGAATGAACCTACGTTTAAAATTTTATTGAATGTTTTAGCATTTCATCAAGAGAATGTTGAATATATTGTTATCTAACAACTAATTACTACTAAATCTGTTATAAACAATGTGGATTGCCATTAACCAAGACAAGAAGAGATGGCCTATCAGGCCACGACCAGGCCCAACCACAGCCATGTCCAAGAGGAGAGAGAGAAGCGGCTTAGAGAGAAAAGGAAACTATCTTTCCTTTTCCTATTAGATGTTATCTTTCCTTTTATGTATTTAGTAAATTTCCTATTTCATGTATGATTAGGATAAGTACTCTTTCTATTTATGTCTATCTTGTAATTCTTATATAAGGAACCTCTTTTGATGATTAATAATACACACGAAATATTCAGTCTCAAACCCTTCGTTTACAACACGTTATCAGCACGATAGACTCCAAAACCCTGAGACAAAACCTAACCTAAAATCCGTCACACATAAACCCTAATCCAGGCGTAACTTAAAATCGATCTATCTCTCAAACCCCCGAGGAACCTGACGACAAGCTACATATCAAATTGAAGCTCTGGACGAGACGAATCTATCAGCGAAAACCGTTTGTCAATCCGATCTCAGACGCGCCCACACTCGCAGAAACAATAGACGGCGCCGCCTTGGTCTTTTGGAACCCTAATCCCGAAGAACCCTAATTCGTTCTTGATTCCGTTCCAGCAAGCATTACCGTCTCAGCTTCATCCCGATCTCAGCTCAGACGAACCCTTGAACTCAATCCCGTCTCGCGTTCCCGTCTCTGCCTCAGCTCGATCCGACGATCAGCCTCAACTCGATCCGACGATCAGCCTCAACCCGTTCGCGAGAGACAACCAAGGCGATCGCGACCTAACAAACCTAACCCGATCGCATCCTCTCAGCTCGCGATCCCGAAGCAGCCAGCTCGCGTCCGTTCGAGGTTCATCTTGGTGGTCCGGTTTCTACAATCTGCAAAACAAAGGTAATCCTAATTCTGAGAACATGAATTGAACATGGTTGTTTTGTAAAGATTGAAACCCTAAAAGATAATCTCTAAAACTAAAAGCCATAGGATAATAGATCAATACCCTATGAGTAAATCGAAGCTCTATAAGTTCGATCTAAACCTAAGAAAGAGATTGATCCATTGATCAATTAAAATCAGAGCCTTAAAGGTTTTTTGAATCTCAATTCAAATCCCCTTGATCAAAGATCAAAGTTTTCGAAATCCCCTAAAATCCTAATTAGAAAATCGGTTTTAAATTTGATTTGAAACTTAAGTGTTTTTGATTGATCACCTAGAGCTGTGATTAGGATTGTTTCAAAACTTGAATCTGAATCTTGTTTAAACTGAAACCCTAATTTCGAAGTTAAAGATCCTAAGGCCTTGAAACCCATAATCGGTCACTTGAATGTTTTAAAACCCTAATCTCGATTTTAAAATTCTAAAGGCCTTGAAACCTTAATCTTATTTTGCTAAATCGATTTCTACTAAAGTTTAAATTAAAACCCTATATTTTATAAAGTAGAATCCAATTGATTAAGGTTGCTTGCATAAATGAGAGTTAGGTTGCTAGATTACTTGATACTAAAATCTAGTTGAATATTACCAAACCTTGAAATTAGTAAACCTAATAGAGATGCAACTATGCAATAGGATTAAATACATTTAGATTAATAATCCTCTATTGTATATAGTCGTATGGCCTAATACATTGTACACACTTGCGGCCTTGTGCCCTTGATTGATTAAAAGCCGTGTGGCTTAGTGTACATCTAAGAGGCCGTGTGGCCTAGCATCCGGATAGTCATATGACCCGAACAGCATCATGATCCGATCCTTAAGATCGTTGTATCACATAATAATCGTGAAAGTCTAAGGCAAAGCCGTATGGCCTTATATCCGGATTGATATATAAACCGGATTGTATCATGAACCAATCTCTAGGATTGTTGTATCACACTAACATGGCCGTGTGACCTAATTGGCACGATGATCGATTGTTTTCATAGATGCGTAAGACTTGTTTGTGGCCGAGCTTGATAAATACCATGCGGCCACATGATCACATTGTGAACCTAAATTTTAAATGACAATGTGACTCAGATATCAAAAAGGGACTTGGTGATACAATCACCAAGGACAACAATGAGAATGAATCGGTACAGGGCTATAAGCATTATATTCCATCATCTCATTGAAGGTCTAAAAGATCAGTACATCACTATAGAAAATCCACTAGACTTTTGGGATGCTTTACAGCATAGAAATTACCACCAGAAAACGGTGTTGCTTCCAAAGGCTAGAAATGACTAGAAGAATCTAAGATTCTTGGATTACAAAGTCATGGATGAGTACAAATCAGTCTTGTTTAAGACAGTCTCGATGCTGAGACTTTGTGGTGAAGTAGTAACCAAGGAAGAGTTACTAGAGAAGTCCTATTCCACATTCCATGTGTCGAAAGTCATACTGTAACAACAATATAGAATAAAAAAAGGCTTCGCCACTTATACTGATCTGATTTTTCAAAAGGACCAAATTTCGATACGACTAGTCTTATTGCTTTATGATTGCATTCGTGTTTATTTAACCTAAGGATCATTCACGATTTATATGGAATTGGTTTTAAGTTTATTAAATCTTGCCTGATCTTACTTAAACATATGAATGTTTTAAAGAGTTGCCTAAAGGGCATAAAACCAAGTAAGAAATCATGAATGGTATAGAAAGCCTGGTAGGAAACTATGGCTAAGGCATTTGCCTATAAGGCATTATATACACCCAAAGAAATGTGGTCCATTGAAGTTATAATGAATGGTTTCCAAATAAGAAACAATGGGCAAGAAAGGTAACAAAGTTCCTTCAGATCTTTAAGAATAAAAACGCCTAAGACCTTTGAAAGAAAGTGGTCGAGACTATACCGATGATCTCTACTGATTTATACTATGCTAAGGATCAGTATGATAAGAGGCAAGAGATGTGGTGACCATATTGAGAAACACCACGAAATTTTACACTATATGGCATGATAGGATTAGCCATCCTAGTATAGAACTTGATGCAAAAGATTAATATTGAAAAGGCACAGAGTTATCCCGTAAAGATCTCACGTTGTGAAACATGTACACATAGGGAAACTCATTAGGCTTAATTATCCCAAAGCACCACGACCTTATAGTATGGTCATGAGGGGGAGAGAGGATAAACCCATGATCAATACTACAAGTTCGTGTACTATGGTCTAAACACCATGATATATGGCTCGGCCATTACTAGACCATAAAGGGGCATTACCCGGCCAAAGAGAGGCCATGATACAAACGGCCAAACCAAAGAGGCATGTGACTTGTCCATTACACGACTTGGCCATGACTTGGCCGTGACTTGTCTGAATAGTGCAGGCTTGTCCGCACACAGTCCATGACTCGGCCAAAGAAGCCGAAGAGACCATGAGAGACAACGGTCTGGCCGCAAAGGCCATAACCGGCCGGAAAGGCCATTACCTATAAAAGGTTCGGCCATTACCTATATGCTTGGGGACATTATGAATATACATGTACAGAATGATAATAAGCATCAGGCCATATAAGTGAGCATAGATATTCCCATCTAAAGAATGAATACGGGTTTTTAAAACCAGACAAACCATATTAAGAGATTCTGAGATAAAACCACCACATACATATATGTGCCGTCTAAGATGGAACCTCAGAAGAGGATTGAGAATATATGTTGGATAGAAGTATTACTTTCTCCCCGAATTCAAAGAAAGCTTGAGCCAAAACATGGGTGATTAAAATAGTGGCCAAGTACGGATTGCATGATCAAATGGATCCGACTATCCAAACATTAAAGGAGAAAGATTATAAGCTGGATAAAGAAAGAGTAAAGGAATGATAAGAATGGTTTTAACCATCATTGTCTTGGCAAAATCCTCGGACTATACATTATGATATAAGACGTCCAAAGAAAGATAATATAAAGATAGCCAATTGAGAAGCTAATCGAAATGCCAGACACTGACCCGAAAAAGAATGACTAACCAGCTTAGCACCAAACGAAATTTAAAGTCCTAGAAGAGACATAATCAAGTTGCTATAGAGTCTATGCAAGATAGACCAAGTGTTCCATAAGAGTAAAGAAACTCGGATAGAAAGAAAAGGTGCATAGACAGATCCGAAGTCATGATAAGAGAAACCATACCAGACATAGAGATAAAGGCTGGCCAGCTACACATCTAAGGTACCAAGCCAAGTAGTCTTGGGACGCCAAGCTGCTAGGTAACAAAGGTCCTGGATAACGAAATCTCAAAGTGATCAGATCATGTCTGGAACATAGTGGAATCACATGAAAGTGTCGACACACACATTTGTATAAAGATACATAAGAGAATAGCACTTGAACATAAGCGAGGATCATGTACCCACGAATGAGTACTCATCATACAATCATAGAATCATAAAGATTATAAAGAATAGAAAGATAAACGTGGAGGTTCAAAGTATCTAAAGAGAGATGAGCGTATTGGCCATGTACATATACAGAAACGCCATCTGATAAACCAGTGAAATAGATGGATCTTGTGAGATAAAGAAACCGTGAGAGAGGACACATGATCACGTGGCCTAGAGTGTCTATGTCTTCATATTAACAGCATTAGATCATAGCTTGTTTACACAAGGTACTCACAGAGATCAAAGGAACAGATTATAAGGAGATAAAACTCCTATGTGGTGATGCTGCTACAGATTTTCGATATTAAAAAGGTCTGGTCATAAGAAAGAAATTGGATACAAATGATGTAGTAAGCAACATATGGATCACTGGATAAATTGAAAGAACAGCTTTGTTCCTAAGCTGATTCATGGACTGAAAAGCAGCTGCATATAGTATGTAAAATAAAGTGATCACGCATGATCTTGGAGTTGTATAAAAGACAATCCAATAACAGTCCATATAAATATAAAAATATATAAAGAAATTCCTTGTGCTTATACTAAACCTAAAAGAGGTTAGAAGAATGATACAAAACATATCTGTAGGCGTCCAGCACATTGGTTGAGAGCGTCCGGTCCTTCAAACTAGAGACGTCCGACTCTGTCCGTCCAAGGGCGTCCAGCTCTTCAGCAAAGAGCGTCCAGATTTTCTAGACACGTCCGGCTTTTAGACCTAAAAGGCGTCTGGCCCTTCTTCTTGGTCACGGGCTAATAGAAACTAAAGATCAACCATCAGGTTGCAATCCGACATTAGATCCCTTAAGGATCCAGCATAGCAGAATGGCCTGCTGCTGTATGAACTCCATAAAGCTTTGTCAAAAAGATTAAAAAGGAGACATCTAATCTGTCGGATACCAAAGAAGTATTGTAGCCCATAAAACTTATGAGATCTATGACCTAAGGTCATTAGGCGTCATTAAGATATGAACGCAAGGAATAAGACATTACATAAAGCAAAGAAAGTGATGTCCACATGAGAGATACATGAGAGTGTGTTCGGCCGAAGAGCCATGATAAGAGATTATAAAACCTCAAAGCAATAATCATTGAACACTCATAAGATTAATAAGTGGACATGTATGGACGTGGTCTATGGACTGGACATTGATCGACCAGATTGAAACATGGCAGAATGGTTATCATAGTTAACCAAAAGTAAAGAGTATAGAAGTAGATGATCACGTCTGAATCATGAATACATGCAAACACGTTTTGCAAAGACCAACATGTGATTCCCGAGGACAATGTGGTTCACATTGCTTAGCACACATGCTTTAAACGGGACACTCAATGTCAAAGGACATGAGAAACGACCTAAGAGGTCTAAGTGGTCTTAATTACGGTGCAGTAATGAAACTGGCCGATTACTCCCTTCCTACACAGACAGGATAGATCACGCATCAAGATGCGTAGTATGTAGAACCTACACCGAGGTTCACATCAGGGGGAGTAGTGCGTGTTGTACTCTTTTTCCTTCATCATGGTTTTGTCCCACTGGGTTTTCCTGATAAGGTTTTAATGAGGCAACAATAAGCGTACTACAAATCCTGTATGGTTAAGGCATCCAAGGGGGAGTGTTATGAACAATGTGGATTGCCATTAACCAAGACAAGAAGAGATGGCCTATCAGGCCACGACCAGGCCCAACCACAGCCGTGTCCAAGAGGAGAGAGAGAGGTGGCTTAGAGAGAAAAGGAAACTATCTTTCCTTTTCCTATTAGATGTTATCTTTCCTTTTATGTATTTAATAGATTTCCTATTTCATGTAGGATTAGGATAAGTACTCTTTCCATTTATCTTTATCTTGTAATTCTTATATAAAGAACCCCTTTTGATGATTAATAATACACACGAAATATTCAGTCTCAAACCCTTCGTTTACAATTGTTTGTTATTTGGTTTTTGCTTTAATTCCTAAAAATGTGCAACACAATATTACCAATTTACCATCTAATTTTAAGGAATTAAATGATTCCTTCCTAAAAGTATATGATTTCTTCGCGTGTGTGTAAGATTTGATTACTGACATTTGAAAATAGGAGCTTTAATTCATTACAATCAAACTACTCGAGCTTTATTCAAATGTACAGACATGTAAACGTTTCGTTCATTGTTGCAATCCTCAGTAAATGCAACGGAAAAGAAATTTTTAATTTGTAGTTTGATTTTGACCGTGGGTAAAAAATCAAATATTATAAAACATATTTTCTTTTACATTTTCAAAGAACAAACACTGGAAACTAATGATTCTGTACATTATGTGTGGCCCACCATAATCCAAAAATTGATGATAAAACTACAATCAGTAACACTCGGTTAAATTTAAAACGCATTCGTAGGGCTCGGTTTAATTTAAAAACAAAAATTTGTATTTAATACCAGTGGAATGAAGATGTAATTATTGTGGAAAAGTCAGGGGTAAGTACAAAATGTATTCCCCCTTTTAATATATTAGATTGTTCAAGGATGTTGTCATGTGAATCATGTAGTAAGTGTACTTAGTAATTAAAAACATTATGGGGCACAAGATTATAATTTTAATTTATTCATACAAAAACTAAAATTAATCAAAATTATTTTTATTTTGTAATCTCAAATTGTTTCCAGTTTGGTAGACTCACAAATTAGTCTACTAGAATATTTTTTGTTCTTTATTGTTTTAGAAAAATTAATATATAATTTTTTTTGTTCTTTATTCTTCTAATAATTTTAATATATGATTTCACATTAGGTTAAAAAAATTTGGTTGAAGTTTAGTTAGGTTAAAATTAACTTGGTTAAATCTGGTTGGGTTAAATTGCTACCGGTGAATAGACTTCTTTATAAGTCTACAGCGATTTTTCTTTTTTTTTCACTATTTTATTTATTGTTTTAATTTCATATATGATTGACTAAATTTTTTTTTAACAGTTATAATATATGATTTCAAATTTTTATACATAAAGAGCTCACTTTTATTTAAATAATGATTTTTTTTTTGTAAACACCAGTTAAAGTAGACTGAAAATACATCTACAATGAAGTAGAGTTTATTACCCTAAGAAGTGATTTTTACTCTCTCAAATAATAGGTTCAATTGTAGTACTTAGGGATCGAATCCACAGAGAGTTAGGGCACACAATAGACTTTAGAAATCAAGGTTAAGATAGGAAGACATTTTATAAAGCAGTAAATAAATGAAAGTAAGGTGAACAAGACAGTTGTTCGATTGGTTGAGGTTGTAAACGACTAGAAGAAATAGCTAGACTTAAGGATTTATCAATCAAGACATTCAATACTACAATCAAGGATGCTAAGGGTTTTATAGATTCAATTCTAGAACTCGATTTTAATAAGTAAGTAATCCAGTTTTTACATGCAATTACTAATCAGCTGTCTAAGTCCTATGTTCCAACTGTCGCATGCGAACAAGGAGTGAGCGTCGATCGACACTTAATCCGGTCATGTATATTATTCTAACTTGTTAAATTGAGTACTTATGATTTATTTATCACCATAACTCCGACTAGTGTAATTTAAATCTGGGGAGGTTTATTGATATCTAGTTTATTGTGAGTCTTATCAAATATTTTCAAAAAAAATTTTTTTATCGAGTCAAGAAGGGGATTATGATCAAATACAATTTGATTGCTACTCTAATCACTCTCTAGCACCATCTAGATTTACTAATTGCATGATGTATTAGATAAAAACACTGCAGTGTATCACGTAATGCTAACATCCACACCTGCTAAGAATGTCTGGGGAAACCAAAGCTGACTTCCAACTTTAATCTACTCTACTTGCTTGTTTTGGGACTTGGTATACATTGGATAGGAGTCCTACTGCATTTCTGGAAGGTAAAAGTCTGTGTGCTTCTGATTCCCTTCTCTCTCTCTCTCTTCGGCATCTTAAGATATAAAAGACTGAAATGATTTCCTAGAAGAGGCAGAGGGGTAGGAGTGTCTCCTGTGACCCCAATATTCGAAGTCTGAATGGAATGATCACACGATTTGTGACAAACCTTTGAGTCTATAAAAATAGTTGCATAACAATATTTAAAAATTGAGAGAAATTCTTTTACAAACATATGTCAATGTTACATTTTTTTTTATTCAGTGCATAACTATTTATAAGGACTATAGTCCTTATCTAATATGGAATATACTTTATTATTTCCTTTTTATATTCTTAATTAGAATCCTAATCTCTTTATACATAGCATACTTACGAGACCTTTGAAAACAGAATCGAGTCCAATTTGATTCTCAAGCCATCTACTGTCGAGGAGAAGGAAAAAGAAGCTCTCTGCTGTAGAAAATAATGTCACAGAATAATGATATTAAAATTGCAAGAAAGTGGATGTATGAAAGAATCGATGGCTCCACTAATCAAGTTTCAGAAACTTTTTGTCAGGGTTTAGAGAGTTTTATGGAATTTGCAAAGAATCAACCTCTATTTCTCGAGAATGGCAAGCTTTTTTGTCCATGTTATAAGTGTGACAATGGAAGATTATTAGAAGAAAAATCTGTGTGGAGTCATCTATATAATAGGGGTTTTACATGCAACTACTGGGTTTGGATTTCTCACGGAGAGAATTATAATATTCTAAACAATCCTGAGAATATAATTGCTAGTGAAGATGCTTCTGGTTTTGACTCTCAAACCGAGACAGTAAATCCTTATGTGTCAATGGTATCAGATGCATATGCAGATGGTAATCAGGAAACTTCATTCGATGAGAATATGGAACAAGAGCCTAATGCTGAGGCTAAAAGGTTTTACAATATTTTGGATGCTGCCAAACATCCAATTTATGATGGATGTAAAGAAGGTCTTTCACAACTTTCTTTGGCAGCTCGACTCATGAGTTTGAAGACATATTATAATTTGCCTCAAAATTGTATGGATTCGATTTCTCAGATGATGCAAGAGTATTTGCCACAAGGTAACAATTCAATGAATTCTTACTATGATATAAAGAAGCTTATGCGGTCTTTAGGTTTACCTTATCAGAAAATTGATGTTTGCCAAGATAATTGTATGCTATTTTGGAAGGATTCCGCAAACCTAGAAAACTGTCTATTCTGCAAAAAAGACAGATATCGACCTACTCAAAAGTCTGGACAGAAAAAGGTTGCATACAACAAAATGTTTTATTTGCCGGTTGGAGATAGATTGAAGCGATTATATCAATCTAATAATACTGCAAGAGACATGAGGTGGCACGCAGAGCATACAATGAATGGTGGAGAAATGTGTCATCCTTCAGATGGAGAAGCATGGAAACATTTTCTTGAGGTATATCCTGAATTTGCATCTGAGTCAAGAAATATTTACCTTGGGTTATGCACGGATGGTTTTAATCCATTTGGTATGTCTGGACATAATTATTCGCTATGGCCTGTAATTCTGACTCCGTATAATATGCCACCTGAGATGTGCATGAAACAAGAATTTATGTTTCTAACCATTCTAGTCCCTGGTCCTAATCATCCTAAGAGAAGTCTTGATATATTTCTTCAGCCACTGATAGAAGAGTTAAAGGATCTGTGGGTTAATGGGATTGAGGCCTATGATATTTCTACTAAGGAGAACTTTATCTTACGAGCTGTGCTTATGTAGACAATAAGTGACTTTCCTGCTTATGCTATTCTTTCTGGATGGACAACTCATGGTCGATTGGCATGCCCTTATTGTATGGACCAGACTGATGCATTTCAGTTGAAGAATGGCAGAAAAACAAGTTGGTTTGATTGTCATCGTCGTTTTCTACCAGCAGATCATAGCTATCGGCGCAATAGGAAAAATTTTAAAAGAGGGAGGGTTGTGACTGACGATCCACCTGAGTTGCTTACAGGCGAGGAAATATGGAACGAGGTAAATGGTTTGCCAAAAACAGTTGATTGCGGAGGAAACCATGGGCGCTTAAAGGGTTATGGTGACATTCACAACTGGCACAAGCAAAGCATTTTTTGGGAGTTACCTTACTGGAAGAATCATAAACTTCGACACAATCTTGATGTGATGCATATAGAAAAGAATTTTTTCGATAATATCATCAATACTCTACTGAATGTTCCAGGAAAAAGAAAGGATGGCATCAAATCACGACTTGATTTGGAAGAGTATTATAACAGGAAAGATCTACACTTAACAACTGATGGCAAGGTTCCCATCCCAATTTTCAGACTACAAGCTGATGCAAAAACAGCTTTCTTAAAATGGCTTGAAAAAGATGTTAAGTTTTCTGATGGATATACATCGAGTCTGTCAAAGTGTGTTGATTTATCTGGTGGTAAATTAACAGGAACAAAAAGTCACGATTGTCATGTTCTAATGCAACGGCTCATTCCAGTTGCGTTTTCTGAACTTATGGATAAATCTGTGCATGAAGCACTATCAAGTAAACACAAAACTTTTTATTACATTTATATTTTTGTCTATGTTCGTTTCTCTATTTTTCAGTTATTTTTTGAGGCTGCTGCTTTGATTTGAGTTAATAGTGCTCTGTTTTGATTTGAGTTCGTAGTGCTTTGCTTTAAAACATGTCAGTATATTCTGTTTGAAATTTTAATGATCTGCAGTTCTTATATACGAATAGTTAAGGCTTTAGACGTTGCCGTCAAGGTTTCTTTGACTTTTAGTTTATGTTTTTTCTTCTAAATGTCTTATGAAGTGTTGCTTTCTCTTAGATAGACTTGGAACGACTATGCTCTGTTTCAAAATATGTTTGGATTTGAGTTCGTAGTGCTCTGCGAGGTGCTTTTGCCTTGTCGAGTCTTGCTGTCCTAGAATTTTGTCTGTTACGAAGAAACTGACTTATGTGTTTTGTCTGTTAAGAAGAAACTGATTATGTGAGGTGCTTTTGCCTCCTCAAGTTTTGCTTTATGTAGATTTATATATGTTTTGTTAAGAACCATTAAAGAAACTGACATTTTTTTGTTAAACTTTATAATTCACGTTAGTGCTCTAGTTTTAATATATGGTGAGATAATTTTGCTTTGTTTAATGAATTTTTCTATATATAAAGTTTCATATATAGTGTGATATGTTTACGTAGTGCTCTGTTTTTAGTTGTAATAACGTGCCTATATTAATTTTAGTTGGTTAGATAATTTTGCGTCGTTTACATTAAGGCTTTAGACGTTGCCGTCAAGGTTTCTTTGACTTTTAATTTATGTTTTTTCTTCTAAATGTCTTATAAAGTGTTGCTTGCTCTTAGATAGACTTGGAACGACTATGCTCTGTTTCAAAATATGTTCCTGATTAAATTTAATATTTACATAACTCTATCTTATTTTGTTATCTGTTTTATAGGTGTTAACTTGTTTTTTCGGAATCTTTGTTCAAGGACATTGCATAAAGACAGTGTTGCAATATTAGATCAAAATATACGCATGGTTCTTTGCAATTTGGAGAAAAATTTTCCTCCATCCTTTTTTGATGTTATGGAGCATTTACCAATTCATTTGGCACATGAAGCTAGACTTGGAGGACCTGTCCAATTTCGACTGATGTATGTTTTCGAAAGACACATGGGGCATCTAAAAAAAATGGTGAAAAATAAGGCGAAAGTTGAAGGTTCTATTGTAGAACAATACATTAACGAAGAGATTTCAACTTTTGGTAATTACTACTTTGAACCACATATCAAAACGAAAGCCCGAGCAGAAGATCGACACTATGATGGAGGAAATCATGATGATCAGTGTAGTGATATACCAGACATTTTTTCTCAACCAGGGAGGGGCAGCGGTAGAGAAAAAGAATTGTGGCTTCAAGATAAAGACCACCACATCGCACATACATATGTTCTGCTTAATTGTGAGGAGCTAGGGCCATTTGAAAGGTACACAAAATAAAGGCACATCATTTGATTTTTCATATACTGAATATATAAGCATTCGTCATTGTTCACGGTGGGATTTTTTATATAGGTTGTTTGATGAGAGTATGAATGTTTCTTACCCTGGGATAACTGGAGACAGTCTAATCACGCTTAAAGAACAGAGATTTTCAATCTGACTACAAAAACATAAAGTTTTCTTATTAATTCTGATAGATACTTAGTTTATTAATTTATTTTAAACTAAATATTTATGTTGATACAAATCATGTGGAAGATACTTCAAAGGATAATTTATATCCAAAATGGTTGCAGACACTCGTACATGGTCCAATGATAAAGGTTATCTCTTGGCCAATGTATTTTTGTCGGGGATATATATTTCACACATACGACTATGGAAAAGATAGAACTAGTGCAAATTATGGAGTTTGTGTTAAGGGCATAAAGTGAAGAGCCTGATTTCTATGGAGTACTAAGAGAAATTTTTGAGCTTCATTACCCAGGACCAGTACATCTTAAAGTTGTACTTTTCAAATGTGATTGGTATGATTTGATCACTGAGAGAGGCATACGCATAAACAAGTCAGGGATTATCGATGTTAATGTCGGCAAACGTCATGGTAAATATGACCCTTTTATTTTGGTTTCACAAGCAGATCAAGTATGTTATGTTCCATATCCACAGATAAAGCAGAAAAAGGATCAAAACTGGAAAGCAGCAATCGTGATACAACCAAGGGGAAAAGTACTGGTCAGCAAAAATTTGGATTTTACTGCAATGCAATATGAAAATGTTGATCCAATTGTTTGTGTTGATCCAGTGCACGTTGAGACACTAGCGCATGTACATGGTCAAACAGAAGATCTTGATTATATGGAAGAGGAAGAGGAACTTGGTTCAGAGGCTGAAGATGGAAATCCTGATATCGAAATAAGTGATGAAGAATTTGATTAATTTTTTTTTTTACATTTTATGTTGATTTTTAGTTCATTTTTGAATACAATAGGTTACTTATTTTATTACAAATCTACGTACCGAAGTTAATTTAGGAACTTTCGATCATTAGAAGCGGCATTCTGAAAGTATAAGATACCGCCATAAAAATTTGCCAAAATCTCCGTTAAATAATTAGGCTTATTTATTGATTAAATATTCTATTAAGCCGTCAAAAACCCTACGGTTCTCCTTAATATATACGTAACCTTACAACTAGCCGTCATAATTATAGCACTAAAGTACTCTCTCACAGAAATCCTCTCTAGTGGTGTTCCAAGGTTTTTTTCCCTCACCGTTAATTCTTATTGTTTATGGGTTTCTTGTTTGCAATATATCATCAAACTCGTATAGGTTGAAAGATTAGAACTCGTTATCAATGTTTGCTTTGAATCGTGTGCTCACCAATTCTTTAAACAATAGTACAATCTTTGGATTTAATTATTTAAAGTTCTTTAGAACTGTGCTCTTAGATAAATTTAATAGATTCTATAATACAATTATATTTTATTCAAGGTCAGAAGCACTTTCGATCTTTTATTAACTATTAAAAAGAGAAGTTGGTTTTGTATTCTTGTCATTTAGATACGAATACGATATGTATACTGAGCGTCCTTGGTAACTGCAAACCTTCAATACATGAACTGATCATTTTATGTTTTCCCATTGTAGATGACTCGTCCACCAATGACATCAGGCGGGCGTTCTTATGGGACAGGACCAACTACCCAACCCTCTGGTTCTCAAGCTGCTGGTGCCCAAAGACATGTTGCAAACCATGAACCAGTTGAGAATAGGGAAGAAGTTGCACATGTTCCTGTACAACGTGATGTTCGTGTACTCCACCCAGCTAGACAAAATGGAGCTAAATGGTATGCTCTTCCTCTTTAATACACTTTCGTAAGTAACAGTTTATAGGTAAATAATATAAGTAAATAATTTTGTTTCATATACAACAGGTTCAAAAACAACACTGAAGTATCAACTTGTGTTCGAAAGATCATTGAAGGTTGTTTTAGAGGACCATGGTATAGCTGGAAAAAAGTACCACCGTTTTATAAAGATGCTTGGTTTTCAACTTTTCAGGTGAGTTTGAATGGTATATAAATCTGATGTATTTTTTTTTTACATATGTTAAATGATATCATATATATAACGTTTATATACTTATCAATTTGATATCATATAATTTGTAGACTAAATTTGAGTGGGATGCCTCAATTGAAAATCTTGTTAAAGAAAACTTTGATCAACTTGCCGCTACCCGTCTCAAAGGAATGGTTAGTCTCGCAAAGTCAAATGGAGAAAAACCTGATTGGATTTTGTCTGATTACTGGAGGGTAATGTCTGAGTATTGGAGAACATCAAAGGCCAAAGATAAAAGTGAGAAAGCACGCGCTTCTCGTCTAACTAGACGTGATGGCTTAGGGTACACAGACACAGAGCAGGCTCACGTTCTTATGCCAAAGTTCAGGATGTTTTGGTAATATTTATGCATTTTTTACTTTTTAAAACATTTATATTTCATTTTAAAAACTTGGTAGTTTACCTTACTTTGTTTGATGTTATGTTGTAGGAGTCAAACAATGATGACTCTTCTTTCATTGCTGTGCTGAAAAAACACACCAGAAATCTGATGGAACTTATGTTGATGAAAGAGCTCGACTAATTGCTGAGAAATTTGATGAATGTGTTCAAGAACGCTTGTCTGAAATGGAAAATTCTAATGGAGAGTATTTGACGATAGACAATCTCACCCTTGAAGAGAAAAATGAAATCTATTCTAAGGTAAGAGCTTAAACTTTTATTTCACTTTTAATTTGTTTGCCCTAAAGTCTGAGTTTTATACATGGTATTTTAGTTTACGACCAAAACAGAAATACATATTTTAGTTTTTTAGTTCTAAACATTGTGTTTTATTGCTTTTATGTGGTTATAAATCTGGTGTTATAATATCTGAGTTGTAAACATGACTTTTTTGTAGATTGTTGGAACATCAAAACAAGGTCGTGTATTTGGACTTGGGTCACTCCAAAGAGGTGTTTTAATGCCTTTGGAGTCTTCGACGGGTTCTCCACTAGGTAATGCAGATGTGGGAACAATAACTCATCGAGTGGAAGAGCTTGAAGCTGAATTGCAAAAGAGTCATGATGAGTACGAAGACCTTAAGAAACGAGTTGAAGCTGTGGAGGCTTTCTGCTTCAACACAAACTAGTTTGGCTTATGGTGTTATTTCTGGTTTTGGTTTGTGGTGTTATTTTATTGGTTTTTAGTTGCTTTATTCACTTGCTATTATTTTTTTCATTTAAATTTCTGTTCAAGTTTAAACTATATTTATAATTTTTTAATGTTATGGAATTTTTATTTTCAATAATTTGTCTTTATCAGATTTTTTTTTTGGTAAAATAATTATCAAAAGTACGTTGTAATATAGCTAATATTTACAGAATATTTATAAAAATAAAAAATATATGGATATGAATATAATTTCGTAAAATTGTGACTAATTTAATAAAAGTAATCACTACAAATTTTACATCTAAATTAGTAGCTAATTAAGATGGATTTGTGATGTTATTTTAGTGAAGAATTGTGACGGATTCGTGATAAAATATAAGTATGTAATTAAGACTGATTTGTGACAAACTGCCTCACAATTTGAGTGACAAAACCAGACTGTTTAGTGACTACGTATCGGTCCTCAGTTGTGACGGAACTGTTACTCATTTTCAGTGACAATACATATCATATCTGTGACTGCAAATTAGTAGCGAAATTAGACTGTTTAGTGACTACATATTAGTCGTTAGTTGTGACGATTGGAGACCAATGTTTCGTCACACCGAGTTACGAAAATGAGACGGTGTAATGGTAACAAAAAATGACAGTTTTGTGACATGATTATTAGTTGCTAATTGTGGCTGTTTTGTCACTTACATATATCGTCACGACTTGTGTCGGACTTGTTACGGTTTCAATACGTTGCAAAATTGTTACATTTTTGATACCAAAAAAAATTTGTGACGATTGTATTGCAACCGTATACAAACAGTTACAAATACGTCACAATGTCAATATTGTGACGAAATATTTTTTATTGTGACGAAACATTTCGTAACAATACACTCATTTTCTTGTAGTGAAAATGGTAAGTTTGGGGGAGTTGATATACCATAGTTTTTACCCATTATTAGCCATGGTATATAGGTGTTTTAAGATATATTTACTACGATATAGAGTCTATTTAGAGTGTTTACAGGTTCATGGACGATTTGGAGCAAAGTGGTGATTTTGGTGTCTTTTGGAGCCTTTTGAGTGCAGAACTGCACAGACGCGTCAGATGTCTAGCTATGGATGGAGAACTTTCCATCGTTAGATTGAGCCCATCGTTTGACAGGCGATAGAGCTTTGCGTTATATTTCCAATGCCACTGGTTTGAGGTCAATCATCATCCTTTAGCAGAAGTTATGCTCGTTTTACTGAAGAGTGGTCAGTCTGCCTTGCGAGAGGAAGCTGTCGAGGAGATGAAGGACTGTCGATCGATGGTGATGCCAGAATACGGGCCGAGCATATTTTATGACCGACTAAAGCCCAGAAGAAACCAAAAATTACCAGAATACCCTTGGATGACCTAAAACCTTATTTATGTGTTTTCTAAGCCATTGTTGAGGGCTAAGCTTTATTTTATTCATAGTTCTAGGTTAGGAGAGAAGAGAGAAACTTCTTCAGAGTCCTTTTGGAACTCCATTGGTTTTATAATTTATATCTATTGCAATTTCTTATCTATTCATCTATGATTTCTGTGACAACTATCATGTCTGAATAGATTCACCTGTTAGGTTTAGGATTCTATATGGTTTTGAAGAATTAGTCCCAAAATAGAATTGTTAGAGAATTGATACCCATTGAATAGAAGTATTCTTAATGCATGCATGGTTCTAGAGTAATTAACTAAATTCTGAACTTAGGACATAGGATACTACGATTGTAGATTCTTTGCCTGATAATATTCTGATTGAGTTAGGTTTGCTAGAAATACGCGAGCGCTGATCGACCATTCTTTGTGGTAATCAACTCGCCACAACCATCGATCGACATCGACACTCAACCGTCGATCGATAGTGTTATAAAGTGAGCGGCTGAGTCCTAGTGTATCAGATCGCCTAGCATCTTATCGATTATAATTCATGTGCCTAAACCCTAGATCTAACAATCATCCTTCCATCAAACAACTTATAAATTTACTGAACAACTACCTTCTTCACCTTGCTTAGCTATATTTACTGCTTTATTATTCATTGTTTAATACATTATTTGACCTAACATAGTCTAAAGCTAAAGTCTATTGTGTGAAATATTGAATTTCTGTGGATTTGATCCTCAAGTACTACATTGAACCTCTTATTTGAGAGAGTAGCTTGAAGATTAATTTGATCATATCATCTACTATACCCTAAACCACAATTCTCAAACCCAAAATGACTGCTTGATAATAAAAAAAGTCTCAATTATTGTATAAAATATAGAAATACACAAAATATAAACTATTCAACATTAATAAGAAAATTTAAGTCAATTTTTTTGATTAAAGAGTTTATATTTATGTGTATATATATAAGATAGATTCAAATAGCCTCAAAACATATGTTTATTCATAAACTAACCAATAAAAATCAAAGTGACCCAACTAAATTTTATTAAAGGAGTAAATGATAATTAGACAACTTCTTACCTATATATATATATTAAATAAATAAATATTTAAATTAAAAAAAATTGAAAACTTATGTTTCAAAAAAAATTCGAAATTGCTTTTTCAAATTTTGATTTTATCAATTTTTTTTTTCAAAAATGATTTTTCTTAAAAAGGTTTAGAAAGACGTTCCTAAACGTGTATCATATATTCTTGAATTTGAGTTATATGCATATTTAGGAAAACATTACTGAATAAGTATAATATATTCTTAAAATTTAGAAAATATTAATAAATATATTTAATATCTTCATAAAATTTAGGAAAACTTTCATGAATGTGTATTTAAAAATACATTCTTTATCATATATTTAAGAAAACCTTCATGAATATAATATATTCATGAGTACCTTACTAAATTTAGATTATAAGTATATTTAGTAAGATATTCTTTAATATGTATAACATCTTACTAAATTTTTAGGAAAATCTTCCTGAATTTGATATATAAACTTTATAAGGATATTATACATATTTAAATATGCATATAAATCAAATTTAGAAAGATGTCATACAATTTACATTCAAAAAGTCTAATTACACATCCTGAATTCTGTATTTTTTTCACAAATCAAGAAGATATTATACATATTCAAGAAGGTTTTCCTAACTTTTCTTTTCATAAAGTTTTTTTCCAGAATTGATAAAAAATAATAATTTGATTTTTAATATTTAATTATTTTGCATATTTAATAAATAATCAATAATTTTATAAATGAGGGTATAATTGTCATATATCCATTTGATAAAACATAATTTGCTCATTTTTATTTTTGATTGCCGTTTAGGAAACAACAATAAAAAGATGTTACTTAGGAGATTTTCCTATATATACTCCTAGTATATTTTGGCCAAAAAGATAATCCTTGTATTTTATTTTTATAGATATTTTCCTTTTTAATCTTGTTTAGAAAAATATTTGAATGACAAAAATAATATTAAGTATGTCGATAAAATATTATTAGATAAAAATGAAATTTAAAAACAGAAAATCTGAATAAATACATTATGTATAATATATTAATTCATTAACGATATTATTTTAATTGAATATTATAAAAATTAACGTGAGAACGATACATAAAAACTAGCTTTTCATATAATATTATAGAGTTTTAACTACCACTAGCATGCATTTGTTATTTGTTTTCATATAAAATAAAGCTATCATCACCGAATTTTCTTTTTAATAAGGGGAAATTATACTTTTACACTTTGTTGAGTACCACTATTCAAATATACAATTAGAAGGAGAACATTTTCATAAATACCTAAATCATTAATAGGCAAAAGACAAAAATAAGCTCTCACAATTCTAACCTTCTTATCTCTCACTCTCGCCATCCACGGCGACGAGATTGAGCGACGACGGCGAAGAGATCAAGCGACGACGGCGAAGAGATCGAGCGACGACGGCGAAGAGATCGAAGGACGACGGTGACGAAATCGAATGTATCCCACGAAGCAGACGAGATCGAGTGACAACGGCGAGATCGAGCAAAAATCACAAATTGTAAGTAATTTTCTAAGATTTTGTTGTTTCGATCTAAGAGAAATTGAAATCTATTAATAGTCGGATCTAAGAGAAAGATTTCTGATCGTGAACATTAAATTTTTGAAAATTTATAATTCTTTATAAATCTAAATTTTAGGACGACTGCGATTCTAACAACGGCGACACTCACGAAGACGACGAGAAAAGGTCTTCTCTCTCACTAGTCACGATGTCTCTCTGGAAAGAGCATGCGGTGACGACGAATAACAATCACACTATACGATTTAAAATTTCATCTCAAAAAATGCTGTCTACTCCTCACGATTCTCCTCTACACGATTCTCCTCTTCACGATTCTCCTCTTCATGATTCTCATCTTCACGATTCTCTACAAGTAAGTTCCTAAATTTGGGTATCTTTTTGTTTGTTTCAAGTCTTTTTTTTGAATTTGTTATTTCTGTTATAAGAAAATAGAAGAAGATTGGTTGAGGATTGTCATGTTCCTAGTTAGATCTAAGAGAAAGAATATCGATAGTGAACATTGAGTTTTTTTGAAAAATTATAAGCCTTTATAAATGTGGGTTTCAAGTACTTATAAGATGCGTGAACTCAAGAAGTGTTGTCTTGTATTGCAGTTGGATAGCAACGAGTTTTGCACAACCTTGAAATTGCCTGGGAGGGTTTATGAAGCTGTAGAAACACCAGATAATCCCAAAGCGATAATCCATCACTCAAAGATTGATTAAGTCGAGAAGGTGGAAGATATATTAGGAAAAGACGAGTTCTCTTTGATAGAAAACTCTCACATTGGGAGCATTTTGAAGTTGGTTAAAAGGAATAGGGTTCAATTTTCAGAAGAGTTGTTCCATTTTCTAATGCAGCAAAGAGTATTGACGCAAGGAGAGGATCTCTGGTTTACTTTCTCGGACCAGCCTATATGGTTTTCATTAAGGGAATTTCATCTGACAACAGGCTTACGTTGTGAGGAAGATCAGACAATAACAGAGCCGCATTTCAAAATAATGAAGGAGCCATACCTTTGGATGCTGGGCAAGAATGATAAGTTTACGGTGAGAACGTTGTATGAAATGTTTAAAGAGAAATCACGAAGCATGCCAACACTAGAAAGATTATCCCTTGGAACAGCAATAATCACAAAAGCGGTAATTATGGCAGAAAACCCGAGTTCTAAAATCCCGAGAGACAGGTTGCAGCGTTATATGAACTATCACTTACCCAAGATGGATTGGGGTAAAACTGCTTATAGCATCTTTATGAGAAGTGTAAAAAGTTTGAGTGCAAGTTCCTGGACAGGAGATAGTTATGAAGTGAGTGGTTTTGCACTAGCCATAAATCTGTGGGCAATGTCATCAGTGAATGTGCTTGGTAAATCTTTGGGAAAGCCATGCGAGACATCCTCTTCTTCAGATCCGTTGTGTCTACATTGGGATTCAACAAGAACTCCAACAATAACGGAAGTGTTAGAGCTGGAGAAGATAAACAATGTGAGTTTTTATAAGCGTATATAAATATATTCGTATTGTATTGTTTGAAAAGTGGATTTATAGGGACTCCTTCAAAAGGTCCACAAATCGGTGTCTTGTAGGATTGTAAATGTGACATGTGTTTATAAAAGATTGTAAATGTAATTTTATAAGGACTATATAAATTAATATATAAGAGGTTTACAAAGATTTGTTTTATTTATTCTACAGGTTGAGGTTAGCACAGTGATTGGATTGGATGAGGAATACAAAAATTTGGTGAGGGCAACACATAGTGACGATGCTGACTTTCACAGTGTTGTGAAACTAGTTCAACAAGGATACAAAATGAGGAGAAGCGATTGGGAAAAAGGTTTTGTGGATATGTTTGTTGCAGCAGAGGATATAGGTCAACAACGCAAGACAAAAGACGAAGATGCAGAGCATGGTGAAGATCTGAACCATAATGAAGATGAAGAGGAAAAGACAGATGAAAAGGAAAATAAAGATGAAGAGTATCAAAAGGATAAGGAGCAAAGAAAAGATAAAAATCATTCTATGTCTAACAGCGAGAAACTTGATAAGCTAATCCAAATGGTTCGTGATTTCGATAAGCGAGTAGTAATGATCCAGAATGTTTTAGGAGTTAAGGTAACATATTCAATTTTACCAATTACTTATCAAATTTCATGTGTTATTCCTCTCGAAAGATTTCACTTGTTTTTTTGAAGTTTAACGACGGTTCACCAAACAAAGAAAATTGTGAAAATGGAGCTAGTTCTGGTGATAGAAGAAGTGCTCAAGATGATGAAAATGAAGAAGATACAATTGATGAAGAAGCAAACTCTGGTGATAAAAAAAATGCACCAGATGATGAAAATGAAGAAGATACAATTGCTGAAGAAGCAAACTCTAGGGATGGAAGAAGTGCACTGGATGATGAAAATGAAGAAGAGATATGTGATGAAGAAGCGAAATCTGGTACAGAGCATCAAAGGGAAGAAGAAAATATTCTTGGGGAAAATGAGACTACACAAAAAATCACTCAAGACGAAGACACAGAAAAACTTGAATCAGAAAGTTGCTTGAAACAAACGTCGCAGGTATGAATCTAAAATAGGATATAAAGGTTTATAATTTTTTTGATTTAGTGCTTGGCAAATTGAATTTCTTATTTCTTGTGTAGGTTACGTCGTCTACTCCAACATTCAATACTCCAAACTTTGATACAAGGGTACAAAATTAATATATTTTATAAGGCCTTGTAAAAGTTTAATGTATATAGCATAAGCATCTAATTTTCAAATATTTTGTCTGAAGGTTTCATCGCCTACTCTAACATTTACGTCTCCTAAGTTTGATCTCCTTTCCCAAGAAAGTCATAGTGAAAAGGGTACAAATGAGGTATTTTATAAAGCTTTATAAACTATTTCATGATCGATAAGGCCTCTTAAACAATTATATAAAAACGATTTGCATGAATCAGGTTCTTATGAGAGATGTTTGTGAGATTCCTGTTTTCCAACCTCTAATGAAAATTAAAAAGAGATTGGTACAACAAGACAGCCAGGTTTGTTTTCCAAACTTTATGAGTATTGATTTATTTTATAGACATAATAACCCTTTGTAAAAACTATTTTTTTTTTGGTCTGTAGGTAAACGAAGATGTTGAGCCTCCACTTCAAAAGAAGTTTAAAGCTGATACAGATAATGTTCCACTAAGAAGAAGTGAAAGAGGTCAAATACCATCCATTCATACACAACCACCGTTTACAGGAGCAAGGAAGAAACATCCGATTTTTCATCTCTTTGAGCCAGTTGATAAAACAAGAAAAGAAAAGATGAGAGAATGGAAAATGTCAAACAAAAGAAAGTAAGTTTTATTTTATAAGAAACTATATATTTCATGAGGTGAAACTAGATACCTACATAAAAAAGAATGAGTGTCCAATGTAGGAAACTGAGAATCAATCAAGAGATAGTAACCGCAAAGTGGTTTTCGGATATTGAAACTCCGGGAAAAAAGCTTTCAAAAACGGTTAGACTATTTGTGAACAAAAATTCTTTATAATCCCTTAAAAATTTATATTAATCTTCTTTATAAAACTATATGATCGCTTTTCTGAGTATTTGGTTTTTTTTGTCTCAGCATATTGAAGCAGGTTTTGAGTTGCTGAAACTGAGACAGATAAACAATCCAGATTTGTTTCTGAACAAAACTGCCTTAGTTGTTGGAGTGAAGTTTCTTGAAGAAATAGATGAGCTTTATGATGAGTTTTTAGATGACAAGAAAGGTTTCCAATTTGGAGCAGGATTTGACAAGTACAACATAGAGAAGAATATCAACTTCCTCTATTCGGCCATTGCAGTAGCAGAGAAGCATTGGCTTGGAGTTGTAGTCAACTTGGAGAAGAGAAGTATCACAGCATTCAATTGTGCAGCAATGAAGTTCACAGATGCGAGTTTGGTCCCTTACGTTAATGCATATGTGATGGCTCTCCCATTCATGATTCGCAACTTCTTCAAAGATGTCAGCATGGATACAAGCAAGTTCTCGATAAAAATTGTATCTGAAAATTTCCCACAGGTAACA
Source organism: Brassica napus (assembly GCF_020379485.1). Lineage (NCBI taxonomy): Eukaryota > Viridiplantae > Streptophyta > Magnoliopsida > Brassicales > Brassicaceae > Brassica > Brassica napus. The sequence continues at coordinate 42,920,140 of NC_063452.1, forward strand.
TCTTTATAACTGCTTATAAATCTTCATGTTAGATTTGTATCATAGATCAAATAACTTATATTATAATTTATCTGCTATGTTCTTAACACTAATATATTACTAAAACATTTTTGTTTCAGGTTCTTAAAATAGAAGACAGTGGAGTTTATGCATTGAAGCTGATAGAGTGCCATGCAATGCGTATAGTGGACTTGACAAAGCTGAGTGAAGAAAAAATTGCAATCATCCGAGAAAAGTTGGCGGTTGATATCTTCTCAGAATTACAATGAATACTAATGTGGGAATGAAAAAAACTTTATTGCTTGCTTATAGTTATGTGTGAATAACTATCTGTTTTATGCGTGTTTGGTAAACTTTGTTTGTAGAATTCTGAGTATTATAAGTATTATGAGTTTATGACTTGGATTTATGTCTTTGCTTAAATTTGTATTTCAGTAGTTTTATAACACATTATTAAAAATAGTTTATAACCTCTTATAAAATAAAATAAAAATGGTTTATTATCTTAGTAGCTTTATAAGACTTTATTAAAACTGGTTTTTAACCTCTTGTAAAATCAAATGAGTTTAAGATATATAAAAGAGTATTTAAAAGTTATAAAGATTTATAAATATGTGAAAATTAATTTATTAAGGTCTATAACTAATATAGAAAGGCTTATAAATCGTTTTTCAAGAGCTCATCAGTTCATAAACAAAAAAAGAATTAAGGTTTATAAAGTCGTATAAACAACTAAAATTATTTATAAATCTGTTTTAAATAATTTATAAGGGAGTATAAATTTATATAAGATGAAAAATAAAAATGGTTTTTTACCTCTTGTAAAATCAATCGAGTTTAGGATATATAAAGACGTATTTAAAAGTTATAAAGACTTATAAATCTATAAAAATTAATTTATAAAGGCTTCTAAATCTGTTTACAATATTATATACAAAAATAATGATATGTAAACACCAATACGAGGAAACGTGCTAATCGTAACGAGTATGTAATATGGTCTAGTGGTAAGTCGAGGTTATTTTAAATTTCAATTTAGACGGAATCCCATGTTCGACCCAGGACCTCAACGATTTATCTGTTTTTTATCATTTACCAAAGGGATGACAAAACAGTAAATTTAACTTTTCTCAAGCGCCACGTCTTCATCCTCTCCACTATGACACTTTTTTTTTTGCTTTCTTGTTTTCTATCATTTCTTCTTCCTTTTCTATGTCCGTAAATTCCAAGAAGAAGAATCAACACAACAATCTTCCCCATTTTGAATCATTATCGTGGCAAAGGTAATTGAGTTTCATCTTCAATTTTGAATCAACAATCTAAATTGAATTGAATTTTTGTTTGAAACCTAATTGATTGACTTAAAATCTCAAACTGTTTCAGTTTCAGTTCCAATTCAACTTGAATCGATTTTAGCAAAAGTTAATTCAAGAACATTCTATGTATTCTCTTTTGATTTTTTTTATTCAATTTAGATCAAATTGAAATTTCTATTTGCTTTTGTATATACATTCCAAAATCGAATTGAATTATTGTATGGAACCTAATTGATTTATCTAAAATCTCAATTTGTTTCAATTTGTTTCAATTTGTTGGATGCATGTCGTTCATTTGATCTTTATTCACCTACTTTCTTTCTTTTCTTGATTTTTTTTGTGCTCTGCATTTCCGATTCCTTCTCAAGAGTAACCAATGAAGAATAATTTGAAGAAAAAAGGAAAACTTTTGTCTATTGCCAAATATTGTGAAGTAGAAGTATCTATTCAAGAAGATGGGTTCAAAGGTTCTCGGTTTAGAGCTATCCTCGAGCAAAATCTGACGAGAGTAAAAGGAAAAAAGCTTCGGGTTTGTTACAAAACTATGTTCAACGAAGATGGTGTAAATCCTTTGAAGGAAACTATTGAAATATGTTTTATTCGGCCAGTCCCGCCAGAGTGTCTGAATGAGGGTGTCGTATTCAAAGAAGGGTCGGTGGTGGATGCTTATTTTAATAATGGTTGGTGAACTGGTGTTATCGTAGTTGAAAGGCCAGATGGTAGTTTTTTGGTTTACTTTGATGATCCACCAGACATAATGAGATTCATCAGAAGCCAACTGAGACCTCATGCTGATTGGATCGGCTCCAAATGGGTCAAAAGCAAAAACAAGGTATAGTTTTCTTTGTATGTTTTAAGTTCTAAAATTTTGAATTGTTGAGGGCTTTAGCTTATATATGATTGTTTTGGAATTGAAGGTATTGAGTCAACACATGTTTAGAACAGGGCAGTTGGTGGAAATGACCTGTGAAATTAGTGAAAGTGAAAAGAAAAAAAATTGGGTTCGATCACAAGGAGATGATAGAAGAAAATTTCTGATCAAAACATGTACAATCTCACAAAATTCGAGTGATGAAGCGGAAGGAAAACATTTAATCGTTGATATTTGCAAAATCAGGCCATCTCCTCCTCGAGATATTTGTGCAGAGTACAGTCTGAACGACTATGTTGAAGTGGTTGTTACACATGGGTGGCGAAAAGGTCGAGTGACAGAAATTCTCCTTGAAAACAAGTACAAAGTGTATTTCGCTGCCACAAAAGAGGATGCGATTTTTAATTATACAGAGATTAGGCTGTCAATAGAGTGGCTAGGTGGTGGTAGTTGGATCAAAGCACATGGGGTATTTTCTCACACATAAGTTTTATTCATTTTTGGTGTAATTTAAAATCCTCCTACATCATTTTTTCAGAGAGAATTTGAAAATAATGATGCCGCACCAATCAGACTAGCTCAAGAGAGCCCTAGTAACACACTTGCTTTAGAATCCGATGAAGATGATACGGTGAATGATGATGCCACTGAAATCAAATCCTCTCGAGAGAGCCACAGTAACACTTCTTTTTTAGAAGCCACTGAGACTGAAACACAAAACCATGAACCCGTAGATGTAAGTTTTAAACTATCACCCCCTTGTGTGTTGTCATAGGCTTCTTTTTCTTATCAACTATGTGTTTTTACTAATGAATGATGTGTAGGGAGTGGAGTTACCATTACCTCAAGAATCAGATGATATGATGGATGATGTAGCCACTCCGATCATAGACCCTCAAGAGATACCACAAGGTAAAATGTAAATTAGGATTTATAAAAGCCTATAATAATTTATGAAGACTTACGAATCTATATATTATAATTTATAAAGTCCAATAAATAATTTATAAGAGCATATAAATAGTTTACAAGGGCTTCTAAATCTATATTAAAAAATTGGTAATTATTTTATAATGATTTATGAAGATTTATGAAATAAGTTATAAGGTAATATATAAAGGCCTATAAATAATTTAAAAAGATTTATAAATGTGTATAAAATGATTTACAAATTTTGCCAATTTATAAAGACTTATGAATCTATATATAATAATTTATAAACCCCAATAAATAATTTATAAGAGCATATAAATACTTTACAAGAGCTTCTAAATCTATAGTGGTTTATAAAAACCATAGTATTGTTTTCTAAGCATTAAACCATATATATAACTGGGCCTTAAACATTGATAATCAAAATTGGGCCTTAAAAACAAAAACACCAACAAATTAAGGGTAAAAAGACGGGACCTTTCATCGTCTTCCTCCATTCGCGTCTGTTCCGATACAAATCCAAAACCGCATCTTTTGATCTGTTTTTATATTCCACCATTCTCCATTTCTTTGATTACAAAAACCTACTTTTCACTGGTGGTTTTCAATTACCATTGATTTCTCTTAACTCCGGTAATGTTATTGTTTCTTCTTGGCGATTCTTCTTCTCGCTCTGCCTATAATAGATGTGTAATTGATATTTAGTGTAATATTTGATTAATTTTGTTAGAGGTTATGTCCTTTAGGTTTAGTATGTCGTAACTTAGAATAGAGTAGATTAGGGTTTTTTTTTTGTCATTGGCGATATATTTCATTGCTAGTTCTTTCGTTTTTGATGTGGTTAATCGATTTTAGATTGATCTATTATGATTTACAAGTGTTGATAAACAAAACCTTTATAAGTCATTATAAAACATATCTTTGACATTACGATTTTGAAATGTTTCAGGTGAAACGATGAGTGACTCTGATGATAAGATTGCTTTGCCAAAAAGAATCTCCGAAACTGGTACAAAAGGAGTCGTATTAGAAAGAATTAACAAGCGCTCCAATCTGAAGTTGGTTGGTAAAGTTGAAAACCTTTTGGGCAAAGAATTCAAGAATCTTGAAGATTCATTCTTGGCTCCGGTAATTAAGATGGGAAGGAGGCAGAAGAATATGGCGTTTTCAAGGCATTTGATTCATCACTTACTCTTAAGGAGAATTGATATAGGCAAGAAGGGTTTGTGGAGAAGGTAACCGTTTATAATGTTTTATAAAACTATTTTAGTCTTTGCATTCTTCTTTTATCGATTGTTTGATCATATGCAAACACTTGTCAGGTTGATGTCAAATGTATCCTTGGAGATCCCGAATTGCATAGTGACTTGGTTGAAGATGTTGACTGTGAATTTGGAAGAGTTGTTGATCTTGTCAAAAGAGGATATCGTTTGAAGAGACAAGATTGGCTCAATGGAAGTGTCGACATTGTCGTTGCTGAAGCTGAAGTGGACGAAAATAATTCTGTTCCTGGGATTGATGCAACTGATCAAGAAAAGATTGAATTCCTCACTAAGAAGGTAGTGTCTCTTGAAGAAAGAATAAAGTACCTTGAAGGTCTTTTGAACATTCGTGGAGAAACAGTGAAGGTAAACTATTTTCTATATTTGTTTCGTTTGTAAATGAAAAGAAAGATTCATATGCTTCTAACTTGTAACAGGAAATTGAGAAGTCAAAAGAAACTGAAGCAGCCACAAAAACCAAGGGTTGTTATCTATAATGTCTCCATATTCTTAATACAATGTGTGTGAGCTCACATATAATTTTCCAGGTAAATGGACAAAATGCCGATTATGAACTTGATGAAACAAAACTTTTACAAGATTATATAGATGCCAAAAGAAAGGAAATCGCTAAGGTTATTGTGTTTTTGATATTTTATAAGGCTGTTATTAAATTCAAAATTGATAAGCTAGTTTTTTTGTCTTATAATATTAGAGAAACAAGAATGGTGTAAGACCTCCACGTGAAGTAGACCATCAAGATGAAGATGATACAGATGTCGAAGTCAATGAAGTAAGTTTATTTATAACCCTTTATAAATTGAAAACCATTTTAGAATTATAAATCATTAAAAATATGTAATCTTTTTTTTTTAAATAGGAACAGCCACAAGAAGTAGAGGAACAACAAGAAGAAGATGATACAGCAGTCGATGTGGACGTCAGTGATAAAGAAAGTGAAAATCCGGAAACCATTGAAGTAAGCTGATTTATAAATCTTTATAAACTGAACAATCGTTTTAAATTTATAAATCATTATAAATATGTAATCCTTTTATTGAAATAGGGACAGACACGAGAGGAAGAGGAACAACACCAAGAGGATGACACAGAAGTCAATATAGATGTGGACGTCGGTGCTAAAGAAAGTGAAAATCCGAAAAACCAATGAAGTAAGCTGATTTATAAGTCTTTATAAACTGATTGACTTTTTAAATGTTTAGTATACTCTATGTAACTTTTTTTATTGTGTCATCAAAATTGAAGGATGGAGAAGTAAATGAGGATGCATCTGAAAAGCCCGTGAAAGGTACAAAGAAACGTGGAAGAGAAACTAAGGTAAATATCTCTCTGTGTATAATGGTTTATAAAATGTTTTTTAGTATACTCTATGTAACTTTTTTTATTGTGTCATCAAAATTGAAGGATGGAGAAGTAAATGAGGATGCATCTGAAAAGCATGTGAAGTGTACAAAGAAACGTGGAAGAGGAATTAAGATAAATATATCTCTGTGTATAATGGTTTATAAAATGTTGTTTAGTATACTCTATGTAACTTTTTTTATTTTGTCATCAAAATTGAAGGATGCAGAAGTAAATGAGGATGCATCTGAAAAGCCCGTGAAGGGTACGAAGAAAAGTAAAAGAGGAACTAAGGTAAATATCTCTCTGTGTATAATGGTTTATAAAATGTTGTTTAGTATACTCTATGTAACTTTTTTTATTTTGTCATCAAAATTGAAGGATGGAGAAGTAAATGAGGATGCATCTGAAAAGCCCGTGAAGGGTACAAAGAAACGTGGAAGAGGAACTAAGGTAAATATCTCTATGTGTATAATGGTTTACAAAATTGCTAAGTTATTTTTTTGTCTTGTAATATCAGGGAAAGAAGAAAGGTGTAACATCCCCACGTGAAGTAGAAGATGATGCAGAAGTCGATGCTAAAGAAACTGAAAATCCAAAAACCAATGAAGTAAGCTGATTTATAAGTCTTTATAAACTGATTGACTTTTTAAATGTTTAATATACTCTATGTAACTTTACTTATTGTGTCATCAAAATTGAAGGAAGGAGAAGTAAATGAGGATGCATCTAAAAAGAACGTGAAGGGTACAAAGAAATGTGCAAGAGTAACTAAGGTAAATATCTCTTTCAGTATAATGGTTTATAAAATGTTCTTTCTGATTAGAAGCATCGCGAATTTGAAGAAATGAAGCTCTTTCAGTTTTTTAGTGCTTTTAACAAATATCAGTGAAACTTTTTCAGTTTTAGTGTTATCTTTTGCTCTGATGTCTTCAATGAGGAACATCTTTTGACTTGTACCTTAATCCTCCATGATGAGGAAAATATTTTTTGGTTTGTACCTTAATCCTTTGATAAAGAAACATATAATTTCTGCAATTAATCTGAATCCTAATGATTTATAAAGGGTGGTTTATGTAACCACACATTTCATATAATAAGTAACATGACTTCTATTAGACACCTGTAAACTTTATAAAGCATTATAAAATGATAAATGTAATAATAAAAGGAACATGACTTCTATTAGACACCTGTAAACTTTATAAAGCATTATAAAATTATAAATGTAATAGTAAAAGGTTTCCCAAAAGCTATGCGATTCCAATTCTCTCTTATAACATCATATAAAATAATCAATTGCACACAAGTTTGTATACTACTCTGTTATCAAATAGGCATTACACAACTACCTTTGTTGTGTCCTTTCTGTTCACATCTGCTACATTTGTAAGTATTGGGTGATGGTTTGGATATGGACCGATATTTTCCATACTCCCACGAACTTGGAATCCTCTTTTTTTTTTCCTCCTGCCACTAGGAAAGCGTGTAGATGGAGGGCGACAAACAAACGAAGCTACATGGGGAGAAATATTCCAATATGTTTTATCACCAACAGGATATACAGTCTCTGAATATGCTAGTGTAAACCTAAGAAGAAAATTAAGAGAATAAAATAAAGGTACAATCAAGACAGAAAAATGAAAAAGAAGTGTTGTAGAACAATGTTTATAAAACCTTATAAATTCGATCAATTTTATAAACATATATAAACGTGCTGATGTATTACCACAATGACTGAGAGAACGCACCTTTCGTTGGAGAAAAACTCATCGACATAATCATTTTCATGCTTATTTCCAGCATTTGCAGCGGCAATTGCATGAGCACAAGGAAACTTCTCAACGTCAAACACAAAACATGAACAATGCCTTGTTTGAAAATTCACCACTTGATCTCTTGTATCTCCCTTAACCTCAAACTCTGAATCATTGATTTTGGAAACTTCGAGGAAGCGAGACATAAAATCATATAGCTCCTTCATATTGTTCCCCACTTCGAGAGTGGCAAGATGCATGTGACGAACTCCTTGCTCACGTTGTTCAGTGTCACTTAGTCATTATCATCCTAATAGAGTAAAAAAGACAAACTATTGGATACTCACGACTCAATTTCAGCAAAGAATTTACAGATTCAGCCAAGTTTGACGTCATGATGTTGAAGCGATTAGCAGGAGAATAAGATCGGGACCACATCCTGAAGTCTGCTTTACGAAGATAATCTGCTAATACAATGTCGGACGCCTCAATCTCATGAAAATAGCAATCAAAATAAGCCTTGGTGTATGCATAAGCAGCTTCAACAACCAAAGGGACAAGTGTTGAACTCTTGAAATTGTCCTGCGCATTCTTTTTAAAGTGAAAGACGCATATTCCATGGTGAGCAACCGGATAATGTCGTAAAAGAGCGTTTTCAATAGACGTCGCACGATCAGAGACAAAAACCAAATCCTCTTCATCAGGAATGATGGTTTTCAGACATTTCATAAACCAACTCCATGAGGCTTCATTCTCAGAATCAACTATAGCAAAAGCTATAGGATACAAGTGAAAATTACTATCTTGTGTTGTGGCCCCAAGTAGAGTCCCTTTATACTTTGCTTTCAGATGGGCACCATCAACAGAAAGTACCTTCCTCATCAACTTAAACCCTCTGGTAGATGGACCAAGAGACAAAAATGCGTATTTGAATTTCCCAACAGAATCAACTTCGATAAAAGTCACAGAACCTGGATTCTTTTCTTTTATCATGTGAAACCAACTAGGCAAAGCTTCATAACTGTCATCAGGAGTACCCCTAGCTATATCCTGGCCGTGCTCTTGAGACCTCCAAGCCTTTGAATATGAAATCACAACACCATGATCTTTTCTAGCTTTTTCCATGATCTGATTAGGTTTCAGCCCAATCTTTCCTCCTTCATAATGATTGCTGACCATAGTTCCCAACAGTTTCGCAGTAGCTTGCCGTTGACTAACACTTCTCTGAGAAGTGTCACAAGTATGTTTAGATACATAATGACGAACAAAAAAACTCTGAGATCCTTTAACTGATTTTGCACGAAAACTCCAATTGCATCTTTCATCCACACAACTAAGAACATAACGTGTTTTGTCTGAATATTCTGTGTGGAACTCAAAGCTTTTACTAACTGCATGCAACCTCAATTTTGTGCTCATTTCCTTTTTATCCTTGAAAAACTTCCCGCAGAACAAATCATCATCATCATCACATTGATTTGTTAAACAAATTGGAGACAAGATATCTGAATAAGAATGTGAATCTTCTCCCATGCTTTCTCTACCACGTCTACTACAAAAAGATAGCAATTTTGACTTTCCAGACCATATACAACAAGTCCAATCGAGTCCAATCCTCTCTAAGATAAAAACATGTACATTAAAAATAAAATTTATAACCCATTATATGACATTGATTAAACTCTTATATATTTATATTTAACAAAGGAAAAATTTATATGTACCTTATTGCTAACAAGACCACTTGAAGGAGAAATAAGACTGTCGCTAATACGAGTATATTGTATACCAGAGACTTCGTCAACTCTCCGAATGTTGTTCCATTCAGTCTCCACGTGTGTTTTTGTTCCTCTCTAGAAAATTAAACATGTATATATTACCTTTATAAGACATTATAAAATAAAATCCTTATTTACAAAGTTTTAATAAGTACGTCACAACAAACAATAGCTCAATAGGAGCCAATATTGCCAAAAGTAACGATATTATGGTAGAACTCCATAAAGTCTAATTTCTAAAACAATTTATAGAACCTTATAATTATGAATGTTAAGGAAAGAGTTTTGAAAAGTACCTCAAATACATTACTACTTCCAGCAATAGGCGAATCATGAGTACTAGAAATTTCATCTTGTGTCTGAATCATGTTTGACATAATCAATGGTGATTTTTGTGTTCCTCTCTGAAACATAAAAACATAGAGCTACTAATGAATCTTGTACCTTGTATTTTATAAGGTTGTTATAAACTTTAAAGGTGTCATAAATACCTGACAGAAATTTTTACTACCAGCAATAGGCAAATCATTAGTAATTAACACTTCATCCTGTGTCTGAACCATATTTGACACAATCATTGGTAATATTTGTGTTTCCCTCTGAAACATAAAAATATAAAGCTAAATATAAAATCATTTACAAGGCCTTATAAATATAAGAGTTGTAATAAATACCTCAAGCGGATTACAATTTTCAGCAATAGACAAATCATGATTAATTAAAACTCCACCCCGTGACTGGATCATATTTGACATAATCATTGGTGATAATTGAGTTCTTCTCTGAAACATTAAAAAAACATAAAAGCTAATAGTTAAAATATATGTGGTAATGATCCTCCAAAATGCACAATTATTATTATAAGGTCTTATAAATGTAAAAGTTGTAATAGATACTGCTATGGCAAACTTCTTCAAGCAATGAGCAAATCATTACTACTACATACTACCTTATAAAATAACTGATAACTCTAATAAACAAACAAGTTAGCAAAAGAGTTTCATGCAGTTACCTTAATGGTTACACATAGATGAAGGTCTCCATTCTCATTAAGTTTGCTCAGATAAGATGTTACTTGACGATCATTCCTAATAAATGCAGGAGGAAGCTCTTTTGTACCAAAGTTTAATTTTGAAGGTGAGGCATAGCTAAGATTTACACTGTTACTGTTGCCATCAATTCCAAAATCTTATATAACAGCCACAATCAAATCATTGTAGCTGATATCTTCATGAATCATACTAAGAGAGGATCCTCGTTGATCATCCACTATGAAATCCCAGTGAATTCCATTTATTAGTTTCCATTCTCCACATATAGAACATATTTCGATCATCATAACCTGATTATAAGAACATGGGGATTAGAGAAGGAATGATCAACAAGATATATCAAAAAGAAAAATACATAACAATATGTTCCTCATAGATAAAAATTTATAAGGTTTTATAAATCTAAGAATTGAAAACTTCATGAGAAAAACTTCGTCTCCTTCCCAGAAACCGATCGATTTTGAAAAACCAAGCAAAAATTACAGAAAAGAGACGAAAATCACTATCTATTATCCTTTGACCTTTGTTACGTTCGTGAAGAGAGATTGTTCTATTCGTTTGAGCTTGAAGTCTTTGCCAAATCTCGTCGGACGTCAACGTCGTCTGAATAATCAAATCTCGCCGGTGAAATCGCCGAAGTCGTTGAATCTCTCGCCGGAATCGTCGAATCTCTCGCCGGATTGAATCTCTCTCGCCGGATCGAATCTCTCGCCGGAATCGTCGAATCTCTCGCCGGATCGAATCTCTCTCGCCGGAATGTCGATCAATTTGGGGATTTTGAAATTTGAAAATTCTTGTTGGAGAAGGTATATGTTTATGTTTGATTAAATAAGGGTATAATGGTACTTTAGCCATTAAAATTTTAATGGTAAAATTGAAAAGTGTAAAATTGAAAAATGGTATTAGGAAAGTGGTATTAGTGGTAATTCCCCTTTTAATAATGTATGTGCTATTACCTTCTAACCGTTTTAGTAGATGTAGCACAAAGAAATATGAGGTTGGTTGCTTCGTTAATAGTTTCTTAAAAAGTAGAAAAAAAGTAGTTCAAAAATAAAATGATAATATCACGAAGAGTTATAAACCGAACTACATTAGTACATTGGAACAAGTCTGTAACGATTTAGCAAAAAAAAAAAAAAGTCTATAACGGATTTGCTTGGCTCGTGGTCAAAACCCCCCTATCCTACTGGAGACTACTAAGCTTAATACGCCAAGTGTCAAGGACTAAACAGCCACCCATTACATGGGATCCTGCAGCGACCCTATATAAACCTCTATGCATAGTGCTCTTTCCTCGCAAATTACAATTACTAAAGCTAGAAAAGTTCATAACAATTATTCAAAGAGAAGATAAGAGAATGTCTAACAATAGTCAGAGCATGAGCTTCAACGCTGGCCAAGCTAAAGGCCAAACCCAGGTTTTGTCTATACTACACCGTTTTCCATGCTATATCTAAGATTTAGATAAGATTAATAATTAATATTAATTAAATGTAACTAAAAAATTTGTAGGAAAAAGCAAGCAACCTGATGGACAAGGCCTCAAATGCTGCTCAATCTGCTAAGGAATCTCTCCAAGAGGTCCATTTTCTTTTCTTTTATTTTTCTGTTAAATACTTTTTTATGAAACAATTATGTATTTATGAGAATTTGAGTGCAGGGTGGACAGCAGCTGAAGCAGAAGGCACAGGGTGCGAGTGAGGCCATTAAGGAAAAGACCGGGCTGAACAAATGAGAAGCACGTTCCGAATAACAATTTATGTTTTATTTTACTCTCATAATAATAATAATAATAATAATTAGATAGAGTTGACTATCTAAAGCTAAGATCAAAGCCATTTAGGCATTTTGTTTTGCTTTGCTAAGTTTATTCAATATCTACCCAAGAGTTGTTGACTCTTGTCTCTTGATTATTTTGTAGCTTTGCAGTTATTTTAATATGTAATAAACGTATGAAATACATGAAACTATGTCTTATTTTTATTTAATAAACAAGGATTGTGTGAATTTTGTTACCACGGCTAGACAAGTTGAATATTGTAGTTTTGATTGGTGACATAAAAAAAATTAAAAGGTGAAAATATATTTTCAATGGAAAAACGGAAAAAACATTGTTTTTTTTTTTTGAAGATTTTCTTGGAAAAAACATTGTTGATTTTTTTTTTTTGGCAATTGATAGTTAGATTTGTTATCCTGTAACCTATACGTGCATGTGTATACATGTAGATACTGTCGAGTAAGATATAATCTGGTACATTTTGATCATTGTGGTAATATGTCTTTGTAATTAGTTTTTTTGGGGTGTAATTGTAAGTAGGTTTATTTGTAGGAAGTCTTTGTTTTTCCTTTATTTTCTATATAATAAGATCGAGAGATTTCATTCAAAAAAAAAATCGAGAGATATGCTTCCTTTTCGTGTTTGAGCAATAAAATGGAATCTTTAACCACTTGGGTTCTAGAAGACACTAATGATTTGAAGTTTGAAACTTGAAAGAATATGATCCTTCATGGAAGGACGACAATTTTCACCAATTGAGAGTCCCCACAATTCTTACCTTTATGTTATTCTTTTTCCCTTTTTATCGAGGGTCGTAATCTTTGTTATTTTTCTATTGAGACTAAGATAATTTTTTTTTTTTTTGTAACTGAGACTAAGATAATTTTATGATAGAATTGGATACGATCCCGTTTTTTTTTTAATCTTGTTTCCTCATGTGCATACACTAGTTTGTGCAAATCTTGTAGTAAATCACAATAAGCAGAAGATAATAAAATTCGGATATAATCTAATCTATTAATTTAGGGTCCTATTTTTATCTACTATTAATAAGTCATATTAAGACCACTTAAAAAAATTAGGTAATATCACATATTTGATTACTTATATTAATAATAAACCAACTATAAATTTAAATTTTATTTTAATAATAACAAAATCTGTTGAGAAAAAATCTACAAAATCTTACTAATCAATTTTAATATTTTTTAAAAATGACATATTACTTAATTTCGTAATTAGTAATATAGTATTATTATAAGTCAATGTTAACTAAAAATTTATTATAAAACAAAAAAATAAGAATTATATACTATTTTTTATAAATTCTATATAATTATATTCTGTATTATATAAAAACAGAAGTGGCATATGAGTTAAAAAAATTATCACTCATCATTAAAATGAGTTAAAATTTGTAAAATATATAATATTTTATACAAAAATAATTTTATTAACATTAGTTAAACTTTTATATCTATAACTATATATTATTTTTTATTTATTTTTAAACTCTCAACAATATATTATTTAAAATATTTATATACAAATATATAATAGTATATAATGTCCTTTAGTTTAAATACTATTTAAAATATATATTATTAGAAAACTATGAAATTTTAGTAATTCATTTAAAATATTAATGATAAAAAATTTAATTATAACAAAATCTGTTGAGAAAAATATAGAAAATATTACCAAAATTTTAATATTTTTTATAAAATAATGTAGTAACAAAAACAAATCAAAATTCATGTAATATTTGAAACGCAAAAATAGTAGTGTAATATTTTAAAGTTTTCTTGAAAAAATATAAATTTTGAAAATAGATATTCAGACTCAAAATGATAATATTTCAAATTTACAAAAGATAAAATCATAGATAATAAAGAATAATGTTTTGAAATGCACCACAAAAAAGAACTATATATGCTATAAAAATTAAAGAAATCTAATATTTTGAAATCTTAATTAAAATAAAAAAACTTAATATCATAACATCCAAAAATATCCTATATCAATAAAATTTTCTAAAATAATATGATAGATGCTACTATGTATAAAATTTACTAAAATCATAGGGTTATATTATTTAAACAAAAAATTATTTTTACTTATAAATCCTGTAAATACTAAAATAATATGTTAAAGTATATTTTTAATGTAATTATAAATTATCTTAAACATTTTTCTTTTCTATAATATTAATAATTAAAATTTAAATATTACTATATTAAAATGTATAAATTAAAGAAAAAAACATATTTTGAAGGAGGTTATCTATTTGATTATTTTATATTGTTATTTTATTAATAATGCCTAATAAAAAATATAAAAAATAATATTATAGGGTTACACAATATACTAAAATAAAACTATTTATTTAAAACATTTGTAATAATGTCAAGTAAATTTATAAAATGAAAAATATCCGCACGGATGTGCGGGTTAAAATCTAGTTTATTTTAATTTTAAGTTTGTAAGAGAATAAGTACTGCATTTTCTATTGGTAACTCGATATTAAAACCTAAAAAGTGCAAAGCATTTTAAAGAGATGACCTTTATGCAATACACGTTAAGTAATCTCTTGAAAATTGAAATAGTTAAAAAAAAAAAACTATTTAGTACAATGTCTTGTCAAACAAAAATTATGCTTATTCGTTCACGTTATAATGAATTATCAATGTATTCCTTTTTGGGTAAGAAGACAAGTGGGCATAATTAGAAATCATAGAACTACATAATAATCAAAGATGAATTTTTTTTTTTTGAAACATTTCAAAGATGAATAGATATAACTTTTATATTTGATGTTGTTCTTAAATAAATTTGGTAACTGCTTGACAAAAAATAAATAAATTTGGTAACTAATTGGAAAGATTGTTTTCTTCTCCGTGGATACAATGTGATGTTTCATAACAAGTGTTTTGTACAAGTTAATTTGTATAATTCAAATATTACAAGTTCATGTAACTGAGATCATATGCTACCATAAATATTTGGAAGAGAAAATATATCAAAATCTTATGTGGGGTCGTAAATCATAGACATTTAGATCTTATCCGGTTACTGCACACAAATAAATCAATTTTATTTGCAGATTTAATAATTTTCTGACTGTGTTGATAATGGTACATAATTTTTTTTTATTAACCTATGAGTATCCTGAACTTACGGTACTATTTCGGTACATAATTTTTTTGTCATCTGAAAAATATCATTAACAACTGATTTATGAAACTAAAAACATTTGTTTGACCACCGATAACACACCTGATACAAGCCTCGCCAAATCCTTAAAAATCCAAATCAAAAGAGTATATTTTTGCGCAGCACACCAGAAAATATATAGATCTGATTAGGCCTCACCAAGGCTGAGGGGGACGAAGCAACCGACACCATCACAAATTGTTAATGGACCTCAGTCGATTACACTAGCTAAACTACACTACAAACCTTCTCATGGTACAGTCGCCGGATGCCAGAGAAGGTGACCCAAAAATGCCCTTTTTCTTTTGGCAGCTAGGGTAGAGTTGAGAGCGTCTTTATTTTCTTTTCCTTGAGTTGAAACAGTAGGTAATTAGAATTTTTGTTTGTTGAAAAAAAAAAAGCATGTTAAGAAAATTAAGAACTTCTCATCTCAACTTTGATGAGTATAGATTCTTAAACAAAAAAAAATCTCAATAAAAATTATTCGACCTATATGAAATATTCTAATATCATGTTGTTGGGCGTCATCAAATTTAATAACAGTATATATCACCATAGTTTTATAAAGTTTTGATATTCTTTGATATATGATTCTTTATGAAATTCCAAAATAGGTATGCTGGATGCATGTGGTTTTCAACTTCGATTTCAAAGTCCTGACTCATGAGTATAGCGCATGTCTCACATTTTTGGTCGCTCTAATCAAAATTTTAATAACATGCTTTTTATATTTTATCTAATATTATATTAATATCTACGTCTTTTGCGGGATGAACATTATATATAAAAATTATTTTATGTATTACATAATGAAATCATAAATATATATTGAATAATTAAAAATCAGTAACTATTACATATATAATTAAATTAGTGCGAACATATAAATTAATTTTATTAATCCAAACAATATTTTTTTTCTATTTGATAGGACATCTAATTAAATTTAAATGATATTAACATACATAATATTTTTAATATTAATTTCTATTAAATGATATTTTCTACTCATATGCTTTTTTATCATTTATATCTTTTCTAGCAAAAACTTCAAATTACTTATAACAAAAATTTCATTGTGCGATTAATATTTTTAGTAATTTATAATTTTTAAAAATTAAGTTTTCAATGTTTTTTCAAAGCTTTTATCAAAAAACTTGTTCAAAGAAAATTTAAAATATTTATGTATTTTATATGGTATATAGTTTAATTTAAACGATATATGTATATATATATATATATATATATCTTTTAATCTTAATAATTAATTAAATTGGACTTTTTTACTTATATGATTTTGTAATCCTTTGTATTTTGTCATAACAAAAAATTTAAACCATAGATCACAAAATTTGAATGTGAGACTTTTAACAATTTTAATAATTTATAGTCATTTTTAAAAATTCAAAATATAACATATACAAAAATCTAAATTTTATTATATGGTTAATGTGGTTTTTTAATTTATTTGAATAATTTAAAATTAAAAAAAATATAATAAAAGATACATTAGTTTTATCAAATATTTATTATTCAAAATTATTAATTTTCATATATACTCTAGCCACATTAGATAATTTCGTAACTTTAATTGAATAAATAATAAAAAAAATTAATAACAAATTTATGTTTAGTTTACTAAAAAGCTTATTATATAATTAGGTAGACCAACATTTTTCTCTAATAATTGTAAGAATCATCCTAAACATGACACGTGGATACAAAAATAAGTTGTAATGTTTCACAATTAATATATATGGATTATAAATATGTATTTAGAAATATTAATCACATTAAAACTTTATAAAAACTAATTCAATTCTATAGTGATTGGTTAAAAATAATCTTATCAAGTTAACTGCATAACATTTCATTGTAATCAATCATAATTTTTGTTAGGAAAAATAATTCAGGAAGTTATTACTCCTGTTTCCGAGACAGACGCATGCTTTCGATTCCTGCTTGGATAAATTTTGACTCCAGACTCGAGTAAACTCCTCCTCCCGAGTAAAATGAATTCAACTTAACCTCCTATAATAAAAAAAAACTATATAAAGGGGACTTAAACCTAGAACAAATGATCGACTATTCAGAACATAAACTCTAAAATTAAGCGGATAGAACTAGGGTTTCTAATCCAAACTATTGTAGTCGCGGTGGTAAAAATTAATAAAACATTATTTTTAATAATTTTTCTTGCTTGATGTTTCTTGCTTCTCATTTCCGTAGTACCAAAAAGAGCTCCACAAATTTACCTTAACAATTTTAATAAAATAATTTTTTTATATAAAATTTCACATTTTGAAATAATTATTATCTAACAATTATTACAAATGTTATTTTTATCAAAAGAGTTATAAATTATGTCTACATATAAATAGTTAAATACTAATAGAAGTTTTAGTATAAAAATTAAATAAAAATATGCCGTCTGAAATTATATGTCCTAATCAATCGTTTGTAATCTTTTTCATAATTGTAATATCATAATAATTTAAAAAAAAATATGAATTTATTGATATTGAAATAGTTATGTGATAGCTTAGAAATCCACGATAGCTTAGAAATCCACCGCCAATGATCGAAAGTATGTAAATAATTAAGAAAACAAATTTATGAACACTGGCATATAAGTATTTATTTGTCAAGCTGCTTATCGATATGTAATCCATCATTGAGTCATCTTACATATGTAATGTAGGCAATAAATAGTTCTCCTTCAATTCCCTCATATCTTCTTCTTCTCTTATCAGTGAAGAAGGTTCCACCTTGGAAAGCATCTCGATAGAATAAGCTATCGGTTCTTGAATTTGCATGTCGATCGAGGGTTCCCAAAAACTATCATACTCTGAGATAACTAATCCAAGCTTTCCCTTCAGCTTAACCCTACCGCCCACCGAGGACAAAGGAAACAGAATTCGACCTGACATATCATCCATCTCTAACCTGGACACCGGGGATGAATCGAGGGAGAGACGACCTTGCCAATTAATCTAAAAATAAAATAATAACCAAAACTGATCATATCTAGTCCCTAGGAATTAGAGATGTCAAATGGGCTCTCCCGTCCCGTCCCGGACCGGACCGCTGCGGGTTTGTCTTCGGGCGGGACACGGCGGGCCTGTCCCACGCGGGATGTGGTCCTAAAAATAGATGTCCAATCCCGTACCGTATTCTTTGCAGGCTTTCGCGGGCCGTCCCGCGGAATATCGGATATTACATTGTCTACTTCTTCCTGTATAATATTTGTGTATTCATCCGAGCTTGCAAGACATATTTGTTACTAAAAGAAACAGTATATCAAAACAGGTGACCACTTACGTCTGTCTTGCTCATACAGAATACTCAGCTTGTCACGCAGATTCTTCACCTTTGCATCATGGGTACAAACATATCAGTTCAATCTAGATGCATAGCTCATGAACAAGACATACTTGTCTATAATCGTTTCAGAATCATTTCACATCATGTGAAATAAAACTTTTGTCTTTCTGAGATGTATTATTGATCCTATATATAAGCCCGTTCAAATCCTATGACAATGTCAATGTCTAGTTGCCATTAAAAGGAAATGGCGCTAATAGCGTGATCATGGTGAATGAAGTTTCCTACGATATATCAACACCCTTAGGTAATGAAACAAAATATCTTAATCATCACCTCAGCAATGCCAATGACTACACGTGAAAGAAACATATAGCTTCGTTGTGGACTTTGCTTATCTTATCTAATTTGTCTAGAAAATAGAAATTAAATTGACAGAATAAAGAAGAGAAAAGAAACCATTTTTGTTACTAATATGAAAACCAGTCTATAAAGGAAATGATGAGACGGTTTTGTTACCAGCGTTGATCTCATTCATGGCTCGTTTGCCATGTTCATCAGGCTCAATGTCAACGATGAGAGTTTGCACAATCTCAAAACCGTAAGCAGACATTTCCTTCTCGAGCTCCTCTTCAACAGCTTTGGCAATTTCATTCTTCTGCTCAAAGACATCATCAAGAAGCAGCTTAGGGACACTTGCTCTGATCACTGAAAAAAAACAAATCTCACTTTCAATAACATATTCATCACTTTCTAAATCAATGTTGTTTACACTTACCATCAAAGACATAAGCTTGGATTTGGCTCCTAGTGTTACTAAGTTTGTAAAACGCATCATTAGTCTTTTAAAACACAATCACACTCACATACTAATCGCCTTTTCAAACAGACAAGTAACATTTAACAATAAAACCATCAAAGTTTCTAATAGAAAAGCTCATACAGTTTCAAACATCAAGCCACAATAAAAAAAAAAACAGAACATGAACTAAACATCAATTAAAATCGACTAAAACCGAAGCTAAGCTAAGCACAATCACACTCACATCAAGAACAATGACTTAATATCAGATTAAGAATCATCATGTTTCAATGGACCATTTTATCATTTACGAAGTACACATGCAGAAATTCTAATCAAAAGATAAAAGTGTAGAATTCATGAGGGAAAGAAAGTTTATACCTTTTGGTGGAACGAAAAGGAAGAGAAGCTCCTCTGCTGCATATTGAACACGATGTGGTCACCAGAAGCATTGTCACCTGTCGGACATCGAACGGCCATCGTCGGAGCTCCATCTCTTTCCACGGCCATCATCGGAGCTCCATCTCTTCCCATGGCCATCGTCGGAGCTCCATCTCTTCCCACGGCCATCGTCGTCATCTCTTCCCATGGCCATCATTTTCATATCTTCCCACGGCCATCATCGGAGCTCCATCTCTTCCCACGGCCATCGTCGGAGCTCCATCTCTTCCCACGGCCATCGTCGTCATCTCTTCCCAAGGCCATCGTCGTAGCTCCATCTCGTCCCACTCTCTCTTTCGTTTTGTTTTCAGGTGACGAAAGCAACTGAAGCGTCTAGCGGTTCATCTGGGCCTTCCCGCGGTTCATCTGGGTCATCCCGCTTTAAACCCGGTACCGTGTAATCCCCATCCCACAAAGCCCACTTTTTTGCAGGTCATGAATTCCTAAGCCCAAACCCGCCCCGCACCAAACCCTTACGGACCAGGCCCGCGGTCCAATACCTAGTTTGCCATCCCTACTAGGAATCTATGACCAGAAGACAAGAAGATTACCTTCAATGCAAATACCAAATAGGACTGCGGATTTGGAAAAGGCAGTGATGCCAATGGAAATTGCAGCATGAGAAAAAGAAATCTGAATACAATATATGAAAATGAAAATAAAATAGAGATATAAAGGAACCAAAGAAAGGCATTGCTCCTTTTCTCGGATACATCGACGGTATAAAAGGAAAGATAGCTTTATTCAAAAACAAAAATCAATTCTTGAAATTTGATTTACTTTGACATTGAAATCAGGATCCGCTAGGCACAACAAGAATATCCTACAAAATAATAAAATTCAAAGGCAGAAGAATCTCCAAAAGGTTCGGCAACAAACCAGAGTCAGAACATACATACCATGGAGAACTCCCTTTATAACGCTTTTTTTCCTCGTCCAGGTCAAGCATTTCCTCCTACACGACGTGAACATGAACTTTAAAGATGATCTTCCTTGATGATTTACACAGACCTAGGTGATCATCGACAACAAGTCTAAGGACTATACTCACTGCAGTGCTCTGCTGGCTCAGGCCACAACCTCCTGCTCATAAACAGGAACACACCATGCTCATGAAGCATATCGACTGATCTATCATCTGTTGGATAATTCCAAGCTTGTGGAAACTTAACATATTATTAGATGTTTAATATGTTAAGATAAACACAATAAGGAAACCTAGAAATAGGAAAATAAAGTTTCTATTTAGGTTAGGTTTGTGTTTTCCATATCCCACATGTTAAAGGGAATTGTCTTTCATATAAATATAGGTCTAATGGAGAGGTGTTCCATATGATCTAAGAGAAACATATTGAGAGCTTTAGTTTTGAGTAGTTTCTAAAGCTAATAAGAAAAGTTGTTCTTATAACTCTTTGTGTTTCTAAGAGATCTGAATTGGTATCAGAGCCAGGTTGGAGACTCGATCTAAGCTTAAGTTGTACCTTAAGATCCTGGTGCTTGTGAACAAGAGATCGCGACGGCAAGATGGCTGACGTGACTAGGGCTCCACGCACGAAGGACTTTGGATCTACATCCATCCAATGTCCGGTGTTGTCACCGACAAACTACACAGTTTGGTCGATGAGGATGAAGGTTCTACTACGTGTTCATGAAGTGTGGGACACAATCGAACCCGGTTCAGATGATCAAAATAAGAACGATGTTGCGATAGCTCTTTTGTTTCAATCTGTTCCAGAGACTTTGATTCTCCAGGTGGGAGAACAAACCGCATCAAAAGAGATCTGAAATGCCATCAAGTCGCGACACCTAGGAGCTGATCGTGTAAGGGAGGCGAGACTTCAGACGTTGATGATGGAGTTTGATAGGTTGAAGATGGATGATGGAGATACTGTCGATGACTTCGCGGGGAAGATATCGGGCCTATCATCCAAAGCAACCTCGTTGGGAGAAAACATAGAAGAATCCAAGATGGTCAAGAAGTTCTTGAAGGGTCTTCCAAGTCACAAGTATATCCAGATCGTAGCATCACTTGAGAAAGTCCTAGATCTCAACTCGACGGGGTTTGAAGACATAGTTGGAAGGCTTAAGGCGTACGAGGAACGTGTAGGAGAAGAAACTCAGAAAGAAGACCAAGGGAAACTGATGTTTTCGAACAATGAAGAGCATAGTCAGAGGGGCTATGAGAATTCCCGTGGTAGAGGAAGAGGACGGAACGGTAGAGGCAGAGGTCGAGGTAGGTCACACAACCAAAACCGTGCGTCACACACCGAAGATAACAACTCGAAGAAGAATTTTTCAAAGCTGATATGTTGGAGATGTGACAAGCCTGGTCACTACGCAACTGTCTGTCCCGAAAAGACATAGAAGAATCAAGAAACCAACCTAAACGAGACAGAAGAGGCTGATGCACTCTATGTACACGAGGTGGTGTTTTTGAACGAAGATAAGGTGATTCCGAAGAATCTTGATATCGACAAAGGCAGTGCAAGTGTCTGGTATTTGGATAATGGAGCGAGCAATCACATGACAGGGAACAAGGAGTTCTTTTCGAGTTTGAATCTCAACACCAAAGGGAAGGTGAAGTTTGGTGACGGATCGTGTGTTGACATTGTAGGAAAAGGTGTGGTTACCTTTGTGTGCAAGACTGGAGAGAAGAAGGCACTCAAGGACATATACTACATACCCGATCTGAAGCACAATATATTGAGTCTTGGGCAAGCAACAGAAAACAGATGTGAGGTTAACATGAAAGATGTCTACTTAACGCTCACAGATTCGCATGGAAGGTTGCTAGTTCATGTGACAAGATCTCCAAACCGTCTCTACAAGACCCCTATGGAGATAAGCTACCCGAAATGTTTACATGTCAGGGACGTAGATGCTACATGGAGGTGGCATGCTAGGCTAGGACATATAAGCTATGGAGTGATGAATAACATGGTTAGGAAGGAGATGGTCGTAGGAATGCCGTGTGTAACACACGAAGAAAGCGTGTGTGACGCATGTCTCGCAGGGAAGCAGATCAGACAGTCATTCCCGACCAAAGCCATGTTTCGTGCGACAAAGCCATTAGAGTTATTGCATGGAGATTTGTGTGGTCCAATCACACCACCAACGCCTGCAAATAATAAGTATGTCTTTGTCTTGATCGATGACTTCTCTAGGTATATGTGGGTTATGCTATTGAAGGAGAAGAGTGAGGTATTCGATCGATTCAAAAGGTTTAAAGAGAGTGTAGAGAAGCAGACAGGCTCAACCATCAAAACCTTTCGCACCGATAGAGGAGGAAAGTTTACCTCAGCTGAGTTCAATCTATTCTGTGAAGAGAATGGAGTTAAAAGGCACCTAACCGCGCCTTACACACCTCAACAAAACGGTGTTGTGGAGAGGAGAAACCGAACCTTGATGGGAATGACAAGAAGTATGCTGAAGGCAATGAAGATGCCGAACTACTTGTGGGGTGAAGCTGTATGACATTCAACTTACCTCATCAACAGAGTTCCTACAAAAGCCTTGAAAAATCAAACGCCATACGAATGCCTTACATCGAGGAAACCAAATATCAAGCACTTGAGGATATTCAGTTGTGTAGCTCATGCGAAAATCACTGGTCCTTATCTGAAGAAGTTGGATGAGAGATCAAAGAGTATGGTCAATCTTGGAACTGAGCCGGGTTCCAAAGCCTACAGACTTTATGATCCAGACACAAGGAAGGTGATGGTGAGTAGAGATGTGATTTTCGATGAAGAGAAAGCTTGGGACTGGGCGTCTACAACAAACCAAGCTGATTGTGAACCGAGCATGCTTAAGCTTCCACATGAGGGTGATATAGAAGAAGGTAATGATCAAGGTGAGGATCATGAACAGGAAGCTATAAACCAAGATGAGGAAGAAGAAGAAGATGCGGATCACAATGCAAACCAAAACGGTGGAGGTCAACCGCTGGTGACCAGACAAGGCCGAACCATAACAAAACCAAGATATCTCGATGATTATGTGTTACTTGCAGATCAAGAAAGTGCAATGCTGTTGCTCACAGTGGATGGCGAGCCAGAGAACTATTTTGAAGCTGAACACGTACGAGAATGGGTTGAGGCGATGAGTCTATCACAAGAAATAAGACATGGGAACTTGTGGATAGACCGGCTGGAGTGAAACCTATAGGGTTGAAGTGGATCTTCAAGATCAAGAGAAAGGCGGATGGTACAGTGAGAAAGTATAAGGCGAAACTTGTGGCAAAAGGCTATGAACAAAGAGAAGGAATAGATTTCGATGAAGTGTTTGCACCAGTGGCAAGACTTGAAACCACTCGGCTCTTTATAGCCCTCGCAGCAACGAACGGTTGGGAGATACATCACATGGACGTGAATACCGCTTTCTTGAATGGAGATCTAAAGGAGTTAGTGTATGTAACTCAACCTGAAGGTTTCGAAAAGAAAGGAGAAGAGGATCGAGTGTATGTGTTACACAAGGCTTTGTATGGGTTACGCCAGGCACCCAGGGCATGGAATGTAAAACTCGATCAGGTTCTCAAGGAGATGAGATTTGAGAAGTGCACGAAGGAACCATCAGTGTACTGCAAGACTGAAGGAGGAGACGTCTTGATCATTGCCATCTACGTTGATGATCTATTTGTGACAGGAACTTCACTTAAGGTGATTAGGCAATTCAAGGAGGAGATGTCTAAGAAGTTCGAGATGTCAGATCTAGGTAAGCTAACGTACTACCTTGGCATAGAGGTGATTCAAGGAGCAGACGGAATCAAAATAAAACAAGAGAGGTATGCTCAAGGAATCCTGCGTGACACAAAGATGGAAGCGTGTAACGCAACTCAAATTCCAATGGAGGCGAATTTGAAGATCTCAAAAGCTGAAGATGAGCGAGAGATAGATGCTACCGAGTTCAGAAGAATCATAGGATGTTTGAGGTATCTGCTTCACACAAGACCCGACCTGTGTTACGCAGTAGGTGTTCTTAGCCGATACATGCACAATCCGAGAGACTCTCACAGACAAGCCATCAAGCACATATTGCGGTATGTGAAAGGAACAACAAACTACGGCCTGTTCTTCAAGAGAGATGGGTCAAGGAGTGTCGTTGGTTATAGTGACAGCAGTCACAACATTGATCTCGATGACGGGAGGAGCACGTCAGGTCATGCATTCTACTACGGTTCATCACTGATCACTTGGACATCGCAGAAGCAGCAGACAGTTGCATTGTCATCATGCGAAGCAGAGTTCATGGCAGCAACAGAAGCAGCGAAGCAAGCTATATGGATCAAGGAATTGTTGAGTGAGATACTAAGCAAAGAAGGCGAGAAGGTCAAGCTTAGGATCGACAACAAATCAGCCATTGCTCTAACCAAGAATCCATTTTTCCATGGAAGGAGTAAGCATGTACTCAAGAAGTATCACTTCATTCGTGAGTGTGTGGAGAACAGGCAGATCGAAATGGAGCATGTGCCGGGTGTTGAGCAGAAGGCCGACATCCTTACCAAGCCATTAGCAAGGATTATGTTCAAGCAAATGAGGAGCTTAATCGGAGTTCAAGAAATTGATCTCCCTAATTCAAGTTGGAATCAAGGGGGTGAATGTTGGATAATTCCAAGCTTGTGGAAACTTAACATATTATTAGATGTTTAATATGTTAAGATAAACACAATAAGGAAACCTAGAAATAAGAAAAGAAAATTTCTATTTAGGTTAGGTTTGTGTTTTCCATATCACACATTTTAAAGAGAATTGTCTTTCATATAAATATAGGTCTAATGGAGAGGTGTTTCATATGATCTAAGAGAAACATATTGAGAGCTTTAGTTTTGAGTAGTTTCTAAAGCTAATAAGAAAAGTTGTTCTTATAACTCTTTGTGTTTCGAGAGATCATCATCTTGTCCAACTATGTTCTCTTTAGACCGGATGATTCCTATCAACTAAAAAGTCACATGCCCACAAGGCATCGTCACTAAAGCCATACGCCATAAGATGGATTTTGTAAATCATTGTAATGCGAATCCTGGACCACGATTCCATCCAAGATCACCTGATCATATATGACTCCGCGCCAGGCTACTTAAGAGATCCAATCTCCTCCCGCATTTCCATACGGTCTAGGCCAGGATAATCCAAAAAATCTCTAAGAAGCAATGTCATGTTCCTCGTATCACCCACAAAGAATACTTTTTTAATCTTTTAGTATCACGAAGAATCTTGTTTTAATTTTCCTTCACAATATATATGTCTAGATCCACTCGGGTTACTTGAACATGTCTCGTGGTTATGGCCCGTGGGCTATAATCCATTTTTGCATCTCTAATCTGTTTGAACGAGATTCAGTCGACTAGAGTGAAAGAAGTCAGAAATGGGATGACTAAAGACGTTTTATTAGATTCGAACTGAAGGGTTACAAGAGTGACAGGAAAATGAGAGAGCAACAAGATCAAAGAGATCGCTAAAACCCTAGATCTAGCCGCTTAGTGTTTAAAATCCAAAAGTCTCTTTTCTTGTTGCTTCCTCTCCCCTTTTTATAGGTCTCATGTCCTTGATGCCCTAATTTCGTACCTCTTTGGGCCTTGATGCGAGAGGCCGAGCATACGGGCCTGGGCAAAGTTCCCTCCAAGCCGGGTACTTCCACTACAAGAAAACAACAAGGATTCTGAGGGAAAAAATCGTCGGAATTTCGTCGGAATATCGTTATTCCGACGACATACCGACGAAACAAGTTGTCGGAAATAATTCCTCGGAATTTCTTCTTTCCTCGGAAATTCCTCGGAATTTTCCGACGGAATTCTGAGGAAATAAACTTCCGAGGAAATTCCGAGGATCACTAGTTTGTCGGAAAGGTCCTCGGAATATACCGAGGGAGAACTTCGTCGGGATACTTCCTCGGACGTTCATCGATCGATGCGTTTTTAGGCATATATACATCGATCGATAGGAATATACCGAGGGACATATTCCTCGGAATATTCCGAGGAATGTGTCCCTCGGTATATTCCGAGGGATCTGTCCCTCAGAATATTCCGAGGGAAATGTCCCTCGGTATATACCGAGGAACCATTCCCTCGGTATATTCCGAGGGAAATGTCCCTCGGTATATACCGAGGAACCGTTCCCTCGGTATATTCCGAGGAAAGGTTTCCCTCGGTATATTCCGAACGTTTTTTTATAAACAGATCGATCGATGGATTTATGTCCAAAAACGCATCGATCGATCGAGTAAAAAATATAATTAATTTCCTCGGAATGTAAAAAATATTAATTTTTTAAAAAAATAAAATTTCTGAAATTTAAATTCGAAAATATGTAATTAAAATTAAAATTGAAATCATATTAATTAATATTCAAAGTTTCACAAATAAAAATAAAACATTCCGAGTTTTTGGAAAAAAAAAAACTACGGGTCTGGCACGTCCGGGAAGACCTCGTTCGGGTACATCCTCTGCATCATCTCCATCATTTGCTGGTTCAGCCTCCTCTGTGCCTCATAGCCCGCCTGTTGAGCCGCCATCTGGGTCTCCAACAAAGATATACGATCATCTTTGTCCTTCAACTGAGCCGTAAGCACTTCTGGATCAACAAAGGGCGGTGGTGCAGAAGAAGGAGGAACCGACCGGGTGCGACGACCCAAACCGACCAAACGTCCCTTCTTCTTTGGAACCGACTGAATAGAAAATAGCCAAATTTACAAATTTAAACCAAGAAATAAATGAATTGAACTTTAAAAAAAAAAAACTTACGGATTCAACGATTTCGTTGATTCGAAACCGGGACAAGTTGGTCGAAGCCGTCGAAGCGTCATCCTCGGTTTGAAGCTGAGACACTTCGTCTACCACCTGAGTTTGGACCAGGTCGACCACGTCCCTCACAAGACCGTCATCAATCTGGCCGGTCTTCTTGTTGGTATACGCCCTCCTCATTAGGGCGAGATCATCAACCGGCTCGCCATCATTTTCTTCCGCCTTGAAAAAAAACATAAATTAAAGAAACATTAGAAATTAGAAGAAATGCACAATAAATTAAAATTCTGAAACTCAAATAATTGAAGAAAAAACGGTTGAACTTACCATGCGATCTCCCAGAGTGGCAATAGATTGAGCACCCAAGTTATGCTTGTAGATGCCCTTCCCTTTACGGTCGCTCCTGCGGTTGGTGGAGTTGGTGGAAGAAGTTTCTTTCGTCTCTTCTTTATCCCAATGCGCACACAACTCCTTCCAGACCGTGTCGTTCATCGACTTTGGGACCTTTTAATAAAAAAAAAGAAAATAGTTTAATAAATTAAAAAATAGTTTAATAAATTAAAAAATTGTTTAATAAATTAAATCGAACCTTATTGATTTCCCACTTCTTCTTCCACTCGTGGATCTGCTTCCCATAGTTGTCCATTACTTTATGGACGAAGTGGTGATAGATAAAGAGCGTCTCATCGGAATTCCAGTTGAACTCTTGCTGAAAAAAAACACAATTAGTAGAAAAATTATATTAAAGATTAAAAATATAAGTAAGAAATTAGAATACTTACCGCAAACTGACGAAACCACAGAACCTGCTTCTCGGTAGGGAAGTGAGTGAAAGTCGGATGTCCACTGTCGAGGGCCGAGTACATCATACGGTTGATCCATGCGCTGATCCCGTTCCCGGATCGGTTGAACCTAATAAAAAGAATAAACGGTTAATAATGAATCCAAATTTAAAGAAAAAAATGTTTAATTACCATGTTTGACCCCGTCCATGTGGATACGGAGTGAGATACGGAAGATGGTCACGACCGGGCTGTTGAACCAACTCCGCAACACGCATCACTCCCGGAGGACCCGGAGGAACAGGAGCGGATGCAGCAGCGGGAGCGAGAGGAGCAGGAGCGGGTGCAGCAGAGGGAGATGTATGGTTGGAGCTGTGGGGCGAAGGGGAATCCTGAAAATGGCTGGAATCCCGAGACTGGCTCCCCGTACCACCACGACCACGACGCTGTCGAGGCCGGGTCTGATCATCATGAGACCTGTAAATTAAAAAAATATATTTAATAAATAGAGAAATATATAAATTAATTTTTTTTTAAAAAAAATCCCAAATAATATAGTCACAAAAAAGATTTATATATATTAAAAATATTTAATAAATATATAAAAATATTTCTAATAAACAAAAAATAGTTTTAATAAATAAAAATAGTTTAATAATTAAAAAAAATAGTTTTAATAATATATATATATTAAAAATATTTTTAAATCCCAAATAATAGTTTTTAATCACAAAAAAAGTTTTATAGATATTTAAAATATTTTGTAAAATCCAAAAAAATCGAATTTGTATACCAAATGTTTTTTGTAAAATCCAAAAAATCGAATTTATATAGAAAAATCGATTTGTAAAATACAAAAATCGATTTTATATACAAAAATCGATTTTATAAATACAAAAAAAATAAAAAAATTATAAAAAAATTCTACATCAATTCAACAAAACAAATTATTCAACAAAATCATAATTCTAAACCTATTATACAACCAAATCACAATCCTAACCAATCACCCTAACAAAAATCTATCAAAATTAAACAAAAACCTAACAAATAGAACCTAAGAGAGTGGGATAGGGTCCTTACATGATTTGTGTAAGAGAAGGGGGAGATCGCCGGAGATATCGTCGGATTTCAGGGGGAAATCGCCGGAAAGAAGAGAGGAGTCGCGCAGAGGAAGAAGAGAGAAATGGGGAAGAAGAAGCGGCTCGTGGTTATAAAACCTAGGGTCCGACGGATAATATCCGTCGGAATTCCGTCGGAATTCTAATTTCAATTTTCGCGAAATATTTGCCCGGTAAAATGAAAATATTCCGAGGAAATACCGAGGAACTAGTGTTTGGGGTTTCAAAACATCAATTTTTTTTGCCGTATTTCATTTCTTATACAATTGTAATGCATACCATTGAGGATTCTTTGTATAGATGAGCATAAACCATGAAATAAAAATTTCAAAACTAATTGAAAGTATTCCCTTTACCGTTCATTAAAAGGTATAAGTGTTTCTCTTATGTTGTGGGATTTCGTTCATACAATCGGAAAAGTGTTAATTATACGGTAAGGAACAAATATTTGACTTCATAATGAACGTAAGACACTTAATAAGGGTTATATAGGTGTTATTCAAACCGCAAAACGTTGTTTTCGGTTTAAAAACCTATTTCCTCGGAATTTCCTCGGATTATTCCGAGGGAACTCCGAGGAAACCCTCTTCTTCCTCGGAATTTCCTCGGAATATTCCGAGGAAATTCCGAGGAACTAGTGTTTGGGGTTTCAATACGTCAATTTTTTTTATAAACGGATCGATCGATGTATATATATCCAAAAACGCATCGATCGATCACTAAGATGGACCGGACCGTAAGAATGTGATCGATCGATGAGATTATCCCATCGATCGATCGAGAATCTCAAGTGTTCCTCGGAATGTCCTCGGAAAATCTTGTAAGTTTTTTTATAAACGGATCGATCGATGGATATATGTCCAAAAACGCATCGATCGATCACTAAGATGCACCGGACCGTAAGAATGTGATCGATCGATGAGATTATCCCATCGATCGATCGAGAATCTCAAGTGTTCCTCGGAATGTCCTCGGAAAATCTTGTAAGTTTTTTTATAAACGGATCGATCGATGGATATATGTCCAAAAACGCATCGATCGATCACTAAGATGCACCGGACCGTAAGAATGTGATCGATCGATGAGATTATCCCATCGATCGATCGAGAATCTCAAATGTTCCTCGGAATGTCCTCGGAAAATCTTGTAAGTTTTTTTATAAACGGATCGATCGATGGATATATGTCCAAAAACGGATCGATCGATCACTAAGATGGACCAAAGCGTAAGAATGTGATCGATCGATCCGTATTTGTTCAAAAACGCATCGATCGATGCGTGTGCGGGAAACAGAATTATAAGGCAAAACCCGACCTTTTTTGGATCTAAACCTCAGAACTCTCATCCCCTCCGATTTCCCCTATAATTCGCCCCCCCTTTCTCTCTCTATAATCATCCGATTTGAACAATTTTGGGCTCTATTCCCCTTGATTTTTCGAGCTCTACCTGATTCCTACACTCGTTTTCACCCTAAGACAGGTATACTCCGCGAATCTCCACATTCTGAAATCGTGTTCTTGAGCAATATTTGGGTTTTGTGAATTTTTATTTCCTTGTTGATTCCTTGATCAAATATGCATGAAACAGATGTTTAAACATGAAATAGAACACAATTGTCTGTGATCAACGAGTTTGGAACACAATTGAGATGATTTAGGGATTGAGAATTTTTTTCAATTTCGTTTTTTTTTTATCACAACTCGATTTCGCCTT
The DNA here is from genome assembly GCF_020379485.1 of Brassica napus. Lineage (NCBI taxonomy): Eukaryota > Viridiplantae > Streptophyta > Magnoliopsida > Brassicales > Brassicaceae > Brassica > Brassica napus. The sequence goes on from NC_063452.1 coordinate 42,951,382, forward strand.
TCATTTTCATGTTGCTTTGAGTTCTTAATTGATTATAACCATGTTGAGAGCAATGATTCTATTTTGTAGAGAATGAAGCGCACGAAAACATCAGCAAAGAAGAACACACAAGAAGAGGGTTCGTCTCAGCGAGAGACGCAAAGGCCAAAGAAGTGGGATAAGTCTGATACCACCCACTACAACAACATGAAGAAGGTAGCCGTTCCGGCTACACAACTAGCATGTCCTGAGACGATGACAATATTGGGAATCAAAGCAGACATTGAAGGGCTGTTCCAGAACATGGGTCTAGGCCAACTATGCAACCTCAAGGAACCCACTTATCCGGAGTTGGTACGCCAGTTCATAGCATCCGCATACGTCAGCCGTCCCGATGATAGCCATCAGGAAGGTTTTCTGGCATTCGTAGTGCAGAAAGTATACTATGAGGTATCTTTCACAGACCTCTGCGGACTATTTGGATTGAGTGCGGGGGAGAGGACATCTGGTCTTTATTGGACTTCAGAGCTGTTGAACTTCTGGGAAACGATTGGCACAGGGGTTTATAGATCTTCTCAGGCAAAGGAGTCACTTATCCGGAGCCCAGTACTGAGATATGCCACACGCCTCATTGGCTCATTGCTATACGGGACAACCACAGCCGCATCAGTCACGCAATGGGAGTTGTGCCTCCTGTACCAAGGTGTGAGGCATTTGCTACCGGCATTTGGAAACTCTACATTCCCACCTGCTACTGCCTTCAACATGGGAGCGGTGCTGGCCGCAAACTTAGCAGGATACAAGGGGAAAGTAACCAAATCCAAGAGCAATGCATGTGGATTTGGTGCAGTGATTACTCGGATCCTTAGACATGTGGGTGTAGACTGCCAGAACCAGCAGGTAGCACTGGACAGATCGAACAACATTGCTTGGAACTACCTGGATGTCATTTCTCTAGTAAGTAAGGAGTTCATAGCTGGTCCCCACTCGAGGATCGATCGGGATGGTCCTTACGTCTACGTATTCCAGGACCGAGCGAAGAAAACACTCTACTGCCACCTGCCTCAGATCGGCCTGACTGCTCTACTTTCAGAGGCTGCAGTTGAGTTCCTACCCCCTGCTACCGCACTAGTAGACAAGCCATCCTTCTTCACGCCAAAATATCAGACCAAAGGCAAGGCCGTGGTTGATGAAGAAGGAGAAGATGAGGCTGCACAAGCCATTCCAGATGATTCACAACCCCATCAGCTACTCCCATCAGACTCCAGCCAGTACAAGCTGCAAGAGCTTCCACCGAACGCCACTTCGCGCCAGCAACAACATTGGAGAGATCAGAGCATAAAGACAAACAACGACATGCTACACAAGATCTGGGCTGCCATTTCACGTATCAGGCCGTGTCGTTGCCAAAAGGATGATGTAGTTCATCGGGACAACTCTCCATCCAGCTCTGGTTCGGGTTCGAGTGGTACACACAGGGTAAGAAAGAGGTCCAAGAGACCCAACGATGCAGGAACATCTGGAGCAGGAGACGAGGAGTAGGAGCTATCACCGGCCAGTATTGCCATTTGATTTCCGACCGCGCTATTTTATTTTCTTTTTTATTCTAACGTTTTATGGTCTTATTTTCTGTTAATTTTGAACTTAGTTTTTTTTTTCTTAATTATGAGTTTGTATTTCTTTTACATGGTTTCTTCGTTTTATTTGGTTGTGTTTTGAGTAGTTTTTAATTCGTATTCAGCTTTGCCTTGCTAGATAAACCAAATAACTAATATCCGAGGAAAGAGGTTATATCAAGTGTTCCTCGGAATTTCCTCGGTATTTCTTAAAAAAATTAATAAAAATCAATGGTAGTCTGTTTCCGAGTCATCATCACCAGATGAATCTGAATTTGGATCTTGGTGAAACTCTCCAATCACTGGTTCATCCTCTACGTGAACGACGGCTTCCTCTCCAAAGTCGGTTAAATCGACTACAAGGCCAACTCCAGCTAAATCTTCTGCTGCACTTAAGTTGCCGGATGTGCTTGGTTGTAGTGGGTCTTCCAGCTCAGAACTTCCCTGAACTCGGCCTCTCGGGTTGAGTCTTGTAACAGTAACCCATGGATCATCTCTGTTCCTTACCCGGGGGTACTTGATATAACAAACCTGTAACATTTAAAAAATTATAAATTAATACACATGATGATGAATCATTCTGAATAATTAACATTTAAATACCTGATCGGCCTGAGAAGCAAGAATGAAAGGATCATAATATTGCAGCTTTCGCCTCGAATTTACTGATGTAACACCAAATGCATCTGTTCTCACACCTCGATCTGGAGTGTTGTCGTGCCAATCACAATAGAAAACAGTACAGCGCAATCCAACCATGCCCAAATACTTGATTTCCAAAATCTCATGTATGTGTCCGTAGTATACATCATCTCCTGATGCAGAACAAACGCCAGCATCATAAGTCGTACTCGAACGTCTCCTCTTCTGAGTTGTGAATGCATATCCTCGAGTACAAAATCTCGGATATGACTTCACAACAAAGTTTGGTCCAACGACCATCTCACGTATCCAATCGTCAAATGTTTCACCTCTGGCCAAACCAGCAGACACCTATTAATAGCACATATATATATGTTATATCAATAAATGTGAATTAGTATAAATATGTGATAAAATATATTTTAATTTGTTTAAAGCACTCACATAAGTAAACATCCATCCAGTAAATTCTCTCTGCTTCATTTCTTCTAGTTCGTCCTCTGTGGCGTATCTATACTCGAACCGCTTTTCTGCCATGAAAATCCTGTATATGATGACAATAATGTAATTAATTAAGATTTAAATTTCAACTTGTTAAAATAAAAATTTGTAAGCTCATTTATTTACCTCTCATATTGAAGAACGTCTTCGCAGTTGGTGAGCAAATATGTTTGCAAATGACTGCGCTCCTGCTCAGTAAGTCGACGGTCCTTTGGTTTTCCGCTAAGTCGTCCAACGTCTGTGAAAATGTCTGGAACCGTAACATGATATGTTGCCCGTTCGCCTCTATCATCATGCCGAGCAGGTCTTCTGTTTTTGGTCTGAACTTCTGCTGGAAAGTAGTACTCGGCAAAGTTTGAAGTTTCTTCATTGATCATCTGTGCGACTATAGAACCTTCCACCCTACTTAAATTTTTCACCATCTTTTTCAAATGGAACATATACCGCTCATACAGATACATCCATCTATACTGCACAGGACCACCAAGTTCCAATTCTCTTGCCAGGTGAATAACAAGATGCTCCATAACATCAAAAAATGAGGGAGGAAATATCTTCTCAAGGTTGCACTGAATCACGGCTATGTTAGTCTTCAAATTTTCAATACCTTCAAGAGTCACTGATCTCGTGCATAAATCGCGGAAGAAACCACTTATCCCTGCAATTGCTTCATGAACATTTCGTGGTAATAGTTCCTTGAAGGCGAACGGAAGGAGGCGCTGCATCATTACATGGCAATCGTGGCTTTTCAAGCCAGTAAACTTTCCTTCCTTTCTGTCGATACAGTTACGCAAATTTGATGCGTAACCGTCTGGAAATTCCACATCGTTTGAAATCCAATCAAAGAACGCATCTTTTCCCTCTGCATCAAGTCGGTATATGGGAAAAGGAGCCCTACCATTCTCATCAACATGAAGTTCTGAACGAGCACATATATCGACTAAATCCAGTCTTGACTTCAAATTATCCTTTGTTTTACCTTGAACATTAAGGATCGTGTTCATGAGATTGTCAAAAAAGTTCTTCTCAATATGCATGACATCTAAATTATGCCTTAGCAGATGATCCTCCCAGTATGGCAGATCCCAGAAAATACTTTTTTTGTGCCAGTTATGTAGTTCTCCAACAGCATCTACCGGAAAACGCTCATGTCCACCGACGTCTGGCGTCCTTTCTGCACCAAAATCTCTTAGTTGTATCTTCAAATCTTTCCCACAAATTTCCGGAGGTGGACTGTCAAACACCCTCTTGTTCTTCGTAAACAAATTCCTACTCCTACGATATGGATGATCAGGTGGTAGGAATCTCCTGTGACAGTCAAACCAACACGTTTTCCTTCCGTGTTTTAGTTGGAAAGCATCAGTGTTATCTTGACAATATGGACATGATAGCCTTCCATGCGTTGTCCATCCAGACAACATACCATATGCTGGAAAATCACTTATTGTCCACATTAGTACTGCCCGCATTTGAAAGTTTTCTTTACACGAAACATCGTATGTTTCAGCACCTTGAGCCCATAGTTGTTGCAACTCATATATTAGTGGCTGAAGAAACACATCAAGTGATCTCTTAGGATGCTCTGGTCCGGGAACGAGAATCGAGAGAAACAAAAACTCTCGTCGCAAGCACAAGTTTGGGGGTAGGTTGTATGGTGTAAGAATGACGGGCCATAGAGAATACTGTCTTCCACTCTTGCCAAACGGACTGAAACCATCAGTACATAATCCAAGGTAGACATTTCTTCTCTCATACGCAAAGTCGGGATACTTTGATTGGAAATGCTTCCACGCTTTTGCATCTGAAGGATGTCTGATCTCACCATGAAGGATGTCTGATCTCACCATCTGTTGAGTGCTCCGCATGCCATCTCATTGGTTGCGCTGTGCGTTCAGACAGATACAACCTCTGCAACCTTTCCGTCAAAGGTAAATACCACATCCTTTTATATGGCACTGGAACTCTTCCACTCGTATCTTTATAACGAGGCTTTCCACAAAATTTGCATGTAACCCGCTGTTCATCCGCCCTCCAATAAATCATGCAGTTGTCGCTGCATACATCTATTACCTGATACGATAAACCAAGACCAGCTACGAGTTTCTGAACCTCGTAGTATGAACCAGGAGCTACATTATCCTCGGGTAGAATACCTTTTACAAAATCAGCAATCGCATCCACACAGTCTTCAGCCAAATTATAATCTGTTTTAATGCCCATCAATCTTGTAGCAGATGATAAAGCTGAATGACCATCTCTGCAACCTTCGTACAATGGTTGCTTTCCAGCATCCAACATATCATAAAATCTCCTAGCTTCTGCATTGGGTAAATCTTCCCCTCTAAAATGATCATTTACCATCTGCTCAGTACCTACACCATAATCTACATCCGTTCTAATTGGTTCTTCTAATCTAACCGCTGGCTGAGGTTCGCTAGTACTACCATGTTCATAATCAGTTTCCCCATGATGATACCAAATTTTGTAACTTCGTGTAAACCCACTCAAATATAGATGAGTCCAAACATCCCACTCTTTAATAACCTTTCTATTTTTACAATTAGAGCAAGGACATCTTAACATACCTGTTTTTTCTTCCGGTTGTCGGTGAACTAACCCCATGAATTCGGTTATACCTCGTTGGTATTCTTCCGTAAGCAATCTCGTGTTCGGATCCAAATGAGGTCGATCGATCCAAGAACGAAAATAATTTGAAGAAGACATATTTTTTATGAATCAAATTCGTGTGTAAATAGAGTAAGAGGGAGGATGAAGATATGGAGTGAATGAAGAGGAAGAGGAGTGCTTGTATTTATAGTTTAAATCATGCCGACAGACCGAGGAAATTCCGACGGAATTCCGACGGAAAAGGCTAGTTCGTCGGAATTTCCTCGGAATTTTGTAAAATCCCCCAACGGCTCTCCAACGGCTATAATATTTCCTCGGAATTCATCGGTTTTTTCCGAGGAACCCATTTTCCCTCGGAATTTCCTCGGAATATTCCGACGGATAGATATTTCCTCGGAATTCCGTCGGTATATTCCGAGGAAATTCCGAGGAAACCCAATTTTGTGCTTCCTCGGAATTTCCTCGGAAATTCCTCGGGATATTCCGAGGATTTCATTTTCCGTTGGAATGTCCGTCAGAATACCGCTGTTTTCTTGTAGTGTTCGGGGTGGCTTACTCGACTAGCTAAAAGTACTCTAAGGTCGAGCTGACGTCTTTAGCCATCGAGCCGATTAAACTAATTCAACTTGCTGGATTGGGGCCTGTTATTCGGTGGACCTTGTGGAGGGATGTAATCCATCTCCTACAATAAGTCCCCCCAGTTCACTTGTTAGCGACGTGGCGGTCTCAGTGAATTTGTGGGTCAGGTTTATTCGGATAGTAGGCTCTAATGCAAGGGATAATCCTTCCTGTTTAGTCGTCGGTGCGTGCTTTTAGTCGCATGATGTTCTGTAGGTGTCTCTAGTCGCTCCGAGTAGCGCTTGTCTTGACTCGCTTACTTGCCTCTCAGTCTTTATGATGAGATACAGTTTACTCGGGTGATAGATTATTTCGGATAAAACGATGGGGATCGGTTTTGCTGGTTAACCGGGGGCCGGTTTAAATCGAGACCAGGAATTGATCCCGGTCTGACAACCTGATTGAAAACTGGTTAAAGCGAGAAACCGAACCGTCGCGAGTAAGTTTCTGGGCATTTAGGCGGCAATTGAGGATCATTTAGGCCTTCGTAGACCTAATGATTGCGCTTGGAAAACGTGCCTTCGTTTTTGCTATAAATGGGTTTCTCTCCTTTGCTTTCGTCATTCTTTTCTGCAGATTCAGGTATTCCGTTTTCTCTCCCTTCTCTCTACTTTTACTTTCCCTCTCTAGATAAGTTTTTCTTCGTGTAGACTTTTTTGGTATCGTTCGGCGGTTTTAGTCGTCCCCTGAATTAAGGAACATGCCTCCGAGAAGTCGATTGTCGCGAGAGGAAAAAGGGAAGGACATCGCAGATTCTCTGAGTCCGACCAGAGATGCGTCAGCGACTGGCAGTGCACTGGATGATTTCGACTTGATTCATCGCGATTCTCTCCGGGACACAGAAAACATGACTCTATCTCAGCGCCTTTTGGTCGCTGATGCCCATAGGCTGATTCGTGGTGAAGGCGCGGATCGCGTCGAAGTCGGGAGCAGCGACGTGAGCGGTAATGGTTCTGAAGCGTCTAGCCAAGCCTCGAGACCTTTGAGACGGGTTCGTCGGGGGGTTCCTTTCAACCAGATAGACTGCCGTCCCACGATCTATCATCGTGGCGGGATCTTCGAGGAACTCTCTCCACTCCCTCCTGAATTACTTCGTGATCTGCGGGCTCAGTCGTGGGGGAATGTTTTCGATTCTTGCTCCTCTCACAAGACGGTGAAGGATTTGTTGAGGCGAAATGGAGGCGCCGGCATGACATACATCATTCCTTCTAATGGGCAACGTCCTTGGTCGTCTCCAATTGGCTACCAGTGTGTATACGAATCCTATTTTGGAGACCATACGAAACTCTGGTTTCTGATTCCCCGACTGATCACGTCTTACGCATTTCGTCGAGACATTGCAATCTATCAGTTGCTTAATGGGTCGCTGCGCATTGCGGTTATGATGATGGTGATGGCAGCGGAGATAGATGTTTCGATGAGTGTGAGACTGTTCGAAGAGTTAACTTTCACGAAGGCGGAGCCGCATGGAATATTCTCAGTGAAGATGCGTTCGAGCTACAACGTCTTGACTGGGCATCCGAACAAGACGAAAGACTGGCAGCGCTCATATTTTTATATCAAGTCCGATGAGCATGCCTTCTCGGAGCCTCCTGGGGACGACTATCACGTGCTGTGGAATAAAACGCTTGGTAGATACTGTTTGTTATCGTCATGTCCTATTCGGGGATTCTAATCACGTGTTTCTTATTGTTGCAGTTCGCCACCCGAATACAATCGCATACCCGGAGAAATTCTTCGAGAGTGCCCAGGCGATCGCGGCTCAAAGCCATCTGCTTTTGGCCTGATCTTAGTCGGGAGTGGATAAGGCGTCAAGAAGCTCGGATTGCTAGAGGTGAGTTCGTTGATCTTTCGCCGAGAAGTTTTACCAATAGCTTATCTGCGCCGGCTTTACGTTTTTTTTTTATTGCAGTTGATTGGGAGTCGAGGCTTCCTGTTGTACTCGGGCCCCGTAAGTCGCGCATGTCCCTTTTTACTCGGAAACAGTAAAAGCTTCTAGACGATGCTAGAAAGATGGACGGAGTTCCGGACCTGAGCGCGTTATTGAAGGGGAAGCTGAAATTGCTTTCGAAGAAGTCAACTCCCGCTAATGTGCAAGGATCGACTAGTTCTGACGGTGGCGGAGCTTCCAAAGAGAGAGCACCTGGTTTAGTCGACGAGGGCGTTGGGGCAGAGCCTTCGGCTTTGAGTCCCAAAAAGAAAAAGAAGAGCAGGAAAGCCAAGAGGAAAGCTACTGATGAGGTTCCTATTGAAGGGACCGCTTCTCTCGATGAAACTTCTGAGGAAGGAAGAGGCCTTAAGAAGGGGCTACTTCCTTTGTTGATCAAGAAGAGGCGCCGGCAGTAGGGCGAGAAGGCGCTACAGAGGATCCCGTCGAGACAGACCCGTCCGAGGCGGTGCCTGAGGATCGTCCCAGAAAGAAGAAGAAGAAGAAGAAGTATATCGAAGCGGAGCCGCGTCCTTCTGATGTTGAGGCGACCCTGGTCGATGTCGCCACGAGAGGTGGCATTTCTCCCGAAACTCCGCTGGAGAAGAAGAGAAAGGTCTCAACGCGAGAGAGTGGTTCTGGGAGTGATCCTGCTGCGAGCGAGAGGTCTGCTCCTGATCCGTCTACGAGAAAAGGCTCTCGTTCTGAAGGTTCTATTGTGAAGAGGGGGAGAATCGAGTTCCCCGACCGCGTCCAGTTTTCTTATGATGAGGCAACTCCCCTGATCCTGAATCCCCTAAGATGCGCGGAACTGACGCACCAAATTCGTGGTGGGACGAAAGAGATGCCGCAACTGGAGGATCTTTACTTCAAGAATGAATACATTGACGCTGCTTCTCCGAGAGCACGGGTATCTGCGATACCTTTCATCTTTTATTTCCTTTGATTTATTAGGTTCATCCATCTCACGTAGTCCATGTTTATCGTTCTACAGAGTGACGGGAGCATGAACTTCCTTGTTGAGAAGTACGACAGTGCTCTGAAGCAGACGATGATCCAGTTGGGATCTTCAGAGAAGCTTGCTCAGGCGAGGTTGAAGGCCATCGAGAGAGTAGCATAAGAAAGCTAACGAGAAGGCTGCGAAGGAGAAAGAAATTCTTCGAGTGAAGTTCGAAGAGCTGGAGGGTAAGCTCAAATCCGCCGGCGCAGCGAAGAAAGAGCTTGCCCGAGAAAACACTCGTTTGGAGCAAGCGGATGCGACCCTTGAGAAGGAGAAGACTGAGCTACTCGAAGAAAGGGATGCTGCAGTAGAGAAATTGATCGTAGAGAGGCAACGCTTGAGGGACTCCCGGGGGTTGGAGGTTATTCGTGAGAGGGAAAGGGTCGAAGCTGCTATGGTCGAGAAGGCAAATCGCTGCTTTGGTCGCGTGCGCGACCATTTTACTCGTTTGGACGCCTTTGGGAAAGAGAAGAACCTGTACGGTCAAGCTTCGGGGACGAAGAAGTGCCTCGAGATGATAAAGGCAAGTGGGACGGAGATCCCTCAAGAAATGATCGACGTCTTTGCTGAGCAGGAGAAATTCTATGAGGCAAAGGCTACGAAACTTTGTGTAGGTCCGCTATCTGATAGCGACCTCACTCTTTCTCCGCTGGTTCTTCCTTCTCGTTTCGTTGAGGACAGGTTTAGAGCGTCGTTTGATCCTTATGGATCGAACGTAAATTTGGTCAGACCGGAGACGGCTTCTCAGCTCATTACCTCGCTCGAGATTACCGAGGAGCCATCAGAGGAGCCATTGGTTGATGTCACGTCGGTCCCTGTTGAGCACGTCGAGGTCCCGGAGGGAGGTGGTCTTGATGAACGTCCAGAGAACGAGAACCTGGAGGAGGTCGCCGAAAAGGATAACCTTGAGACAGGCGATACTCCGGTTCGAGAGGAAGAGACCGAGAACGTGGGCATCGAGGATCCTGTCCTCGTCTCGGATTCTTCCTCTGAAGGACGAGAAGACGAAGAGGAGGAAGACGATAGAGTCGAGGAGGCATCGCTGTCGCAGCCTGTCGAGGAAGAGACGACCAACGAAGTCGGGGATAGAGATGTTCCTCCGCCTCCTGCTGTGGACTCTCTTGTCCCTGTTCCTACTCGGGTGGAAGACCCGACTGCTGCCGCTACTGAAGACTCAGTCGGTCCTCCTGCTCTTGGGACATCAGGGGAGGGCGGTCAAGATTATGTGCCTTGACGCTTTGCCTATGTTTTTTCTTTGTACTTTTTGTGTTTGTGGTCTTGATAGACCATGTTGTTGTTGTACGACTAGACATACTTTCATTTTGTCGGTAAGCCGTTGTTTTAAGCAGACTTTAAATTTGTGGGTTGTTGTGTTTCTTATCTGTACTTGCAACTTGTCTAAGTAAATTTCAGTTATCTTTAGAGTCTCGCGATATATTCGCTTAGAAATAATAGATTCCTGACCTTTGGCTTTTGCAAATAGATAACGAAACAACTCGCTAAGGGACTTTGTTCAGCTCTTGTCGTATTTCGATTGAGACAACGTCTAGGTGCGTCATTCTATTTCGAAAACAAGAAACTGAATCTAAGAGTGGAAGGTTCTTTCGTCCGTTTTCTCAATGACAATCGAGTAATTGGGTAGCTAATCCGTTACGCGCTAGTCGATAAAAAGGTTAAAGATTCACTCCGCTTGGTCGGTCAATGCTCTTTGGGCATAGGTGACTCGCGACCGTTGGGTCCTTAGGCTAAGTGTCTGATCAGGACATAGCTAGGAAATGGAACGTGAGTGTCCGCGTACCTCCTGCTGGAGATACGGGAGCCGTTGGGTTTGATAATCGGTATTTACTCGATTGAGGTCGAAACAAAGAACAAGATTTTGACTTTGGTTTTGTTACAGCTGGACCGGTTAAGGCTGCCTACGTACCTCGGTTGAGGATCAAGCCATTTGTAGTTCATTTTTTCCCGAGTGAAAGTGGCCGTTGGAAGCGCATTTACTAGGTCGAGTAGAAGTGACCGCGGAGGTGCATCTACTCGGGTTTTTTTTTTGTGTCCCTACGAGTAGAAACGTCGTAGATGCATTGAGTTCCATGCTCGAGGCACTTCTTCTCCGCGTGACGTTTGAAGTCGGTAGACGCCTGGTTTCACAACTTTGATGATTTTGTAAGGTCCTTCCCACCTAGCGCCGAGTTTACCGGCGTTCAGCTCCTTAGTGTTCTCGAACACTTTGTGCATGACAAGGTCACCGAGTTCAAGGGGTCGGGCTCGGACCTTTTTGTTGTAGTAACTCTCTATCTGATGTTGATAGTTTTGGATTTGTAGCAGAGCATGGTCCCGTCGTTCTTCAATTTCGTCGAGGGCATCGAGCAACATCTCCTTGTTGAATTCGACGTACTGGGGCATTTTTGAACGTCGGAGGCTTGAAACGTTACCTTCTGCGGGAGCCATAGCCTCGACACCGTATGCAAGAGAGATAGGTGTCGTGCGGTGGTTCCATAGATCTCCGTCGAGTTCATCGGCCCAATGACCCTTTTTCAGGTCTAAACGTTTCTTAATGCCGTCGATGATGAGCTTGTTGGAGGATTCCGCTTGGCCGTTTCCCTGCGGGTAACAAGGGGTGGAAGGGCTTAATCGAATGTTCCATTTTCTGCACAACTCTTTGAAGTTGCCTGACATGAACTGTGATCCATTATCAGTAACGATTTCATACGGTAGACCATGGTGGCAGATAATGTTTTTCCAGACGAAACCACAGACTTCTTTGTCTGTGACTTGAGCGTAGGCTTCAGCTTTGATCCATTTGGTGAAGTAATCAGTGAGGACGAGAATGAAACACCGCTGGCGGAAGCAGGGAAGAGGTCCTATGATATCCATTTCCCATCGCATAAACGGGTACGGCGCGATCGTCGTTCGTAACATTTCAGTTGGACAATGGATGCTTGGTGCATGCCGTTGGCATTTGTCGCAGCTTCTAGCGTAGGACTCGCAATCTGCATTCATCGTCGGCCACAAGAAGCCTAGGCTTCTCACTTTGATCGCTAACACTCGTCCGCCCGAATGGTTTCCTCCAGCGCCTTCGTGCGTTTCGGCCATAACCCTGACCCTTTCATCACCATAGATACATTTGAGGAGTACTTTACTCGCAGTCCATCGATGGAGTTCGTCGTCTAGGACGACATAATGGGCACTGCGTGTTTTTAGTCGGCGGGCTGCCCATTTATCGGTTGGAAGTTCCCCCTTTGAGAGATAGTCGATGAACTCAGTTCGCCAGTCAGGGCCGAATCCATCAGTATCGAGCGTGTCGGTTTCGGTGACTGGGGCAATGATGATGGTTTGGTCCGTCGAGATATCGATGCTCGACTTCTCAATGCGGTGTATTGGAATGGTTCGTTTAACTTGGTCCCGAAGCTTGCTTCCAAGGGCTGCGAGGGCGTCGGCACAGACGTTTTCTCCTCTTGGAACTTTGACGAGTTCAAAGAATTCGAACTCTGCGGCTAAGCCTTGTACTATCTTGAGGTAGGCGTCCATCCGGTCGTTGCGGGCGTCGTAATCGCCGCTAAACTGACTGGGAACTAACTGCGAGTCGCAGTAGGCGCTTAGGCATTTGGCCTTGACAGCTTTTGCTAAGCGGAGTCCAGCGATCAAAGATTCGTATTCTGCTTCGTTGTTCGAGGCTGGAAAGCCGAAGCTAAAAGACTGTCTGATCAGTTCGCCGGTCGGGGACTGTAGTTGAACTCTGGCACCTGCGCCCTTGTTAGTCAAAGATCCGTCGACATGCAGTGTCCAGTTTGGGTTTGGGAGTGTGAGATCTTGCTCCAACTCCGGGGCCAATTCGACTAAGAAGTCCGCAAGAACCTGAGATTTTGCCGCGGTTCTGTTCTTGTAAGTGATATCAAGCTCACCGAGTTCGATAGCTCACTTCATTAGTCTTCCGGACCTGTTTGTATTTTGGAGTATCGTTCGGAGGGGCTGGTTGGTTAATACTTCCACCAAATGTGACTGAAAGTATGGGCGAAGCTTTCTCGCCGCTTCGACGACCGCCAGCGCCATCTTCTCCAGAGTTGGGTATCGCGTTTCTGGTCCGGTCATGCGCCTGCTTGTATAGAAGATTGGCTTTTGCTCACCACGGTCCTCTTTTATCAGAACACTGCTGACTGCTGCTTGTGACACTGTGACGTAAAGAGATAGAACGTCGCCGACATCTGGCTTGGCGAGAACGGGTGGTGTTGTCAAATAATGCTTGAGTTAAATAAATGCCTCCTCACATTTCTCATCCCAGATAAACCTCTTGTTACCTCGTAGGAGATCAGAGAATGGCAAGCATTTGTCGGTGGATCTGGAGATGAACCGGTTGAGTGCAGCTATCCTACCCATAAGCCGTTGTAGTTCTCTATTGTTTTTTGGGCTTGGGAAGTTCAGGACCGCGGAGATCTTCTTCGGGTTGGCTTTGATCCCCCGCTGCGTGACTATGTACCCGAGGAACTCGCCTGAGGAGACCCCGAACTTGCACTTTGCTGGGTTCAGTTTCATGCCGTATTTGTTGAGAGTTTCAAAGCAATCTTGCAAATGACGGAGGTGATCAGCGGCGTGTAGCGACTTGACAAGCATATCATCGATGTATACTTCCATGGTGACGCCCAGCTTGTCTGCGAACATTTTGTTCACAAGCCGTTGGTAGGTTGCTCCTGCGTTCTTCATGCCGAATGGCATGACCTTATAGCAGTAGGTTCCTCTATCTATGATAAAGGCTGTCTTTTCGCGATCGTCGAGGTGCATCATGATTTGGTTGTACCTAGAGAAAGTGTCCATGAAGGTGAGCATCTCGTTTCCAGTCGTGGACTCGACTAAACGGTCGATGTTGGGAAGAGGATAGCTGTCCTTTGGGCAGGCTTTATTTAAGTCAGTGAAGTCGATGCAGATTTTCTAACCACTCGGGGTAGCGCACCTCAGCAATTGAGCCAGCGCCGAGTAACCGGTCGACCTCTTCGTTTACAGCCTTTGACCTGTCGGGACCGAGCTTGCGTCGCTTCTGCCGGATAGGCTTGAATGTTGGGTCGACGTTTAGTTCTTGAGTTGTTATAGCCGGATCAATTCCTTCCATGTCTGACATGGACCACGCGAATGTGGACACATTTGTCTTGAGAAAGTTGAGAACTGACTGCTGCATATCTTCAGACAGATACGCACCAATCCTTGCGGTCCGGCTTGGATTGGTATCGTCAATAGGTAACTCGAGAACTTCGCCTTCCTGGGAGCAGACTTTATAGGTTGGAGGAGAAACGGAGTTAACCGATAGAGACGATCGTTGGAGTTTGATTGTGGCGACTAGGAGTTCCCTAGCGGCTTTTTCATCCCCTCGCAATGTTTTGATTTTTCCGTCTGTACTGGGGAACTTGACACACTGGTGATAAGTAGATGAAAGAGCCTGCATTGAGTGTATCCAGGGGGTTCCAAGTATAGCGTGGTAAGGGGCCTTCGTGCTTACAACGGCAAACTTGACAGTTCGAGTGACTCCACATGCGCGTACCGGAAGGCGGAATGTTCCCAGTATTGTTTCGGAGGATCCGTTGAAGCCGGTTAATGTTCTGGAGGACGGTTTTATGTCGTCGAGATCGACTCCCATCTTCTGCAGAGTTCCTCGGAAGATGAGGTCGACGGAGCTTTTTGTATCAACGAGGACCTTGGTGATGTCGTACTCCCCAATTCCAAGGACGACAAGAAGAGGGTCGTTGTGGGGTACGTGAATCCCCTCAGCGTCATCCGGCAAAAAAGTTATCGGAGGGTGACTTGGCGGCCTAGTCGGCCACCTCTGCGAAATCGTGACCTGTCGACGGTAATCCTTGACGGAGCGAACAGAGTTGCCGCAAGGAGGAGAACCGCCCATGATGACATTTAGTTGCTGTCGCGTTTTTACTTGCTTGCAGTCTAAGAAGGCGCGTAAATCGGTTGGTACGCTGCTGACGTTTTTTGACGACGGATTGTCGTTGCTTAACGTCTTAGTTTGCTCCAAACGCCTTCGGAGGTCAGTGGATTTCGAACGATTGAGACGGATGCGAATATCGCATGCTCCTGCATTGAGTTTATCTCGAAGGTCACCGTTTGAGCGCTCTTTGGGATCGGGGTCACCTGTTGAGATACGCCGAGACTTCCGTGCATCCAACGTTGTTCGGAGATCATTGTGCGTGGAGCTGTTGCTATCTTCGGATTCGAACTTTCGTTTCAGAACATCTCTCAAATCTTCGAGTACAGGTGTGTCATCGTTCTCGTCGTCCGACGACAAGGTTTGCTGAGAGAGTATAACCTCAATGCGCCTGCGGTATGCTGGTTGCTCTTCGTCAGCTGAGGAGTCTCCCTCGCCGTTTCCCTTCGGAGCGTCCTCCTCGTCGTCTCGTTGTTGAGTTTCGCTATGTCGACCTTGGCATGTAGCTTTGCGCTGGGGTCTCCTTTCTTTATTCTTGCTCCAGCTCTTGCCGTTCTTCGGCTTTGCCTTTAGGGGTTCAAACTTGAAGTCGCCACTTGCTAGGATGAGAGGTAGTGCGCATAGAGTGACTTGCACTCTGTCGTATCGTGCCCTTTGACGTCGTGATATTTGCAGTGTTTGGTGAGATCGACGGTTCTGGAAGGTCCTGCCGCTGAACCTGCTGCTGTTGTAGTCTGGGTCGAGCAAACGGCGTCGACTGGTTTGTCGTACGAATCGAGCTCCCTTACCCACTTGTTCCAACCTTCTCCGCGGACTACGAGAGTTGAAACCGGCACGTTGTTCTCATTGACGACATACATGTATCCGTCTTTGCGGCCGTTTTTGTCGATTGGGGCATGCTGGCGCGGTTCTTGTCGCGTGTTGGCGTTTTTACCTGCTGGAGCTTTGGGTGCGTTCATCTTGCTGAGAATGGCATTAGTATCTTCTTCCATTCGGATGAAGTTATCAGAGCGCGCGATAGCATCCTGGAGTGACGTAGTTGGGTTTTGGTATAAATCCTCTCGGAATTTAGAACGAACCCACAATGTGTTCCGCAGGGCATCGATGGCAATACCGTCTGGGATTTCAATCCTCGAGACTACGGCTTTGAACTTCTCCATGTAGTCGCGGAGGCTCTGGTCTTTGGTTTGGTTAAGGTTCCACAAGCTAGAGGCGGTAGCGCTGCGCTTGGTGAACATAATGTAAGTCTTGAGGAAAGCTGCTGAAAAGTCACGAAAGCTTCCGATGGAGTTTTCCTCTAACTGGGAGAACCAGGTTAGGGCTTGCTCGTGGAGAGTTTCGACGAACAGTTGGCAGTAGCCTGCGTCCCTTTCTTCATCGGAGAGTCGAGCCCGCGCCATCGCGATGTTGAAAGCTGTCATGTGTTCCACCGGGTCTCCGCCGGGTTTGTACTCGGGTAGGCGCAGCTTCTCTATTTTTCCGAGTTGCACACTAGTCAACGCGCTAGTGAAAGGGGTGCGCGATGTTGCGGCGAGCATGCTCTCGATTTGCGGGGCCGCGCTGGTTACCTGATGGATCTTCTCGCTCATTTTTTGGAAGCTGAGTTTGCTCGGCGATCTCGCGTATGGTTGCTAGATCGGAGCCTACTGGGGGGTGTCGGCGAGAAGGGTTTCATTAGGCTCCGAGTCGTCTGAGACGTGGTCGCCTCCGGTCGCCGTTGGGTTGGTGTTAAAGAGGCGATGGCGTATCTGCTGGGGACGGCTCGTTTGGCCATCGGGAGCTGTGAGTGCTGCGACCAAAGCAGCTAATTGGTCGTTGGTCGTCTTTTGGACTTCGTCTTGATGAGCGAGTCGAGCCATGATAGAGCTCATGAAATATGCGGTGATGGGTGGCGCGGCTTCGGGCGTAGGGGTTGGTTCTCCGCCCGGAGCGCCGAAGGTGGCGTCGTATTGAACCATGTAGATCTAGAACGTTACTTTAGTCAGCCCCACGGTGGGCGCCAATTGTTTGAACGGGATTCAGTCGACTAGAGTGAAAGAAATCAGAAATGGGATGACTAAAGACGTTTTATTAGATTCGAACTGAAGGGTTACAAGAGTGACATGAAAGTGAGAGAGCAACAAGATCAAAGAGATCGCTAAAACCCTAGATCTAGCCGCTTAGTGTGTAAAATCCAAAAGTCTCTTTTCTTGTTGCTTCCTCTCTCCCTTCTATAGGTCTCCTGTCCTTGATGCCCTAATTTCGTACATCTTTGGGCCTTGATGCGAGAGGCCGAGTATACGGGCCTGGGCAAAGTTCCCTCCAAGCCGGGTACTTCGGGGCGGCTTACTCGACCGGTTAAAAGTACTCTAAGGTCGAACTGGCGTCTTTAGCCGCCGAACCGACTAAAATAATTCAACTTGCTGGATTAGAGCTTATTATTCGGTGGACCTCGTGGAGGGATGTAATCCATCTCCTACATAATCTATACTATATTGATTGATATTTTCAAACACTTGATGATTGGCGTAAGAGACATGATGATGATGCTAGATGTAGATGTATATGTACAGAGTCGTCGGAATACGAATCTAAAAAATTAGGTTTCTAAGAAAGATTTAAATTTCTCAAACAAAGAAAAAAAGTTTTAAAAAGGAGAGAGAATGAGATGGGTCCAGGACACCTCGCTTTTAAAGTCTTTTTATTTGTAGTCGCACGACAAAACTAAAACAGCATTACACATTGTTCACATCAGCAACTTCCAGTCTTCTTCTTATTCTCTTTCCATCATTCTCTCTCTCTCTCTCTCTCTCTCTCTTTCCCTCTTTCCCTCATACACATACAGAGGGTATCATTAATGGAGGTCTCATCAACATCATCCCCGTGCTCAAAACCAGAACAAATCATGCAAAACCCCCCTCCCATAATCTCATCTCCTAGGTTTCTGCAGCCTCAGACAAGATCTCTTCCTCATCATGAGCAGCATCAACATCTATCTAATCCTTACCCAACAACATTTGTTCAAGCAGACACTTCCACTTTCAAACAAGTTGTTCAGATGCTAACGGGCTCCTCTTCCACCGATACCAACACCGGAAAGCACCACGAAGCTCCTTCTCCGGTGAACAATAACAAAGGAGGTTTCTTAATACCACCCATCAAGAAAACCAACAGCTTCAAGCTCTACGAAAGAAGACAAAACAATAACAACAACATGTTTGCTAAGAATGATCTAATGATCAATACTTTAAGGCTTCAAAACTCTCAGAGGTTGATGTTCTCAAGCGGAAACAATGTTCATCAAAGCCCAAGATTCTCTCCAAGGAACAGTTCATCAGAGAATGTTCTTCTGTCTCCAAGCATGCTAGATTTCCCGAAGCTAGGGTTAAACAGTCCCGTTACGCCACTGAGAAGCAACAATGACCCCTTCAACAAGTCATCTCCTTTGTCTTTAGGCAGCTCATCTGAAGAAGACAAAGCCATCGCTGAAAAAGGATACTTTCTTCATCCTTCTCCAGTTTCAACTCCTAGAGACTCTCAGCCACTGCTTCTTCCTCTTTTTCCGGTTACTTCTCCGAGGAATCCATAAATCCTGACTAGTGTTCACATTCTGTATTTGATATTAAGTTAAAATATATTCTTGGACTTTGCTTTTAACTATGACTAAGATATATAAGTTCTTAGTAATGGAGTGTCACATAATGTTTATGCGGTTTATATATTCAATAATTCGTTGCAATTTAGCTAAGATATATAAGTTCTTAGTAATGGAATGACTATAATGTTTATGCGGTTTATATATTCATGAACCATGATACTGATTTAAGACCTATTATTCCTTTTTAATGAAAAGATCGTTTTTACTTGTGCTCATATGGATATATAATGGTGTAGTTCAACGTGTACCACTCAATATCGAGATCGAATATATATAGAGAATAGATCCATGTCTATGCTCGAATTTATAATATAGACTTAATATTCCTATTAACCTTTTATGTCAAATTTTTAATCCTTAACTTCAGAAAACAATATCAAAGTTTAGATATTTGCGATTGGAAAACATGAGTGGAGCATATGGTCTTTGTCAATAAGTTTTTATCGGAAGTTTGACTAGTAATATGAAATAATGATAGAAAGTTTCAAAGAGACGATATGAAATAGAGACTCTTGAGTCTTGAAAGAGATTTATGACCAGGTTCGACACGTAGTATATGGACTATTTCGTTGCGATGACTTTGAATTTGATGGACTAATCATGGAAGCACGTATGGGTCTTTTTACTACATTTCTTTGGACTTTCTCCTCTTCTATCTATACATTATCTTTGAACAAGAAAATAAATAGCTATACGTTAATACTGTTCTTAGGGCAACATTATTGGTAGAACATGATTTTGTGTCCTTAGATTGATTTATAATTAATTTGGAGTTAAGGACAAAGTTAAAAGACAAATCCAAAAAAATTAGATTATTGGTAGGATTTTTGTATGTTTCTTAGTAAATAAATTAATTGTTTTTATATTTAATGACATTAAAAAGAGAAGTGTAAAAAAAAACAAATGACATTAAAATTGAAAACATAAGGAAAATTACAAAGATTTGAAAAAAAAAATTACAATATCATAAATAAAATAAAACAAATTACAAATATCATAAATAAAATATCATAAATAAAACATATGACATTAAAATTGAAAACATAAGGAAACTTACAAAGATTTGAAAAAAAAAAATTACAAATATCAAAAATAAAATAAAACAAACAGTTTTATTTAATTCATAGAAACCAAATAACATTATATGTTATTTGGAAAATGTCCAAATTTATCCCATATATTTTCAATCAAATCTTCTTTTAACTGTTGATGGATATGTGGATCTCAAACTTCATTGCGACGCCCAATTCTTTTTCCGTGTTTTGTAGTCTTTTTAACGGTAAATGCAAGATCCTCATCTGCTGCGGGTTGAAATTCTAAAACGCTATACTGAGTGTGTGAATCTCGTTCGTCTTCGACAATCATATTATGTAGTATGAGACATGTTCTCATAATATTTCCTATTTTACTTTTATCCCATAAATTAGAAGGATTTCTAACAACGGCAAACCTCGCTTGCAGGACCCCAAAGGCACGTTCAACATCTTTTCTGACGGATTATTGGGTTTTAGCAAATAAAGAATTTTTCGCACATTGTGGGAGTCGGATAGATTGAATAAAAGTCGCCCATTTTGGATAAATACCATCCGTCAGATAGTACGCCAAATCGTACTCCCTCCCGTTGACATAGAAGTTTACTTGCGGAGCATTTCCGTTAATAATGTCATCAAAAACAGGTAATCGATCAAGAATATTAAGATCGTTCATAGTACCTGGAGCTCCAAAAAAAGCGTGCCATATCCAGAGTTCATATGAAGCGACCGCCTCCAACACAATTGTTGGTTTTCCGGTTCCTCGTGAATACATTCCTTTCCAAGCGGTGGGGCAATTCTTCTACTCCCAATGCATACAGTCGATGCTTCCAACCATCCCGGGAAATCCTCGTTGTTCACCAACATGGAGTAGTCTTTGAAGATCATCCGGTGTGGGACGTCTGAGTTATTCATCGCCAAACAAGTGGATTATTCCGGCGGCAAAATGGTGCAAACATTTTCGAGATGTTGTTTCACCAAGTCGTAGATATTCGTCTACGGTATCAGCTCCACCACCATACGCCAATTGACGAATTGCTGCGGTACATTTCTGGAGCGGAGATAGACCAGACCGTCCGGTTGCATCTTCTTTGGGTTGAAAATACTCTACTTCTGCAGAGAGGCGATGGACAATACGCAAGAACAATGGCTTGTTCATACGAAACCGTCGCTGGAACAAATTGTGCGGGTATGTTGGAGTGTCGCAAAAATAATCATTCCAAAGCTTATTGTGGCCTTCCTCTCGGTGTCTCTCGATAAAAATACGTTTTTTTCGCTCTTTTGGTTCTGGAATAAAATCAGCATCTTCAAATATATCATCAAATACGGTATCTAATTCTTCATCATCACCATTATGGTAATGATAATGGGAAGAAGAAGCCATTTTTCTTTTAGGGAAGATATATAAAGTTATCAAAGAGAGAAAAAGTTATGAACGTGAAGAGAAGTGCAAGTGTTTATGAGAGAAGAAGTGTCTTATTTATAGTTGGTCTTTAGTTCATCTTGTGACTCTTTACCTTGTGACTCATGACTCTCCCGTGATACAAACAAACAATGCATGTGAAGAAGTGTCTTATTACATCTTGTGACTCTTTACATCTTGTGACTCTTTAGTAAAAGCTTCCCACTCGTGACTCTTTAATAGCTTCTTTGGCTTGTAGCTTCTTTCGATTGTAGCTTCTTTGGCTTGTAGCTTCAATTTACAATATTTGAGTTGGATGAGAGATTATTATACTTCTGCATTTGCTCAGGTTGATGATTTGCAAAATACATAAATAATTTCACGAGCCATTACATCTAGTGAAGTGCATCACGAGCCAGTACATATAGTGCATCACGAGGCATTGAACTCAAACCGTGATGCATTAAAATGACCAAAAAAAATCCAACCAGTCCATTACATTAGATATAGTCTTCCATCAGTCCGATACATTAGATAAACTTCATAACATAAACTAGTTAAGTCAACTGAACTGAAATACCATCTTCGTTTACTTTAACATAACAACCATTCCTATCAAAACTATCACGACAACCATTACACCTACAAAGTACTCAAATCCATGCCTACACTTCGAATACTCCTTCCCTATATCAGACACATTCTTCTCTAGCCTAGCCAGTCTCTGGTCAGTCTCATAGTCACTGTAAAGTGTTAGATTTTCTACCTTTTCCTCAAGCTGAAGCACGTGTCTTTCTGTGGCTCTCATCTCTTCCATCACTGCGATATCCCACCATTTCCAAACATGGCACTCTCCATCATCCACGTTCTCACATGTGTAGTATCTTCTACCTGTCGTCACCACACACACAAGACTATATGAGTACATAGGCAAGACTATATGAGTACATAGGCAAGACTATATGAGCATTCACAGTAGCATTTTACTTTTACCTTGATCATTCACAGCAAGCAGAGGCTGAGCACCACAGTAGCAAGTCTGCGGGAAGCCAAACTCAACCTCTGGTTGCGGAGGGTACTGAACCTGTGAACGAGCAGCTAAGCTTATCTCAGCTTGGTCCCGTCGAATGAGATCTTCCGTCTCGCTTTACGCACTGTCAACTGAGTTTCCAAATAAATCGTCTGACTGCGAAGGCTGGCTGTAGCTGTAGTCAACTCCCATCTTTAAGTTCACCTGCGTAAAGACATAGTCATTATTAGATACACATAGACATATAAGCACGTGTGAAATATAGACGGTTCATATAGCAGGTAATATAAAGCAGTTAAGTACTTAAAACATAGATTTATTTGTGGTTCCATCAGTGTCACTCTCACCACTACTAATTTGTCTCTCTGCTGCTGAATAAGCCCCACGAACTTGTTAACCTGATCATTGATTTTGTGCCACCTCTGCTTACAATGAAGATGCTCTCTCTTTTCACCATCTTCTACTCCATGTGGACTTGCTGCATAATACTCTCCCACCCGTTTCCAGAAGGTCCCTGACTTCTGATCATTTCCAACAACAACGCCCTTCGAAGTGTTAAGCCAAGCACTGATTAAAACCTCGTCATCAGCTGGGCTCCATTTGCGTCTAACAAGATGGTCGACTGGTGTGTCTTCACATTGTTGTGAACTGAAAGGGGGGATCTCGGATTCTCCAAAATTAACACTTGATTGAAAACTTTCATAAGGAAAGTTTTCATGGAGAACACTTTCCTGTTGACTGTTAAGCAGTCCAACGTAATTAGGGGACTGACTGTGATAATATTTTGAATCCATACGAGTTAGAAAAGAGAAAGATTTGAGAGAGAGAGTTGTAGCTTATGAGATCATAGAAGAGAGATAGTAGCTGTGTATATTTAAGGGGAATGAGATGGAAGTTTAATAGGAGGAAGTGAAGAGTATTAAGTTTTCCACATAAAGACTAACCGTAACTAAGAAATGTCTAATCTGAAGTTTACACAAATTAAAACCTAACAACTATCGTACGAAGATCATAAAAATTTAAGGGGATAGAGTTTCAAACAAACTACACTTTACAGCCTAACCTATCTAACTAAGCAGCCAGGACAGTTTGAAACAAACTACACTTTAACCTATCTAACTAAGCAGTAACCACGACAGTGCCTCTAATATAAAGCTAACATTAACCACATATGTCCTTTCACTGCAAATGGTTGGTCTTGTTGATTAAAGAGTTAAAGAGGTATCACTAAATTCTCAATCAATAGAAGAAACATACCATAATTCTAATTTGTTCAAAATACTTCAATACGATCACTTCAATCTATACGATTTTGCAACCATCAAACAACCATAGAATCTATACGATTTTCTATCTCAAACAACCATAGAATCTATACGATTTTGCAAGCATCAAACAACCATACAATCTATACTATTTTTCTATTTCAAACCATAGAATCTATTGAAACAAAGAATCAATAAGACTTTTAAATATCAAAAACCACTTCAATCACAAGAGCCGACCATAGAATATATATCACAAGAGCGGAGAGAATCATATCAACCATAGAATCAAATAAAACAACCTTAGAATCTACACAGCCCTACTCGGATTTTCAATCTTAGAATGGAGGTTAAAGACATACCTTCAGATTGGGTCGATTCTCAAACGATTTGGGTATGATATGTGCTCCACGTAAAGGACCGGAAGCGAACCGAGGCAGGTGGAGTGAACTTTGACTTTCGATTTGCAGAGATCGATTTCGAGATCAGCTCTTCGCCTTCGGAGATTTCGTTTTCGATTTCGGAATTCGAAGTGGATTGAGCTTTGAAATTCGATCAGGGGATCAAACGCCAACACCAGGCCGCTGTGGAGTTCGCTGTGACTTCGCCTTCGGAGATATTGGACACGACCTTTGTTTTTTTTTGACTTCGCCTTCGGAGATCAGGGCGATGTGGAGTGAGCGGGTTGCAAACGATTTGAAGAGATCGATTATTCCTTTTGATTTAACTTCGCCTTCGGACATCACGGCGTCGCCATCGGAGATTTGAGATTTCGATTGAGTTTGGAGAAGAGAGAAGAACACACCGACAAACCCTTTCCTGGCTTCGAATACATCTCCCACTCTAATGCTGCCACGTTTCGTTAAGGACGACCCCAAAAAATCTCTTAGCTAAGGCCCGTCGCAAACCCGGGAATTTCTTTTTGATTTATTTTTAACCCAAACTTGATTAAGGACGGGCCTAAGGGGCGCCGATAATGTTGGCCTTATGTTGCTTTGTCTTTTGACTCGAAAGGACATGGAAAAAATACTTCGAATGAGAATTTAATTTAAAATAATGAAAGCTGGAAAGAAAGAGTAAAGAAAGTAAAAAACGAAATAAGTATTCCGTTATGATGAGGGTTGAAAACAAGGCAAAAGGCGAAATCACCTTTGCTTCGCATTACAATCAACGCATTATGATTTTGCCACCCTTTTTCTATTAATATCAAGTCGTGCACATAATTTTCTTACAAATACTAGGTTCTTTTTCCGTGCTACGCGCGGTTTTTGTATTTAGATGTTTTTTTCAGTTTATCATTTTCTGTGTTGTCAAAATTTTGAGTTTTATTTTATTTATTCTGAATATTGAAACTGTTTCTAGAATTATAATTTGGGCAATTCTCTCAGATATAAATTTTTAAGTTTTTGCCACAAAAATAGTATTCAAGAAAAAAAAGACTAAAATAGTCTCGTTTTATTTTGAAATTTTTAATATTTATTTTTAACTTTTAAAATTTAAAACTATATCCCCAAAACTCCACTCCTTAACTCTAAATCCTAAGTGTAGATTAGTTAATCCTAGGGTAAAAGTGTATTTTTACTTTTTATTAAAATTTATTTTGGTCATTTTCTTCATTGAAGACTATTTTTGTGAATATAAACTAAAAATGGCTATCGTAGAAAATTTTTCTTATAATTTTAAAAGAAATTTTTAACTATTTGTAATAATTTTTTTGTATTTTGTTATTGAAACTAAATATATGATAGTAGTAAGATAAATTGAAAATATTAAATATTAGTTTTGACCTAGATATTCTTTTATTTTGCTTGTTTAGTTTTTATGTAAAACAATAATTAAATTTATGATATATAAATTTTTTTGGTTTTACAATCATTAAGTTCCCATTTTTTTATTTCATCTTTAAAATAAAGTACCAACCAATGTATAAATCAGTTTTTCATTTGGTTATTTAAATTTATCGTTTTATAATCATTTTTGTTTTCTGTTTAATTTATGTTTCTTTTTAACCTTTGTTTCATTTTGTCTTGTGATGGAGAAACATTTTATTTCATGAAGTACTTTAGTTGTAGAGGTCTATTTTCTTACGGTTGATTTGATGTTAAATTCATTATTTTATTTATATTTTTATAATCTAAGTAATCAGATTTTACTTATAAAAAATAATGATAAATATTAATACATTTTTTCATAGTCTCTGTGGTTTCTTTTTTTTTTTTTGGATAGCTTATGTGCTCGGCCATCATTTCTGGAAATTCAAGTCTATTTACTCAAACATGGTACTAAATGACCTGAAGAAAAGCATAGAGAGGACTTCAAACCCGACTTAAAAAGTCCCTGAAAATTTCAAATGATAGAGATATAAGATAATCAACACCGTCGCCAAAATATAATCCACTTGAACTTTTATTACATCTACAAACTATTTTTAGAAAGGTGAAATCAAAATTACCTCGAGGGCTTGCCTGTCAGAGGTCTGAAGTTCCATGAATTTATTTAGCTTTTATTTTCTAACATAATTTTTTTGAAGAACATATAACTTTAATCTGATGAAACCCATTTCATAAATGTTTTGTATGATTTCGGGAATAATTCATGGAACAAAAATTGTTTACAAAATTTGAGAATTCCAACCGCAACGGTCTCTCCAACCTTACAAACTTAGTTGTAAAACCACAAACTTTATTATACCACACCTGTCTCAGCTCTTCTTTTTTTATTCCAAGAGCTTTGCCTATGATGCTTTCATAGAATTGTGTATACGGAGCAGTCTTGTTTCGCTGAAGAAACGTTTCTATCGACTGTTGATCGTTTTGGAAAGAAAAGCAGCTTCATCTCTATCTTCATTTGCATAAACTCAATATTCAACTCCACCTGCTCGATGAAGCGTTTCACCACACGCTTCAAGCTTTCCATAGTGCTTCTCTCTTTAAATTTCTTCAGCTTCACAATGGGAATAAGTGTAAGCTCCGGAAATGATATGTGGAAGCTCCATTGAGAAAAGTGTACAGCAAGGAGCTCAATCACAGATGAGATGCACTATTCTTGGAAATTCTGAGACTTCAACCAATTCTTGGGAAGGTTTACGGTTGAGAGAGCTTCAAGCTTCTTTCTTTACTTTTCACCAGCATTATGGTTTTATATTCCACCAGAGAAGTTATCCGAATGAATAGACTTGCACAAAAGAGATGATTGAGCCATTGAATACATTTAACCCTTAGGAGCAGGTACTGTGGTCCAATAAACAGTGTATCATCTCCATTTATAACCTGGATTATAGCATTAAACTTACCCAGATATCAAAACAATTTCTGTAGTGCCCACTATGTATCCTCTTAACAACTTCCATAGTGTTTCTCAACAGTGTCCTTATTCTCAGTAGACACGTTGGCGGCTATTGTTGCTTCAAGCTTTTAATTAACAGGTTTATCAAGCTGATTACATGCTTTGTCACCACCTCCACTCTATATAAAAGATAGAAAAAGCAGTTTAGTCAACAAAACAAGAGAAATCACATGTACCTTCGCTAAATTCAAACCTGGAAGGACACGGTGATTGCAGTAGACATGGTTTTTTCAATATCTGGGGTTACTGCACGTGCTATATTGCTGGAACAATTGCAGTAAATACTTTCTTTGTCGTTTTCTCTTCCACTGCATTCCCTTGCTCATGAAGTTCGTTGCTCTATTCACAATTTGATGTGAATGGTCACACATTGCCTTTTCATTCTCCTCTTAGAAGCTGGCCCATAGAGCATCAGCAATTTACTTGCTGGATCTCTCTATCATTCGACCAAAATCCAATTCAAGTCTTTTACCTTATTTAACGACATGACCATTGACAACATTTTACAGTTGTCTCTGCATCTTTATGCGAAACCAGCATCTGCAAAGGAAAAAAGTGCCAAGTCCGACAAATATTTTAACAAAACTACCTAAATATTATCTACAAAGGCCAGTTATATATATATATATATATATGTATATATATTAAGAGAAAGCGAGATAGGACATTTAATATGATAAATCAAGGTAACAACAAATCTAATAGTGCATCGGTGAAACAATTGCCAGGAGATAGGACAATTAAGAGTTTTAAGATATGTATGTCACCTGATTCATTGTTGAGGACATAGAAACTGAATCTGTCATGGGAATTATTAAGCTCCGACAATTTTCATTGTAGGAATCAGCTAGATTGTGAATATTTGAGGATGTAGCTGATAATCTGGGATCCTAGGAACTTTTGGCCTTCTGCTTCTTCCATTTTTTATCTGTAGATGCCAACCGTGGAAGCGGAAGGAAACTTCATAGACATACCTCTGGAGTCAATACTTTTTTCAATTCCAGCATGTAAAGACTGATCATAGCTCATAGACTCCGCTGGAATAAAAGTTCCCACTGTAACAGGATGAGAATCGAAGCCTGTGAGTAGAAGATTTTATCTCTACTTTGTAAAGTGTGATTCTCAGTTTCATAATGGTAGTTGATTTCACCATTCTGCATCACTTTGCCACACCAACTTCTTTCACCTCAATTTATGTGCCTATAGCATCTCTATCCTTGGAAAGTACAGTAATACGAAACATCAGAAGGAAAATCTGTATGGAAGGAAGTCTCATTAGATTCAAAACAAATAAAACCTATATAAATTTCAGTACTTGTAGAATGACAGAAGACTGAAACATATCCAGCATAAAGGCAAAGAAACTACCTAAGCGTGAGGTTTGATTTTCCAAATATGACCCATTTGATCAACAGAGCCAGAAGCAAGCTTTTCCCGTTAGAATTCCAGGCCACCGAATTGAAAGACCTACAAAAAGATGAAGATTAAAAGATGGAAGAAGTCCTAAACTTTAAAGAAAAAGAAGCTAAAGCTAACCAGCTCAAGGATGTTGAAAATTCAGAGATGAAAAAGTCCACAACTTAACTCAAGAACAGACAAAATAGATACCTCAACTAATTTAGAAACCACTTTCAAATCTCCATTTATGAACCACCAAAGCTAATAAACAAAAGGTATCTGTAAATCGGATGATGATGCAGTGGTTTATATAGAAAAAATAGTTGTTTCATGAGACTATTTAATAAAGAAAGGAATGTATAATGATTCTTACATTTGTTACACGGGCTTCGAAGAGAAGTACCAGGTCTTGTTTTTGTATTTGCATATAGCTCAACCTCAAGCTTCTTAATCTTTTCTTCCACCTCCTCTTTTATTTATCAGAGAAACATTTATAAAAGTATTGAGGTTTCGTTGAATTTCGTTTTGAATCATAATGGTTCAATCCAATAACTCTTAAACTTTCCTGAGAGTTTCTCTGTGAAAAAAACATCTATGATTCCAGTCAATGCATATTAAAATCTCATAATTCTACAATGATCGATGATTATTATCAAATAAATATCTCCATAAAACTGAAACCTAAAGACATAAAAGGATAGGACAAACCCGATCAGAGGGATCAATAGACGGAGGAGTAGTTTGGCCGCCCAAACGGAAAACTTTCCGAAGGATTTAACAGCTTTCATGGCCACAGCTTGATGTTCTTCTATGGAGGTTGTAGATTTTTGTTGGACGAAAGATTACCACTAAAGGATTTATATAGGAAGAGAAACATAGGGAGGTGGAAGGATAAGACAGGGAATTGAATGAGTGAGTCAGAACGGCGAAATTGTAGAGATTTGGAACGATAATGGAGAAGCGGGAAGTCGGAGAACGATTGCTTTCTTTTTTGGAGGAGAACTGTATCGGAAGATTATTATAAGCCCAAATAAATAGGACCGAGATGATTATGTTCGACTGAAGCAAGACGTGGCGGTATACTACTTCCTGATTGGATGATTTTATTAGATGACGTGGATAGCTTAGAATTTTAGCATTAAGCCCTTTTAGTATTTACTTGCTGGATCTCTCTATCATTCGACCAAAATCCAATTCAAGTCTTTTACCTTATTTAACGACATGACCATTGACAACATTTTACAGTTGTCTCTGCATCTTTATGTGAAACCAGCATCTGCAAAGGAAAAAAGTGTCAAGTCAGACAAATATTTTAACAAAACTACCTACATATTATCTACAAAGGCCAGTATTAAGAGAAAGCGAGATAGGACATTTAATATGATAAATCAAGGTAACAACAAATCTAATAGTGCATCGGTGAAACAATTGCCAGGAGATAGGACAATTAAGAGTTTTAAGATATGTATGTCACCTGATTCATCGCTCAGGACATAGAAACTGAATCTGTCATGAGAATTACTAAGCTCCGACATTTTTCATTGTAGGAATCAGCTAGATTGTGAACATTTGAGGATGTAGCTGATAATCTGGGATTCTAGGAACTTTTGGCCTTCTGCTTCTTCCATTTTTTATCTGTAGATGCCAACCGTGGAAGCGGAAGGAAACTTCATAGACATACCTCTGGAGTCAATATTTTTTTTCATTTCTAGCATGTAAAGACTGATCATAGCTCATAGACTCCACTGGAATAAAAGTTCCCACTGTAACAGGATGAGAATCGAAGCCTGTGAGTAGAATATTTTATCTCTACTTTGTAAAGTGTGATTCTCAGTTTCATAATGGTAGTTGATTTCACCATTCTGCATCACTTTGCCACACCAACTTCTTTCACCTCAATTTATGTGCCTATTGCATCTTTGTCCTTGGAAAGTACAGTAATACGAAACATCAGAAGGAAAATCTGTATGGAAGGAAGTCTCATTAGATTCAAAACAAATAAAACCTATATAAATTTCAGTACTTGTAGAATGACAGAAGACTGAAACATATCCAGCATAAAGGCAAAGAAACTACCTAAGCGTGAGGTTCGATTTTCCAAATATGACCCATTTGATCAACAGAGCCAGAAGCAAGCTTTTTCCGTTAGAATTCCAGGCCACCGAATTGAAAGACCTACAAAAAGATGAAGATTAAAAGATGGAAGAAGTCCTAAACTTTAAAGCAAAAGAAGCTAAAGCTAACCATCTCAAGGGTGTTGAAAATTCAGAGATGAAAAAGTCCACAACTTAACTCAAGAACAGACAAAATAAATAGCTCAACTAATTTAGAAACCACTTTCAAATCTCCATTTATGAACCACCAAAGCTAATAAACAAAAGGTATCTGTAAATCGGATGATGATGCAGTGGTTTATATAGAAAAATTAGTTGTTTCATGAGACTATTTAATAAAGAAAGGAATGTATAATGATTCTTACATTTGTTACACGGGCTTCGAAGAGAAGTACCAGGTCTTGTTTTTGTATTTGCATATAGCTCAACCTCAAGCTTCTTAATCTTGTCTTCCACCTCCTCTTTTATTTATCAGAGAAACATTTATAAAAGTATTGAGGTTTCGTTGAATTTCGTTTTGAATCATAATGGTTCAATCCAATAACTCTTAAACTTTCCTGAGAGTTTCTTTGTGAAAAAAACATCTATGATTCCGGTCAATGCATATTAAAATCTCATAATTCTACAATGATCGATGATTATTTTCAAATAAATATCTCCATAAAACTGAAACCTAAAGATATAAATGGATAGGACAAACCCGATCAGAGGGATCTATAGACGGAGGAGTAGTTTGGCCGCCCAAACAAAAACCTTTCCAAAGGATTTAACAGCTTTCGTGGCCACAGCTTGATGTTCTTCTATGGAGGTTGTAGATTTTTGTTGGACGAAAGATTACCACTAAAGGATTTATATAGGAAGAGAAACATAGGGAGGTGGAAGGATAAGACAAGGAATTGAATGAGTGAGTCAGAAACGGCGAAATTGTAGAGATTTGGAACGATAATGGAGAAGCGAGAAGTCGGAGAACGACTGCTTTCTTTTTTGGAAGAGAACTGTATCGGAAGATTATTATAAGCCCAAATAAATAGGACCGATATGATTATGTTAGACTGAAGCAAGACGTGGCGGTATACTACTTCCTGATTGGATGATTTTATTAGATTACGTGGATAGCTTAGAATTTTAGCATTAAGCCCTTTTAGTATTTACTTGCTGGATCTCTCTATCATTCGACCAAAATCCAATTCAAGTCTTTTACCTTCTTTAACGACATGACCATTGACAACATTTTACAGTTGTCTCTGCATCTTTATGCGAAACCAGCATCTGCAAAGGAAAAAAGTGCCAAGTCAGACAAATATTTTAACAAAACTACCTACATATTATCTACAAATGCCAGTTATATATATATGTATATATATTAAGAGAAAGCGAGATAAGACATTTAATATGATAAATCAAGGTAACAACAAATCTAATAGTGCATCGGTGAAACAATTTCCAGGAGATAGGACAATTAAGAGTTTTAAGATATGTATGTCACCTGATTCATCGCTCAGGACATAGAAACTGAATCTGTCATGGGAATTATTAAGCTCCGACATTTTTCATTGTAGGAATCAGCTAGATTGTGAACATTTGAGGATGTAGCTGATAATCTGGGATTCTAGGAACTTTTGGCCTTCTGCTTCTTCCATTTTTTATCTGTAGATGCCAACCGTGGAAGCGGAAGGAAACTTCATAGACATACCTCTCGAGTCAATACTTTTTTTCATTTCCAGCATGTAATGACTGATCATAGCTCATAGACTCCGTTGGAATAAAAGTTCCCACTGTAACAGGATGAGAATCGAAGCCTGTGAGTAGAAGATTTTATCTCTATCTTGTAAAGTGTGATTCTCAGTTTCATAATGGTAGTTGATTTCACCATTCTGCATCACTTTGCCACACCAACTTCTTTCACCTCAATTTATGTGCCTATTGCATCTCTGTCCTTGGAAAGTACAGTAATACGAAACATCAGAAGGAAAATCTGTATGGAAGGAAGTCTCATTAGATTCAAAACAAATAAAACCTATATAAATTTCAGTACTTGTAGAATGACAGAAGACTGAAACATATCCAGCATAAAGGCAAAGAAACTACCTAAGCGTGAGGTTTGATTTTCCAAATATGACCCATTTGATCAACAGAGCCAGAAGCAAGCTTTTCCCGTTAGAATTCCAGGCCACCGAATTGAAAGACCTATTAAAAGATGGAAGAAGTCCTAAACTTTAAAGAAAAAGAAGCTAAAGCTAACCAGCTCAAAGATGTTGAAAATTCAGAGATGAAAAAGTCCACAACTTAACTCAAGAACAGACAAAATAGATAGCTCAACTAATTTAGAAACCACTTTCAAATCTCCATTTATGAACCACCAAAGCTAATAAACAAAAGGTATCTGTAAATCGGATGATGATGCAGTGGTTTATATAGAAAAATTAGTTGTTTCATGAGAATATTTAATAAAGAAAGGAATGTTTAATGATTCTTACATTTGTTACACGGGCTTCGAAGAGAAGTACCAGGTCTTGTTTTTGTATTTGCATATAGCTCAACCTCAAGCTTCTTAATCTTGTCTTCCACCTCCTCTTTTATTTATCAGAGAAACATTTATAAAAGTATTGAGATTTCGTTGAATTTCGTTTTGAATCATAATGGTTCAATCCAATAACTCTTAAACTTTCCTGAGAGTTTCTCTGTGAAAAAAACTTCTATGATTCAAGTCAATGCATATTAAAATCTCATAATTCTACAATGATCGATGATTATTATCAAATAAATATCTCCATAAAACTGAAACCTAAAGATATAAAAGGATAGGACAAACCCGATCAGAGGGATCTATAGACGGAGGAGTAGTTTGGCCGCCCAAATGGAAACTTTCCGAAGGATTTAACAGCTTTCATGGCCACAGCTTGATGTTCTTCTATGGAGGTTGTAGATTTTTGTTGGACGAAAGATTACCACTAAAGGATTTATATAGGAAGAGAAACATAGGGAGGTGGAAGGATAAGACAGGGAATTGAATGAGTGAGTCAGAAACGGCGAAATTGTAGAGATTTGGAACGATAATGGAGAAGCGAGAAGTCGGAGAACGATTGCTTTCTTTTTTGGAGGAGAACTGTATCGAAAGATTATTATAAGCCCAAATAAATAAGACCGAGATGATTATGTTCGACTGAAGCAAGACGTGGCGGTATACTACTTCCTGATTGGATGATTTTATTAGATGACGTGGATAGCTTAGAATTTTAGCATTAAGCCCTTTTAGTATTTACTTGCTGGATCTCTCTATCATTCGACCAAAATCCAATTCAAGTCTTTTACCTTATTTAACAACATGACCATTGACAACATTTTACAGTTGTCTCTGCATCTTTATGCGAAACCAGCATCTGCAAAGGAAAAAAGTGTCAAGTCAGACAAATATTTTAACAAAACTACCTACATATTATCTACAAAGGCCAGTTATATATATATATATATAAAGAGAAAGCGAGATAGGACATTTAATATGATAAATCAAGGTAACAACAAATCTAATAGTGCATCGGTGAAACAATTGCCAGGAGATAGGACAATTAAGAGTTTTAAGATATGTATGTCACCTGATTCATCGCTCAGGACATAGAAACTGAATCTGTCATGGGAATTATTAAGCTCCGACATTTTTCATTGTAGGAATCAGCTAGATTGTGAACATTTGAGGATGTAGCTGATAATCTGGGATTCTAGGAACTTTTGGCCTTCTGCTTCTTCCATTTTTTATCTGTAGATGCCAACCGTGGAAGCGGAAGGAAACTTCATAGACATACCTCTGGAGTCAATACTTTTTTCATTTCCAGCATGTAAAGACTGATCATAGCTCATAGACTCCGCTGGAATAAAAGTTCCCACTGTAACAGGATGAGAATCGAAGCCTGTGAGTAGAAGATTTTATCTCTACTTTGTAAAGTGTGATTCTCAGTTTCATAATGGTAATTGATTTCACCATTCTGCATCACTTTGCCACACCAACTTCTTTCACCTCAATTTATGTGCCTATTGCATCTTTGTCCTTGGAAAGTACAGTAATACGAAACATCAGAAGGAAAATCTGTATGGAAGGAAGTCTCATTAGATTCAAAACAAATAAAACCTATATAAATTTCCGTACTTGTAGAATGACAGAAGACTGAAACATATCCAGCATAAAGGCAAAGAAACTACCTAAGCGTGAGGTTTGATTTTCCAAATATGACCCATTTGATCAACAGAGCCAGAAGCAAGCTTTTCCCGTTAGAATTCCAGGCCACCGAATTGAAAGACCTACAAAAAGATGAAGATTAAAAGATGGAAGAAGTCCTAAACTTTAAAGAAAAAGAAGCTAAAGCTAACCAGCTCAAGGGTGTTGAAAATTCAGAGATGAAAAAGTCCACAACTTAACTCAAGAACAGACAAAATAAATAGCTCAACTAATTTAGATACCACTTTCAAATCTCCATTTATGAACCACCAAAGCTAATAAACAAAAGGTATCTGTAAATCGGATGATGATGCAGTGGTTTATATAGAAAAATTAGTTGTTTCATGAGACTATTTAATAAAGAAAGGAATGTATAATGATTCTTACATTTGTTACACGGGCTTCGAAGAGAAGTACCAGGTCTTGTTTTTGTATTTGCATATAGCTCAACCTCAAGCTTCTTAATCTTGTCTTCCACCTCCTCTTTTATTTATCAGAGAAACATTTATAAAAGTATTGAGGTTTCGTTGAATTTCGTTTTGAATCATAATGGTTCAATCCAATAACTCTTAAACTTTCCTGAGAGTTTCTTTGTGAAAAAAACATCTATGATTCCAGTCAATGCATATTAAAATCTCATAATTCTACAATGATCGATGATTATTATCAAATAAATATCTTCATAAAACTGAAACCTAAAGATATAAATGGATAGGACAAACCCGATCAGAGGGATCTATAGACGGAGGAGTAGTTTGGCCGCCCAAACAAAAAACTTTCCAAAGGATTTAACAGCTTTCGTGGCCACAGCTTGATGTTCTTCTATGGAGGTTGTAGATTTTTGTTGGACGAAAGATTACCACTAAAGGATTTATATAGGAAGAGAAACATAGGGAGGTGGAAGGATAAGACAGGGAATTGAATGAGTGAGTCAGAAATGGCGAAATTGTAGAGATTTGGAACTATAATGGAGAAGCGAGAAGTCGGAGAACGATTGCTTTCTTTTTTGGAGGAGAACTGTATCGGAAGATTATTATAAGCCCAAATAAATAGGACCGATATGATTATGTTAGACTGAAGCAAGACGTGGCGGTATACTATTTCCTGATTGGATGATTTTATTAGATGACGTGGATAGCTTAGAATTTTAGCATTAAGCCCTTTTAGTATTTACTTGCTGGATCTCTCTATCATTCGACCAAAATCCAATTCAAGTCTTTTACCTTCTTTAACGACATGACCATTGACAACATTTTACAGTTGTCTCTGCATCTTTATGCGAAACCAGCATCTGCAAAGGAAAAAAGTGTCAAGTCAGACAAATATTTTAACAAAACTACCTACATATTATCTACAAATGCCAGTTATATATATATGTATATATATTAAGAGAAAGCGAGATAAGACATTTAATATGATAAATCAAGGTAACAACAAATCTAATAGTGCATCGGTGAAACAATTTCCAGGAGATAGGACAATTAAGAGTTTTAAGATATGTATGTCACCTGATTCATCGCTCAGGACATAGAAACTGAATCTGTCATGGGAATTATTAAGCTCCGACATTTTTCATTGTAGGAATCAGCTAGATTGTGAACATTTGAGGATGTAGCTGATAATCTGGGATTCTAGGAACTTTTGGCCTTCTGCTTCTTCCATTTTTTATCTGTAGATGCCAACCGTGGAAGCGGAAGGAAACTTCATAGACATACCTCTGGAGTCAATACTTTTTTTCATTTCCAGCATGTAATGACTGATCATAGCTCATAGACTCCGTTGGAATAAAAGTTCCCACTGTAACAGGATGAGAATCGAAGCCTGTGAGTAGAAGATTTTATCTCTATCTTGTAAAGTGTGATTCTCAGTTTCATAATCGTAGTTGATTTCACCATTCTGCATCACTTTGCCACACCAACTTCTTTCACCTCAATTTATGTGCCTATTGCATCTCTGTCCTTGGAAAGTACAGTAATACGAAACATCAGAAGGAAAATCTGTATGGAAGGAAGTCTCATTAGATTCAAAACAAATAAAACCTATATAAATTTCAGTACTTGTAGAATGACAGAAGACTGAAACATATCCAGCATAAAGGCAAAGAAACTACCTAAGCGTGAGGTTTGATTTTCCAAATATGACCCATTTGATCAACAGAGCCAGAAGCAAGCTTTTCATGTTAGAATTCCAGGCCACCGAATTGAAAGACCTATTAAAAGATGGAAGAAGTCCTAAACTTTAAAGAAAAAGAAGCTAAAGCTAACCAGCTCAAAGATGTTGAAAATTCAGAGATGAAAAAGTCCACAACTTAACTCAAGAACAGACAAAATAGATAGCTCAACTAATTTAGAAACCAGTTTCAAATCTCCATTTATGAACCACCAAAGCTAATAAACAAAAGGTATCTGTAAATCGGATGATGATGCAGTGGTTTATATAGAAAAATTAGTTGTTTCATGAGACTATTTAATAAAGAAAGGAATGTATAATGATTCTTACATTTGTTACACGGGCTTCGAAGTGAAGTATCAGGTCTTGTTTTTGTATTTGCATATAGCTCAACCTCAAGCTTCTTAATCTTGTCTTCCACCTCCTCTTTTATTTATCAGAGAAACATTTATAAAAGTATTGAGATTTCGTTGAATTTCGTCTTGAATCATAATGGTTCAATCCAATAACTCTTAAACTTCCCTGAGAGTTTCTCTGTGAAAAAAACTTTTATGATTCAAGTCAATGCATATTAAAATCTCATAATTCTACAATGATCGATGATTATTATCAAATAAATATCTCCATAAAACTGAAACCAAAAGATATAAAAGGATAGGACAAACCCGATCAGAGGGATCTATAGACGGAGGAGTAGTTTGGCCGCCCAAATGGAAAACTTTCCGAAGGATTTAACAGCTTTCATGGCCACAGCTTGATGTTCTTCTATGGAGGTTGTAGATTTTTGTTGGACGAAAGATTACCACTAAAGGATTTATATAGGAAGAGAAACATAGGGAGGTGGAAGGATAAGACAGGGAATTGAATGAGTGAGTCAGAAACGGCGAAATTGTAGAGATTTGGAACGATAATGGAGAAGCGAGAAGTCGGAGAATGATTGCTTTCTTTTTTGGAGGAGAACTGTATCGGAAGATTATTATAAGATCAAATAAATAGGACCGAGATGATTATGTTCGACTGAAGCAAGACTTGGCGGTATACTACTTCCTGATTGGATGATTTTATTAGATGACGTGGATAGCTTAGAATTTTAGCATTAAGCCCTTTTAGTATTTACTTGCTGGATCTCTCTATCATTCGACCAAAATCCAATTCAAGTCTTTTACCTTATTTAACAACATGACCATTGACAACATTTTACAGTTGTCTCTGCATCTTTATGCGAAACCAGCATCTGCAAAGGAAAAAAGTGTCAAGTCAGACAAATATTTTATTAAAACTACCTACATATAATATACAAAGGCCAGTTATATATATGTATATATATATAAAGAGAAAGCGAGATAGGACATTTAATATGATAAATCAAGGTAACAACAAATCTAATAGTGCATCGGTGAAACAATTGCCAGGAGATAGGACAATTAAGAGTTTTAAGATATGTATGTCACCTGATTCATCGCTCAGGACATAGAAACTGAATCTGTCATGGGAATTATTAAGCTCCGACATTTTTCATTGTAGGAATCAGCTAGATTGTGAACATTTGAGGATGTAGCTGATAATCTGGGATTCTAGGAACTTTTGGCCTTCTGCTTCTTCCATTTTTTATCTGTAGATGCCAACCGTGGAAGCGGAAGGAAACTTCATAGACATACCTCTGGAGTCAATACTTTTTTTCATTTCCAGCATGTAAAGACTGATCATAGCTCATAGACTCCGCTGGAATAAAAGTTCCCACTGTAACAGGATGAGAATCGAAGCCTGTGAGTAGAAGATTTTATCTCTACTTTGTAAAGTGTGATTCTCAGTTTCATAATGGTAGTTGATTTCACCATTCTGCATCACTTTGCCACACCAACTTCTTTCACCTCAATTTATGTGCCTATTGCATCTTTGTCCTTGGAAAGTACAGTAATACGAAACATCAGAAGGAAAATCTGTATGGAAGGAAGTCTCATTAGATTCAAAACAAATAAAACCTATATAAATTTCCGTACTTGTAGAATGACAGAAGACTGAAACATATCCAGCATAAAGGCAAAGAAACTACCTAAGCGTGAGGTTTGATTTTCCAAATATGACCCATTTGATCAACAGAACCAGAAGCAAGCTTTTCCCGTTGGAATTCCAGGCCACCGAATTGAAAGACCTACAAAAAGATGAAGATTAAAAGATGGAAGAAGTCCTAAACTTTAAAGAAAAAGAAGCTAAAGCTAACCAGCTCAAGGGTGTTGAAAATTCAGAGATGAAAAAGTCCACAACTTAACTCAAGAACAGACAAAATAGATAGCTCAACTAATTTAGAAACCACTTTCAAATCTCCATTTATGAACCACCAAAGCTAATAAACAAAAGGTATCTGTAAATCGGATGATGATGCAGTGGTTTATATAGAAAAATTAGTTGTTTCATGAGACTATTTAATAAAGAAAGGAATGTATAATGATTCTTACATTTGTTACACGGGCTTCGAAGAGAAGTATCAGGTCTTGTTTTTGTATTTGCATATAGCTCAACCTCAAGCTTCTTAATCTTGTCTTCCACCTCCTCTTTTATTTATCAGAGAAACATTTATAAAAGTATTGAGGTTTCGTTGAATTTCGTTTTGAATCATAATGGTTCAATCCAATAACTCTTAAACTTTCCTGAGAGTTTCTCTGTGAAAAAAACATCTATGATTCCAGTCAATGCATATTAAAATCTCATAATTCTACAATGATCGATGATTATTATCAAATAAATATCTCCATAAAACTGAAACCTAAAGATATAAAAGGATTGGACAAACCCGATCAGAGGGATCTATAGACGGAGGAGTAGTTTGGCCGCCCAAACGGAAAACTTTCCGAAGGATTTTACAGCTTTCATGGCCACAGCTTGATGTTCTTCTATGGAGGTTGTAGATTTTTGTTGGACGAAAGATTACCACTAAAGGATTTATATAGGAAGAGAAACATAGGGAGGTGGAAGGATAACACAGGGAATTGAATGAGTGAGTCAGAAACTGCGAAATTGTAGAGATTTGGAACGATAATGGAGAAGCGAGAAGTCGGAGAACGATTGCTTTCTTTTTTGGAGGAGAACTGTATCGGAAGATTATTATAAGCCCAAATAAATAGGACCGATATGATTATGTTCGACTGAAGCATGACGTGGCGGTATACTACTTCCTGATTGGATGATTTTATTAGATGACGTGGATAGCTTAGAATTTGAGCATTAAGACCTTTTAGTATTGTAAGATTTATTAGTTCAAATCAAATAAGCCCGATAAATTATTATTTATGTATTCAGAAAAATTAAATCAAATATCAAATTATTTATATTTGATAAAAAATTACATTTAAAACACTCAAAATATTAAAAATATTTTAGAAAATATCTTTATGCAAATATTTTTTACTTGATTAATATTTGATTATAAATTATTCTACATCTTAATTTAAAAGTTTATAATAAAAAAATATTATTTCAAGATAACAACACAATATATAAGAATTGTCTTACTTTTTAAGAGTATGATATTATTAATATAAAATTTGTTTTTAATTATATAATATATATATGTGTATAAATTCATTACAATGACAACACAATATAAAATTATCTTCATTTTAAAAAAAAAAATGATATTATTGATATAAATTCGTTTTTAATTATACAATAAAATATATATATATATATAAATTTATGGGGGTTTTTGCAAAATTGACTCAAAACATGAAGTCAACCACAAAACTAACCTATGTTTTTTTTTTTTTTTTTTTGCCCTATTTACCCCACAAGTTCACATTATTTACGAAAATGCCATTAGCTTTTATTTCCGAAATGACATTTTTACTCTCTCAACCTCATCATCTTCATGTATTTACAAGACTGTCATTACCATCAATACATCAACCACCATGAACAACCAATTTGAAGCTCTTAATGCACCTCAAATCGATTTACACTTCTTCTTTCTCAATTCTTATCAACTAAAAATAACATTTCTTTCACTTTCTCTCCATATTCATCCAAAAAAAATCCAAGATTTTGATTCTAAAATTTTTATGGTTCATGGAGCCATTGAAGCTTGTGATTCTTGGTGGGTTACTTTTGTTTGAGATTCTGGGTGCTTGGAAAAGACTTATGTGTGCTAAACAAGTTATCTCACTGGTTGAAACTATGAAATTGACATTTTTTCCAGATCTGTTCGTCCAGACGACTTACAGGTAAGTCTTCTGGCTGTAGACGACTTACCTGGAAGTCGTCTGGTCAATCCAGAGGTTAGTTTTGCAATTGACTTTTAATTTAATTTTTCTAGACGACTTATAGGTTAGTCGTCCACCTTTGTTTGATAAAAAAAATCGAGTAAACTTACATGTAAGTCATCTAAGGAAAACGGGTTAGTTTTGCATTTGACTGGAATGTGTCAGAAATTTGACTTTTCCTGGACGATTTACAAGTTAGTCGTCCAGCAGAAAATTAAAAAAATTAATATTTTTTTTTCTAGACGACTTACACGTTTTATTCCGGGATTCTGGTCAAACCTTGCTTATCTTGGACGACTTATATGTTAGTCGTCTAGGAAAAAAACTCGAGAAGACTAACGTGAAAGTTGTCTAGAAAGAAAAAAATTTTGTTTAATAATTCAATTGCAAAACTAATCTGAGACGACTTACAAGTTAGTCGTCTAGAAAAAAACAAAATATTAATTTTTTTAATTTTCTACTGGACGACTAACTTGTAAGTCGTCCAGGAAAAGTCAAATTTCTGACACATTCCGGTCAAATGCAAAACTAACTCATTTTCCCTAGACGACTTACATGTAAGTCTTCTCGTTTTTTTTATCAAACAAAGGTGGACGACTAACCTGTAAGTCGTCTAGGTTAAAAATCAATTGCAAAATTAACTTAAATGGACGACTTCCAGACGACCTCTGTGGAAGTCGTCTGCGTCATTGTTTAATAAACTTTCATTTTCTCTAAACCTATAAAGACTTTTTAATATTTTTTTGTTAATTCATGTATATTAGTCAATATTAGGGCTACTGAATGAAATTTATAACTTAATTGGTGATATTTATAAGGTTACCAACATTCACGTTAATTAAAGTTTCTAACTGATCCGAGAAGACTTCTATGCTAGTTTTTAAGTCTTCTACACTAGTTTTTGAATAACTTGTATATTTAAGAGTGATAAGTAACTTCAAGATATGTAAGACTCGTATTTTCAAAATATGTTTTCTCTATTAGTTTTACTAAATTTGACTAAGTTTTCAACACAAACTTGTAAAAAATGTGATATGCTTTGACTAGTTACTATTGTTTGTTTCCAGCTCTTAAGTATTATTGTTATACACACCAATGATGATTATTGTTATGAGTTGTAAGAAGGGTTAAAATGCTTCTTAAAATGTTGTATCAATATGAGGCCACCAACATTCTTGTTTATTAAGATGAGAAGAAGGCCATTGGAGTTTATTATTGCATATGGGAGATCCAAAGATAAAAAAAAAGACTATTGAAGTATATTATTTCATTGATTTGTAAATGTGTAAACACATTGTTAGCACATATATTATTATTACTGATTTTACAAAAAATTCACAACTAAGAGAGTAGACATGCAAATCAAAAAACAGACCACAAACAAAACTATTATAGATCATTCTTCTACAAAGACAAGCTTGGACTCCACTTGATATGGAAGAAGACTTTGTCAGAAGACTTCCTGGAAGTCGTCTAGCGCATTATATTTTAGACGACTAACAGGTAAGTCGTCCCAGAAGTCTTCCAGATCTGAAAAACATGCATATCAAATCCAGATCTGAAAAACCTGCATATCAAAAAGCGTTCAAATGGCTTAAAAACAGAGAAACTGAGTGGAAGATTAGATAAATCTACCTTTATAAAACACACAAAAATATATATCTAAAATTAATAGATCTACCTTTAAATGAGTGGAAGATG
The DNA here is from genome assembly GCF_020379485.1 of Brassica napus. Classification (NCBI taxonomy): domain Eukaryota; kingdom Viridiplantae; phylum Streptophyta; class Magnoliopsida; order Brassicales; family Brassicaceae; genus Brassica; species Brassica napus. Next base: position 42,993,768 of record NC_063452.1, read on the forward strand.
AGAACCATCTGATTAAAAACCTGAAAAAGATAGATTAATGAGAAATACATGAGACAAAACTGAAAAATTCATATAAAGTTTGGTGTTTTCAAGTCAAAGAGATTAGAGTGGGTTTGAAGTGTTTTAGTTTGGGAAAAAAGTAAGAACTTTATACAACATAAAGCTACCAAATAAAGAAAAATCAGACATAAAAACTTACCAAAATGCTCAGATCTGTTATGAAAGGGAGAGGCATGAGAGAAGACTCCGCCAGATGACTTCTAGGAAGTCCAGACGACTTCCATGAAGTCTTCCAGATCAAAAACATAGATTAGTGAGAAAGACATGAGACAAAAACAATAAATTGATATAAAGCTTAGTGTTTATAAGTTCAAAGAGATTACAGAGAGGTTGAAGAGTTTTAGAATGATGAACATTACATTTTTGTTGCAGCCATTTGAGAGAAGGTGTAAATTTTTCTTTATATAGGGAGACAAAACATCCAATTAGGTTAAATATTTTTGATTCAGACGACTTCCTAGACGACTTACTTGTAAGTCACCCAGAAGACTTTAATATTTTTAGCGGGAAACTAAAATAGAAGACTTCCTAGACGACTTACATGTAAGTCGTCTGGTTTAAATTATTTAAGCTGAAAAATAATTTTTTAAAAAATTTTAGGTGGGAATATTTGGACGACTTACATGTAAGTCGTCTGGTTTAAATTATTCACCAGACGACTTACAAATTAGTCGTCTAGACCCTAAACATAACCCCTAAACTTAATTAACTAACTAAACACTTCATAAAATCAAAGTAAGCTTCAAAAGTGTTTACTATACACAAAAATAAACACTTATAGGTAAAAATTTAATTTTTCAAAAAAACATTCAAGCTTTCCAAAATCTAAGCCTAAGAATACATACAATACTACAACATATGTTGTCAAACCATAAAACAAAAGAATATCATGATTAACTATTTTCACTCATCTATGCTGAAAACTATTCAATTTTATTATATCTTAATTTACATTACTTAAAACTGTTTATAATTACATGATTTAATTTTTCATTTGTCAAAATATTTCTTTAAAAATTTATAAATTATTTTTAAGATCAACTACACTAGATGACTTCCAGCATCTCAGACGACTCAGACGACTTACTGGGGATATATTCGTAAAAATGGCTTATGTTTTTTTGTTTGGTCAAAAGGGGCTGACTGTAATTTCACAAGGCTTTTACGTTAGTTTTGCATTTGATTCAAGTTTGAGTATACTTTTGCAATCAAAGTCAAGTTTTGAATCATATTTGGTAAATCCTCCTAAATTCATTAAAGGTAACTATGACACTGAGCAATCTAACTTTTAACGAGAAAGCTCTGTTGCGAAAAATCACTTCGCAAATAATAGTATAGAAAGTTATTATTTATATCTTCAGAAAGATTAAATCAAACATCAAATTGTTTATGTTTGATAAAGTTTTTCATTTAAAACACTCAAAATATTAAAAATATTTTAGAAAATATCTTTATGCAAATATTTTTTACTTGATTAATATTTGATTATAAATTGTTCTACATCTTAATTTAAAAGTTTATAATAGAAAAGATATTATTTCGAGATAACAACACAATATATAAGAATTGTCTTACTTTTTAAGAATATGATATTATTAATATATATTTTTTAATTATATATATGTATAAATTCATTAAAATAACAACGCAATATAAAATTATCTTCATTTTTAAAAAAAATGTGATATTATTAATATAAATTCATTTTTATTTATACAATAAAATATATATAGAAATTCATTAAGGGTAACTATGACATTGACCAGTCTAACTTTTAACGAGAAAGCTCCGTTGTGAAAAAGCACTTCGCAAATAATAGTATAGAAAGTTATTGTTTTTGTCTTCAGAAAAATTAAATCAAACTTCAAATTATTTATATTTGATAAATTTTTCATTTAAAACACTCAAAATATTAATAATATTGTAAAAAATATCTTTATGCAAATGTTTTTACTTGATTAATATTTGATTATAAATTGTTTGTACATCTTAATTTAAAAGTTTATAATAGAAAAAATATTATTTCATGATAACAACACAATATGTAAGAATTGTTTTACTTTTTAAGAATATGATATTATTAATATAAAATTTGTTTTTAATTATATAATATATATATATATATATATAAATAAATTCATTAGGATAACAACACAATATATAAGAATTATCTTCTTTTTATTTTAAAAATTATGATATTATTAATATAAATTCATTAAGGGTAATTATGATATTGACCATTCTAACTTTTAACGTGAGAGCTCCGTTGCAAAAAAATCACTTCGAAAATAATAATATAGATTTGGATATACAATTTTTAGATATGCGACCTGTTAACTTATATTTTTCTATATTACATTATATCATCTAAATTCAAGACGAGGTTGACATCAAATTTCTGCATAATTAGCCAGCTTAATGATACAGCCTAGCTTCTGGGTTATATACATATTATTGGATATAAAGTCTGCGACATTGGTAATTATAATGAATCTTAAGTAATATATAAGATAGTTTGATTAATTCATTCATCACAAATTGGTTTTATGATGGAATCTCAGCTAACTTAACATGGTATCAGAGCGGATCTATCCGATCCACATTGATCTAGTCCAAAGTTGGTCCATCGATCATTGCCCCAACATTTTAAGATGGACGCTCAAAGGGGTATGTTATAGACAAAGTTTCCCACATCGATAGTTAGAAATGATCCTAAGTACTATATAAAATCAATTGAACAATACATTTATTATAAAATTTTAGATTGGAAATTCATCTAACTTAATATATATAACCAGCATTATACTTATTTTTGGCTTATTGATTCTATTCGAATATTTTTTAGATGTCCATAAAATGTTAGTCAACTATTACTCGCATTTTACTTATTTTATCAACTATATTTCATTAACCTAAAAGAATGTTAGACAAAAGAAAAAGTAGCATATTAAACTGTTTCTAACTTATATATATGGCTCCGAATGGTAACAGAGGACTGAGCGGTACGGGACAAGCGGATTGGATACTGCGGTACGGTTTAACTACGGTTTGTATTAGAGAAACGCATACTGAAGGACAACTGAGATTCGTTTAAAATAAGCGGTTCAAAACAAAATATAAATGGTGACATATATATTGAATAGTGCAACTGCGAGAAATATATAATATATCTATATTTTACAAATTACAAATCAGTGATACTAATATAATTTTTTTAAAGACAAGACATCCATTATGGTTCGAAGATGCTGATGATGTCTGTGCAAGTATGTGTTTTCTCTTGCTAATTTTTTTTATGTTTATTTAATGAGTCACTTCTTTAATGGTGTTTTTATTGGAATTTCAGTGTGAAAGTTGTATATATCGATTTGCCAAAATCTGATAGCAGTATATACTATTCTGATACGGTATTTCCGTATATATCACCACCAAACAATAAACAAACAATGGATCTTAGAAGAAGAAACGGCTCTAGAACATGAATGAGTAAGATTTTCCTAGAAAGTTCACAGAAAAATCACAGTAACCACAGAGTAAAGAGAAAGAAGAGTTCTAACAAATTTTTACAATTTTCTTGATTGATCGAAAGTGAAACCATATGCCTTGTTTTTTTTTTGTAAGATGACCATATGCCTTGTTTTATACTCTGTTTTCCACTATATGTTGCAGTTAAGATTCCTTGCTAACCATTGTTTCTTCAGCAACAAGCAAATGTTGGTCTTTCTTTGTAGGTGGTAACACCTAGATAATTCGTCCACTTAAATTGCACCCTTGTAGCTCTGGAGATGTTGTCTTTAACCAAATGTACCAGAGCAGCGTACATCATAACTCGTTGATGTTAGGAGTTTTCAAGGCTCCTAAGACAAATGTTGTAGTATAGTGATTGTCGAACCAGTTCTGAGGGATATCAAAGCACTGAGAATGCAAGTACTCACTTAATCTAAGTGCAACCAATGATTTAGATGGGTTTTAAACTACTACTAATACTAGAAAGCAATAACAAAATGATACTTTCTTGACTAAGGGAAAAGAGAACTCATGGGCATAGGGATTAGACCTTGGGTGATCAAGTATCGAACTAAGGATGGCAAATGATCAATCAAACTATCAACCTTAAGCCTAGACACAATTCTAAGCAAGCTCTATGTCTAGATAAATGCTCATTTGCTAACATATCTCAAACATCAAATGTCTTTGGTTGAATAATATGAAAGCAATCATTACTAACAAGTCTATTAGCTATCTTAGCACCTTTAACAACAAATGTCTTTGGCAAAGTATACTAAAAGCCTAGGAGAGTTGTCTCAGGCATTTCATCAAACACCTTTCGGGTGGGAAATGCCTATTGATCAACTTTTGAGTGGCCAACTCAGAAGATGCATTAGGAATACTCTACTAGCAAGGAACAAGAATGATCTACACTAAAACATCCTAGAACTAACCTAATCACCCTTAATCTCCCTAACCCATGAATTCAAAAGGTGATTACTCACTAATCTCCATGATTCCTCTTAAACCCATATTGGATTTCAGATTAATCATTCAGAGAAAATACAGATAATAGAATAGAAATCAACAGTAGAACATGTGATCAATGAATCAAAGAGATCCCCTTTTTCAAGGTTTTTGGTGGTTTTCTTCAGAACAAAGATAGATCTGCCTCCTGGTGGCTTACAGAGTATTAAAACATAGGTTTAGAAAATAAAAACGTGCATCATGAAATGACCAAAAGGCCCTTGAGAAATCATAAGTTCGAGCAGAAATAAGACGCGGAGCGACCTCCGCTCGTCGCTCCGAGTAGTCGCTCCACACTTCGGGAGCGACCTCGCTGTGTCGCTGCGAGAGGTCGCTCCGGACTCGTTCTCGCGTTCCCGAGTGATGAAAATGCGAGCGACCTCCGCTCGTCGCTCCGAGTAGTCGCTCCATGCTTCGGGAGCGACCTCGCTGTGTCGCTGCGAGAGGTCGCTCTGGCTCCATTGTGTTGTCGTCATGCGATAGAAATGCGAGCGACCTCGGGGTGTCACTCTGGCCAAGTCGCTCTGGGCTTCGGGAGCGACCTGGAGTGGTCGCTCTGATAGGTCGCTCCGGGTCAGTTTTCGGCTTCCACCGGGATGAAATGGCGAGCGACTTCTCCGCATCGCTCTGGTAAGGTCGCTCTGAAAAGGCAGGTCAGAGCGACTTGCTGGTGTCGCTCCGGGAAGTCGCTCCCAACGCTCTGCTCGTCCAATGATCATCTTTACACCTCTTTCGAGCTCCAAACACACCCAAATGTCTCCGAGAACTCCATGTGGTACTCCAATACCTGATAAAGACTTATGTATGCAAAATGCAACCTAAACATGGCTAAATCCTAGTCTATATGATCAAAATGCACATGGATGAATGGATAAGATAATGGAAATATACAAGATATCAACTCCCCCAAACTTGTTCTTTTACTTGTCCACAAGTGAACTTTCTAGAACTCATAGGGAGAGAGGTTTGAAGGTGGGAGCTCATAGCCAAAAGAAACACAACTAGTACTCGATTCAACATCTAATCCAGCACGAGCACACTCTCTTATTACACTCTAGCTTCTCTAGGTCTATCTGAACTCTTTTCATCCCTACACTCATCATCATGCATCCACACATTCAAATCAACCAACTCTCACATTCATTAAGCACAAAACATCAGGTGAATTCTTGCAAATGGTAAGTTGGTCCAAGTCATTTGGTTGGGTGAGGGAAGACTTTTATTCAAGTGATTCAAGAGGTTCGAAACATAAAATCTTTAAGGTGGTTTACTCTCGAAACAAGTAGCCTTGACATTGCACATAATATATCTAAGAAAGGGATCAACTCATGCATACAATGCTCAATCTCCATTGTTCTACCCTTTTCCCAAACATACAATTACACAATCATTCTCAAATGCCAAACCCAACTCACATCTCTCACCAAAAGATCCTAAGAACATTAACTCCTTCTCTTTGAAATCTACAAGGGATTTTTCACAACCTCAAAACATTACTTAGCTCCTAACAACTTTGCTAGCCCCCTTTTTCTTTCTTTTTCGTTTCTTTTCATATTTTATTTCTCTTTTTTTTTTTTTTTTTTTTTTTTTTAGATGGGGGCCAAGACTTTTCATAACTTGAGCTAGAGGTTTTTCTACTTATCCCAATAAGACAATTCACTTAAACACAAAGAGTCATTTCTTTTCCTTTTTCATTGCTCCCAAATCATAATCACAACTCTCACCTCCCACCTATAGCTAGACAATAGAGTGCCCAATCTAGCAAGAATGAAGATCAAGCATTGTCGTTCCCGATACTCTCAACATTATGCACATGTAAGACTTTCCGAAGAAGGCCTCACTCATCAAACAATGAAAGCTTAAAAGGAGGGAAAGGTTTTGGGAGTGGTCTACCACTAGAGTTTGTCAGAATAAGATTGGCATAAAGGATGTGACAACTCAGGTGTGTATAGCCATGACTCAGTACACAAGGGACCATGAGCAAGAAACATTAAGTTCGTTTAGTTCAAATAAGGTTGTAGTTGACTTCAAAGACTGAGTTTCAGCAATCAACAAGTTTCAGGAAGAGTCTTCAAGGCTCGAAGCATACAAGTATTTTTGAGAGGTGCATAAGCTATTCAGGTGCAAAGTAATGTTCTTTACAAGGCATTTCAAATCATTGCTCCCAATGCAAGTAAATGCAACCTATATGCTCTAGACTCTCCTAGAAATGCCAATGATGCAAACTTAATGAATTTTTTTATGCAAATATATATGTATAATGCAATGCATGAGACTCAAAATCATCAAAGCAAACGTGATCAAATACTTGGTACCTCCCCCAAACTTAAATGACACAGTCTCTGTGTTGTCAAGGAGAGAGAGATACCCAAAAAGAGAAAACTAATATGCAAAAACGAAATGGTATATACAAGGGAAAGTAGTGGGTTACCTTCTATGGAGAATGAGTAGAGGGAGATGCTCCCTCCTCGTCGTCCTCAGGTGGTAACTCTTCAAGGTGCTCATCAGCAAGAGTGCCCATCTCTTCAATGTAGAAGGCTTGCCCGAACACAGTTGGTTTCTTCATTTTCTCCTTGATGTCAAAGTGGAGAACATGCCCTTTACCCAAATGGAGATCAATCGTGCCCGCTTTCACCTTAACAATTGCTCCTGCTGTAGCTAAGAATGGCCTTCCAAGAATCAATGGGTCTTGAGCCTCCTCACCCATCTCAAGCACCACAAAATCTGTAGGTATCTCATATTTTCCAATCTTCACAGGTAGGTCCTCTAAGATGCCCACAGGGTACTTCACTGAACGATCAGCTAACACCAGAGAGAGTTTACACTTCTTGTACTGAGTGAATCCAAGCTTCTTTGCAACAGACAAAGGCATCACGCTGACACTAGCTCCCAAATCGCAGAGACATTTCTCAAATACCATAGGTCCAAGAGCACAAGGTAGTGTGAAGCATCCTGGATCCTCTAACTTCTCTGGAACATCAAGCCTTTGGATGATGGCACTGCACTCATGGGTAAGAATCATCATGCTTTCCATTTCCTTCTTCTTTGCAGCTACAACATCTTTCAGGAACTTGTTGTATTGAGGAATCAACATGAAAGCATCGATGATGGGCATTGCAACCTGAGCTTCACTCATTTGCTTGTCAAACAAAGCCTTGTACTTCTCTAGCAGCTGCCTCTTGAATCTACCAGGGAATGGTAGTTTGGGTTCATAGGGAGGAGGAACAAAAGAATTCTCACTTGCTGGAGCAAGAACTTCACCATCTTTCACTGTTTTCTTCGCTTCCCCAACCTTTCCTTTACCCTTGGCTTCCACAATCTTCTCCAAGATTTCATCATTGATTTTCTCATCAACAATCACCACTTCATCATCTAAGTTGATGGCCACCTCTTCACCTAGTTTCTCAGCATCCCTGGTGAGGGTTGTAGGAGGTAACTGCTTACCACTCCTAAGGGTGATAGCTTTGGCCTCCTTGGGGTTTTGGTCAGATTTTCCAGGTAGAGATCCTTGCTGGCGAGTCTGGTGAGTGTTCATGGAAGCAAACTGATTCTCTAAATTCTTGACTGTAGAAGCAAGATGTGAGAACTTGTTGTTGAGCTCATTGTAGCTCCCATCAATCTTGGAATGAAGGTTCTTCAACTCATAACCAACATGCTTCTCACTTCTAGTCTGAGACTCCAAGATTTGTTTCAGCAGGGTGTCAGTGCTGCTCTCTTGAGGAGCAGAGGAACCAGATGAGGGGTTTTGATGAGGTTGATAGCTGCCTTGCTGGTTGTTTCGAGGCGGATAACCACTCTGTTGGTTGTTGGGGTAGGATTTCTGTTGGTAGTTGTTGTACTGAAAGTTGGGCTCTTTTTTGTACCAGCTACCATTGTTGTTGATGAAACACAGGTCTTCCTGACCTTCCAAACCCTCAACCTCATGGACAACAGGTGGTGTATCTTGGCTTGGGTTACCAACAAAGTGCAGCTGCTCTTGTGTGGCTTTATCAGCAAGGAGGATGTCTATCTTATCCTGTAGAGCTTTCAACTCCTTCCTCGTCTGCTTATCATCTGTTCGACTGCTTCTGTCGTGGTCTCCACTGTAGACTGCATCACTCTTTACCATGTTGTCAACCAGCTCCTCTGCATCTTCCTCAGTTCTCCCCAAGAAGAACCCATTGCTAGCTGTATCCAGTCTGGCCCTGTACTTAGGAAGAGCACCACGGTAGAATGTGCTCAGCAAGCTCTCCTTAGAGAAACCATGGTGTGGGCATTGAGCTTGGTAGCCCTTGAATCTCTCCCAGGCTTCACTGAATCCTTCCAAGTTCTTCTGTTGGAAACTGGAGATCTCATTTCTCAGCTTAGCAGTTCTTGAGGATGAGAAGAATTTCTCCAAGAATGCTCTCTTGCACTCATCCCAAGTGGTGATAGAGTGGCTGGGTAGAGACTTCTCCCACTGACGTGCCTTATCCCCCAAAGAGAAAGGGAATAGCTTGAGCTTTAAGGCATCTTCGGACACACCATTGGTTTTTGACAACCCACAGTAGCTGTCGAACCTATCCAAGTGATCAAATGGGTCCTCCAGAGCCAAGCCATGATACTTGTTGTTCTCGATCACGTTGAGGAGTCCTGACTTGACCTCAAAGTTGTTGGCTGCCACAGCTGGTGCTCGGATTCCGAATCTGTGACCATGAATGTTGGGCCGGTCATAAGTACCAATGGGTCGAGCTGCCCGCGGTTGGTGTTCTGCCCCTTGCGGTGGATCTGCCATATCAATATCCAATCTCTGCAAGTGGGCTTGTTGTTCTTCTTCTCTTCTAGCTCTAGTACACTCCCTCTCGAAAGCTCTGATGTCTGCTACTATTGGAGCTAGGTTTGATGGACCTTTGCTCCTCAAGTTCATACACCTGAAAGTGAAAGGTAGGTGAAGAAGAAGAATCAGTAACAAAACAAAATTAAAATGACTTAGTCTCAAGCAAGTGACTAAATCTCAATGTTTAAATCTACTCAGAATTTGGCAACGGCGCCAATTTGATGTTAGGAGTTTTCAAGGCTCCTAAGACAAATGTTGTAGTATAGTGATTGTCGAACCAGTTCTGAGGGATATCAAAGCACTGAGAATGCAAGTACTCACTTAATCTAAGTGCAACCAATGATTTAGATGGGTTTTAAACTACTACTAATACTAGAAAGCAATAACAAATGATACTTTCTTGACTAAGGGAAAAGAGAACTCATGGGCATAGGGATTAGACCTTGGGTGATCAAGTATCGAACTAAGGATGGCAAATGATCAATCAAACTATCAACCTTAAGCCTAGACACAATTCTAAGCAAGCTCTATGTCTAGATAAATGCTCATTTGCTAACATATCTCAAACATCAAATGTCTTTGGTTGAATAATATGAAAGCAATCATTACTAACAAGTCTATTAGCTATCTTAGCACCTTTAACAACAAATGTCTTTGGCAAAGTATACTAAAAGCCTAGGAGAGTTGTCTCAGGCATTTCATCAAACACCTTTCGGGTGGGAAATGCCTATTGATCAACTTTTGAGTGGCCAACTCAGAAGATGCATTAGGAATACTCTACTAGCAAGGAACAAGAATGATCTACACTAAAACATCCTAGAACTAACCTAATCACCCTTAATCTCCCTAACCCATGAATTCAAAAGGTGATTACTCACTAATCTCCATGATTCCTCTTAAACCCATATTGGATTTCAGATTAATCATTCAGAGAAAATACAGATAATAGAATAGAAATCAACAGTAGAACATGTGATCAATGAATCAAAGAGATCCCCTTTTTCAAGGTTTTTGGTGGTTTTCTTCAGAACAAAGATAGATCTGCCTCTTGGTGGCTTACAGAGTATTAAAACATAGGTTTAGAAAATAAAAACGTGCATCATGAAATGACCAAAAGGCCCTTGAGAAATCATAAGTTCGAGCAGAAATAAGACGCGGAGCGACCTCCGCTCGTCGCTCCGAGTAGTCGCTCCACACTTCGGGAGCGACCTCGCTGTGTCGCTGCGAGAGGTCGCTCCGGACTCGTTCTCGCGTTCCCGAGTGATGAAAATGCGAGCGACCTCCGCTCGTCGCTCCGAGTAGTCGCTCCATGCTTCGGGAGCGACCTCGCTGTGTCGCTGCGAGAGGTCGCTCTGGCTCCATTGTGTTGTCGTCATGCGATAGAAATGCGAGCGACCTCGGGGTGTCACTCTGGCCAAGTCGCTCTGGGCTTCGGGAGCGACCTGGAGTGGTCGCTCTGATAGGTCGCTCCGGGTCAGTTTTCGGCTTCCACCGGGATGAAATGGCGAGCGACTTCTCCGCATCGCTCTGGTAAGGTCGCTCTGAAAAGGCAGGTCAGAGCGACTTGCTGGTGTCGCTCCGGGAAGTCGCTCCCAACGCTCTGCTCGTCCAATGATCATCTTTACACCTCTTTCGAGCTCCAAACACACCCAAATGTCTCTGAGAACTCCATGTGGTACTCCAATACCTGATAAAGACTTATGTATGCAAAATGCAACCTAAACATGGCTAAATCCTAGTCTATATGATCAAAATGCACATGGATGAATGGATAAGATAATGAAAATATACAAGATATCACTCGTCTCTCGGGAAGTAGCTTCTTCTTCAACTTGTTTTTTTTTTTTAAATAAATCTTCTTCTTCTTCTTCTTCAACTTGAAACACCACAGTTTCAAATACTTTCGTTGCTTCTTCTTATATCTCCTATAATCTGTCTTTGAAGACAGCCTATAAATCCCACCAGCAACACCTCACTACCCATAACCTGCAAGCACTTCTTTCCCGTTTGATAAGCTTGTGTTGTTCTTTCTCCTTGACAGAAGACAAACCATCCTCCATTCTTCACCCGTGTGTAAAGTTGATAAACTCACTCGCATGGTGAGTTGTTTTAAACTTGATTTTCCCGCTCTTCACCATCAACTCCACAGGTCTCAAGAAGATGGAATCTGAATCTCTCGAATGCTACAAAATTTGAGTCAGTGCTTCGGATCGTTTGTAGGATCTTCCTTCCTCTAATTCAATTTTTCATAAACTGAGTGTATTTATGGAAGAGTGGAGCAACTGCTGTGTCACATATTTATCTTCCACATAGAGTTGTTCCGGAAAAAAAAAAAAAACAGAAGAATCATAAGGGTTTAAAATATTTTTAACATCTTTCACTCTTTTGAGGCTTTACAAATACAAGTTACCTTCGTCTTGTTGCAGGGAATGAATCTTACAAATACAAGTTACCACCTCTTTTGAACCAACGTAGTATGAACTCGCTTAATTTTCTTACAGTCACTCTTTCAGACGATAACTAAGACACCTGATTTGACCGTCCATGACTACTCCCTACTCCTTGTCTACGTTGAAATTTCACAATAAAGTGAACTCAAAATTTTAAAACAATGGTCCCAGTAAGATTGGCACTAACGCAAGTAGTCCTCTCTCTCACGCTTTCTTTCTCAGTCCCAGGCTGCCATCAGTAGAAAAGTCAGCAAACACAATACTACACCACAGAAAAACTCATATAAGTCTTCTTTATACAGACAATTAAGACTACGTTTATTATTTTTATACCTCTCTTTCCAAAGAGAGAACAAAGAGCAAAGCAAAACTGGAACTATTCTTTTTCAACCAGTTATGGTGCTTCTTCTATTCAACACACGTCGTCGTTTCGTTATTGTTCTTCTACTTGTAACACTCTCTTGCTTCTCCTTTAGGCTCTGTTTCGGCCAAGACAGAATCACCTCCTTTACTACTCCAATCAAGGACACAGATACCCTTCTCTGCAAAAGTGGTGTTTTCAGGTTTGGTTTCTTCACTCCTGTAAATTCCACTACTCGGTTGCGTTACGTCGGGATTTGGTACGACAAGATTCCAAAACAAACTGTGGTTTGGGTGGCTAACAAAGACACTCCCATCAACGACGCTTCCGGTGTTGTTTCCATCTCCGACGACGGAAACCTCGTGATTACAGATGGTCGAAACCGCCTTCTATGGTCGACCAACGTCACAGTACCACCCGTGGCTCCAAATGCTACTTGGGTTCAGCTGATGGATACTGGGAACCTTGCGTTACAAGATAACCGAAACAACGGAGAGATTCTCTGGGAGAGTTTCAAGCATCCTTATAACTCTTTCTTGCCAACAATGTCTCTTGGGACCAACAAGAGAACCGGAGAGAATCTGAAGCTTACTTCTTGGAGAAGCTATCAAGATCCTTCAACAGGGAACTATACAGCTGGTCTTGCTCCTTTAACGTTTCCCGAGCTCACGTTTCCTGAGCTTCTGATTTGGAAGAACAATGTTCCAATCTGGCGTAGTGGACCGTGGAACGGCCAGGTTTTCATCGGTTTACCGGACGTGGATTCTCTTTTGTTTCTTGATGGGTTTAATCTTATCAATGATAAGCAAGGAACATTTTCAATGTCATTTGCTAATGATTCTTTCATGTATCACTTTAACTTGGATCCTGATGGAGTTATATATCAGAGAGATTGGAGTACTTCTTTGAGAGATTGGAGGATCGGTGCAATGTTTCCATCTACATATTGTGATGCATACGGTATATGTGGTCCATACGGAAGCTGCAGTTCCCGGGAAGATCCGCCTTGTGAATGTGTTAAAGGGTTTGTGCCGAGGAACAGCACAGAGTGGAAAGCAAGGAATTGGAGTAATGGATGTGTGAGAAAAGGTCAATTGCGGTGCGAGAGGCAGAGCAATGGAGGAGGAAAAGGAGATGTGTTTGTGAGACTTCAGAAGATGAAAGTACCAGTCAATGCGGTACAATCTGATGCTAATGAGCAAGATTGTCCTAAACAGTGTAAGGATAACTGTTCTTGCATTGCTTATGCTTTTGATCGGGGAATCGGATGCATGCTTTGGAGTGGTAACTTAGTTGATATGCAATCATCATTGAGAACTGGCATTGATCTTTATATTCGACTTCCGCATTCTGAACTCAGTGAGTGAAAACCCCTCTCGTATTCTCACTTGTTTCCTTCTTAGCTAGCCTTCAAATGTTTACAAACCGCACTGCACCACATTTAATAGTAACAAAAATCTCTACATATACATATGTGTATGTGTATGTGTTTTTGTTACCACTAAGACTAAACCGCAGTTGTTCTTCATATTTCCATTCGGACCCTTAATTGACTTATGTTTTCTCGTCAAACATGTAGAAACATATAGCAATCGAGCAGTTATCATCATTGCACCCGTGCTAGGCGTTGCGTTCCTTGCTGCTGTCTGCGTTCTTTTAGCATGCAGGAAATTCAAAAAACGTCCAGGTTAGAGTTCATTGATGATTTTAAAATCTCACACTGTTCCTTTTTACTATGATTTTGTTTGCTTTATTGCCTTACCAGATACAAGTGCAGAATTAATGTTTAAGAGAATGGAAGCACTCACAAGTGGTAATGAGACTGCTTCTAACCAAGTGAAGCTCAAGGAGCTTCCACTCTTTGAGTTTCAAGTGTTAGCCACAGCAACTGGTAGCTTCTCTCTAAGAAACAAGCTCGGACAAGGTGGATTTGGTCCTGTTTACAAGGTGAAAAACGGCATCAAACAAGAATCCGTTTTTGAAAAAAGTCTCAGACTAACTGATTGGTTTCTAAAACAGGGAAAATTGTCAGAAGGGCAAGAAATTGCAGTGAAGAGGCTCTCACAGGCATCAGGACAAGGACTTGAGGAGCTTATGAACGAAGTGGTTGTGATTTCCAAGTTGCAACATCGGAATCTAGTGAAGTTACTTGGCTGTTGCATTGAAGGTGTAGAAAGACTGTTAGTCTACGAATATATGCCTAATAAAAGCTTGGATGCCTATCTATTTGGTAAAACTTATCTCCTGTGTTTTACTTGGGTGACAGAAGAGAAAGGTAATGATTTTTGTTAGCTTTTTTCTTCAGACCCATTGAAGCAAAAGATTCTTGACTGGAAGACACGGTTCAACATAATGGAAGGGATTTGCAGAGGTCTCTTGTATCTTCACAGAGATTCAAGACTAAAGATCATACACAGAGATCTAAAAGTCAGCAACATTTTGTTAGATGACAACCTGAATCCCAAAATATCTGATTTCGGGCTTGCAAGAGTTTTTCGAGCAAATGAAGATGAAGCTAACACAAGAAGGGTTGTTGGAACATAGTAAGTATCCATTCCCATTATTACAAAAACACATATATTTTGAAAATCGGCTTTTATCATAACCAATATGAATGAAAAAAATTTGTTATTGCAGCGGCTATATGTCACCTGAATATGCAATGGAAGGTTTAATTTCAGAAAAATCAGACGTTTTTAGTTTGGGGGTTATATTTTTAGAGATCCTAAGTGGCAGAAAAAACTCTCACAAGGAAGAGACTAATCTAAACCTTTTAGCTTATGTAAGTGTGTATTAATAATACAGTGTTTAGTAGCTTTACTAGCTTTGAAACTTACATGTAGTTTGGTCCTTTTAACAGGCGTGGAAGCTGTGGAACGAAGGTGAGGCTGCTTCTCTAGCTGATCCAACCATCTTTGATAAGTCTTTCGAGAAAGAGATAACGAGATGTGTTCAGATTGGTTTGTTGTGTGCGCAAGAAACTGCAAACGATAGACCAAATGTTTCAACCGTGATATGGATGCTAACTACCGAAAACACGAACCTCCAAGAGCCGAAGCAGCGTGCGTTAATAGCAAGAAGAGGATCTTGTGACCAGGGTAGTCTCTCTATCAATGATTTGAGCCTCACAGCTGTAACAGGGCGTTAGCCTCACAAAGCCAACCTTGCATAATATGTAAGGTTTGGGAATCTGCTATGTTTGCAAATTTGTTATTCTGCGCATATTTAACACTAAAGATTAAATAAGAGATGTATTTCAGAACTTATGTTCATATTCACTGTTTAAAGATTTTGTACTATAATTACCTAGCATACTGGTTCCACAATTGTCACTCAAATCATTCCTGTCAAGCATTGCCACTTGCATAAACCAAAGTTTATTCATTTCGCTAGTAAATCGGATTAGAGCTTTGTCAAGCTGAGCTCTACATTTAGATTTATTACCAAGTCTATTTATTTGTTAACTGTGCTCATATCAAGTACAACACCATAGGTAGGAAACACACATAGAGGAATGTCTAGATTTGGGAAAACGATGTGACAGTCTTGAACCCGTGATTCTCCGGAAGGGAAGCGTTACCAGGTCGAATCGATATAATCGCCTCCAGACCTTTCACAGGAATTGATAAAACCGGTCAGTTTCTTTAAACAGAATCTCAAACCGGTTTTGAAGTAAAATAGGATTCATAGAGTTTTGTTTGTGTTTTTTTACCTGCAGCTTTTGCAGCTGTAGCTTCTTGATAAACATCTGTCACAAAAAGAATCTCTGAAGGATCTTCCACTCCCAATGTCTCTGTAATCTCCTTGTAACTCTTGTTTTCTTTCTTGTTTCTGCATCCAAGAAGCGTATGAGATGTCATGTGCAAGCGGCTGGATCATATACCCTAGTGAAATAAAAGTGCCACATCTTTTGTTATACCCGATTGTGGTGTCGAAAAAGCCAGATAAATACTTCCTCAAATCTCCATAGTTTGTGTTCCCAAAGAGAAGCCTTTGCGCTAATCGACTACCACTTGAATATATGTAAACCTATTCACAATCAAAACATTAGACCTGCAACAACAAAAAAAAAAAACGACATTTCTCTAAGAACTTAACTACATGAACAGACCTTAATTCCAGAAGAATGCCATTTCTCTAAAGCCTCTGCTACATCCTCGAACACAACAGACTTCAGTTCATTACATTCAAAACCCGTTCTCCATATGTGACCCTACATTACAAAGATTCATGTACTCATATCACATACATTATCAAAATCAACAAAAGGCGGAAACTTATTTTGTTCTCTCACTTGCAATTCCTTTAAAGCAGTGATCTTTCTATCTGCTTTGATCATTGCCTCTACATTAGAGACCACAGCAGCAATGACCTTGTCTTTTCCTTCATCAGCATGTGGTATAGGAACAGCACCGGCTAAACCCTGTCTTAAGTCATCTTCAACCTGCAACAAAATACCAGAGATGATGAGCCTTAGTCACTTGGAAACAATAAAGAAAAGTTTGTAGAGGATAATAATTCGTTTTTTTTTTTACCTGAGACCGCAGCAACTTGATATCCTCTTGTGTTTCTGCTGTGTCGTACGTCAGATTCAAATGCTTTCCAACGTTTTCACGAGCATAGGGAAAGAGAACGTCTGTGACGAATGTTATGGGAGTAGTTGTTCCTTCAATGTCGAGAACAATGCATCGTTGTTGCAACCAAATACAGTATAACTAAAATCAACACTTCTACAAGATGACAAGAGAGAGATCATTGAGTTTATACCCGAGGCGGTTCTGTTTGGTTTTGTGAATCCTTGACTCCGGATTTTACAGATAGTTTTGTGGAAATGTGGTTCTGTGAGTGTACATGTCTTTGAATAGGCCCGTGGTCTGGTGTAGCAGCATCCAGACCCAGTTGATGAAGCTTAATGGCAGCATCGAACAGATAATGGTAACATTCAGCCTGGAAGCGAGAATCGAAAGTTTATATGAACAAAACGATATAGAACTTAGTGTGTGAAGCGATCTGCACACACCTGTGTCTTAGCATGGATCCAAGAATCACCCCAAATGTAAATTCCGTGATTGCGTACCAACACTGCGGTTGCTTTTGGATAGGCTTCTATCTGAAAATGGGAGCCATATTTGTCAAAAGACTAACGAAAACCATTCTTTGATTGCATATGATCAATTCAAGTTTCCTTGGGTATTATATATACACATACAGCTTTGGTGAGTGAATCTGTGAGTTCGTTCTCATAAGCTGTGTTCTCTATGATTGGGACAACAAGTTCGTCATAGTATCCGTGACCTTGAATCCCTTTTATCATCTCCATGTGAGTAATCTGCAGTATGTCAAATATGAAGAAACATTAAGTACTAAAGTTTACACTGGTATTTATGGGCTTTTGACATTCAGGCTTACACGAAATTCTTTGGCTTGTGGATTAAGCATTGTCACAAGACAAGATTCCATGCCATGGCTATGAATAACAGCTCCAGCATTTCGCATCTCATATGCCTGCACCACAACGTTAAATAGTACCTCATAAGAGTTCATCACCATTCACCAGGCGTTAGAAACTATAACAAAGTCAGTGCTATGCATCTTAGTATCAGTCATCTACTGTTACTACTAGAGATTAGAGATAAAATGAAATGTAATATCTTACAAACAGAGCAAGACAATTTGGTAGGGAAAAAAATTGAGATACTAAACTATGCAAGTCTGGTTAAAAATTGAACTTTACTTGCTTGAAAACTGCAAAAAGCACTAATGCAGACCACGTATAGCTTGTTGAAACATAAATGCAAATCAAATGTAAGTTTACATATTACAAGTAATGATCCCTCAATCGCACTGTTCAACTGAACGCAAGAAAACAATGTTTAGATTTGGTTTTTTAATAAGGAGAAAAAAATTACAACAAAACATCCCTTTTTCAAGATTGTCAACAATACAACTCTACACTTGACTGAGCCCATTGTTCTTATTCTAACACTTGAATGAATCTATTTCTACCAAGGCAACGGAGTGAAGGTTCTATGGGTCGAAGAAACCCACTGAGACATCCAACGAGTGGACTATTACTCAGATTGAACAAGTGTTACCTTGTAACCGAGTTTTCGCAAGCGTTTCCCCAAAGAAAGCCGCCTGTTCTGCACTTAGTTTTTTTGGATTGCAATCCAACAGTCGTTAGCAATCAACGTATTTTCCATTCTAAATGAGAGGAAGGGCATTAGATCTTAAACTATTTGGGTCCATGATGAACCATGTGCTCTAGAAACAGTTTAACTTGAAAAATGTAAATGCTGCGAAAAACTTCAAAGAGAATCTCTAAGTATTGCTAAAGAAAATCGAGAAAGAAAACACACAAAAAAAAAAAAAAAAGCAAATTCAGCAAAGAAACTACCATACAACTAAGTAGAAGTACCCATTACAATTTGGCAATATCAAAATAGACCACAGGTAGTTTCAGAGAAAAACACAAACAGAAAATCAGTTTCACTATCTTGTAAGGTGAGACAAAACCAGAATACCTTCATGAAAAGAGGAGCACAATCAGTACACTTGGGAGGCTTGTTAGGGTAAGGCTTTGGAGAAGGTGCAGATATGATGGATCCATTAGGAGATAAGATATACATATCCTCAGGTTGCATCCTCTCCTTTTGAACACCTTCAACACACAGCCACAAAGCCGTGAAACCAAATAAAACTCAATAAACACATTGGCAAAAGTTTGCATTTTTTTAAGTTGCTAATGCTTCTAAACATTAAAAGACAAAACAATAGTGCACAGAAAGTGATTGTACGAGCATAGATACACAAGATGATGTCTAGAAACCACATGTCTAGGAACTACAAACCTCACTTGAAGACAAGGAAGTCCGACAAGCATTATTCAGACAGCAAAGCACACTAGAGGAAAGACACATACATACAATACAAGTACTTACAAGAAACCCATCATTAGTTCAAACAGCGAAGAACTTTCCAATCAAAATCGAAATCAGGGAGAAAGAAAGAGAGAAACCTGAAGGAGACATGATGATGAGTTGGTCGGGTTTAGGGATAGAAGCATCGTGAACCTTCATGGTGATGCTACCGCCTGTTCCAGATACCCAACCTTGAGTGTAGAAATGACGGCAGAGCTCAGTCACCAGCGAGCTCGTCTCCTTCACCTCTTTACCCTCCAGATACGCCTGCGGAAAACCGATCGTCGCCGCCATTGATTGCCGGAGCGAGGTACAGTGAATGATTAGCAAGAGAGAGAGAGAGAGAGAGAGAAATTGAAAGGTTGGAGCTTTTGAGGGGAGGCTGGTTTTACTTATCTCGCGACCATTCTCCTTGGGCTGCTTTTCACAGAATATGATTCCTTTTTTAATATTTTCTTTAGAAAAAAAGACCCAAACTTACGTCAAGTTTGCATTTTTAAGCACATCATTTTTCTTAGCATTTTTCACGCTCTCAGATTCAATAGTTTGCTAATCCAAAATTTTACTGCGGGTGCACAGGTGTCAGTGAAAATTCTGTATTGTCAAAGGGTATGTTGAGAAAAGTAACTGCAAGAAGACCCGAGAATGTATCAAAAAGGTAGTATTTGGTAAAACCGAAAATATTCTCGCTAAGCTTTTGTGGATTATGAAAGCTTTTTACAAAATCAGGAAAACTCAACAAACACGTTCTAGTGTTGGAATTGTATGGTGGGAGAAGTGCAGATCATCGGCACAAATAGTTTTCCTACGATGCATTCACCATTCTAACAATTTATGGTTTTACATTGCAAATAACAGGATATCTCCACGCAATTCAATTTTTTTGTTTTTTTCTAGAAAAAGTAGAAGATATGCATGCAGATTTCAGCCGCTATATATTGGACGTTGTTTACGAGAAATCTGCAAATATTTAATTTTCAATATATTTACTAGATTTGGACCCGCACAACCATGCGGGTATTAATTTTCATGTTTATATATATATTTTACATAATTAGAATATATTTTTTAAGTTACTTATATATCTAAATGTTTATATATAATTATTTTAAATATAACAATTTGATAGTTTTGATGTTGTAAGTTAATTTATTATTTCAAATCATCACATATATTTGGTACTTTTTATTATATATATTTTAAAATTATTTTTTATTCAATTATTATGATGCTGATCCGTAATTCAAAGCGCTAGATTTCTTTTATCAATATTTTTTATGTTTATTCATTTAAGATAATAACTATATATATATATATATATATAAGTTTAAGATAAGTTAATTTTATACATGAATTATCTAATTTACTAATGTTAACCCGTTCTATCAACATATTATATTTCTAGCATAAATTTTTAATGTTTGTGAAAATAAAATATATTAATTTATCAGTTTAAAATAATTTTATCATATTTAGTTAAATACAATATTTTATTTTAAAATGATAGATATAACTATAAAATAGTAAAATTTGATATATTTTTTTTCATTTTATAAAAGATAACTATATATATATATAATGTATAATAACATTAATTTCATTACTAATTACAAAATTAGTGAAAATATTTATATACAATTTTTGATAATTAAGATATTGTTATAATGTTTTTCAACACATTTGTTAAAAAATTAAATATATATATTTATATTTTAAATTAAAAGATATCAAATTATATTATGATTTAAGTAGTTAAAAGATTATATATTAGCATTAAGGAAATACATTTAATACAAATTTTAAATGATGATCCAAATAAAAATATCACACATGAGTCAAGGTGAGTTTGTTAATCAATTCGGGGTTTTAGGAGTCGATATTATATTAGGAATGATATATTATTAATCCATATTATTAGTAATAAATGAATGATAACTGATTTCTTGTGAGGGTCCATTTTTTTAAAAAAAAATCACACATGAATCAAAGTTGTGACTTCTGTTTTAATATATACTAGGTGATCATCCGCGCCCTGCGCGGAGTGAATTTATTTAATAGAATTTATAACTTTCAATCTTATATATTTGAAATGTAAAAGTCATTATAACAAATATATACATGTTATATAATTATAGATGTAACGTTTGATATAGATATCAATATATAAATTATGTTTGGGCTTTTCCATTTGATGAGGTGTTGGAATTGAAAGAAATGAGTTTGTTTACTAATACTTTAAGACTTATTCTTGGGTTCACCCCTATGGTGAACATCTAGGTTCACCAACCAATAAGATTTCATTATTTCAAATTCGATATTTTTTATAAAAGGAAACAAAATATTGTCAAGTTATATTATGTTTTTAAAATAAAAAAATAAAAATAAAAAAATAAATAAAAATAATAATTAAAAAAAAAATTAACATCGTCAGGAAAAAAACTAAACTCTAAATCCTAATCCCTAAACCCTAAATCCTAAAACCTAAACCCTTGGGTAAATTCTAAACCCTTAGATAAATAATAAACTCTAAACCGAAAACACTAAACAGTAATACACTCAAGAGTTTAGGGTTTAGGATTTAGGATTTAGGATTTAGGATTTTAGTGTTTAGTATTTTTGATTTAGAGTTTATTAGTTATCCAAGAGTTTAGGGTTTACCCAAGGGTTTAGGGTTTCGTATTTAAGGTTTAGAGATTACGATTTAGGGTTTAGTATTTTGCTAACGACGTAAAAAATATAATATAACTTGACAATATTTTGTTTCTTTTTTTAAAAGATATCAAATTTGAAATAATGAAATTCTATTAGTTGTTGAACTTATAGGTTCATCCTAGGAGGTGAATCCAAGAATAACTCATACTTTTATACCTAATAGTTTTACTAAAAAAATTCTGACTCTTTCAAAAAAAACCATAATTGTCTACGGATAAAAGTAATCTGATAATCATCCTTTGCTTGCAGATCTTCTATATATTGAATATCATTTACAGCAACCAAATCTCCAGAAAGGTCCTGTAGAAACATGGAACAGTGGTTTATCATGATTAGTTCGACTATAGATGATAATATGACAACTAAAGCATAAAAACGATTGCATCAGAAAATTTTAAATAAATCGCTAAATTAGTGGTACATATCACATTAATATTTTCCTTAACATACATTATAATCAATGGTCATATATGTATATATCATAATATCGCTATATTGAGTCAAAGATACACAAATTATTTTCGCTAAATTAGTGATACATATTACATAAATACTTTCCTTAACACACACTATAATCACTACACGAGTCACATATATGTATATAGAATAATGTCGCTATAATAAATATATGGCTATAAGTAAGAACATTGCATATATAGTTACCTTTTACACACCTGTGGATGCAACATATAAATAGATGGCAATGGTTGTTCAAAAAAACAAAAAAATAGATGGCAATAAAAATTTATAAGATTACAATTTTTTTTTGAATTTAACTTCGACACTACTCCAAGTTGGTACATACTAATGAGACCCAAATAATATTTCAGGTTTTTAAGATTATTAAAAATTGTCTAAATTGCGTTAATTAGACTAAATGTCTATCTGGTCTCTTTTAACTACATTAAGCATATTAATCAAAGACAACAACAGTTTTGATATAGTAAGCGTATTGGTTCATATTTGATAACATAACTGTTGAGTATATAGTAAACCTTATTCTTATTTTTTTAGTAACAGATAATTTTTTTTGTATTTGGTTCCTTTGTCTTTCACGTAACTTTAGAGTATATGCTAATGTTATATATTATTAATAACAGTGATTGTTAACAAGATAATTTTTTCACGATATTACCAAAACTGTTGTATATATTATTTTACACGTTTTTTGTAGTTGTCATCCTCATATGGATTTTTTATTGTGTTAGTGAATGAGTAAGTTTTGGTCATTGAAATTGAAATGTCGAGTTTTTAACATAGTGTAATTTACATTATATAATATAAATTTGTTTATTTCAATGTACATGATGAATACGTTTTCAAAATTTAATATATGGCTCAACGACTATTTTAGAACACAGTTGTTATACCATAGATGAATCTACATAAAATTCTAGATTTGGTTAAGACAAATAAATTAGTTATTTCAGGTTTAGCTAATGGATGTCAGATAGAATAATTTCGGTTCTATACGAAACATATAGTATAATTTTGCCTATTTATAATGAGTAACTAGGTAGTAACCCGCGCTTTGCGCGGGATTAGATATCTAAAAATATGTTGATTGTATATATTATGATTATGTATATATAAGGTGTAGCTTTAGTAAACGGTGCAAAAAATATAAAGGTATGATTCAGTTAACTATGATGTTACGACTATGTGAGTATACGTGAGTAATATCATTAACCCGAAGTTTATGAGTCGGGTATAGTCTGACTTGATGTTGATATAGATGTTAACTACTTGGCAACCAATGTGATTATACATGTTTTTTTTTGATAAACTGAAGTCTAGAACTCGTCTTTATGTTAATAAACTATGAAACTATAGGTCAAAACATCGAAATTTGTTTATTTTCGTAGATTAATCTAAATGCAAAACGAAACCATAACAATATGGAATAAATTAATAATAGTGTTCCTGATTTATAAAAAACAATAAAATATCATAAAAGCAATTGAAGGTTATTCGACCTTCAAAAAACATAATCTCCTATATATTAAAGGAGAAACACTTAAAATTTTTTCCTTAAAAATCTAATCTGATGTGGTTTCATGAGAGGCCTCTATTTACAAAAATGCATACTGAATTATTTTAAAAAGATTTTTAACCTTTGCGCTTTATTGACATAGTTTGCAAGTAACACATTTGTAATTTATTTCAAGTATGTATATACTGAATTATTTCTGATTATTTTATACAACTTATCCCATGATCGCTACCATTATGAAAGACCTCTAACATGATGTTCAGACGACATACATTTATGAAAAAAACATCTTGTAAGACCGTGCATACCTTTATATACCGCCATATTACTGTTATATTGTTTGTAAACCGAGATGCAAGATCACACCCTGAATGACAATGTGTAGCATCATTGAAGAAAATAGTATTGAAATTTAAATCGAATATGAATAATAGAAAGATATATGTTAATAGGAAACGACAGAGAATAGAGAGGTCAACAGCTACTTATAACTTAATTTAGATTATCCCCTATAGATTAAAGATGGCATGGAATGGGTAAATGTAAACATAATAAAAATAGAGGCTTTATATTAAATAAAATATTCCAAAACACAATAGAAAAACCAAAACCGATAATTAAAATGTCAAAAACCAAAAATGAAAACTCAAACATAAGAGTAAAAAAAATGGGGAAAAGCCTCTAAAAAACATGTCTTCCTGGTGAAACTCATTAGCCACTTTTTCAGTCTTTTCCTTCTTGATTCGAGTAGTACATGGAGTCCTTGTAACCGAATTTTGATCGACTGCTTCTTCCAAGTTAACAATAGTCGTCCCTCTGCGTTTGGCTGGAGTAAGATCAGTTCGTTCAACTTCTTCAGAAGACTCAGCAGATAGGATGAGGGAACCCTGTAAGAAAAACCAAATAAGTTATATAACTAATAGATAAAATCATTCTAGACATGGAGTATGGAGTAATTAAAACTAAAAAAACAAAAACCTCTGGTGCATCGGAGAGTACGGTATTGTCGCCTGTATAGGTTAGATTTGGTAGCTGGCAATTATATAAGGGCACACATTAAGCAAACTACTGCGAAACGGTATAAGTATAATTAAATGCAAAACTCAAATGGATACCTTTGGGTAGACCTTTGTATCAAACTCACTAATTATCTCATCATTGGTGATAATCTTAGTGACCTTGTAAGTGTCATGGCTATAGAGAAAGTTTTCTCTTTCAATACCAACCTTGAACAAATAAGTCTTTCCAACCAAATTCTTAAGAGCAAGGGGTATAGCAGCCGGTTCCTCAAGCTATTATACTATAAATTGCATCTATTATAAGCTTAAGAACTATATAACCATATAAAATAATATAGATATTAGATATTATTATAATTGATATTATTGGGAGCTGCGACCAGTGCCCGCCCATCAAGGTGCATTCACGCCCATCAAGAAAATAGATATTTAGTCATTCACGCCCATCAAGAATATCACGGTAGTTTGCAGGATCAAACCCGGAAACCTCAGCAGGAAAATCGCAATCTCTTACACGTGTGGTTTCAAGGAAAGAGATCGTGTATTGATGGTTAGTAGTTCGGTATGAACCACATGACTGTCCCACTGAGAAGTTGATGAATATCTTTGAACTACCTTCGGACAGCTGCGGATCAAATTGATTAACCAAATCTTTCTTCACAGACGCATGAATCTTCACGCCCTGGAAAAAACATTGGCAGTAAAATGCTTCTTTCAATTTCGTTTGATAGAAAAACATAGGTTTATATGATAAGAGAAAAAATATTAAGAAACTAACGTTACAGTCGACCACAACCATCTCAATTGTCAAGCCTCCTGCAGCGGAGTACTGCTTCCAAAGTTGAATGATCCTGACCCTGATCTTCCACATTGTTTTGAAAGGTTTGAGGTCAGTCACATTGCTGAAAGAAGCCATAAGTTTTAATATGCAAACGGTATAAAGAAGAATTCAAGTCCATAACCTTGTCAAAATTGTCAACCATCTTGAACTCGAACGTACTTTAGGTTATTTTATTGGGATGGAGAGTAATAGAGGCGAGGCTTAATATATATTTACAATCGTATTAACATTAGGTTAGAATATTTCACCTCTGTAACTAAGGAAATAACCTAGTTATGGCAAACCAAAATCTCCTTAATATAATACGACTCAAAATATACTTGCAGACCAAGCATAATAACCAACTTTCTATAAAACTTATGTCTGTTAGATTTAACTAATAATCAAAATAGACATGTTACATAAATCAATTTCAAACAAATATTCCTTAGTTTATTTATATTTTGAAAAAAACGAAAATGAGCTATATACTCATACGCCATATACTTCACAGGTTGGTTTACTTGTGTATGACACATTTAAAAAGAACTCCATTGCATGTCACTGCCACAAAGTAACTTTCACCACTATCCAATATCATGCAGAGATATTCCCTTGGTAATGTTGTAAGCATGCTAAAAGCGACACTTCCCCAACAGAAAGAAAACAAAACTTGTTTGCATGAGGCTCCTTTTTTGACCGCTTTTTTCACCTCTTATTCCTTTTGATGATCTATTTAAGCATTCCTCCTAGAACTGCTTGCACTCTCACAAAGTCCATATGCCCACCGAGTGAGATACTAAAGTAAGAGACATACAAATAACTTTGCGGTTAACAAAGAGATCCCATTTACGATGGTCTCAGAAAAATCGGTCAACAACTACAAAACCGCGCCACACAACGTTGATCCAAATTCCTATGACGACGACCAAGGCGCAGATCAAAATTCCTATTTCAGAAACCTCAGCCTTAGCTATTTTGCTGCGGAGCCCCTCCGCATGTTGCGTGACCACCACAAGAGTTAGTATGCACTGGTGATATTTGCGTGGTAATTAACGAAAACGTTTGTTTCGAAAGTTCATATTTGTGTGGTCTGTCTATGTGTTATAAACCTAAGCATAGTTCGAAACTTGCAGAAGTCAAACAAAGACGTCTCAAGAACCCTATATATAAGAGTCATTATCGCATTTTTAACACATACAAACCAAGAAAAGAGCCTAACCAATATCAAATGCTATTTCTTGTTTATCTTGTTTTTTTATATTTCATTCAAAGAGAAGAAAATATCTTACTATGATAAGGAGATAATTAGTGGTTCTAATAATCTTAGTTGTTATTTTCGTCGTTGTCTTGGACGTTATGCAAGTTGAAGCCACGATGTATTTCCCGGTGGCCGTCGATGAGCTGTCGATGAGCTCTGGTTCTGCTATTGCAGGTGCTACAAAGAGGTCCGGTAAGAATGGTTGCACCCAGAGCCGGGCCTAGAATTTTTAAGGCTAGAAGCCCAAAAAAAAAAAGTGGCCGAAAATAAAATAATGTAGGTAGGGGGATTTGAACTCTGGTTCGGAGTTAATGAACTGTGGCTATTGAACCACTACACTAAAGACACACTTATTGGAATTTGTGGCCGGTTATATTAATATTATTTGGCGACCGGAAGCCCATGCTTCTTTAGCTTGGGCCCAGGGCCGGCTCTGGTTGCACCCATATTCTTTGCGGCGGTTCAGGAAGGTGCCGCCACGGCTAAGCTGCCACGACAAACTTCTTCATGCTTTGGCAGAGAGCTAATTTGATATGCCTCTTACGTAGTCTTCCAAAACCAACACATCACGTACGCTTGTAAAATTGAAGAACCAACATAAAGTGGAGAAGAAAATTTGGTGTGTTACGTGAATGTTAATTTTGAGAAAGGCAAGAATAATTAAGGTAAGTTTTTTTTTGCATTTAATTAAAGCTTGCGTTTTTTAACAAACGCTCTCCAAGTGACACATATGCATTTTTGTAAATAGAGGTCTCTCGTGAAGCCACGTCAGATTAGACTTTTAAGGAAAAAAATTTAAGTGCTTCTCCTTTAATATATAGGGGATGGCATTACATGTAATTGATCTAGGCAAGGGAGGACTTTTAATGTAAGGTTGTGAGAAGAGTCCTAGTGATGACACCTAAGTAATGGTATTTTGGTTAATCAGGGTAAGGTTATTTAATAAGAGTGCTCTTCAAATAATATAAAAGGGATAAGATTTATTTTTTATAACTACAATATTTTCATTTTATTTTGCTTACAATTTTAACAATATAAAAACTATCATTGACTATATACTTCACTTTCTATTTTCGTCATATTATTTTTCATTTATTTAAATTATTATATTTTTATAATATGTGTTTAATTATGATATGTATTATGAAAAATATAGTAATATAATTTAAATATATATACTAGTGGAAGATATATATATATATATATATATATATATATATATATATATTTTTTTATTAAATTTAATGTTTTCATATTTTGATTTCAAAATTACAGTAACATGGTTTTAGTGCAAGATTTAGTGTTGTTTATGTATTACATTTCTATAGTATGTGTTTCGATATATTTTATTGCCGCAATTTATACTGTGGAAGTTTAAAAAGTCATATTTGAGAATTTTTCCCTAGTTTATATATATGGAAACAAGTAATAGTGAGTTTAAATGATCAAGATTTAAGACACATTAACTGAGAGAATGGACTCCCCACACGTGTGGATGTTATCGTCCAGTTTGGACATGAAAATTTGAGTTTGGGTTAATTTGTGGAATTTCAAAGAAAAAAACAAAAATAGAAAAAGTAACCATAAGAAAAAAGAATGCCAATAAGGTTCACTTTCAAACCGTTTTCTTTTCGCATGCGCGTTGGGGTGAAACGTAGTGGTCTACTCTGGATTTGAGCTTCTGATCTTCTTTTGATTGACTTAATTTGGAGAATCGAAAGGTTCATGGTTCGTTGGGGTTGGCGGTGGTCTTGGGATAGGTGGTCAGGGTCTGGACTCTGGAGTCGGTGATGCACAATGGTCACTTCTGATCTTGAATTTCTCATATTTGCAGTCCTACATTCACGTCTTATGTCTATATGTTTTACATTTTGGTCTAGGATAGATGGTGGTTTGAATTCGTGATGAGCTTGGGTTCGATGGTATGTTTGGTATTGGTTCGGGTCTTGTATCCGGTTAGCGTTGGAGGTATTGGTTGGTTCAAATATGTGGTTATGTGTATGTCTGAATCATTTCAGCTATTTGCAGCTCCGTCGCTCTAATGGATTCAAGTTCGTACTCCATCTTTATCTTATTGTTTAGTGGGTATGTTTGATTGCTATGGGATTACTCTTAAGTCTTTTTTCTCATTTCAGTAAATGTGGAGAGTCTTTGCTTTGGTTGGTGACAAGAGTGTGTATTTCAGTTCTCATATGAAGATCCAATTTTTTTTTATTTGTGTTACGCTATGAGTGGATCCAATGGAAGTACATGTCTAAGGTTGTGCAAGCTTCGAGGTCTCTGCCGAATTGGTTCTTTGGTTCTTTGGATAGGAAGTTTCTTCAAATCAACAAACAAACTTCTCTAATTTGTTTATATCCGCAGCTTGAAGATTGGATTACTCTACCCCATGGTTTCTATCATCATGACATCTACTACATCTCTTTTAACAAGTAATTAGGTTTAACTTCTAGTTTCTCATTTCATCACATCCTTGTAGTTTGTTATTCTGGCTCTGGAAGGAATGTGATCGTTGCCGGCTTATAGCTCTGGAAAGAATGGAATCCATATGGGCTTATGTAAAACTTTATGTTAATATAATCCAATAAGTGACAAAAAAACATTATAATGAGCTAAAAACTTGGGAAAGTATCCATCATAATGGAAACAATTTGGTATCTGTTGTAAACTTAAGGATTTAGAATCTGTAGGTTCTTGTTATTATTAATCAATCATAAAGTGTCTTTATATATGGGAGTTACAAAGAAATAAAATGAAAGAATACAAATATGGAAATTGTACAAATATAAGGAAAAGAAAACTAGGGTTTCCCCTTCTCTAAGCCGTCTCTCTCTCTCTCTCTCTCTCTCTCTCTCTCTCCTGCGGCCGCCTCTCTCTCTCTAGGTATTGGGCCGGTTATGGACCGGGCCGGTTATGGAGACATCCACAATATGATTTATAACACTCCCCGTTGGATGCCATAACCATACAGGGATTGTAATACGCTTTGGATGTTGCCTCATTAAAACCTTACCAGGAAAACCCAATGGGACAAAACCATGGTGAAGGAAAAAGAGTACAACACGTATATTCCCCCTGTTCTGATCATCACTGAAGATCTTTCAGTCTACGCATCCCAATCTGATGCGTGAGCTTCTTGAATGTAGAAGTCGGAAGTGACTTGGTGAATAGGTCAGCTGAGTTGTCGCTGGAACGTACTTGAACCACTTGGACCTCTCCAGCCTTTTGCAACTCGTGGGTAAAGAAGAACTTGGGCAAAATATGTTTTGTTCTATCTCCTTTGATGTAGCCATCTTTGAGCTGAGCAATGCATGCTGCATTGTCTTCATACATCACGGTCGGGGCATCTATTCCCTCGGCCATCCCACAATCTGATCGGATATGTTGGGTCATCGACCTCAACCAGACACATTCGCGGCTGGCCTCATGTATGGCCAATATTTCCGAATGGTTCGAAGATGTGGCCGCGATCGTCTGCTTCATGGAACGCCATGATATGGTCGTACCTCCATGTGTAAAGACATAACCTGTTTGTGATCGAGCATGATGTGGATCTGATAGATAGCCTGCATCAGTAAAACCAACTAAACCATCTTTGTTATGGTTAGTATAAAATAGACCCAAGTCTTTCGTTCCTTGTAGGTAACGAAGAACATGTTTAATCCCGTTCCAGTGCCTTTGGGTCGGACAAGAGCTAAACCTAGATAGTAGGTTCACGGCAAAACTTATATCAGGCCGTGTGTGAGTTGCCAAGTACATTAAAGCTCCTATGGCACTAAGATATGACACTTCGGGACCTAGGACTTCTTCATCGTCCATCTTGGGACGAAATGGATCAGTGTCCAGGCCGAGAGACCTCACGACCATGGGACTGGACAGAGGATGGCAATCGGCCATATTGAACCTCTTGAGTACCTTTTCTGTATATGCCATCTGATGCACAAGGATACCATCATTTATGTACTCAAGTTGTAATCCCAAACAGAATTTCGTTTTCCCGAGATCTTTCATCTCAAATTCTTTCTTAAGGTATTCAACTGTTTGGGAAATCTCTCTAGAGGTTCCTAGGATATTCAGATCATCAACATATACTGTCATGATCACGAGTCCTTTGTTTTCGAATTTCTTTATGAAAATGCATGGACTGATCGGATCATTTCTATATCCTTCTTTCACTAGGTACTCACTCATTCGATTGTACTACATCCGACCGGATTGTTTCAGTCCATAAAGAGATTTATTCAACTTAATACAATGTTGTTCTCGAGAACTCTCTTTGCTTTTCAATTCGATACCTGGAACTTTCATTTAAATTTCATTATCCAGTGGACCATATAAATATGCGGTTACTACATCCATTAACCGTAGGTTTAAGTTTTCTCTTATGGCCAGACTTATCAGGAATCTGAAAGTTGTTGCATCCACCATAGGGGAATATGTTTCCTCATAATCGATTTCTGGTCTCTGTGAGAATCCTTGTGCAACGAGCCGGGCTTTATACCTCACGACTTCACCATTTTCATTTATTTTCCTCACAAAGACCCATTTGTATCCAACTGGTTTTACATCAAATGGTGTTCAGATTATAGGGCCGAAAACACCTCTCTTCTTTAAAGAGTTTAACTTCACGTTTATAGCTTCTTTCCATTTGATCCAATCTAATCGTTGAGTGCACTCATAAATAGACGTGGGTTCATGATCCTCGTTTAAATCCATAAGTTCAAGTGCTACCTTGTATGCAAATATATCATCGATGTCGACATCCTTTCGGTTCCATTGTATCCCAGACAAGACATAGTTTATTGAGATCTCATTGTTATCAGGAACTTCAGTACCATGAATCTTGGCGTCCCAAGAATCATTGTTTGGTACATCAGAGCCGGCCACATCAAGGGCATCAGGGTCGACCACGGCCGTGTCACGGGGTTTCGGATCGGCCGCGGCCGTGTCTCGGATATCATGTCCCTCGGTTTCCATTTCAGCACCTTTCTTTGTTTTCCGAGGGTTCTTATCTTTGGAAACTATTGGTCTACCACGTTTCAAACGTTGTCTAGACTCTGTAGAAACTTGATTTTGTCCTTCTTGAACATCAATTCTTATTGGTGCATTAGCAGCTGGTATATATGACTTAGTCACTCTATTCGGATCAGCAAAGGAATCTGGGAATTGATTAGCTAGCTTTTGTAAATGTAGGATCTTTTGAACTTCTAGATCACATTCTTGAGTTCGAGGATCTTGCCAAGATATGGATGTTTGATTCCATGATATTTCTTTTACCGTTTTACTGCTATCTCCCCCTAATGTTGGAAGTTCGGATTCATTGAAATGAAAATCCGCATCTCTGGCCTTAAACAAATCACCCGTAGTTGGCTCGAGATACTTTAAAATCGTGGGGGAATCAAATCCAACATATATCCCCATCCTCCTTTGAGGTCCCATCTTTGTTCTCTGTGGTGGAGCAATTGGAACATAAACGGCACAGCCGAATGTCTTAAGATGGGAAATGTCTGGCTCATGACCCGTAAGCAATTGTGATGGGGAATATTTGTGTTCACTAGATGGCCTGATGCGTATGAGCTCGACCGCGTGAAGGACGGCGTGTCCCCACGCTGAGACCGGAAGTTTCGACCTCATGAGTAATGGTCGAGCTATGAGCTGTATGCGTTAAAATGATTCGGCCAAGCCGTTCTGAGTTACCCCCATGGACATACAGTAATCATTAAACGCTTGGGAAGTGAACTCACAAGCATTGTCAAGACATATAGTGTTTAAAGGAAAATCTGGAAAATGAGTTCGTAATCGAATTATCTGAGCAAGCAATCTAGCAAATGCCAGGTTGCGGGTCGACAGGAGACAGACATGCGACCATCTAGTGGACGCATCAATAAGGACCATAAAATATCGAAATGTCCCACAAGGTGGGTGTATTGGTCCACAGATGTCTCCTTGAATTCTTTCCAGAAAGTTTATCGTTTCCTTAGTGACTTTGACTGGTGACGACTTAGAAATGAGTTTCTCTTGGGAACAAGCAACACACGTTAGGTTCTTAGGGATAATTCGTTTCTCTTTAAGGGAATGGCCGTTTGTGTTCAGGATCAGTTTACACATCATGGTCGAACCGGGATGGCCAAGCCGATTGTGCCATAGAGTGAAATTATTGATTGCCTTTTTGTTAAAAGTGGCATTGGCCTCGATCATACTGACTTTAGCATGGTAAAGACCAGTAGATAGTGCGGGTATGGATTCTAAAACTTTCTTATTGCCATGGACGATTTCAATGATCTGAAGGGATTCTTTGTTTCCTTCGCCCGTGGTTTCAATATGAAAGCCATTCATTTGAATGTCTTTAAAGCTTAATAGACTTCTTTTAGATTTGGGTGAATACAAGGCATCTGATATCTCAAGATGTGTACCCATAGGCAACATGATGTTGGCCTGGCCGTGACCCTCTATGAGACTAACTATACCCGCAATGGTGGAGATGTTGGCGTTTTTAAGAGTTAGGTTTATGAAGTAACTCTTGTCTTTTAAGATCGAGTGGCTCGACCCACTGTCCACAACGAGTACATCCTTGTTCTCGTTCATTTCTAAAACAAGATTCATAGGATGATACTTAGAGACTTCATATATAAAATCATTCATTTATTATTAAGTTTTAAAACAAGTTCAAAGAAATGACAAAATAGAAATGAAAAACACCAAAGCAAAGAACACATAATTTAGATTACAAATGTCGAAATCAATCTTCAGTCTTTTAGACAATCTGAAGTTTCATAATCCATAAGATCGTCTTTATCATGATCGAACTCATTTTCATCATCTTGATAAGTCATATGGGCTTCAGGGTTCTTCCCTTTTAAACTCTCTTGATAGAGGTCAACTAGATGCTTGGGAGTCCTACAAGTCTTACACTACAAGAAAACAGCGACATACCAAGGGAAAAAATCGTCGGTATGTCGTCGGAATAACGTTATTCCGACGACATACCGACGAAACAAGTCCTCGGAAATAACTCCTCGGAAATTCATTTTTCCTCGGAAATCCCTCGGAAATTTCCGACGGAATTCCGAGGAAATGAATTTCCGAGGAAACTCCGAGGACCACCAGTTCGTCGGAAAGGTCCTCGGAATATACCGAGGGAGAACTCCTCGGGATATTTCGATGGATTTTCCGATGGTCCAATCCTCGGAAGTTCCGACGAAATGTTCCTCGGAATT
Organism: Brassica napus; assembly: GCF_020379485.1. Lineage (NCBI taxonomy): Eukaryota > Viridiplantae > Streptophyta > Magnoliopsida > Brassicales > Brassicaceae > Brassica > Brassica napus. Next base: position 43,027,891 of record NC_063452.1, read on the forward strand.
TTCATCGGGAATTTCCGAGGAAGGAGTCCCTCGGTATATTCCGACGACTTATTCCGAGGAAATGTTCGTCGGAAATTTCCGAGGGTTCATTTCCTCGGAATTTAAAAAAAATTAATTTTTTTTAAAAAAATAAAATTTTTGAAATTTAAATTCGAAAATATAAAATTAAAATTAAAATTGAAAACATATTAGATAATTTTCAAAGTTGTACAAATAAAAATAAAACATTCCGAGTTTTTGAAAGAAAAAAAAACTACGGGTCTTGCATGTTCGGGAACACCTCGTTCGGGTACATCCTATGCATCATCTCCATCATTTGCTGGTTCAGCCTCTTCTGTGCCTAATAGCCCGCCTGTTGAGCCGCCATCTGGGTCTCCAACAAAGATATGCGATCATCCTTGTCCTTCAACTGAGCCGTAAGTACTTCTGGGTCAACAAAGGGGGGTGGTGCAGAAGAAGGAGGAACCGACCGGGGGCGACGACCCAAACCGACCAAACGTCCCTTCTTCTTTGGAACCGATTGAAATAGAAAATAGCCAAATTTAAATAATATAAAAAGATGATAAAATAAAAATCAAGAAATAAATGAATTGAACTTTAAAAAAAAGAACTTACCGATTCAACGATTTCATTGATTCGAAACCGGGACAAGTTGGTCGAAGCCGTCGAATCGTCATCGTCGGTTTGAAGATGAGACACTTCGTCTTGCCCCCTGAGTTTGGACCAGGGTGACCACTTCCCTCACAAGACCATCATCAATCTGGCCGGTCTTCTTGTTGGTATACGCCCTCTTCATTAGGGCGAGATCATCAACCGGCTCGCCATCATTTTCTTCCGCCTTGAAAAAAACATAAATTAAACAAACATTAGAAATTAGAAGAAATGCACAAAAAATAAAATTTCAAAACTTAAATAATTGAAGAAAAAGCGGTTGAACTTACCATGCGATCCCCCAGAGTGGCAATAGATTGAGCACCCAAGTTATGCTTGAAGACGCACTTCCCTTTACGGTCGCTCCTGCGGTTGGTGGAGTTGGTGGAAGAAGTTTCTTTCGTCTCTTCCTTATCCCAATGCACACACAACTCCGTCCAGACCGTGTTGTTCATCGACTTTGAGACCTTTTAATAAATAAAAAAAGAAAATAGTTTAATAAATTAAAAAATAGTTTAATAAATTAAAAACAACCTTGTTGATTTCCCACTTCTTCTTCCACCCGTGGATCTGCTTCCCATAGTTGTCCATAACTTTATGGACGAAGTGGTGATAGATAAAGAGCGTATCATCGGAATTCCAGTTGAATTCTTGCTGAAAAAAAAAAACAATTAGTAGAAAATTTATATTAAAGATTAAAATATAAGTAAAAAATTAGAATACTTACCGCAAACTGACGAAACCACAGATGCTGTTTGTCGGTAGGGAAGTCAGTGAAAGTCGGATGTCCCTTGTCGAGGGCCGAGTACATCATACGGTTGATCCATGCGCTGATCCCGTTCCCGGATCGGTTGAACCTAATAAAAAGAACAAATTATTAATAATGAATCAAATTTTAATGAAAAAAATACGTTTAATTACCATGTTTGACCCCGTCCATGTGGATACGGAGTGAGATAGGGAAGATGGTCACGACCGGGCTGTCGAACCAACTCTGCAACACTCATCACTCCCGGAGGACCCGGAGGAGCATGAGCGGGTGCAGCAGAGGGAGATGTATGGTAGGAGCTGTGGGGCGAAGCGGAATCCTGAATCTGGCTGGAATCTTGAGACTCGCTCCCCGTACCACCACGACCACGACGCTGTCGAGGCCAGGTCTGATCATCATTAGACTTGTAAATTTAAAAAAACATATTTAAAAATTAGTTCTAATAAACAAAAAATAGTTTTAATAAATAAAAAATAGTTTAATAATTACAAAAACTAGTTTTAACAATATTAAAAATGTTTAATAAATATAGAAATTTATATTATATATATATTTTTTTTTAAATCCCAAATAATAGTTTTTAATCACAAAAAAGTTTTATAGATATTAAAAATGTTTAATAAATATATAAAAATAGTTCTAATAAACAAAAAATAGTTTTAATAAATAAAAAATAGTTTAATAATTACAAAAAATAGTTTTAATAATATTAAAAATGTTTAATAAATATAGAAATTTATATATATATATATATATATATATATATATATATATTTTAAATCCCAAATAATAGTTTTTAATCACAAAAAAAGTTTTATAGATATTAAAAATGTTTAATAAATATATAAAAATAGTTCTAATAAACAAAAAATAGTTTTAATAAATAAAAAATAGTTTAATAATTACAAAAAATAGTTTTAATAATATTAAAAATGTTTAATAAATATAGAAATTTATATTATATATATATATATATTTTTTTTTAAATCCCAAATATTAGTTTATAACCAAAAAATTAATAAAAACTAAAAAACAAATTCCAAATCAAGTGAATACCATAATCAAACTCGATTTTACACAATCCTACCATTCACCCTAACAAAAATCTATAAATATCATTCCAAAATCATCAAATCTACTTAAAAACCTAACAAATCTAACCTAAGAGAGTGGGATAGGGTTCATACATGATGCAGTGACTGAAATTGAGAAGGATTAGGGCTGATTCGCCGGAAATCGTGGAGAGAGAAGGGAGGAAACGGCGGAGAGGAAGAGAGCTTCGGCGGAGAGGAAGAGAGAAATGGGGAAGAAGATCTGGTTCGACCTAATAAAATGAGGCGTCCAACGGAAAATGTCCGTCGGAATTTCCTCAGAATAATTAAATACTTCCGTAGAAATTTCCTCGGAAATCATTAATTCAATTTTCGCGAAATATTTGGCGGCTTGGTTTACCCGGTTAAATGAAATATTCCGAGGAACCATGTTTCCTCGGAATACCCTCGGTAATTACCGAGGAAATTCTGAGGAAAAAGGGTTTGGGGTTTCAAAACATCGATTTTTTTTGCCGTATTTCATTTCTTATACAATTGTAATGCATACCATTGAGGATTCTTTGTATAGATGATCATAAACCATGAAATAACAAAATTTCAAAAATAATTGTAAGTATTCCTCTTACCGCTTATTAAAGTGTATAAGTGTTTCTCTAATGTTGTGTGGTTTTCGTTCATGCAATCGTGAAAGTGTTTGTTATTGGGTAAAACACCAAAGTTTGACTTCATAATATGGTTAAGACACTTAATGAAGGTTATATACGTGTTATTCAATCCGCAAAACGTTGTTTTCGGTTAAAAACCCCTAGTTCCTCGGAATTTCCTCGGAATATTCCGAGGGAATTCCGAGGAAACCCTTATCGTCCTCGGAATTCCGTCGGAATATTCCGAGGAAATTCTGAGGAAAAAGACTCTATAATCAAATCCCTAAATCGACAAGGTCTATTCCGAGGAAATTCCGAGGAAAACCTATCTTCCCTCGGAATTTCTTCGGTATTTCTATTAAAAAAAAAAGTCGATGCTAGTCTGTTTCTGAGTCATCATCACCAGATGAATCTGAATCTGGATCTTGGCGAAACTCTCCAATCACTGGTTCATCCTCTACGTGAATGACGGTTTCCTCTCTGAAGTCGGTTAAATCGACTACAAGGCCAACTCCAGCTAAATCTTCTGCTGCACTTAAGTTTACGGATGTGCTTGGTTGTAGTGGGTCTTCCAGCTCAGAACTTCCCTGAACTCGGCCTCTCGGGTTGAGTCTTGTAACAGTAACCCATGGATCATCTCTGTTCCTTACCCGGGGGTACTTGATATAACAAACCTGTAACATTTAAAAAATTATTAGTAAAATTATAAATTAATACACATGATGATGAATCATTCTGAATAATTAACATTTAATTACATGATCGGCCTGAGAAGCAAAAATGAAAGGATCATAATATTGCAGCTTTCGCCTCGAATTTACTGATGTAACACCAAATGCATATGTTCTCACACCTCGATCTAGAGTGTTGTCATGCCAATCACATTAGAAAACAGTACAGCGCAATCCAACCATGTCCAAATACTTGATTTCCAAAATCTCATGTATGTGTCCGTAGTATACATCATCTCCTGATGCAGAACAAACGCCAGCATCATAAGTCGTACTCGAACGTCTCCTCTTCTGAGTTGTGAATGCATATCCTCGAGTACAAAATCTCGGATATGACTTCACAACAAAGTTTGGTCCAACGACCATCTCGCGTATCCAATCGTCAAATGTTTCACCTCTGGCCAAACCAGCAGACACCTATTAATAGCACATATATATGTTATATCAATAAATGTGAATTAGTATAAACATGTGATAAATGATATTTTAATTTGTTTAAAGCACTCACATAAGTAAACATCCATCCATCAAATTCTCTCTGCTTCATTTCTTCTAGTTCGTCCTCTGTGGCGTATCTATATTCGAACCGCTTTTCTGCCATGAAAATCATGTACATATGATGACAATAATGTAATTAATTAAGATTTAAATTTCAACTTGTTAATAAAAATTTGTGAGCAAATATGTTTGCAAATTACTGCGCTCCTGCTCAGTAAGTCGATGGTCCTTTGGTTTTCCGCTAAGTCGTCCAACGTCTGTGAAAATGTCTGGAACCGTAACATGATACGTTGCCCGTTCGCCTCTATCATCATGCCGAGCAGGTCTTCTGTTTTTGGTCTGAACTTCTGCTGGAAAGTAGTACTCGGCAAAGTTTGAAGTTTCTTCATTGATCATCTGTGCGACTATAGAACCTTCCACCCTACTTAAATTTTTCACCATCTTCTTCAAATGGAACATATACCGCTCATACAGATACATCCATCTATACTGCATAGGACCACCAAGTTCCAATTCTCTTTCCAGGTGAATAACAAGATGCTCCATAACATCAAAAAATGAAGGAGGAAATATCTTCTCAAGGTTGCACTGAATCACGACTATGTTAGTCTTCAAATTTTCAATACCTTCAAGAGTCACTGATCTCGTGCATAAATCGCGGAAGAAACCACTTATCCCTGCAATTGCTTCATGAACATTTCCTGCTAATAGTTCCTTGAAGGCAAACGGAAAGAGGCGCTGCATCATTACATGGCAATCGTGGCTTTTCATGCCAGTAAACTTTCCTTCCTTTATGTCGATACAGTTACGCAAATTAGATGCGTAACCGTCTGGAAATTCCACATCGTTTGAAATTCAATCAAAGAACGCATCTTTTCCCTCTGCATCAAGTCGGTATATGGGAAAAGGAGCCCTACCATTCTCATCAACATGAAGTTCTGAACGAGCACATATATCGACTAAATCCAGTCTTGACTTCAAATTATCCTTTGTTTTACCTTGAACATTAAGGATCGTGTTCATGAGATTGTCAAAAAAGTTCTTCTCAATATGCATGACATCTAAATTATGCCTTAGCAGATGATCCTCCCAGTATGGCAGATCCCAGAAAATACTTTTTTGTGCCAGTTATGTAGGTCTCCAACAGCATCTACCGGAAAACGCTCATGTCCACCGACGTCTTGCGTCCTTTCTGCACCAAAATCTCTTAGTTGTGTCTTCAAATCTTTCCCACAAATTTCCGGAGGTGGACTGTCAAACACCCTCTTGTTCTTCGTAAACAAATTTCTACTCCTACGATATGGATGATCAGGTGGTAGGAATCTCCCGTGACAGTCAAACCAACACGTTTTCCTTCCGTGTTTTAGTTGGAAAGCATCAGTGTTATCTTGACAATATGGACATGATAGCCTTCCATGCGTTGTCCATCCAGATAACATACCATATGCTGGAAAATCACTTATTGTCTACATTAATATTGTCCGCATTTGAAAGTTTTCTTTACACGAAACATCGTATGTTTCAGCACCTTGAGCCCATAGTTGTTGCAACTCATATATTAGTGGCTGAAGAAACACATCAAGTGATCTCTTAGGATGCTCTGGTCTGGGAACGAGAATCGAGAGAAATAAAAACTCTCGTCGCAAGTACAAGTTTGGGGGTAGGTTGTATGGTGTAAGAATGACTGGCCATAGAGAATATTGTCTTCCACTCTTGCCAAACGGGCTGAAACCATCAGTACATAATCCAAGGTAGACATTTCTTCTCTCATACGCAAAGTCGGGATACTTTGATTGGAAATGCTTCCACGCTTTTGCATCTGAAGGATGTCTGATCTCACCATCTGCTGAGTGCTCCGCATGCCATCTCATTGGTTACGCTGTGCGTTCAGACAGATACAACCTCTGCAACTTTTCCGTCAAAGACAAATACCACATCCTTTTATATGGCACTGGAACTCTTCCACTCATATCTTTATAACGAGGCTTCCCACAAAATTTGCATGTAACCCGTTGTTCATCCGCCCTCCAATAAATCATGCAGTTGTCGCTGCATACATCTATTACCTGATACGATAAACCAAGACCAGCTATGAGTTTCTGAACCTCGTAGTATGAACCAGGAGCTACATTATCCTCGGGTAGAATACCTTTTACAAAATCAGCAATCGCATCCACACAGTCTTCAACCAAATTATAATCTGTTTTAATGCCCATCAATCTTGTAGCAGATGATAAAGCTGAATGACCATCTCTGCAACCTTCGTACAATGGTTGCTTTCAAGCATCCAACATATCATAAAATCTCCTAGCTTGTGCATTGGGTAAATCTTCCCCTCTAAAATGATCATTTACCATCTGCTCAGTACCTACACCATAATCTACATCCGTTCTAATTGGTTCTTCTAATCTAACCGCTGGCTGAGGTTCGCTAGTACTACCATGTTCATAATCAGTTTCCCCATGATGATACCAAATTTTGTAACTTCGTGTAAACCCACTCAAATATAGATGAGTCCAAACATCCCACTCTTTAATAACCTTTCTATTTTAACATACATGTTTTTGCTTCCGGTTGTCGGTGAACTAACCCCATGAATTCAGTTATACCTCGTTGGTATTCTTCCGTAAGCAATCTCGTGTTCGGATCCAAATGAGGTCGATCGATCCAAGAACGAAAATAATTTGAAGAAGACATGTTTTTTATGAATCAAATTCGTGTGTAAAGAGAGTAAGAGGGATGATGAAGATATGGAGTGAATGAAGACAAAGAGGGGTGCTTGTATTTATAGTTGAAATCCTACCGACAGACCGAGGAAATTCCGACGGAATTCCGACGCCAACGGCTAGTTCGTCGGAATTTCCTTGGAATTTTTAAAATCCCCCAACGGCTATAATATATCCTCGGAATTCATCGGTTTTTTCCGAGGAATACATTTCTCCTCGGTATTCCATAAGAATATTCCGACGGATTGTTATTTCCTCGGAATTCCGTCGGTATATTCCGAAGAAATTCTGAGGAAACCAAATTTTGTGTTTCGTCGGAATATCCTCGGAAATTCCTCGGGATATTCCGAGTATTTCATTTTCCATCGGAATGTCCGTCAGAATACCGTTGTTTTCTTGTAGTGTTAGCCCGATGATTTCTCATTCCACATCTATGGCACACTGATTTGCTTGAGTTGGTCGAGTGTTGAGGTTTGAATGAAGATCCACGGCCGCGACCATGACCTCTTCCAAATGAGCCACGGTCACACCCATGGTCTCTACCATGTTGATTCCCTCGCCCGCGGCCAAAAGAGCTTCGGCCACGGCCACGTCCGTTTCTATTACCTCGACCACGGCCATGATGGTCGTTTCCTTGGACGTGATGGGATTCTTTATTGTCCTCTGTGGCGTGTGCTTCAGGTGGTGGGGCTGAGCCAGGAGGTCTCATCTCATTGTTTCTCATCAGTAATTCATTGTTCTGCTCAGCGAGCAAGAGACAAGAAATAAGATTAGCATAGGTTTTGAAACCTTTCTCACGGTATTGTTGTTGTAACAGCACATTGCTTGTGTGGAAAGTGGAAAAGGTTTTCTCAAGCATATCCTGATCCGTAATACTTTCACCACACAGTTTCAGTTTTGAAACAATCTTAAACAGTGCCGAGTTGTACTCGTCCACGGACTTGAAGTCCTGGATTCTGAGATCGCTCCGATCAAACCGAGCCTTAGGTAAGATCATCGTTCTCTGGTGATCATATCTCGATTTCAATTTATTCCAAAGATCTAGTGGATTCTCAATTGTCAGATACTGATCTTTGAGACTCTCAGCTAGATGATGGCGAATGATCAAGATGGCTCTGTAACGATCTTTTTCACTAGCATTATTGTCCTCGGTGATACATTCACCGAGACCTTTGGATTTCCGGATGATCTTAGCATCAAGCGCCCATTGAAGGTAATTATCTCCAGAGAGATTTAGGGCAGCAAAATCCAAGTTGTTGATTTTCGACATCTGAAATCATAGATTATATAATTTAGATCTTTTAGGAATAATTTTAATGTTTTTTTAAGTTTAAACAAGCAATCAAGCCTCACGGCCAAGATCTAAGCCTCACGGCCAAGTTATATGTATGCAAGGTAAGCCACACGGCTATGGATGTAATCAGGTCGATCTTATGCATTTAGTTCATTGTGTAATTGCAATCCTAACATACATTGTTTCTATCAATTCATACGATGCAATCAATACAAACAAACTCTCGGTCAAGCAAAGAACAAGCCATACGGCTACTTGATTTTAATTCAATACCATTCCTAGAATAAGGTTCTAAGTGTAATTGCAATCAATCAATTGTGTATGAATGCAACAAGGCCGCACGGCCAAAGGTATGATCTAGAACAATTAACCTAGCATGTAGTTTCAGATTCGATTTTAAAACAATCTAGACTAGGTTATTAGGGTTTCAGTTTAAACAAGCCAAATAATCTTAATTTATTCAGATTCGAGTTTAAACAATCTTTAGAAACAGTTCTAGGTGATCAAATCACTCAATCAAGATTTCAAATTCAAACAATCAAAACCGATTTTCAAAATTAGGGTTTAGGGTTTCGATTTGATCTTAGATCAAAGGGGTTTGATTTGAGATTCAAAATCATCAAGGATTTTGATTTTAATTGATCAATAGATCAATCTCGATTTTAGGGTTTGGGGTATCGAACTTTTAGAGCTTCGATTTACTCATTAGGGTTTGATCTATTGTCCTATGGCTTTTATCATCAAGATTAGGTTTTATGGTTTCATTCTTTACAAACAATCCAAATTCGATTCATATGTTCTTAGAATTCGAATTACCTTTAGCTTAGTTGTTTGATGAACCGGACCACCAAAGAATGAACCTCGAGCTGGACAGGAACGGGACGCGAGCTGGCTGCTTCCTATCGAGTCGCGAACGGTATTGAGGCTGAGGTTGCGAGCGGCTGATCGGAGACGCGAGCTGTTTGCTGTCGGATCGCGAACGGCTGATCGTTGAACGGGAGTTGTTGCTGTCGGATCGCGAACTGTCCTGCTCAAGAGCTGAGGCTGAGTTCGTCTAGGATCAGGAACGCCTTGGGGCTGGAGCTGATCGGCGACGTGAGCTAGAACAAGAGACGCGATCGGATTAGGGTTCGTCGGATACGCCGGCTACGGTTAGGGTTTTAGGGTTTTTCGATTTTGTTTTTGGCTCAGGGTGTTTTAGAGTTTCGTGCTGATAACGTGTTGTAAACTTAAGGATTTAGAATCTGTAAGTTCTTGTTATTATTAATCAATCATAAGGTGCCCTTATATATGAGAGTTACAAAGAGATAAAAGGAAAGACTACAAATATGGAAAGTGTACAAATACAAGGAAAAGGAAACTAGGGTTTCCCCTTCTCTAAGCCGTCTCTCTCTCTCTCCTGCGGCCGCCTCTCTCTCTCTCTCTCCTGCAGCCGGTTATGGACCGGGCCGGTTATGGACATGCACAATATGATTTATAACAGTATCTGTGATTAAGCAACAACCACCAAAATAACATAAAAAGATGTTTTAACTGCAATAGATCGATTGTAGCTCAAAAATTAATAGCATAATGAAATCATCCAATTTGACAAAAATAACTTCCAACGACATGTTCAACAATATTTTTTACTATAAATTAAAGAGAAAGGACAACATCTTCTAGTATTGATCTGAATAAGTATCTCACAAGCTTTGAGCATCTTGGTATTGCAAGGAGCTCTCCAAAGATGGGCATACTTTGCGTTTTTTTCATAGTTTGCCTTAATTTTCTCAAGGATCCTTGAAATATTTTACTAACCCACAATCATATACTGAAATACTAAGAGAAAATTGCATTCAGACATTTTTTTTACCTTCTTCATTTACATTTTCACATATTTCAGACTGGTCAAGTACTTTTTCCTTGTAATTTATCTAAAGAGCTCTTTACCTAAACAATGCATCTCCTTTCTCCAATTACTCCATCTGCTTCTTTTGCTTCCTTCCCTCTCTTCACCTTCTCTGATGTTAACAATGTTTCTTCATCCTCTTCTCTCTCTCCCCTTTTAACTTATTATGCATCTCCTTGTTGAAAAACTCGGGAAACCTGAATACTGATTCCATTTCCATGGCGAAGGAGAGAAAATGGTGTCTCACAGTTTCTAGAAACGTGGTGGCATAGAATTGGATGATATGGATGAAGGTGAAATCGAGAGAATCGGTGAGCAAGACGAAAATGACGAGAAATTAACATGCGTTCATGCTTCCTCCCGTGAGAGATAAAATCTTTTGGGTATGACGACTTGCAATTGCTGAGGAGGAGGCGGAAGCAGTAACGGAGGCGATGGAGAATTGGATTATGGTGGTGGAGGTCATACTAGTGGTTACGCAAGTGGAGCCGGCAAAGGTGGTAGCACATGGTGGAGATGACTATGGAGATTATGCTGATGGTGGAGGCAGTCACGGAGGTGGTGGAGGGTTTTATGGGTAATGGTGCTTACATAAACGGTTAAGGAAGAGCACTCAAAACTAGAAGTGGTCAGCAACAGAGGATGTGGCGATGGAGAAGCTTGTGGAGAAGGTGGAACCTCAGCTATTATCCATGACCACACCACTCTTGACCGTATCCACCAAAACCTTAATCATCTCTACATGATGTCTATGACCACACCAACTCCATTTACGTTGTTTTCTTTGTTTTTTTATATTTTTTGTTGTGTAGAATGTGCAAATTCAATTAATATTTGTTTTTGACCACAACCAGCAAAAAACATCCCTTACATATTATCTATGATCACACCAATATTTACCACATCCACTCAATCCTTGATCATTTCATATGCTATCCATGAACATATTGTTATCTATATTCATACTAATCTTTACTACATCCACTCAATCCTTGATCATCTCATATGATATCCATGATCACACCAATCTTTACCACATCCACACACCACTCTTCTTCTTCTTCTTTACCAATCCGACGGTTGTTGAAACCTACCAAAAAATCAACTACAATCAAAAACTCAAATTAATATTTAAAACCAAACTAAATTAGATATGTTTTTAGTTATGAGCCCACTTGTTTTTATAAGGGTATTTTGGACTAAAAATACACACATAATAAAATCCAAAATACACCTCAAGCACAAAGTGATTTAAAGCGTTAAGACCATGATTAACGGTCGTGGCTTAGGAGGCTCTTAATGCAATTAACGGTTAAAAAAAAATGAAAAAAGAAAATTAACATTAGCAACACCGCTTAATTAAGCATCAGAAGCGACGCCTCTTGTTGGACACGCGTCACCTGTTTATCACGTTGGAGGAGAAAACGAGGGGAGAAAGAAAACATCTCTCTTCCACTTTCACGAAACCTTTCGTTTCCTCGTCGACGAAGCGGAGAGAAAGGAGAGAATCTCGTGTGTTCTCCGCGACGATGAAGCAAAAAGGCCATGTCTCTCTTCGACGTCGACGAAAATCATCGGCTGTCGCTGAGTCGAATCGAAGCGGCGGTTCCTTTCCTCGACGAAACAAAGAAAATCGTGGGTTTCTCTCCTCGCCGACGAAGCAAATCGGCGGTGGATCTCGTCGAGGACAAAGCAAATCGACGGTTGCTGCTCATTAGAATCGAAAGGTAAAGCTCTGAGATTTTATGGGTTTTGTTTGAATCAAGCTATTTGGTCAAATCCAATCAAAAGGTTTATGCATGTGTTAGATTATGCTCTTGTTGGCATTATCTGAAGATATGTACCTTATGTGTGTGTTCTTCAATTGCAGATGAGAGGCCATTGAAGAGAGGCTTCAGAGATAATCGATCTTCTCTTCAAACTAAAGGTTCGATCATCATTTCTACGTGTTTCAGGTCGTATTGGTTGAGTAGCTTCTCGTTTACTGGATTGGTTCAATGATCTAGATTCATGAGTTGGAAGAACGGTTTAGTTTGAATAATGAGATTGAATAATGGTTTCTGTTGTGTTCTAGATTGAACGGTTCAGTTCGTATCATCTCTTTGTTCTGTTGTGTTCTAGATTCTTGAGATTGAATAATGATTTAGTTAAATTTAATAAAAAAATATGTGTTTGCTTTTGATTTCCATCTCTTGTGTTGTAATATATTAATTGTGTTTGTCTTTTGATATGAGATTGAAGGAGGCTTCAAACCAAGAAGAGATCGAAGGAGGCTTCAAACCAAGAAGAGGCTTCAAAGCAATACATGTAACATTGAACTCTCTTCTGCGCGTTTGATTAATTGCTTCTGAAACTGGTTATGCTTGAACCGAGACAATAAATGCTTTAGTTAGTGTTAGATTAGGTATTAAATAGAAGTTGATTTGGTAGGTTGTGGTAGTTAAGTTAAGATAGAAATCGATGCTTTGTTTGTCTTCAATGTGTTATAGATATCTGTCAAGTCCGTATGGTTGGTAGTTCGTCTCGTCTCCTCTATTAAAGAAATCTCATTATTCTCTATCTTATCATTTGTAAACATTGGTTATCATCTCCATCTTCTCTTCTCTTCCTGCTCGCTTTCTCTTCCTTCTCCTCTTCGTGCTTGCTTTCTAATCCTTCTTCTCTTCTCTTATGGATTCCTATCCATATAAAAACAACAATGCAAAATTTGTTGACCTTCTAAATAGCCAGCAAGAGGTAGTCTTCGGTTTTGGACAAGATACTGGCGAAGTATCTTCATCACAAGTGCCTCTATTTGGCACTCAACGAAGTGAAGATTCGCATGTGCCTGAAGACTCTCCCGCAGAACGTAAAGAACGCAGAGCATGGACACCACCTGATGACATTCTGCTCATCAGCTCGTGGTTAAACACGAGCAAAGACCTCGTTGTGGGGAATGAGCAGAAGTCTGGTGCCTTCTGGAAGCGAATCGCCGCATACTTTGCTGCAAGTCAGAAGGTCGCCGGTAGTGAAGTGAGGGAGCATGCCCACTGCAAGAACCGTTGGCACAAGATCAATGATCAGGTGGGAAAATTTTGTGGCGCGTATGAAGCGGCAACCAGAGAGAAGAGCAGCGGTCAGAATGAAAATGATGTGTTGAAGCTTGCTCATGAAATCTTCTTCAACAACCACCAGAAGAAATTCACGCTCGAGCACGCGTGGAAAGAGCTCCGCAATGACCAGAAATGGTGCGAGCTTTCAACTTCTAAAAGCGAGAGAAGCTCTAAGAGGAGGAAAAGTGTGACGATGCCGCACATTCATCGACCTCGCAAGCCACTGAAACCAACAATGATCAAGCAACGGCTCGCCCCCCGGGCGTGAAGGCTTCAAAGGGTCTTACTAAGCAAAAGACCAAGGCAGAGTTGAAGGCGGCGGCTGAGTTTGATACCATGTGGAGCATCAAGAAGGAGGATTTTGCCATGAAAGAGAGGATGTCGAGGATGAAGCTTCTGGAAAGTCTTATTGCAAAGCAAGAACCGCTTGCCGACTATGAAGAAGCGTTGAAGAAAAAGCTGATTTCCGAATTGATGTCTTAAGATTGGATGCTCAAGTTCGTTTAAGTTAGTTTAAGTTGTGTCAAAGTAGTCTCAAGTTAGTTTAAGTTGTCTCAAGTTATGTTGCCTAAACTTAGTTTAAGTTTAGGTCAAGTCTTTGTTTGAAATTGTTGTCTGAATGTGTTGTCTCGTGTTCTACTTATGGATGATATAAATGTGTTGTCTCTGTTTCAATTTGTTGTCTCAACTCTCTGTTTTCTTGCTCTACTTACTGATTCCTTCACGGTGTCTTTGCAGGCTGCTTCAATTGATCAGAAACCGGTTCGTCACGGGAATGAAGAGGCTTGTCACGGACGAGCTATGGCATGTCACTTGTGTCACGGTCTGTAGCGTCTTGTCTGTTTGTGTCACGGATTGTGTGAAGCGTCTTGTTGGAGTCTTGTCTGTTTGTGTCATGGCTTGTGGGACAGTTTGTATAGGTTTTGGTCACGAGATTGTATGGGTTTTGTCAGGAGATAATATGGGTTTTCTATATATATGTTGTATTGCTCAGAACTTGTATTCACAATCTCATATTCTCTCATTACCAACTCAAGATAGCACAAACAATCGCATCTTCTCTCATTACCCTCTTCTCTCGTCTCATCTCTAACAAACGGCACAAACAACAACACCATCTCATTTGTATAGTCCCAAACAACAACACCATCTCCTTTCTCTAGTCCCAAATACAAACACCATCTCCTTTGTCTAGTCCCAAACACCAACACCATCTCCTTTTTTCCACATATATGGCATCTTCTTCTCATAACAATTTTGAGAGAGTAGATGATGAAAGTTTTGATCAATATTTTGATCAATATTTTGATCAAAAATTTGATCAAGCTTTCGAGAACTTTGCCATTGCTTCAGGTGCTCAAGAAGAGAGGAAAAAACGAATTTATATCGAAAGAAATCGAGAAGAAGGCGACATACGTTTATGGAACGCTTATTTCAGTGAAACTCCAACTTATCCTGGTAATCTCTTCCGAAGACGATTTAGAATGAACAAGCCATTGTTCTTGCGTATTGTTCATCAACTCTCCAATGAAGTTGATTTTTTCCGCCAAAAGAAAGATTGTCTCGGAAGGCTCAGCCTCTCTCCACTTCAAAAGTGCACAGCAGCCATTCGTCTCTTGGCATATGGTGGTGCGGCTGATATTGTTGACGAATATCTCCGACTCGGTGCAACAACTACACGGTCATGTTTGGAACATTTCGTCGAAGGAATAATAAATTTATTCGGCGAGGAGTACCTAAGAAGACCAACACCGGCTGATCTTCAACGTCTACTTGATATTGGTGAACATCGTGGATTTCCCGGGATGATAGGAAGCATCGACTGTATGCATTGGGAGTGGAAAAATTGTCCCACCGCTTGGAAAGGTCAATATTCACGTGGCTCGGGAAAACCCACAATCGTTTTAGAGGCGGTTGCTTCGTATGATCTATGGATATGGCATGCATTTTTTGGACCTCCAGGTACCTTAAATGATATCAATGTTCTTGATCGCTCTCCTGTTTTTGATGATATAATAAAAGGTCTCGCTCCGCAAGTCACTTTCTCTGTCAATGGAAGAGAGTATCATTTGGCTTACTATCTCACCGACGGCATATACCCGAAATGGGCAACTTTTATTCAATCTATTCCACTACCACAAGGGCCGAAAGCGGTTTTATTTGCGCAACATCAAGAAGCTGTCCAAAAAGATGTTGAGCGTGCTTTTGGAGTCTTGCAAGCTCGCTTTGCCATCGTTAAAAACCCAGCACTTTTTTGGGATAAAGTGAAAATTGGAAAGATTATGAGAGCATGTATCATACTCCATAACATGATAGTAGAAGACGAACGAGATGGATACACTCAATATGATGTTTCAGAGTTCCAACAAGGAGAAGACACCGGAGGTTCACAAGTCGATCTCACGTATTCTACAGATATCCCAACAAATATTGCCAATATGATGGGTGTTCGAACTAGAATTCGTGATAGGCAAATGCATCAACAACTGAAAGGTGATTTGGTTGAACATCTATGGCGTAAATTCGGACATTATCAAGACAACAATTGAAGTCGGATGCTTTTTTCAAATTATTCTCGTTTATTTCACTAATCTTGGTTGTAATGTTTTTTAATTCTATGTTTAAAATATTTTCGATTTAATAAATAAATTTTATCTTTAAAAAATTTGAATTAAATAAATATTTAATTTTTAAGAACCCTAAATTAAGAACTTCCCATTGGAGCTTTAAAAATAAGTGTTTCTTAATTACAAGCTCTTAACCATCATTAATTACTAAAAAAACATTAAGAAACCCATTTGGATTGTTAGGGTTGATCATGCTCTAAGAGTGATACCATAACGTAAAGCAGTCAAATATAAAAGCTTTTTACTCCAAATACATGTAAGATATCTATATGAATAACTTTGCGTCGTTTTTTTCTCACTGAAAACGGCACGTAGTCTATAGAAAGAGGACATGTTTGGTTAGCGAAGAATCCAAATCCTGGATAAGTACAAACCCCACACTCTCTGGCTCTGCCAACAAAATCTTAATAAACATCATCTTTAAACCTCCAAACCAGACCAGAGACTGGGAGGAAGCTATTATCCTCTTCTTCTCCTCCAATGTCGAGAGGACCAGGTCGTCTGATACAGAACGTGACACAGTTCGCGGATGCTCAGTTCAAGCAATTCTCGACTCGTCATGGACAAAAGGTCATAGACATCCTCGACTTCCCAATCAAACTTGTCTTGTCTCCTTTCACTCTCGCCTTCGACATCGCTGGCTCTGCCCCTCGCGGCTTCGGCATCCCCGAACTCATCTCCAAGATATCCTATCTCTCTGTTTTCGTGAGTTTGTTTCTTTCAACATTTCAGCTGTCGTATTGTTTACTTTGTAGAGAAAAAGTGTCGACCTTTCGCCGTAGAATCGTGTTCGTGTGCTAAAAGTTGTGAGCTGAATTTGCATCTGTCGAACTTTTAATCATTTGAGTTTCATGGATTGTTAGGCGGTTGCTACCCTTGGGACTTATGACATTGCCTTGGATTTGGGGAAGAAAGTCATCTGCCAAAGGTCGGTCGGTTTTCAAGTTCTGAAGTCATATGCCCTAGTTATTGATGCTTTGAGATGATCTCATTCTTTCAGGGATTGCAAAACTTGTAATGGGTGGCAGGCGTTACGGTGCACAATGTGCAAAGGAACAGGGAATGTTCATTACCAGATCAAAGACTACAACTTGAGAAGGTTGGGGCTGTCTCTTGTTAACCCCAAGTTATTATTATTGGCTTCAACTACTCACGTATTCAGATTTAATCACTCAGATATATTCTGTAAAAATAATTTAAGCTGGGCTAGTGTTTTATTCTATTTTGTGTCCATGTAAGTTCAAAATGATGTAAGAAACCTTAGATGAGCTGTTTCAAAGAGTGTGTGTGTTAATGGTGGCATTTCCCATTTTGGCAATTCTTAAAGCTATCCGAGTGTTATTCTATCATACATGAAAGAATTTAATGATTTCTCCTTTCTGTCTTTTCTTGTAGTGGAGAGAAACCAACAGCAGACTGTGTTGCAGATGCCATAGTTGACAATCGAGCTGAGTTGGTTCATCTTCCTTCCTCCCTCAACCTTAGTGCTCCGTTGCCAACGAAAGACTGCCCAACTTGTGATGGAACAGTAAGCTTTTTTTGTCATGCTATCAATGCTCTACGCTATGGAATATTACTGCTATTTTTGATAAGAATTTGATTTATACCTGTGCTTGCCTGTGTGCTAACAGTGAACTATATAGGCTTTTTTTTACATGAGTAATATGATGGAAGGTCTACTGAAATTGCAGGGTGTGATGAGCTGTACTGAGTGCAAGAACAAGCTGCAAGTCAGGATCTCAGCTGATGATGTATGTTTTGCCTTCTTCTCAGCTTAACATCTACATAGATCCCTACAACTTAGTAGGTACCAAACAGACTATCCACTTAAACTGATGACGTTCGTTTTGCAGATCATGGAACCTCCATGGAAAGCATACAATGTGTTGCGGAAGATGGATTATCCCTACGAGGTGAGCACCAACAAATTCTATTTATTAGACCCAATAGCTTCCCATGTATGCCACCTCATAATGAGTCCTTTTTCACATTTCAGCACATTGTTCACAGCATGAAAGATCCAAGCATCGCAAATTTCTGGTTGATTACTTTGCCTCAGATTGTGGGTGGGTTTGACTATGATGAAGATGTCAAGAAGAAAATATGGTTGCAATACGAGGTTAGTACCTCTTTAGAGTTTACTGAAGGTTATGGTCTTTCTAGAGGCTAAATCGAAGCATACCATGAAAGCTATAGTCTATTCTTATCTGAGAGTTGAATCTTCTTCCAGGAATCTATGCGCTATGATCAACTTAGGGACTTGGTGGCTAAGAGAAACCCTGGCTGGGAGTATTTGCAGGATGTAAGATTGCCTCTTTGTGGTTTTTAAAGATTTGGAACAAATGTAGATCACCATTTTTGGTTGTCATGGTTTTACAGGCCTTATTCTCCATTGATCCTGTCCGTGCTCAGGAAGACCCCGTCATTGTGAAAAATGTACCTTTCTACAAGGCTAAGAAAGCACTAGAAGCTGAAGTCACAAAACTCAATCCACCTCCTCGTCCTCAGAACTGGGGTGTAAGCACTCTTTCTTCTTTTTCGGTTTTGAGACCAGTGTCATATAGAAGTAACTGGTAAAGATGTTCAGGAACTGAATCTCCCGTTGAATACTTCCTCTTGGAGTGAAGAGGATCTCAAAAACCCTGCAAAGCTGTACGAGAAGACAGTTCTTCTCAACGCGCAGAGAGAAATCGCAGACAAGATCTTGGATGCACAATGGGAAGCTAAATGGCGTCAAGAGAAGGTTAACCAAAAGGAACATCTTTGACACAATCGTTTACATTTGTGATTCTAAATGCATAACATGTTTTATTATCCTCCTTATGGCTTTTATAGGTAGAGGAAATGTTGGAGGAGAAAGTGAGACCGTTCATCCAAGACTCAAACATGGCTGTTCTTCCGCAGCCCATCTTGTTGAAGTCTCAGAAGACTAATCAAAAGGTAGCAATAGTAAATAAGGTTCCTCCAAATTAGAACTTACAAGAAGCTAGGGATTATGTTTGCATCTTCATGCATAGATAGTTTGTGTGATGATCTATGAATCCACTAAACCATTACCATTCTCCATCAACTCATTAGTTATATACTTATATGTCATTCTTGTGACTAACTTTGATGTTTCTCCTTGTTGATTTTTAACTTATGATCTCTCTGTTTCTGACACAGGGGAACCGGCAAAAGAAGTGGTGGTTCTTTTAACCGTCCCGGTTTATTGGAACAGAGCTAGATAAATGGATTTTGAATTGTACTCCATTGATGAATATGTTTTCACGATAACTTGGTGAGTCTTGGATTATGATATACTTGACTTGAGCCTGTCAATCTTTATATTAAAAAAATATTTGTTTTCTGAGGACATCTTTATATGACCGATTCATCGCGTATTCCACGCGTACCACTGTTCTTTTCCCATGTCACGTTGTCTACCTCTCATGCTTTCAACTTTGCTATCGACCATCGTCATCTCCACTACTTACGTGTTTTTCATGTGTGGTTACTGCCTTTTCTATTTAACTATATGTAACATCAATTTGACTCGAACATGAACCAGATTTTGAGAAATATACTTGTTCTTCACACGTATCAATAGATTATTAGATAAGTTTTAGATCAAAACTTATAAGATGATAAGAATCATTACTTAGCTTCTGAACTTTTCGGTCTTGTCTTCTTGTGGAAAATTGTATGTTAGGATTATCTTGTCTTAATCGATATCATATAACTCAAGAACAGCCTGAAATAAATGGGAACTAAAGGAAATGGCAACTTGCCAAACAAAACAATTGCAATGCGGTTTTAATGATAACAAAAACATATAAATGCGCAGGTATATATAAAGAATTTTGTTATTATTATATGTAGTGCAGTGGAACTTGGTTTGTAAACATTTAAAGTTTAAATATATTTTTTTTAAATAATAATAATAATAATAATAATAATAATAATAATAATAATAATAATAATAATAATGATGATAATAATAATAATGGCAGACTTTATATTACGTTTTTGCTAAACGGGTTTCTATATAAATATTATATAATGTATATATTTTTTTTGGGCAAGATATGATGTGTATATTATCTAATGGAATAGCATAGAAAAATATTGTTTTTAGTTTAAAGAAATTGGATGTTGTCTGTCACTTACGTGGAGCATTGGTATATAAATAATTTTAAAATGTGATTTAAACATGCATTATGGACCGTCCAAACCATTCACTACAATTATATATTTTACTCGTTTTCAAATTTGTATTTCTATGCTAATACGTAGCTATCGTCTATTTGGCCGTTGAAATACAAGCATTTGCAGTTGACTCATTCGTATGCATTTAGTTGAGAATAATAATCAAGTAGTGTTTAATTCAATTGAAAAAATATCGTAGACGACATTTAGAAACCACACATTGGAATGCTTTATAGTAGGCGAATTTTGATAAGATAAATGAACCGGATTTGAAAGAACTCCATGACACTAAACATGTATGGCTAGGCGATATAGATATTTAATTTTCATTGCAAACAATCAAATATATATGGCATCTGTGTGATAGGCTCTCAGGATTAGTCAGTTGAATCACGATTTCCCATAATTATTTAAAAAAGCATTAAGATACTGTAGAATCGCATGATTTGTGACGAAATTTATAGTTTAAAACTGGAGAGATCATGAATTTTGATCCAATTTTTTTTAGGAATTCATGAAAATAAGAATAGTTAGCAAAATAACAATTTAATTTGTTTTTTAAATTTATCTGGAGATATTCCGGACCTATAGAAGGACCCAAACTAATCTCCAAGAAAAAGTGCAACTCATGGATAGATTATCTCTTTTCGGATATGCAAATGGACCGTAAACTAGAACAATATAATTTAGTTTCACGCAACAGGTGAATTGAACTTGAAATGTTAATTTGTACCCAAAAAATATTTAGAAATTCATTCAACTGAATTTTTGATTTTATGGACAATTTTATCTCATATTACTCTCAAAGTCTTGGAAAATTACAGCCCCACACGTTCTAATTTTTGAGTTCATTTTCTTGAGTCATTCTTAATATGACATAAATCTATTTTTTGGTATGTATCGTAAAATTACTCTGTTGGCCACATTGGTGTGTATCATAAATCTCATTAAATATTGATTGACGTGATAGACCAAAAACAGAGAGTTTTTGAAATTGTCTGTCATTTTTTTCAATTCGATATGGAATGTTTCAAATGGTTTACACGAAAGCGATGAAAATATGTCGCGAAAGTTCTAAGAATTGTCATCTATCCTCTAGATATCTCTCTAGTCACCATAATTACAAGATAACTACGGACGTTTCCAAAACGACACATGGCTTTTAGAGTGAAATTTGAATGTATCATAGTAATAAACTGTATTATCGACGACCTATATATCACCTTGACCCGCAATTAAGGCGATAGTGACTGAAATCCATTATTGTTTCTTTTAGAACTAAAATCCATTATTGTTTGAACGTAAAATACTGAAATATTGTATTTGAATGTGAACATTAATTATATACTTTATTAAAATTATGACATGTTTATTACAAATGGTCAGCCATACCAATGATTCTTTTCTTTTGGCTCTAACTTTTTTTTTTAAAGTTCGTTACGTGAATATATTTACAAAAAAAAAAACTCGTGATTATCGCCGACGCTTGACTTGGAAGCTTTTCTCCTTTCCATAGATTATTTTTTAAAATTTTTTATTATGTAACTGTTAGATACCTATTTTATAATCTAGATTCTCTATTAGGCATTATAAACGTTAGGCAGTGAATCATGCTGGTTTAAATAATTTTGTTTCAGTAAAATAAAGGAAGAAAAACATATAACCTTAAATATTTGCATCTCCCATACTCATCTACTAAAAGTCGACCAAACTTTAATTAAATGGGAGGTTCATTTTATTTAATTATGGAATAAACGCATATAAATAAATCATGTAGAGTCAGAATGATATAATTCTAGAACAACACATTATTTTTATTTTAAAAGACAAATTCCGCATAAAATTATTGGGCAAATGGTTTCATTGGTCTTAACCTCTAAAATTTTTGTAAGTTTTTTATATAAGTATTAGGTTAAGTTTGCACGGAATAAACATTCGCCATATATACTATTATTTATTTTGTAACTTTACATACTGTAAAATAATAAATATATATCGAATAATTGAGAAATAAGTAACTATTACACATATAATTAAATTGAGACGAACCCATAAATCAAAATAATCAATCTTTTTATTTACAATTTTTTATGATAAATAAATAAAAATAATCATAATTGCCTATTTCCTATGGTATATCGTCGTTAAATTTTAAATGATATTAACATATATATAGTATACTCTTAGTATAGTTATCTATTAATTAAAAATTCTTACTCATATGCTTTTATATCATTTGTATTGTTTATAGCAAAAAAAATTGAACCCTGAAAGTAAAAAATTTAATGTGGACTTTTAATAATTTTAATAATTTATATATCGTATTTAAAAATTTAATGCGAATTAAAAAATCAAAAAAAATAAGTTCTCAATATTTTTTCAGTGAAAATTTAAGAACTAAACCATTTATTTTTATATAGCATATAATTTAATTTAAACAATATTAAAATATATATACATTTAATATGAATATCTATTAAATGTGAATAACATTCAAATAGTTTTAGGATCATTTGTATTCTATTATATAAAAAAAATTAAACCATTGATCCAACTTTTTAAATTTGAGACTTTTAACAATTTTGGTAATTTAAAGTTATTTTTAAAAATTCAAAATATAACATGCACAAAAAAGTTTAAATTTTTATTATATGGTGAATATGATTTTTTAATTTATTTTAATAATATAAAATTTAAAAAAAATGATGAAAAATATAAAAATTGTTAACAAACTTTTATTATTCAAAATCATTAATTGCAGTATATATATATATATTAATCATATTAGGTAATTTCGTCGCTTTTATTTAAAGAAAATAAAAAATATTATTTTGTACATTAATAATTAATTTATGATTAGTTTAATAAAAATATAGTATATGTTTAGATGGACCAACTTAATTTTCTAATGATTATAAGAACATGTGATATAAGCTTCCAAATTATGAGATAGTTTTTTTTATAAAAGTTTTTAAGTCATGTTTATAATCCTCAAATTCTCAGAACCATATATTAATTTAATCGGATGACTTTTATTCAAAAACAGAACAAGAGCATATAAATAAATCATGCAAGAGTTGAATGAAATAAGGCTTAGAACAACAACAAAATGATATTAATAACAAAAACAATAGTCCAATAATGCAACAAAATAACGACACTCAGAAAAAATAATAAACAGATGAAAGAGTAGCGACTCGAATAAAAAACTCAGCAACACAACAAAGAAATGTAAATCAAACACGAACAACCATTTGTTAAAGCTCAAGCGAACATTAAGACAGTAAAAGCCACACTTAATACTGTGGTCATAACCGAAGTAACTGCCACAACACTCGCTGCATTTTTGGTACTTGCCGCTGGCGCATTGATGTTATCGGCCGGAGTGGATTGAGGAGGAGCTGGAGACGACGGTGGAGTATTCTCAGGCGCTGGAGAAGTCGGTGAATGATCAGGCGTTGGAGTTGCTGACGGAGCGGTCGCTGGAGCGATTGGAGAAACAGGGGAGTGAGCTTTTGGAGACTCGGCAGTTGACGGTCCCTTCGCTGGAGCAACCGGAGAAACAGGGGAGTGAGAGTTGGGAGGTCGAGCAGTTGACGGAGCTTTCGCCGGTGCAACTGGAGAAACAGGGGAATGAGCTTTTGGAGACTCGGCAGATGAGGGACCCTTCGCCGGAGCAACGGGAGAAACAGGGGAATGAGATTTAGGAGGTCGAGCCGTTGACGGTGCCTTCGCTGGCGCAACAGGAGAATCAGGGGAGTGAGCTTGTGGAGGTTGAGTCGTCGAAGGAGGTTTCACAGGAGAAATAAGAACCTTCTTCGGATGTCTGATGGCTAGGACAACGACGATCAACTTCTGTCCCTTCAGACAGCGATCTTGATTACCACTGATAAAATAAAATGGACCAGATCGGTTAAGAGTAACCTCAGTCTCTCCGTTATCAAACTTCTCTAACGGATTCCTAACGTTACAGCCGTAGTAATCTGCTTTCATCACTTGTTGCACTGAGTCCGATCCCTTGGCATACTTAAAGTCTGCAAAATATTCAAGCTTTTTGTCAGTTCCAAAGATTATAAAAAAAAAAAATCTAGACCACAAGAAAAAAAAGAATCTTACAAAGAGTATCATTGACTTGGAGACGGTTTCTTTCAGCCCAAGTATTGTAATTTTCGCGTGGATTCATGACCCAACCGCGGCTACCTCCGACGTAAAACCGACGTGCATCAGCGACGGAGAAGAGGGTCGCAAAAGAAGTAAGGATGACGAAAGCAAAACATAGATTTTTCATGAGTGCCACCATGGTTTTCGAGAAGCGGCTAGATGAGAGATCTAAGAATAGGGTTTTGTGTGTTTGTTTGTGATTTGTGGGGAAGAGTTATGTACTAATTATATAGAAGCTTAAGGAAGCTTAAGGAGAATGAAGAAAATTTGTGAATCTTAAGGAAATGGAAATAATTAATAGTGACAGTTCACTTCTTGCTTTCTTTGTTTAATAAAAGATAATACTTTTGGCAATGTATTTAGGATTTTGAACGTTGTGAAGATAATTTCAAGGCATTTATGTTTAGACGTGTGAGAATTGATTCACGAATTAACTCATTTACCATGACAGCTGATTGAATTTTGGATTTTTACCAACTTTTATTATTTACTTCTGATTAAGGATATTTCTACGGGTGTCAAAATATGTAAGAGTTAATGGGTCCAATCCATACCATACCATGAATCTTAATAGATAGAAATATCAGAATACAAATAGATTAATGGATCAAATGGGTTAATGGATTAAGTGGGCTGGATTAAAGTGATTTGGATTGGATTAAGTTATCTATAATCAAATCAATAAAGAATTTCCAATTTTTATTATTCACTGCTGATTAAGGATATACAGGAGTGTTAAAATGGTAAGAGTTAGTGGGTCATCCCAATCTAAGCTATGGATAGATAAAAAAAAACTTTTTACAAATGGATTAATGGATAAAACGAATTAATGGATTTAGTGGAGTTGGATTAAAATGGTTTGAATTGGAATGAACATTGAGTTATCCATAACCCAAACTAATAAAAATTTATAACTTACATAAACTCAAATCAAATATATAATAAAAGATAACTAAACCAAATTTCTAAGCCAATTTTACTAACCCAAGTTTTTCTTTCTCGTATATCTAAATCAATTTTAACAAAGCAAACATAACTTAATCATATTTTCTCGTCAAAACCGTAAAATCAATTTGTTTTTCTAAATTTGTAAAATTGAGTTATTCGTCAA
Source organism: Brassica napus (assembly GCF_020379485.1). Classification (NCBI taxonomy): domain Eukaryota; kingdom Viridiplantae; phylum Streptophyta; class Magnoliopsida; order Brassicales; family Brassicaceae; genus Brassica; species Brassica napus. Next base: position 43,053,326 of record NC_063452.1, read on the forward strand.
AATCACAAAATCGCGTTTCTAATAAAATCGTAAAATCGATTTTTTCACCATAATTGCAAAATCATGTTTTTTTGTCAAAATGCGAAATCCTCTTTTCTTTTTGCTAAAATTAAGTTTTCCACCAAAACTGCAAAATTAAGTTTTCCACCAAAATTACCAAATTATGTTCTTTCGCCAAAATTGCAAAATTATGTTTTTCTGCAAAACACAAAATCACATTTTTTTAGTCAAAATCGCAATATTTTGAAATGTGAAAATAACTTCATTTAGTAGAAGATTTTCATTTTATCTGGAGACATGAAAAAACCCAGTCTGGAAGCCGGAAATTGTTGATTAATTATTTCCAATAATTGGGTTAATAAATATTTTTTCGAGTTAGATATTTTAATTAAAAGCAACAAAAGTAATATTAATATTTTCTTAAAAATAATTAGACAAGATATAAAGTTATTATTTCAATAAAATGATTTTTTTAATAAATTAAAATAAATCTAAATACAATAATATTGAAGAAAAACTTTAACTAACAAACAATTATATGTTTAAAAAAAATAATGAACCTAAAATTAAAATAATTAAAATATAGTCAACTTTTCTTTTTAAATAAATTTGAAAGTTATTATTTCTGCTCATAACCATCTAGTACACATTGAGGTTGATTAGCTGACAACCACAAGTGTATATATAATATATGTCAACAAATAAAATGTTGCCGTAAAGAGAGTATTTTTTATCATTATTATGTGCTACTTAAAAAAGATTTGGAAGATTCTTTAAAACATTTATTGGGTCGTTGGAAACCCATATTGAGTTGGATAGGGAAAACACAACAGCTTTACCCCTTTTTTTTTGGCCCCGCAGTATGTGAGGAGGCAGCTGAGAACTGGGTCGTTATTTATTTCCTCACACAACGAATACTCTGAATCGTGAACCATTTTTCCTCTTTTGTGTGCTAAACAACAGTTTTTTTTCTCTACTGACTGTGCTAACAATAGTTACAGAATAATTAGGGAATAGCCATTATTAATACATATATAATAAGTTAGTGACTATATGACCATGCATTTCATATGAACGAAGTCTCTTATATATTTAACCTAAACACAGATGAAAATGACATTCTAAAATGACACAAAACAATATTCTAGACCTAAAAAGGAAACGCAAACATAACTAACAAAACAAGCAATCTTTTATTTGAGTTACAATTTTATCTTCTGGAATACAATTTTTAAAATTGGTAAATTATTGAAGGACGATATAAGGATGTGCACACACTCCGCTCTCATATATACTGACACTACTTCGAAACAAAATCTTTTCGCCTCTGTCTTCACCAAAACAAAAACATAGACCCGTTTTCTGGCGGACCACAACCAGACCTCGTTATTTTTATCTTTCTTTTATTTTAAACATTTCATTTTTGGAGCCTACAGAATAGTTGGTTGATGTTGGTCGTCGGACACCACGGTTATTAAAAAAAAAGAGACAATTTGTCGGATATACACGATCGGTTGCATAATTAGGGAAGTATACAAGATTTGACTAAAATGCATCTTGTTGTGATATTTGTGTCATGACTTTCCAATTTTACCCTTCATCTGCTACCAGGTCAGAAAAAGTGAATCTAAATGAATATTAAAAGCATTTTTAGGATTTCATAGCTTTGTCTATGATTACTACATGTGTTATGATCTAAAGATAGAAGATGGTTATCGATTTTTTTAATCATAGGTCTGCAAGTAGGGTTAGTGAGTGTAGAATAGATCAGCCATGTTCGTTTACTCCAGCGGTTGCGTCAAAAAATTAAGCCTTTAATGACAGAAACATACGGCACCGGAGAAGCACTAATCACTGATTTCCAGTCGCGGCGACAACTACCAGCTAATATAACGAACGCGGAAGAAATCAGCGTCATCAGCGTCTAAGTTTCTGTGTCTATGGCAATGTATTAGCGACTGATTTGGGTTTTCTGCGTCTACGGCTTTGTTATTGTTGTCTCCATCACAGAGCTTTTTTTTTACGCAGCCGCCGGACGCGGCGACTATGAAACGAACAGGACTATCAAAACACATAATTCTTATCCGCGTCATGTCTCCCAATAAAATAATAGTTGTATGATATATAGACCGATAATGAAATTAAAGATTCTTCGGTCTTTAAAAATCATAAAACATACACTTAAAGAATAGTTAGAATGTTAGTAGCTAACATATCTAATAACATATAACATTTTTTGTTAGCGTTTATAGTATATATTATTTTAAGGACATAAAAACACACTAATATATTTTTGGGTTGCCAACACCAAAATCGGGATGGACTTAGTATGAGCATGTAGCATTAGTCAGAGTGTTTCATAAATTTGTTAACGGTTAACAAAAATATTATCTGTTACGGGCAAATGTAACGTTAAAATATAGACTAACTGATAACATAGACAAGGACACTTAAATAAGTAATTGTTAACATAAATTTAAATCACGGGTTTTGTCATCGGGAAATGTAAGTTTTAAGTCTTTCTTCAATTTAACAGTTATCGTAATTAGTTATATGCTACATATAAACATAACATTAACATAAACGTGTGAGATCAGTCAGATAGGTTCATTAATTTGGTTGTTCATCACTTTTTAACGATTAACACACTTAGTTATATGCTACAAACAAAGATAACACTAGTGGTCATCTGACTTTTTTTTTCTTTTTGCTTTCGCTTAAGAAGAAAACTGGTGTTAGGGTACAAATCCTCATACGAATTAAATCAGCGCTTGTGAATCCATCTTTAAACATGTTTTTTTTCTGGAAATATATGGTGTGTCAACATCATGATAACCATTTATCCATTTGTTGGTATCAATAATGTATCAGTTAATAAAATATTATACCAAGTAACATATCATTTATTAGATAATAAATGATTTATCAAACAATGTACTAAACTATATACCAGCTAACAAAACATGTAGCATGTAATAAATTATTTACCAGATAAAATGTTATTTATCCATGCAATATATCAGCTCACAACCCCGTGTGCCAAACCATTTATCGCTAACAAATCTCGTATCAGACAAAATATCAATTAACAAACTATGCATCGAACAACTTACCATCTGAAAAAATCATGCATCAAATAATACATCAGCTAACAATTTATTTTAAACAATTTATCCGCTAACAAATAATGTATCATCTAACGTTAATCATTTGTAACAATTTACCATCTATTTATTAATTAGTGGCAACATGATTGTAACTGCTAACAAAAAAACTTCATAAACAAGGTAGTGATATATGTGAACTTTTGATGATAGAAGGAAGAGATGGTGAAAGATTCTCCATAAATTGCTAAAAGATTAGTAAAGTTAAAATCAATGCTTTTGTGATACATAAGATGAATAATAATCCCTAGCAGATAGTATGATAAAAAAGAAAATTTAATTTGATAGAGATTCATAACTACAGAAAATAGAGAAGAAAGATGAAAAAAAAACAAGAAAAGAAAGGATGGGAGAGTTAATTAATAAAAAAAGAGAGAAGAAAAAAAATAGAGAAACGAAAAGAGAAAAGAGTGTGTATGAGAGAGAGTGTGTCAGCAGTCTTCTGTCATGTAACAGAGAGTCTACATGTCACAGAGGAGAATAGCTCAGAGGGGTAAAACGGTCATAAAATATAGACCGAACACTTAAGGTATAAAGCTAATATGTGGTCTATTTGGATGTATTTACACCAATTTCTATAAAAAGAATGTGGAGGAAAACACTCGGATATTTTCCTTCTATTAATTCACATGTATAGTAATTACTTTTAGAATGATTACGAAGTGTTGGAGAAAATATAATGATTTCGAAATGTTGGAGAAAATATAATTTATAATTATTGTAGTTTGGAAAAACAGGCCACATATTATTTTGGATCTTTATGTGTACACACTATCATATATCGTTGGGTTCCAACTTCCGAGTGGATGGCCGCATTGCCTACCTTTTTTTTTTTTTTTTGCCATCTATAATATTATTTATCAAAAGGTTTATAAACATAAAGCCCAACAAACTAAAGGACACCCAAACCGAAACATACAAACCCAACTTTAAAACTAAAAAAGGCCCAAACAATGGCCCATCCAACCCAAACCGAAACAAGACTCGACAGTCCTGCTACGTGTCGAAACCACAGTGACACCGAGGACACGTGTCGGAGCCTCCCATCGCCTTCACCGCTTGGGACAACCCGCCGGACGTTCACCGGAACCGACACATCTGAACCACGATCAATGAAACCACACCGGTTTCAACCAAACTCCATCATCTTCCTCGCTTGATTCAACATCTTGGGAGAGCATCATCGGACAATCGAGATCTCATCTCAAGACTGCAAGCCACCAAACCACCCACAAATCGACTCATCTCCTCGACCGGACCTTGCGGCCGTATAACGCCATGCAAACCCGATCCAAGACAGAACCACACAGATCTACGAAATCACCAGAGATTAAAACGTCTACCATCAATCCTCTATGACCGACATACAACATGCGACATCAATATCAGATCGAGAGACAGAGTATCGGATGAAGCACAAATTCGTAGATCGACGAAATCGGGATTAACCCGAGGACAAAGCCGACGATAGCGGGGCTGAAAAAGCCACCGCCTCCCGGAAACGTAAGCCGGCGAAGTAGAAGCTGGAAGCCTCACCTTCCCAGAGACAAAGCGGACGAACACCACCGTAGATTAGGTGTCTCCGAGACCAAAACAGAGTCGATACCCACTGTTCGGAAGGGAACCACCGCGACTCTCTATCTCTCAGAAGAGTCGTTTGGCCGCATTGCCTACCTTGTATCTTTTTGTGGGGCCTTATGAGGGATTTCTCTGATAAAATCAAATTAACTGCAGCAAGGATATTATCTACCCTAAAATGCGGGTTATACTTTTCTAACCAATCATTGTTTTTTTATCTTTTATGTAGTAAGTTTTGTAAAAGTTAATAATCATAGATGTCGTGTCGTTTTTGCAAATGTTATGAAATTCCAATATATATATAGATAGAGAAAATTACTATAATGTTATGGAAAAGCTGAAATATGATTAAAATAACATACACCTTTTAAAAATTACTAGTACGTAGACCAATGTTAAATTACAGTTAAGACTTTTGGTTAGTTTTTTTTCTAATTAAAATTATTTTTAAATAACAAATCCATGTCGCTATATACTATATCCACACTTTTAATAACTGTAATGATTCTGATCAAAAGAGAATGAAGACAATGAATCGTCTTTCTAGCTAAACTTCATGTGTTAAAAAAAACCACAAATTTTATCATTCATCGCTTAAACCCTAATCTTTTGAGTCGATATTGTTGTTTATCGTCCAAAATTCTCGAACTGTCTTCTCCGAAATCATCTTCGCTGCAATCGTCCGAAATCATCTTCTCTGTTGAGTTTTTCGAGTTTGTGGCTGAGTTTTAATTTATCTTGTGGCTGAGTTTTAATTTATCTTGTGGCTGAGTTACTTTTCTTTTACGGCTGGTTTATATATGCAGTTGTGGCCGAGTTACTTTTCTCCAATATCCGAAAACCTAGCTATAAGAAGTGTGCGTTCCGAGGAGAAAAAGGCAAATACATTCCGAAAAACACCCAAGTTGGAAATTGTGGGGTGTATTCATTTAAGTTTGTTTGTGATTTGATAACCATATTTGGATAATCTAAATTTTTTTTCTAGATCTGAGTAAAAGAGAAGATTGAACAAGAAGAGAACGGAGGAGACGGAAAGAAGTGACGGATTCAGCAGAAACGACACAGAAGATTTCAATGAAGCTTGGAGACATGGAGGAGTTATCACCGGAATGGTGCAAAAAACCTATATTTTTGATTTTCTATGTAAGAAACATAATTCACCCATGTATTTTGTATTTGACTTATGCTATATTTACACAACTCAGCCGTGTCGTTTATATATCTCAGTCGTGTCGTTTATATAACTCATCCATACCTCAGACATACCCTAAAATCCGAAAATGTTTATATAACTCAGTCGTGTCGTTTAGATAACTCAGCTGTATCGTTTATATAACTCAAACATACCTCATACATACCCTAAAATCGGAAAACTGAATTCAAGTACTTAAAAAGTTATATTGAAGATCATCTTATCAATATCAAATAAATACAAATCAACTGAATGTGTATAGTTTCTTGAATTTTCAAGTTGAGACTTTAACTTGATTTTGAGATATATATGTTCTCTTACAATCATTTATACAATTCTTCCTCACAAGATTCTAACTTTAATCTTTTCTTAAATCTAAACCTCAAATCCTAAACTATAGAATTATAAAGTTATAAAAATTATAAAGTTTATCTTTGAACATTAAATCTGTTATTTTTTATTATTTAAAGTTTAAGGTTTAGGTTTAAAGTTTAGGTTTATAGTTTAGAGTTAAACTCAAAATTTTTATTTAAACCTGTAACTATATTATTTAAATTTAAGAAATTTTTAAAACAAATTGAAAAGAACTAAAATTACAATTTATATTGTTTTTTCATGACGATTGATTGATTTTAATTCAAGGGTTCAAAATTATTTTTTTTGTCTATCCTCACTTTTTTTTTTCTCATTGGTTAATCTTTCTTTTCAAGGATCACAATTTATGGTCATTGATTAAATGAAATCTAAAAGCCAAAAATCATTCTCTCATTTTCTTACAATTGACGGGACTTAACCACTTTATCTCTCTCTCTTTAACTCTTTCTTCTTCTGCAAAACGACGAATCCGATGAGAGCGGGAGCAGCAGGATGTCGGATCACCATACATGACACTGGAAGAGAGAAAGCTTCTTCTCTAGCCGACCACGATAAAAGACGACAACCACTGCAATAGATCTGTCTCAGATTTTTGAGTTTTTAGATCTATGTTGTTTATGCGACTGATTTTTCTCTTGATTCCTGATCTATAGACTCGTCTTTTTAGTTTTTCTTTTGGTTTCTAAATTCAATTTAAGTTTGGATGATGAATCTTGAGCCTGCTAGAAGCTTTTTTTGGCCGACTTGGTTATAACAAAGCCGTATTGTAACCATAACTCAACATTTGATTATAACAAAGCCGTATTGTAACCGTAACTCATCCATAACGTATGCATAACTAATCCGTAATTTGATCATAACTCAGCTGTAACGTATGCATAACTCAGCTGTAAAGTATGCATAACTCAATGTATCTGAATGGTATAAGTCAGCCGTAACGTTTCAATAAGTCAGCCGTCAAGTGTAATGTTTTTCGCGATGTTTCGTATTTTGGGTGGGAACAAAATCATTCATTCAACTCTGAACACAATATTAAAACTTTAATCATTTTAAAAATTTGAACCTCAAACCCTAAACTATAGAACTATAAAGTTATAAAAATTATAAACTTTATCTTTTAAACATTAAATCTAATATTTTTATTATTTTAAAGTTTAAGATTTAGGTTTAGAGTTTAGGTTTATAGTTTAGAGTTAAACTCAACCTTAACATATGCATAACTCAGACGTAACATATATGAATGATATAAGCCAGCCATCAAATGTAATTTGTTTCACGACGTTTCGTATTTTGGGCGGGAACAAAATTATTCATTCAACTCTGAACACAATATTAAAACTTTAATCTTTTCTTAAATTTGAACCTCAAACCCTAAACTATAGAACTATAAAGTTATAAAAATTATAAAGTTTATCTTTGAACACTAGATCTAATATTTTTTATTATTTTAAAGTTTAAAGTTTAGGTTTAGATTTTAGGTTTATAGTTTATAGTTAATCTCATCCGTAACGTATGCATAATTCAGCCGTAACGTATGTGTTGGAGACTCACTGTATGAACTAAAGTTATCATATTTAGATGAATCTGAGTCATCAAACATATAAAATCAGTTTTCAAATTCATTATCTTCTTCGTCTTCTCTCATTTTCTTACTTTTTTTTGTTCAACTCTCTCATTTTTTTACAATTTCTGGGACCTAGTTTCTTCATCTCTCTCTTTGGGTCTTTCTTCTTCTGCAAGACGACGAATCCAATGAGGGAGAGAGCAACAGGATGTCGGACCACCATACATGACACTGGAGGAGAGAAAGCTTCTTCTTTAACTGATCATCATCGAAAACGACGACGACTGCTGTAGATCTGTCCCAGATTTTCAATTTTTTGTAAATCTATGTTTTTAGAACAAGTTGCGGAAACAATAATTACCAGACCCATAAGATCTCAGAGAAAGATGAAGAATAAGATGAAGAAGATAGATAAAGAAGATGAAGAATAACACAGACTCTTATTTTACTGTTAAAACACTAGTAATGACATGACAAGTAAGAGTTGATGACATGGATGATGACATGGAAAATTGGAAAGTTAGCCACCAAGCGAACACATAACTCAGCCTAAATAAATCAGTCATCAAGTACAACATAAGTCACCTGAAACGGAAATATTATTTCAGTACTTAATATTTTGCTAATAAATCAGCCGTAATTAGGATGAAAAATCATAAGTCATCTGTATCGTCAAATAAATCAGCCGTCAAATGAATGTTATTCTAGTAATTAATATTTTGTAATAAGTCAGCCATAATTACGCCGAGTTAACTGTTAATCCAGCCAGTTACAGCTGATTAAATATAACTCAGTGATATCACTCAAATTACTCTAAGTGATTTGTACTCTCTCAAATAAGAGGTCGAGCTGTAGTACTTAGGGATCGAATCCACAAGGAGCTGGGGAATACCAAAGATCTTAAACAGTTTATGATTAAGCTAGGTTAATTATGGAAATGGTAAATTGCAGCGGTGAACAAGGCAGTTGTTCGGTTGATTGGTTTTGTAATCAATATGAGAAAGCGTTAGACTTGGGGTTTCTATTCAGGTAATCAAGATTATAATAGTATAGAAACCAGAGTAGTTTATTGGATATTTTAGAACTCAAACAAAGTAATAAATTATCAACTTTCGTTTGTTTAGAATATCTATTGTCTGGATCTCAGATCTTAGCTGTCATTTGTTGATTATGAGAAAGTGTTGATCCATGCTATCGATGGATAATCGATCGATACACCTATTAGAACGTCGATCGATACACCTATAGGATTGTCGATCGATGTTCATTCCAGCAAGCTTTACCGAACGGGTTTGAACTATGTTCACTAGGCTTCCTAGATCAACTTCCGTTTGTTTCTAGTAATCCTAGCACAATATGAATTATTTCAGGTAAAAGACCAGGCTTCTGCTTGCGCGTAATTATCCTAATATCAGAGTTCTAGTTAGCTACTCTAGAACACAAGTAATAAGAGCAATTCAATTGATGGATATCACAAACAACTCAACAATCTATATTTGTGGCTAATCCTTTATAATCCTATTTGAACCGTAAACCTAACAAGGTGAACTATTCAGACATATCAAAGCGATTCATAGCAAATTACATAAAAAATGCATAAATAGATTAAAGTTAGAAATACTAGAGTTCCAATACAAATCTTTGAATGAGTCTTGGATCTTATCTCCAAATCTACTAAAAACCTTTTGATGTGTAAAACTTGAAAAGTAGGAAAGAGTAAAGAGCGTGTGTTGCCTAGAATGGCATAACACATAAATATTATATTAAAAGTCGGCCATGGGTATTTTTGTAAATATGTCTTAACTTGGGTTTTAAGTCGGATGGGCTTTGCGCGCTTCGCCGTAGATCGATTGAACAAAGTGTGCGTCAGTCGATGGTGGACTCTGAATGTCGACCTCAAACTGGTTCGATTGTCAGCTTCGAGCTTTCTCTCATTTTATCTCCAAAATGCATCTAAATCATCACTTTTCTCCAAATCATCCATGAACCTGTAAAAATGCTAAAAAGACTGCAAAACATAATGGATAGTTCCTAAAACACCTATATACCATGGTTAAAAGTGGATAAAATTCATGGTATATCACTCAACCGTAACAACCTCCCATAAGTCAGCCGTAAATTTAGTAACTTAGCTAGGCGATGATCATTAAATCAGCCGGAGAAATATAACTCAACCCTGTCTTAACTATAACTCAGCCGAATTTTTGAGAAATCAGCCTGCCGATGTATAAATCAACTGTAACTTGTGTTCGTAAGTCAGCGTCTGAAATCTGTAAATCAGCCATAACTAACGGCTGATTTATGTCCGTAAGTCAGCCAATTTCTCATAAGTCAGCCTTGTTGTTTAACTCAGCCGCAAAGTAATCATAACTCAGTCGTAACGAAATTTGTAGCGTTTTACGGCTGAGTTCATTAATACATATCAGCACATTCCTACGTGGCGCCGATTTTTTGCTTACTTGGCATTAAAAAGTAATAGCATTCTTGTAAATAGTTTTTTTTCACAACGTAATAAAAAAGCACACTGGGTATTAAAAAAATGGCAGTAATAAAAAAAATGTTTTGTATGGTTCATATAATATGTCCTAAAATGTATAATGTTTGAGTAAATTTCCCGTATATATTGTGAAGATAATGGCGAGATTTTTAAAAAATTATACTCTCTTTGTTTCTTTTTATATGATGTTCTAGTATAAATACAAATTATGAAAAATATAGTTTTGTAAAAAACATTCAATTACAATAAAAATAACCAAAAATAACTAATCATTGCTTTTCTGAACAAATAAGACAAAAATTATATAATGATTTTTAATATTTTAATCAATTGCTTTAATAGTTTTACACAGAAAGTTTCAAAACATCATTCAAATTGAATGAAAATATCATCTAAAACATCATACAAAAAGAAACAGAGGAAGTATTAGATTGTTTGTTTTTAAAATGTCTTTTAAATTTGTAATCTAGAATAAAATCTCTGTAGAATATGATAAGGCTTTTTTTTTTGTGTGTCTGTTTCCACCATTCAGAGGTTTGTTAAACATTAAATCTTGAATGATGTTCAAAATGATTGTGGTTTGTATTCTTATGTTTTATGTTTCACAAATTTCTTCGAAAATGGTACAATGAGGCAACTGAGAAAACCACATGCTTGAGTTAGACCAACTCTTCAGATGCATTTTATGCACCAATTTCATTCATTCATATTATTCTCGTATGGAAAATGAAAAAATGACACATTGAGGTCTTTTATATCCTTTCTACTTATCGAGTTAAAATTAATCTGCTGTTTCTTCCTAATATGGAGTATTGATGAAGACTGAGACGTAAAACAAAAACAAACACCCAAAATCTAATCCAAGAGACACATGAAAACGATTGATAAGTCAAAATAAGACTATGGGAAATCCATGAAATTGTGAGTCAGTTCAAAATCCCCAAAATCCGCGCATTCTTAACAATGTAACCATTTCAATTATTCATTCTATTTTCTTCTTCAAAATAAATATAGTGGTGAACAAAAAATAAATAAATTATTCTATTTATAGAGCAAATTTTTTTTTTTTATTATAAGAGTAAGAAATAGAAGACTATTAAAATATTTTTACTCTAAATTTTATTTTATGATGAAAATTAAAGTGAGGCTTGAGATGCTCTAAAAACTTTTTTCCCCAAGAAAAAAAAAGAAACAGTCCACTGATCATTTCTACTCTTATTCACGACAATGTTGTTATGATTCAGGTTTTAATTTCCTTTGATGTTATTACCTGAAGATAAATATGTACGAGAGAACCCAAAATCCAAGTAAGAATGTATGAAAACAAAAGAAAATTTTGATTAAGCCGAGTTGCACATCCAGAGTAAATCCAGAAAAAATGAGAGGAGAAGAAAGAGTTAAATCGAAAATTGAACACGAAAATTACTTAATATATGTTTTACTTTGTAAAAAGAGTTTTTTTTTTATCGGATCAATATGTACATATTTCTTGATATTGGTTAGATAAAATCATATTATATGATAATGAATAGTAGTATTTTAGTTGGACTATTATAATTTTAATGATAAATCCAGAAATCATAAGATAAATATTATATTTTAATAGAATATAATTTTTTTTCAAAAAATAGTTTTTTTTAACGTTTGGTTATAGTATTACAACAATAAAAAATATTACATAGATGATTCTTTAATCGACAATTCTAACATCTCACTACAAGAAAACATCGACATACTGAGGAAAAAAATCGTCGGTATGTCGTCGGAATAACGTTATTCCGATGACATACCGACGAAACAAGTCCTCGGAAATAACTCCTCAGAAATTCCATTTTCCTCGGAAATCCCTCGGAATTTGCCGACGGAATTCCGAGGAAACAAATTTCCGAGGAAACTCCGAGGACCACCAGTTCGTCATAAAGCTCCTCGGAATATACCGAGGGAGAACGTCCTCGGAATTTACCTCGGAAGTTCCGACGAAATGTTCCACGGAATTTTCATCGGAAAATTCCGAGGAACAAGAGTCCCTCGGACGAGGAACATGTCCCTCGGTATATTCTGATGGTTCATTTCCTCGGAATTTGAACCCTCAGAAAATTCCGAGGAACTAGTCCCTCGGTATATTCCGAGGGTTCATTTCCTCGGAATTTAAAAAAAAATTAATTTTTTTTTAAAAATAAAAATTTTGAAATTTAAATTCGAAAATATAAAATTAAAATTAAAATTGAAATCATATTAGTTAATATTCAAAGTTGTACAAATAAAAATAAAACATTCCGAGTTTTAGAAAAAAAAAAAAAACTACGGGTCTGGCACGTCCGGGAACACCTCGTTCGGGTACATCCTCTGCATCATCTCCATCATTTTCTGGTTCAACTTCCTCTGTGCCTCATAACCCGCCTGTTGAGCCGCCATCTGGGTCTCCAACAAAGATATGCGATCATCCTTGTCCTTCAACTGAGCCGTAAGTACTTCTGGATCAACAAAGGGCGGTGGTGCAGAAGAAGGAGGAACCGACCAGGTGCGACGACCCAAACCGACCAAACGCCCCTTCTTCTTTGGAACCGACTGAAATAGAAAATAGCCAAATTTAAATCAAGAAATAAATGAATTAAACTTAAAAAAAAAAACTTACGGATTCAACGATTTCGTTGATTCGAAACCAGGACAAGTTGGTCGAAGCCGTCGAAGCGTCATCCTCGGTTTGAAGCTGAGACACTTCGTCATGCATTTGAGTTTGGACCAGGGTGACCACTTCCCTCACAAGACCGTCATCAATCTGGCCGGTCTTCTTGTTGGTATACGTCCTCTTCATTAGGGCGAGATCATCAACCGGCTCGCCATCATTTTCTTCCGCCTTGAAAAAAACATAAATTAAAGAAACATTAGAACTTAGAAGAAATGCACAAAAAAATAAAATTTCAAAACTTAAATAATTGAAGAAAAAGCGACTGAACTTACCATACGATCTCCCAGAGAGGCAATAGATTGAGCACCCAAGTTATGCTTGAAGACGCCTTTCCCTTTACGGTCGCTCCTGCGGTTGGTGGAGTTGGTGGAAGAAGTTTCTTTCATCTCTTCCTTATCCCAATGCGCACACAACTCCGTCCAGACCGTGTTGTTTATCGACTTTGGGACCTTTTAATTAAAAAGAAAAAAAGAAAATAGTTAAATAAATTAAAAAATCGTTTAATAAATTAAAAAAAATTGTTTAATAAATTAAAACAAACCTTGTTGATTTCCCACTTCTTCTTCCACTCGTGGATCTGCTTCCCATAGTTGTCCATAACTTTATGGACGAAGTGGTGATAGATAAAGAGCGTCTCATCGGAATTCCAGTTGAACTCTTGCTAAAAAAAAAAACACAATTAGTAGAAAATTTATATTAAAGATTAAAAATATAACTAAAAAATTAGAATACTTACCGCAAACTGACGAGACCACAGATGCTTCTTGTCGGTAGGGAAGTGAGTGAAAGTCGGATGTCCCCTGTCGAGGGCCGAGTACATCATACGGTTGATCCATGCGCTAATCCCGTTCCCGGATCGGTTGAACCTAATAAAAAGAACAAACGGTTAATAATGAATCAAATTTTAAAGAAAAAAAAATATGTTTAATTACCATGTTTGACCCCGTCCATGTGGATACAGAGTGAGATAGGGAAGATTGTCACGACCGGGCTGTCGAACCAACTCCGCAACACTCATCACTCCCGGAGGACCCGGAGGAGCAGGAGCGGGTGCAGCAGCGGGAGCGAGAGGAGCGGGAGCGAGAGGAGCAGGAGCGGGTGCAGCAGAGGGAGATGTATGGTAGGAGATGTGGGGTGAAGGGGAATCCTGAAAATGGCTTGAATCCCGAGACTAGCTCCCCGTACCACCACGACCACGACGCTGTCGAGGCCGGGTCTGATCATCATGAGACCTGTAAATTAAAAAATATATATTTAATAAATATAGAAATATATAAATTAACTTTAAAAAAAAAAAAAAATCCCAAACAATAGTTTTTAATCACAAAAAAAGTTTTATAGATATTAAAAATGTTTAATAAATATATAAAAATAGTTCTAATAAACAAAAAATAGTTTTAATAAATAAAAAATAGTTTAATAATTACAAAAAATAGTTTTAATAATATTAAAAATGTATAATAAATATAGAAATTTATATAATATAACTATATATATATATTTTTTTTTTTAAATCCCAAATAATAGTTTTTAATCACAAAAAAGTTTTATAGATATTAAAAATGTTTAATATATATATAAAAATAGTTCTAATAAACAAAAAATAGTTTTAATAAATAAAAAATAGTTAAATAATTACAAAAAATAGTTTTAATAATATTAAAAATATTTAATAAATATAGAAATTTATATTATATATATATATATGTATTTTGTAAAAATCCCAAATAATAGTTTTTAATCACAAAAAAGTTTTATAGATATTAAAAATGTTTTGTAAAATCCAAAAAATTGAATTTATATACAAAAAATGTTTTGTAAAATCCAAAAATCGAATTTATACACAAAAATCGAATTTATATACAAAAATCGATTTTATAAATACAAAAAAAATAAAAAATTTATAAAAAATTCTAAATCAATTCAACAAAACAAATTATTCAACCAAATCACAATTCTAAACCTATTATACAACCAAATCACAATCCTAACCAATCACCCTAACAAAAATCTATCAAATCTACACAAAAACCTAACAAATAGAACGTAAGAGAGTGAGATAGGGTCCTTACATGATTTGTGTAAGAGAAGGGGGAGATCGCCGGAGATATCGTCGGAGAGAAGGTGGAGATCGCCGGAGAGGAGAGAGGAGCCGCGCAGAGGAAGAAGAGAGAAATGGGGAAGAAGAAGCGGCTCGTGGTTATAAAACCTAGGGTCCGACGGATAGTTTCCGTCGGAATTTCCTCGGAATTCCGATTTCAATTTTCGCGAAATATTTGCCCGGTTAAATGAAAATATTCCGAGGAAATTCCGACGGATACATAAATATCCGTCGGAATTCCGTCGGAATATTCCGAGGAATTTCCGAGGAACTAGTGTTTGGGGTTTCAAAACATCGATTTTTTTTGCCGTATTTTATTTCTTATACAATTGTAATGCATACCATTGAGGATTCTTTGTATAGATGATCATAAACCATGAAATAACAAAATTTCAAAACGAATTGTAAGTATTCCCTTTACCGTTCATTAAAGTGTATAAGTGTTTCTCTTATGTTGTGGGGATTTCGTTCATACAATCGGAAAAGTGTTTATTATAGGGTAAGGAACAAATTTTAGACTTCATAATCAGTCTAAGACACTTAATAAGGGTTATATAAGTGTTATTCAAACCGCAAAACATTGTTTTCACTTTTAAAAACCCTACTTCCTCGGAATTTCCTCGGAATATTCCGAGGAAACTCCGAGGAAACCCTTATCTTCCTCGGAATTCCGTCGGAATATTCTGATAAAAAAAAGTTGATGCTAGTCTGTTTCCGAGTCATCATCACCAGATGAATCAGAATCTGGATCTTGGTGAAACTCTCCAATCACTGGTTCATCCTCTACGTGAACGACGGCTTCCTCTCCGAAGTCGATTAAATCGACTTCAAGGCCAACTCCAGCTAAATCTTCTGCTGCACTTAAGTTGTCGGATGTGCTTGGTTGTAGTGGGTCTTCCAGCTCAGAACTTCCCTGAACTCGGCCTCTCGGGTTGAGTCTTGTAACAGTAACCCATGGATCATCTCTGTTCCTTACCCGCGGGTATTTGATATAACAAACCTGTAATATTAAAAAAATTATTAGTAAAATTATAAATTAATACACATGATGATGAATCTAAATAATTAACATTTAATTACCTGATCGGCCTGAGAAGCAAGAATGAAAGGATCATAATATTGCAGCTTTCGCCTAGAATTTACTGATGTAACACCAAATGCATTTGTTCTCACACCTCGATCTAGAGTGTTGTCGTGCCAATCACAATAGAAAACAGTACAGCGCAATCCAACCATGCCCAAATACTTGATTTCCAAAATCTCATGTATGTGTCCGTAGTATACATCATCTCCTGATGCAGAACAAACACCAACATCATAAGTCGTACTCGAACGTCTCCTCTTCTGAGTTGTGAATGCATATCCTCGAGTACAAAATCTCGAATATGACTTCACAACAAATTTTGGTCCAACGACCATCTCGCGTATCTAATCGTCAAATGTTTCACCTCTGGCCAAACCAGCAGACACCTATATTAATAGCACATATATATGTTATATCAATAAATGTGAATTAGTATAAATATGTGATAAATGATATTTTAATTTGTTTAAAGCACTCACATAAGTAAACATCCATCTAGCAAATTCTCTCTGTTTCATTTCTTCTAGTTCGTCCTCTGTGGCGTATCTATATTCGAACCTCTTTTCTGCCATGAAAATCCAGTACATATGATGACAATAATGTAATTAATTAAGATTTAAATTTCAAGTTCTTAAAATAAAAATTTGTTAGCTAATTTATTTACCTCTCATATTGAAGAACATCTTCGCAGTTGGTGAGCAAATATGTTTGCAAATTACTGCGCTCCTGCTCAGTAAGTCGACGGTCCTTTGGTTTTCCGCTAAGTCGTCCAACGTCTGTGAAAATGTCTGGAACCGTAACATGATATGTTGCCCGTTCGCCTCTATCATCATGCCGAGCAGGTCTTCTGTTTTTGGTCTGAACTTCTGCTGGAAAGTAGTACTCGGCAAAGTTTTAAGTTTCTTCATTGATCATCTGTGCGACTATAGAACCTTCCACCCTACTTAAATTTTTCACCATCTTCTTCAAATGGAACATATACCGCTCATACAGATACATCCATCTATACTGCACAGGACCACCAAGTTCCAATTCTCTTGCCAAGTGAATAACAAGATGCTCCATAACATCAAAAAATGAGGGAGGAAATATCTTCTCAAGGTTGCACTGAATCACGGCTATGTTAGTCTTCAAATTTTCAATACCTTCAAGAGTCACTGATCTCGTGCATAAATCGCGGAAGAAACCACTTATCCCTGCAATTGCTTCATGAACATTTCGTGGTAATAGTTCCTTGAAGGCAAACAGAAGGAGGCGCTGCATCATTACATGGCAATCGTGGCTTTTCAAGCCAGTAAACTTTCCTTCCTTTCTGTCGATACAGTTACGCAAATTAGATGCGTAACCGTCTGAAAATTCCACATCGTTTGAAATCCAATCAAAGAATGCATCTTTTCCCTCTGCATCAAGTCGGTATATGAAAAAAGGAGCCCTACCATTCTCATCAACATGAAGTTCTGAACGAGCACATATATCGACTAAATCTAGTCTTGACTTCAAATTATCCTTTGTTTTACCTTGAACATTAAGGATCGTGTTCATGAGATTGTCAAAAAAGTTCTTCTCAATATGCATGACATCTAAATTATGCCTTAGCAGATGATCCTCCCAGTATGGCAGATCCCAGAAAATACTTTTTTTTATGCCAGTTATGTAGGTCTCCAACAGCATCTACCGGAAAAAGCTCATGTCCACCGACGTCTGGCGTCCTTTCTGCACCAAAATCTCTTGGTTGTGTCTTCAAATCTTTCCCACAAATTTCCGGAGGTGGACTGTCAAACACCCTCTTGTTCTTCGTAAACAAATTCCTACTCCTACGATATGGATGATCAGGTGGTAGGAATCTCCTGTGACAGTCAAACCAACACGTTTTCCTTTCATGTTTTAGTTGGAAAGCATCAGTATTATCTTGACAATATGGATATGATAGCCTTCCATGCGTTGTCCATCCAGATAACATACCATATGCTGGAAAATCACTTATTGTCCACATTAGTACTGCCCGCATTTGAAAGTTTTCTTTACACGAAACATCGTATGTTTCAGCACCTTGAGCCCATAGTTGTTGCAACTCATATATTAGTGGCTGAAGAAACACATCAAGTGATCTCTTAGGATGCTCTGGTCCGGGAACGAGAATCGAGAGAAACAAAAACTCTCGTCGCAAGCACAAGTTTGGGGGTAGGTTGTATGGTGTAAGAATGACTGGCCATAGAGAATATTGTCTTCCACTCTTGCCAAACGGGCTGAAACCATCAGTACATAATCCAAGGTAGACATTTCTTCTCTCATACGCAAACTCGGGATACTTTGATTGGAAATGCTTCCACGCTTTTGCATCTGAAGGATGTCTGATCTCACCATATGTTGAGTGCTCCGCATGCCATCTCATTGGTTGCGCTGTGCGTTCAGACAGATACAACCTCTGCAACCTTTCCATCAAAGGCAAATACCACATCCTTTTATATGGAACTGGAACTCTTCCACTCGTATCTTTATAACGAGGCTTTCCACAAAATTTGCATGTAACCCGCTGTTCATCCGCCCTCCAATAAATCATGCAGTTGTCGCTGCATACATCTATTACCTGATACGATAAACCAAGACCAGCTACGAGTTTCTGAACCTCGTAGTATGAACCAGGAGCTACATTATCCTTGGGTAGAATACCTTTTACAAAATCAGCAATCGCATCCACACAGTCTTCAGCCAAATTATAATCTGTTTTAATGCCCATCAATCTTGTAGCAGATGATAAAGCTTAATGACCATCTCTGCAACCTTCGTACAATGGTTGCTTTCCAGCATCCAACATATCATAAAATCTCCTAGCTTGTGCATTGGGTAAATCTTCCCCTCTAAAATGATCATTTACCATCTCCTCAGTACCTACACCATAATCTACATCCGTTCTAATTGGTTTTTCTAATCTAACCGATGGCTGAGGTTCGCTAGTACTACCATGTTCATAATCAGTTTCCCCATGATGATACCAAATTTTGTAACTTCGTGTAAACCCACTCAAATATAGATGAGTCCAAACATCCCACTCTTTAATAACCTTTCTATTTTTACAATTAGAGCAAGGACATCTTAACATACCTGTTTTTGCTTCCGGTTGTCGGTGAACTAACCCCATGAATTCAGTTATACCTCGTTGGTATTCTTCCGTAAGCAATCTCGTGTTCGGATCCAAATGAGGTCGATCGATCCAAGAACGAAAATAATTTGAAGAAGACATGTTTTTTATGAATCAAATTCGTGTGTAAAGAGAGTAAGAGGGAGGATGAAGATATGGAGTGAATGAAGAGGAAGAGGGGTGCTTGTATTTATAGTTGAAATCCTGCCAACAGACCGAGGAAATTCCGACGGAATTCCGACGGAAACGGCTAGTTCGTCGGAATTTCCTCGGAATATTTAAAATCCCCCAACGGCTCTCTAACGGCTATAATATATCCTCGGAATTCATCGGTTTTTTCCGAGGAATACGTTTTTCCTCGGTATTCCATAAGAATATTCCGACGGATTAATAATTCCTCGGAATTCCGTCGGTATATTCCGAGGAAATTCCGAAAAAACCAAATTTTGTGTTCCCTCGGAATATCCTCGGAAATTCCTCGGGATATTCCGAGGATTTCATTTTCCGTCGGAATGTCCGTCAGAATACCGCTGTTTTCTTGTAGTGTCTTATGAGAATATATGTCTCCTGCGCTATTTCGAATCACCCTATGAGATCCTTGTTTGATGGTACGCTATGCACCACGTTGAAATCTCTTGTAACTTTTTTTCTCCATAATCTGCATAATTTGTATATTTGGGGTTTGAACTCTAAACCTTCTGATGTAAAATCATTAATGAATATTTAGTTAAACTACTAGACTAAAAAGACTTCCACTAAAAGAGTAGATTTAAAAAGAGATTTTTTATTTATTAATTGAGTCGATATGTATATATTTATTGATAGTGTTAAGATTAAAACATATTATATGACAATGAATGGTTGTATTCATTTTAGTTGGACTATTACTCTCTCTGTTTGAGTTTAATTATCGTTGTAGAGTATAATTTTTGTTTCAAAATAAATGTCGTTTTATAATTTCAATGCGAAACTTATTAATAATATTTTCTAATTTATTTTTATATTGATTGAAATATGGTTAGGTTATGTGTATAGATAATTGTATTTTTATTTTGAAAATATGTAAAATTAAATATTTTTAATCTATATGTATTAACCTAAAACAACATGTAAAATTAAACGAAAATAGTATAATTTAATGATATTAGATAAAACAGTAGATAAAAAAACTCTATTTTAATAGAGTAGATACCTTTGATATATAGTCAACATTGCATCTTATACATCCATTTAGGTTTTCCGGCTCGTTGATTCCTAATGGTGTTGCATAACAATATGGGCTAGGCTTAGAGTTTGGGCAATGATTTATGGTATCATATAGAGTTTTTTATGACGAACCTATATTTACCCGTTAGTATCATATAATAAGCCATAACAGACCATCCAATTTGTCACTCGGATTTCTTTAGGATTCGTTTATGATTGAACGAATTAGAATTGAGATATAGAGTTGCAAGTTGTTTTTTTAGGAACACTTGTAAAAACATCTAAACATATAGTGTAGAGTAGAAGTATATATAAGGTTTGTGAAGTAGAACGTGTCATTTCAGTCTTAGGAGGGTGTATTGAATTGTGGATTTTAAAGCGTTTTGGTTTTGTTTTAAAATCATCTGTTATTCAACTAAGTATTTATATTTTTTTTCTCAAATCTTGTGTTATTGAATATGATTTTAAAGCGTTTTGGTTTTGTTTTAAAATCATCTGTTATTCAACTAAGTATTTATATTTTTTTTCTCAAATCTTGTGTTATTGAATATGATATTTGTCTAAAATCACCACAAATCACCTAGAATCCATTGTTATTCAATCAACAATTTATTAAAACTAAATCAAATCCATTGTTATTCAAAGGCAAACAATTCTCAAAAGAAAAAAACTAGGAAAGGGATTTGAAACAAACTTCTTATCAGTTTTAGTTAGAATTATTGTGTAACAAAACTCCACTCGTGTACCTGTTATTTGGAAAAAGCCAGAATTTTCATATTAAAAAATTGGTTAATGACAACGACGACAACTACACCACCGTCTCTCCAAAACCCGTATGAACACCAGCAAATTTTCCTCTCTATATCTCTCAATCTAGACGATGTCTCTGCACTTCTCTCTCACAAGCACGACAGTGACGATGAAGTTTCTGCCGCCTCGTCAGTTTCTTATCAGGATTTTCTGCAATGGAGTTTCTGTGAACACTGTTTTATGTTGTTGCAGCAGTTCTGCGCACGATCGCAGCCACAACTATAAGCGAGTTAGGTAAAGTTTCATTCTTTCCAAGTTTTACTTTTGATCTTGTTTATGTTTCCTTGTCTGAGTACTGCAGTTTTGTTTCGTTCATGCTAATGTATGTTCCAAGATGTGTTCTTTGTGTGATATTGATTTGATGAAACCTGTTTTATGTTATAACTTTGCAGATTGGTCTCAGCATCAGGTGGTGGGTTGGCATTATCATTTGTGAGCACACGCACCCTCCTACACTGCTGTTTATGCTGTTTTGTCAGGAACAATGTATAAGGTGATTGATTGATTGTTTACGTCGGTGCTAACTGGATTCATGAATTTATAATACAAGTTTTCCCTTCAGGTGAGTAAGACAATCAGCTCGCGCAATGCCCCAGACTCTTTTTGAGAAGTGACCTAACCTTGCTAGTTTGTAATAATAACCTTGAGAGTCTGAGACAAAGCCAAGAACATAACTTTATTTGCTCAAGTTTAATTTCTGCTCAATTAAAAACAACAACATTACACAACCTTATTGTATTGCCGTTACGGTTAATAGAGTCGCCGAAATGAGTCACATCTCAGTCGTAACTGTCACTGAAATAAGAAGCGATCAATTGTCATCTGAAAGCTGCCGCTGCGTTTTTTATTATTAGCACCGGCGTCAAGCAGACTCCACAGTCTTGTGTACTATGCAACAGAAACATGTGACTTTTTTGTGTCGCTGATGCTGATCGAAACACGTCGCTTCAAGTTCTTGAATATATGAAACAAAATAGATTTATTGATATCGAATGATCTAAAATACTCTGAAACTTATGAAGAAATCCCACCCAAATCTCTTTTTTTTTTTTCTAAATCACAACCATACAAATGAGATTTAGTCCAAATCTCTTCGAACTCCATTTTTTCTCAAATCCACACAAGCTTTTAAAATCTACAATTCAATACACTCCCCTTAGGTTATCGAAAAACAAAACAAAAATAAAAACAAAAACAAAAACACAAAAACAGGTTCTCTATATATGTCATTTCAGTCTTAGGTTATCGAAAAACAAAACAAAAATAAAAACAAAAACAACTACACAAAAACATGTTCTCTACATACACAAAAACAGGTTCTCTGATAAATTTGATGTGAGATTTATTGTAGAAACATCTAAAGCCGCCTTTAACGATAGTTGCTTAAAGGGTAGCTAGCAATTTTTTAATTTAAAAAAAAAAGGAAAGAGAAGAACGAGAAGAAGAAGCTGCTTCTGCGGCTTGTTTAAGCGTCCGTTGTTTGTTCTGTTCGCGGGCCTCACCGACACGTAGCGGTCCGCGATTGATCCTTTTTAAAATTTTTTTTTTAGTCAGAAAAAAAATTAAAAAAAAAATTTAAGCACCCCTAATGGGTTGCTAGGGTTAATGATGCCCTAAACATATTATGGATAGAGTTTAGTTTATTCTGTTCAACTTTTTGCATGTTTATTGTTTTTTTTTGTGATCAACATAAACATACTCAACTAATACTCTATAAATCAAGTTGGTAACTTTGCATCCATACAAATGAAAATAAAAGATAGATTCCTAAAACTACGTGCAAGATTGTTCATCCTTGTATTTTGCGTTTGAAGTATATAAATGAATTGGTTGAAATTTCCCTTAAGGATTTTGATGTCCTCCACATAACATGCAAAAGTAGGTTATTCTTCTGGTGCTGAAACTATTTTCACCAAATAAGAAAAGTATGTTGCAATTGTAACCTGAAATTGACGTAAATTGTAATTTGATATCACTCAAATTATCGTAGAGCGACTTTTACTCTCTTAAATAAGAGGTTCAGTTGCAGTACTTAGGGATCGAATCCACAAAGAGACAAAGAGCGAAGACACACAATAGATCTAAAGCAGTCAATGATTAATCTAGACAGTAAATTATTAAGCAGTAAATAAAATAAAGCAGGGTGAACAATCAGTTGTTCAGTTGATTGAGGTTGTAAAAAATAAGTGAAAATAGCTAGATTTAGGGTTGAGGTAATCATGATTAGAATGATATAGAATGCCTAAGGTATGCAGATGATAATCCTAGAAATCGATGTCTAGTGCATAAGATGTCCATCTTCAGCTATGAATCAAATCTGTTGACTAATGATATACCATCGATTTGACTCATTTTCATCCATGCTATATAAGTGTTTTACTATCTATATATTATATATTCTATCCTATTTGGTATGTTTTCAGGTTCAGGAGTATCTTGGAAGGAGTATCTTGGAGTAAAGTGATGATTATGGAGCATTTAGGAGCTTAAAAGAGATTTCATCCGAGCTGACCATTAGAGGTCGATACGAAGAAGAAGCAATCGTTGGACGCACATCCAGTGCCGTCGATCGATACAGAAGAGAAGCCTCGACGATTGAAGATTATGATCGATCGATGTATATCCTCTACCATCGATCGATGTCGAGACGCGAGATGCGCGACTTGGTTCCAGCCGACTTTAAACCCTAGGCTTCACCAAATTACAAGATTACCCCTGACGAGTTTTTAACCTAATAGTTATATACTTGCCTAAGTGTTAGGAGGCAAGAGAGCTTTTGGCCATTCTTATTTTCAGCAGAGAGTTTTAGGAGAGAAAATCATAGAGAGATTTGTGATTGGAACTCCATTGATTCATCTATTCTATTCTATGCAGTTTTTATCTATAATTTGTGTCATGAATTGCTTAGCTATGTCTGAGTAGTTCACTTGTTAGATTCAGGGTTCAAATAGGTTAGAGGGATTAGCCCCAACTATAGATTTGCTAAGTTGTGATATTCATTTATTGATTGTTCATTAATGCTTGTTTTAGCCTTGCTAACTAGAACATGAACCTAGGAATTAGCATGAGTCAAGCATCCTTGACCATCTTGTCCTGAATCTAATCTGTCATGCTAGGACTGCTAGAGAGATGCTAACTGCTGATCTAGGAGACTAGTGAGCATTATCAACCTGCGCCTAGAGCTTAGCTAGAAGCATCGATCGATATTGCGAAAGGTGTATCGATCGATATCCCTATAGGATCATCGATCGACACTTTCTTGTGATCAAAAGACGACAGTTGAGATCCAAGATCTAGTTAGTTAACCAGTGAAACATTGCCATCGCTGATCACTGTGATTAAGGAGTTGAGCTCTAATATATTATGCATGCAACTGTTAGACATCTATAAGATTATAATCTCCAACACCTGAATAGAAACCCTGCATCTAATATCTTCCAATAAGTTACACCCCCAATCATCTTGTTAGTCGAGCAATAGACTTGCTCAATTAGGATTGCTATTTATTTTTAAACCATAAAACAACAAACACTTAAAATTAATAATTTGACTAGATTTAATAGGTTCCCTAGCTCCTTGTGGATTCGATCCCTAAGTACTGCAACTGAACCTCTTATTTGAGAGAGTAATTCACTCCTTACGGTAATTTGAGTGGTATCAAATTTGGCGCCGTTGCCGGAGAGCTTTGATCGCCATTAGATTTAGTGTTATTAATTCTTATTCTTTTCTCTACCACCATTCTGACACAAAAAAATTTCTTGTCTTTTCAGGTGCATGCCCAGCAGTACCAGAAGCAACAAGGACAAATACCTGCTATTCTCAGAAGATCCTGCTCACTTGGAACGAACGATCCGCAAAGACCAACGTTCCACATCGCTCGACGCAGCAGCTTTCACGTCGACCGATTCTCACACCCAACTGTCGACCGATACCCGACCTTCATCGTCGACCGATCTACATCGTTCGACATCGATCGATACTACACCGCGTACATCGATCGATCATCAGTTGCGAAACATGGTTGCGATTGTTATTCTCAGACAGGATGAAAATGGAAACATGTATGACCATGATGGTCATTTGCGTAATGCAACAGGTCAGAAACTAGACGCTCAGGGGAATGTAATCCCTGATACTGATGCTATAGGAGTTGCTCAACCTGTAGAAGAGGCTGCTCGACCAAGGGCACTGGCTGACTACGCCAACAGATCAGCTATTCGACTTTCAGAGACTCAGAAGCAGAATTTCGAGCTGAAGCCTCAGTACTACACACTCGTGTCGCAGATACCCTACTCTGGGTTACCGCACGAGCATCCTATGGACCATCTAGAGAGGTTCGAGGATCTTATCGCTGCTATTCGTATGGATGGAGTCCCCGAGGACTACCTATTGTGCAAGCTATTCAAGTATTCTCTGACTGGAGAAGCGATGCACTGGCTTAAGCAGCTACCCACAGGATCTCTAACATCCTGGGCCGACATCAAGAATGATTTCTTGCGAAACTTCTTCGATGAGGCACGCGCTGAAGACTTGAGGAGCAAAATTGCTATATTCGCGCAGGAGACTGGAGAGTCTTTCAAAGATGCGTGGATCAGATTCAAGTTCTTCCAGCGAGACTGTCCACACCATGGATTCAACGAAGTGCAACTGCTGAGCACTTTCTTCAGAGGTATCGCATTGAGGTATTAGATGGCTCTTGATACAGATAGCGAGGAAAACTTCAACACCAGGAATCCGGTGGAAGCTTTGAGACTGATAGAAAATCTAGCAAACAGCAGCAGCACCAAGAACACTGACTTTGAGAGGAAGAAGTCTGTTGCATTCCCAAGGGAAAGAGCAGATGGACGAAGTTAGAGGAAAGTTAGATGTGGTTCATGAGGTTCTTAGGAAGCAAGTCTGCTCAGCTGAAGGAGAAGTAGCTGTAGACATGGAAGGAGAAGAAGATGTGAACTACATTGGAGGTACTGGATTTCAGAGGTCTGGAAACCAGGGTGGAAACAAAAACTTCTATGCCAATGGTCAGAGGAGTAACCAGAGTTCTCAGTTCCAGAAACCTTTCAGCAACAACAGCAGAGGCTATGAAAACTCATTTTACCAGAATCCACCATCACAGACTCAGGAAAGCAAGATTAAAGCAATGCTTAACAGAGTTCTGGAAGGACATCAACAACTCATTGTGGACTTCAATGAGAAGATAGATTCCGCCTACAACAGTCTGAACACGAGAATTGAGACCTTAGGGACTCAGGTGAGGAAGCTTGAAATGCAAGTGGTTCAGACTGGAGACACTGTAAAAAAGCAAGAAGCCTTGGCTAGAGAGGCAGGAATTGAGAAAGAAAAACACCACGTAAATGTCATCATAGATGATGATTTCTGGCAAGTGGTGAAGCATGAGAAGCTTGGAGAAGGAGACTTCGAAGTTGAAAGCTCCATGAGTTTCGGCGGATCACTTTGGTGTCGACCGATGTCAATGGATGCACATCGCTCGACAGACCATGGCGAAGATCGATCGACGAATTACTCTAACCATCGATCGACGTCATCTGCTGAATCGACTGCGGAGTGTAGTGCAGTTCGGATCATGACTCATGAGGAATTCGCAGAAAAACATCCTCACCCATCCTCCCCTTTCTACGTCAAAATCGATCGACGGCATGAGCTAGCAGTCGACCGACAGAGAGAGAGACTGATATCGATCGACCCCCCCTCACCTCCCATCGATCGACGGGCACCTCTCACCTACCGAGTACGATTACCATCTATTAACAGGGACCGAATCAACGCACTCAGACAACCACCTAAACCTTTAGCAAACCCACCAAAACCTACAACCAACCTTCAGACACTACACCAGAGCCTATGAAAGTTGATGAGGCAACTGAAGGAAGAAGGTTAAGGAAAAAAAGGAGAAGATTCCAAAGAACCTTAAGAGGGAGGCTAATGAGAAGGAGATGGATGGTTTCACTAAGAGAGTCCTCAGAATCCCAATGGAGAAACCTTTTGATGAAGTTTATTACACACACCGGTTGTGAGTGTTCTTTAGAGAGACTAAGGAGACTGAGGAGGACATTAGGAGAATGTTTCATCATGTCAGGGAAAGGATGAAACTAAGGATCACATTGAAGAAGAAGAGTGATCCTGAGAAGTTCGCAATACCATGTATGGTGAAGGGTATTGAATTTCCCCATGCACTTTGTGACACAGGAGCATCAGTCAACATACTACCTAAGGTTATGGCAGACCAGCTGGGTCTGAAAATAGAGCCTTCATCAGAATCTTTCACCTTCGTGGACCTTTCAGAAAGAAGCTCAGGAGGCATCATAAGAGACCTTGAGGTACAAATTGGTAATGCCCTTGTCCCTGTAGATTTTCATGTCCTGGACATCAAGCTTAACTGGAACTCTTCACTTCTGCTTGGAAGAGCTTCCTGGCTACAATAGGAGCTGTATGTGACATGAACACCAACAGATTGTGTCTGACACTGATAAATCCAGACGCCCACTATGACCTAGTTCGAGTTGTGAGACAACAGGTCAACTTCGTGGAGCTTGGAAATGATCTTGGCTACATTACAGCATGCCATTGTGGAGAAGAGTACGAAACAGAGTACTCGGAATCGATCGACACTCACATTGCATCATCGATCGATTCCAATGAGTCACCGACGACCGATAAACACTATCCCACGTCGCTCGACGAGTATCAACCAGTAGACCACTTCACATTACCAGGTCAGTGTTATCCAGACTTTGCCTTTCAACAACCGAACAAAAGAGGATGTGATGACTATTCAATAGGCAAGTGGGCAGATAGTGGATTCCATGAAAGTTTTGCAGTAGAGACTGTAATTCCTTCATCCAATGAGGATCCTACTGAGGAGTATGATGAGGATTACTGGAAGTAAAGAGCTATAGAGATTGCTATGCAGAATGAAAGATATTCAAGTCATTCCTTTAACAACACGTCTCCACCATCGATCGACAGAGTCTACTCAGCATCGGTCGATACCCACCCTCATCCAACAAAACGGTCTTATGCATCGATCGATACCACACCAGGTACATCGATCGATATTAAAGCCGCCGCCTTTGAAAAGGAAAAAACGAATATTCCAATTCTACGTAGGTTTACCAATACATATATAAGGAGATTTGCACCCCTGATTACTTCTCACGACACCATAGCAGAAAAGATGAATGCTCCCACAAACAAATCAGAAAGAACATCAAGGAAGAGCATTCGATCCAAAAACCCTAATTCAGCAGACAAACGTCTACCATCGATCGATACTCCAGTATCAACATCGATCGATTCTCATTCTTAACCTAAACTTTCTTTATTTACTTAGAAGAATATGAGTATTGATTATGGTTTTCTAACTCCTGATGAATTTGGTATTTTCAGGGACCCAGATGGCCATGCAAGAGCAATGGATGGGAGAATTCTACAAGTATCCAGAGAGGACATAGCAGATATTCTTCAGTTGGCCAATGGACCAGACAACTTGTTTATGCAGCAACGCAGCATTCCAGACAACATCCCAGTTGTTCCGGACGAACATCGAAGGGCCGACACAACAGAAATTAGTTCACACCAATCGTGCCAACCAGTAGGCCAAACATCGATCGACAAGGATGCTCTTACATCGTTCGACAGGGCACCTCCACCATCGATCGACAGACGTTACGAATGTGGACGTCGCGCTTATGACATCTATGGAGCCAGAAAGTTCAGATGGGAACAGAAAGACGAATATGGTGTCTAAAGAGGTGAGTCTGGATATGCAAAGAGCGTAGCTGGTGAGATGATCCATGTTACCAAGGACAACATCAGAAAAATTATGGAGAGAGCATCCCTATTTGAGGAGAGTCACATATGTCTTCCAGAACATGCCACTTCTTTCACACCTACAAAACTGGCACCAGAGATCTACACCAAGGATGAGATTAATGAGATGGTGACTGGTATTTGTGGAGCTCAGGAAAAACTAGGAGATGAACTCAAGACATTGGTAGATGACACTTATCAACCTTTGGACAAAGGTTATAATGAGCTTTTCAGAAGTATGACAGAGATGAGGACATAGATTGAGAGTATGCAGCACATTCTTGAGAAAGAAGCTACGACGTCACCATTGATCGACGCCAACAAAGCAACATCGATCGACGTCAAGCCACTGACCTCCCAAATTCCTGCAGAACCGGAAAGTTTGGCAGAGAAGAAGGATGAATGGGAGATCGCATACATCAACACGAAGATTAACGACGTATACAACCCTCTCAACAACAACGTGGACTGGTTAAGCACGAGAATTGATCTGCTACAGCAAGATTTGGACACCATTCGCAAGAAGGACCAACAACCAGCCACATCGATCGATATCTGCACCTTCACATCGATCGACAGCAAGTTCGCAGCCATGGGAGATAGGTTACAAACATACGAGGATATGGACGACCGTTTCACCTCACCTATCATGCGATACTTGGCACCTTGTCTACATAGATGATGAATGTCCAGAGGGACATTGGCACGCTTAATGATCAACATGATTTTCAGGAAGAATGTTCAACATCAATCGATAGGTTCCGCAGGGCATCGCTCCACGTCAAGAAACCTACAGAACATCTTCCCTACACAACAGCATAAGTTGATCAGATCACATCAAAGCTTTACACAACTATAGACACCATGGATGACCGGTTTGAGAAGCGGTGTGATGACATCTACTTTCCATTCGACGTCAGACTCAATGGACTGGATAGCCATGCATAGTGGTTACAGAAGGAAGTCAAAGCCATTCAGAGGCAATTCGCATCTCAACACCAGATATCAGCATCGATCGACAGAGAACGCTCCAAATCGATCGACAGTAAGGCACCAGCATCGACCGATAAACACTTGGTCGCATCGATCGATACCACGTCTACACCAGACGCCGAGCAGCTGATACAAAACAAAATGAAGTCAATGCATGAGGAACTAAACGAGCTATCAGCATACGCCTACGAAAAGATAGGATGGCATCAGTTCAGCATTGAAAACACCCAAGAAAGGCTACAGAACATCTCAAATGCAATACATAAGATGGATGAGAGATGGACCAGAAATGATGAGGCCACAAGAAGTTTCATTGCAGCTTGGTCCAAAATGTGCAGAGATGAGGTGGATGCTTGTTTCCCAACAAGTAGCTGTCTTTCCACCAACTAGCCACACACTTCCACAGTCAAGCTAAATGACTATAACAAAGCGCTGAATGGGAGGCAACCCACTATTAGGTAATTTTTATTGGTTTTCTTGGTTACTAGTATTTACTTTTGTTTTCATTCTTTCAGATTTATTGCAAGACCCAAGTAGGATGATCACCATATCGACCGTGGACGAGACGTCGACATCGATCGACCTACAATCACATACGACGATCGATGCATACCGATGCACATCGATCGATTTCCACTCCGATCAGGTTTATCTTCCTAACTTGTTACATTGAGTACTTATGATTTAGTTTCCACCATAACTCCGACTGTGTTACACTGGGACAGTGTAATTTAAGCCTGGGGGGAGGTTTACTGATATAATTTATTTTGATTCTTATAAAAAGATTTTTAATAAATTATGCTTAGCTATGTGAAAGGGACCATGATCTTATTATTGATTTATACTTGAATGTCTAACCACTCTTTAGCATCATTCTAGATTTACTGATTGCAGATAGTACCAAAGATGCTAAAGTGGATCAACCTGTCAACTATACACACTTGCCTTGATTGTTTGAAGGAACCAAAGCTGACCTCCAATACTAAACCTGACATAATCGCTTGTCTTGGGGATTGGTATACATGAGATCGGATTCTTCAGTCAAGTCTGGAAGGTAACGCCTTGTGTAGATTCATTTATCACATTTCATCTCTCTATTTCGACCCTAGAGTAGTTAGTTAAGAATCTGAAATTTATTACTTAATTAGGACTTAGGATTTAGTTAGGAGGAATCTGAACAGGACTTAGTGGCTAAAACCATTAAGGCTTGATTCATAAAGATTCCAATAAAAGAATGCGAACGGGACTTGGAGGCGGCAATCTTCAAGGCTAGCTTCACAAAGAATTCTTGGATATAGGTCAAAAAGAAATGAACAGGGCTTGGTGGCAACCACAATTAAGTCTTGATTCATGAAAGCCTGTCCAATCTTGGTCACTGATCTTGCAATATAAGCAGACTTTAACTCAAGAGAGAAATTAGAGAGAGAGAATTTAGGAACTAACTTTTACCTGCAGTTCCAGATACTTGTCTGAAAATCCTTGCATCCTGTGATCGGTACTTCCAAGGTAAAGAATTCACTTTTATATTTATGCTAAGAAATGAGGTTACTAGAGGGAAATGTCAGACATGATTTGCTGAGCGTTAGACTAGTTGAATTTGGTTGTTAAGCTAGGATAATGCATTATGTGCTTTTGTGATTAGGACTTTTTTGATGTGGTTTGCGAAATTGTAGAGGTGATGATTTCTGTGTTTTAAATTTATAAGTCCCTGCTGTTTTCAAATCTCTCTCAGAGAGGCTGCCTATTTGTTTTGCTTGAGGACAAATAGGCGGTCTTGACATGTGGTCGAAGTTGAAGAATGTGTTCAGCAAAAAAATGATTTCAAAAAAGGTGTTTCATGTGTGGAAAATATAAAGGTTCTCGTAATTTGTAACATTATAACCAATATTAAAACATCACCAAAATAACAAAGGATAATTAGGAAGGACTTAACGGTGTGATACTAAAAAATAAGAATCAACTTAGGAAGATAGAAATCTCAGAAAAACTAATTTTCAAAGTGAAGACAATAATAGCAATGACAGTAACAAAGACTCCCTATGATAGGACCGTAAAATAGCTAAGAATTTTTTACATTCATCATTAAAAACAGTGATAACATGATAATTAGGTGCGGTAGTCGTTCTTAGGTTAGATCTAACTCCTTAAGAAGTTTCTCTGAATTGCTCTGATTACAAATTGATACATTCGGCATCAATGAGTATTATACGGCGAAAATATTACGAAGACATCTCCGAATTGCTCCGATTACAAATTGATACATTCGGCATCAACAAGTATTAAACGACGCAAAAATTAAGACATCATGTATATCCGGTTATTAACAAGAATGACCAAATATGTTTTTACAATACTGGGTACTAGGTGATAACCCGCGCCCTGCGCGGAGTAAATAGATTTCAAAATATTATCACTTTTAATTTGTAGACATAATAAAAATTAAAGTCATAGCAAGAAATACTATATGTTATAAAGTAAGGGTTAGACGAAATTTAGTATATCAATCTAAATTAAGCTGCAGAATTTTTGTTTAAAAATTGTATATTTGTTTGCATAAAATAAATTATAAATATAAAATAAAACGAAACATAAGCAATAGACTAATAAAATATAAAAGAAACAATGTCTTGAATGGTTTCAAATCGGAAACAGAGTTAAAGCTAGCCATTTGATTGCTTGAGAGAATGTTTTGATATGAGCAAAGTCGAGAAGAAAAGTGTGGTGAGTTTTCTAAATTATAGAAGCCGTATATTTATACTAAAAAGGAATCGCCATGGGGTCGGTCATATGGATTCAAAATAATGGCCGTAACTAAATCGAATATTACACATAACTTGCGCTCCAATCTTAGTCGAGAATTATTTTAATATTGTAAATAGTTAATGCAAACTTCCTTTTATCAATCGCAATTGAACAAATTCAAGAAAGTTCATGATTATTAATTGATTACAATAATTTGAACCTTAATCTACGTTCCTTATATACAAAAGTCAAGTCCTCACAAATCACGTATTATTACCATCAATTTACCAAATTTGTAATTTAAAAATATATCAAAGTTATTAGAAGTTTCCTTTTTCCCAATCATCAATCAATTTCTTCCTTGCAAATCACGTTTAAATCATGGGCAATTTGCTCCGCCATTATTTGCTTTATGCAAGCTGGCGTTAAAATCTTAATTACGATAGATCATATAAGGTAAGTTTTTATAATTGTATGCCAGAAAATCGTATTTTACCTTAGTTTCTACAACGCAAGGCGGAGATCATCTAACAATTTAATGAAACGGGGCAAGTATATGCCATATGCATGGTTCTTCTGTTTCACTATTTTAAAACAAAGTTTTCCTCTTGATATATTTTTAAGAGAACAAATATTTTTTCGTATTTTTAAGAAAATCAATCACTTGAGCACGTATTGATCATCAAATACTTTTTAGGATTTTTCAGAAAACAAACTTTGATTGATAATCGTACATTAATTTTTTCGCATCTATATTCATTTTGAATAAAAAATTAGACCACTACGTATGTCAGTAATGTTTTTGTATTGAAACAAATTAATGAAAAAACTTCAGTCAAGGTAATTAACATAATTTTAAAATCTTTGATGTAATACGTAGAACTTCGGTTAAGGTAACTAACGCAAGAAATAAATGATAAGGTTTGATGTAATACGTATCAACGTATATATGTGACAAATGTAGACAAAACTAAGGAAATTATAAAGTTTTGATCAATGGCATGTTGTGTAATTACTCTAGTTAACAAAGGGGTTTTAAATAGAATAGGTGAGGGAGCTTGTGGAGTTGCCACGTAAGAAATGGCACACTTGTAATAAACACATGAACTAAAGGTTATTTATTTTTAATGCTCCTCAAATAATAATAAAGGGATACTTCAATTAAACCGGATAACAAGTGCTGCGAGATATAATTTGATGATATTACATGACCTGCATAAGTGTGAAGTCACTTAAAATAATATGAATAAGCTAGCAATATATTGATATATTCATCATAAAAAATATGTTGAATATGTTTTATAACCAGATAAAACAAAAATAATCCAGATTAAAAATGCAATATCCAGAAAATAAACTATGTATATGTAGTATAATAGAACCAAATAATACAAAGATAACCCGGATTATAACAGTAATATGTAGAACATGTTTTATGTATTTGTAATGTAAATTCGTATTAAGACAAGATAATGAATTATAAGTTCGAGTGTATAAATATAAAAGATGGAGTGTATGTACTCGTGATTCCTAACCGGATACTACATAGTTAATCCGGATAAAACTTGCTAGTTTATAGATTAGCCAAGTTAAATGTTGGAAAATGACTATGACCACGATTGAGTTTTCTGGATCCAAATTCGCCATCATGTTTCCAAGATCCTCTAGTTTCTCTGTATTGCGGTTCCCATTCACACTTGTAGCAACCTACAACAACAGTAGCAAAACATTATATATTTGTTTAAATAGCTACAGCAAGATATATAGAATATGACGTCAACTTTTTGGCAGAGATATGTCGGACTGGTTACATCCCACTTGATAATTAAAATGTACGACTTGAAATAGACCTTGACATGTGGTCGAAGTTGAAGAATGTGTTCAGCAAAAAAAAATGATTTCAAAAAAGGTCAACTTCAAACCTCGAATTATTAGGTTTTGTACAGAAAACCTTATATTTGAAGTTCTATATATTTATGTCTTGTATGTTTTTTAAATAGTTTTGATAATTCTTTTGTTTATCATTTTAGTTCATATAGTTTTATATTATTTATATATTATATCTATATATTTATAAATTTAACTTTTACATATAAATTTAAATAAATATATAAATGTTTATATAAAAACAATGCAAAATCTTTTAATATATTAAAAAATATTATACAAGGCAGTATTTGACCAAAAAGTAAATACAAGGCAGTATTAGTCAAACAAGTTAATACAAAATACAACAAAGTAAAGATGCATAAAGTAAAATTACATAAATAAGCTTAATATTACAATTATATTAATATTCCGGTAAACTTGATCTCGAACCTCCAATATCACCAAAATATTGTCCACAAAAGGGTTTTATAATAATAACCAATAATTATGTATTTTTAAGTCTTTTATTTATATGTAGCTTGCTATTAGAATGTAATATTTTGTTAATAAATATTTTTTAATACTTTTGTTGTATGATTTTAATTATTATAAAAATATGCATTTATTTGATTTTTGTCTAAAGTAAGGTGTGAAAATATAAAACTTTTAAGATTTATTTTTAGTTTACGACCGGAGAAAAACATCCTCAAACTTTAAATATAAAATTCAACAAACTTCAAATATTAAGTTTCTATTGGAGATGTTCTTTAGGCTGTCTTCTACAAACACGTTGTAGTACTACAACCAAACCCGATTATATTAGCGAGCTATGTAGTATAGGTGCAGTGCAGGTTGAAAAGTTAAGTGCTCCGTTTACACCAAAAAAAGAAAGTTAAATGCCCCGAATAGTATGAAGAGAATGACAAAGGAGAGTGATTTAAACAAATTAAATAGCCACTAACGAAAAAATAGTGATTGAAGTGCGATGGGTTCGAGGTTTGATCGTAGAGAAGACTTGAAAAACAAACAAAGTATGAGTAAAATGGGTGTACAATTCGAGGACGTGACGTGATTTGCGAAATGTGAGCAATACAATACATTATCAAAAGATAATTCACATAATATTGTATATTTGTAGCAGAAAGTCGCACTGTCTCATGTCTCAGTAGACTCACAAAATACTATTTACCATTCAAATGATCAATAGTAATTTCATAATTTATACAAAATTATTGGGTTACAGTAAAGTACTTCAAAATGCAAGTACAATAGAGAGTCTCGCTACTCTCCTCGTAGTATAAACAAAAACAAATAAGCACTTATCATCAATGCAAAAATGAATAAGTCACGTGGGACCTGTGCGTCTGGCCTTTTCCCTAGAATCTCAACGGTTCCACCTCTTTCACGGCATCGGACACGTGACGTCCGGCCTAAAAGTTTCAAACCAATCCCACACGGCTCTAAGGAACGGCACCTTCCTGGCGCCACGTGCATCTTAAACAGCCACGATGCGTCACAGCGGTCACGAGAGGTCCGGTTAAAATTACCAAAAATACCACGCCAAATTTCATGTTTACATTAATCAGTTTTATCCTCATTTTTAATAAAAGATAAAAGACACTTATATCTTTAGAGTTAACTAATATAGATTTAGGATTTAGAGTGGAAGAGTCGGGTAGAGTTTTTGGAATGTGAAATTTAAAATTTTAATAAATATATAAATAAATACTTAAAAACTATTAATTTTTTTTTAAAAAATAGCTTCAAACATAATTTTCTATTTTCAAAAAAAAAATTTGAAAAAGAAATAAAAAAATTCGAAAAAAAATTCAAAAAAAATTCGAATATGAAAAAGTATAAATCGAAAACATTAAAAAAAAATTATTATTATTTTTAATTTAAATAATGATTTATTATATATATAGATAACAAGGATATAATAGTTTTTTTGCCAATTAATGAAGAAGATATTTTTGAAAATGTCCATTTAACGGTGGTAAAGATGAAAAGTGATACCATAAAAATGGTAAACATAAAAATTTTCCCATAGTATCAAATTGTAATCTGTGGTTTAATTAGAAACAGTTGTCACATTTCATGTTTATCGAAGAAACTTAAAAATGTTACATAAATTTTATGAATAAAAATTAATTACATTTCTGCTTATTTCAACGATAGTCATTTTATATTGATTTTTGTTTTACTGTATCAATTTCGGAAGTACAATTTGAATATTAGCTACAAGATTATTAGATAATCGAATTAATATCCAATATTTACCAACTTATTCAACAATAGTCTGTTTTATTTTGAATTTTGTTTTACTATATCAATTTCGGAAAATATGAATACTAGCTATATGGTTAGATCTATATTATTAAGGATTCTGTCATTGGTACTGTGAGATAATTACAATACCATGCTACTCTTATATTAA
This sequence comes from Brassica napus, assembly GCF_020379485.1. Taxonomy (NCBI): domain Eukaryota; kingdom Viridiplantae; phylum Streptophyta; class Magnoliopsida; order Brassicales; family Brassicaceae; genus Brassica; species Brassica napus. Next base: position 43,090,593 of record NC_063452.1, read on the forward strand.
TGCATATCATAATTAATTAATATCAATCAAACAATTAATTTAAATAATATTCTAAAATTAAAAACAATAAAATCATGTATAATCTCTGTCTTTTATCATTTCCTTTTCAAAGCATACCACTATATTTATTATCCTAAAAGCTATTTACAAAACAAATTCCAAAAACATACACACTATATATAAATTTTTATATAATAATTCTTGAGAATATTTTTTTTTTGCAATGTAGAGTTTTTTTTATAAACAATAAACTAAACACTATCTATATGTTATTAAAAATGATAATGAAAAATTTATTAAGTTTAAAAATTTTAAAAATAAAAGTTTAGTACGTAAATTTGATATTATAAATATGTTAGAAATATCAGATTATGTAAACAAATATCTTAACAAACAATTTATTAATGTGTATAAAATCTTTTAACTTAACATATAAAAAAAAAGGGAATTTGTGAGAAAAAAATTATATTCCTTAAAAAAATAGTCAAATATATTTTTTATCATGAAAAATTATATTCAATTTTAAAACATTAAAAATCATTTAAAAATAATAGAGGATAGACCTAAAGAGACAAATTATACTATTTTGATTCATATATTTATATTTATATTAACTTTAGAAATTTTTTAAATGTTAATAATATTTGTAAATTATATATGTTAGTATATGCTATATACTGGTTATATATAGATCGTTGGATCTATTTATTCGATCATGGATTTAGGTCAAATATAAAATTTAAAACTCAAATACTATAATATAATTTAAAATTATTTATTTTTAATAAAAATGATAAATTCATGTATATTTTATCAAAATAATAAAAATATCAAGATCAAAATCTAGTAATCAAATTACTTCGAAATACTATTAATTTTTTGTTCATTATTTGTAAATGCGAATGAATCAGAGATATATAGTTGTAAGTAAATGATACACAAAGTTTGTTAATGAGGTTCGTTTCCTACTCCCCGGGACCTTGTTCAGTATTCGAATTCACTAGAATGAGAAAGCAAATTACAACCAATTCGCAAATACATAATACAAGCACAACCCTCTTGAATCACCACTCTCTTCTATACATGAACTCTTCAAGGTTAACCAACCTTGAGCTAAACTCTCCTTGAGTCTAGGCTTCAACCTCCAAGTCTCTGAAGGTACGTCACCAAGTACTTCATCCAAGTACGTCAACGAATACGTCATAACCTAGCGCACACCAAGGATACCAACGAGCACGCCAACACCAACGTACAGATTGACAACGGACAAATCCGCTACACGTAACGCCAACACCAACATCACAACAACAAGTACAACGGAACATTCCGTCAGACACTACGTCAGACACTCACCAAGAACACAACGAAACTTTCTCTCACTTTAATCTCTGGGTGCTGTCTTTCTCACAAGGGCACGTCTCTCCTTATATATAAACCGTAGACTTGCTCTCCAAGTTCATTAAATGCACCTTAATGAACTTCCATTCCCATATAAAGAAACTTCATATTCCTCTCCAAGTAACACTTTTTCTCCAAGCAAAGCCTCTTTGCTTAATGGAAAACGTCATTTGTCTTCAACAAGATATTCTCTTTCCTTTTCCAATCTCCACTTACACATGCCATCACCTTAGACAATCTCTTTGTAAGCAACTTCTCCACTCGACGTCCTGCCGTACGTCTTGACATACGTCTTGACACACCTTCTGATGTATATCACGAACTACATCAGAACCTCTCTGGAAATATCATCTACAATCTCCTCCTTTTTGACTTTTCATGTGAACTCAACAACTCAGGCATGAAGCAGCATCTTCAATCTCCCCCTTTGAGTCACATCATGGTCAAAAACTAATATGAAGATGATCGCCATCCTCCATATTGAGTATAGAAACTCATTCCACCATCTCCATAATGACCAGCTCTTCCAGACCACGTATCCATGAGCCTTATGCCTCCATGGTTAGCTCTGTGACCAGAATTAAGTCCACAACGCTGAACATGACCTTTAGCTTCACAATAACATACTGGATTAGGAAACCTCATACCATATGTTTGCTTCATCTAATGTTTCTCCCTCAACAGCTTGAAACACTTTGGCCTAATATGACCACGAACTCCACAATGATGACAAACAGGAACACAAGCTCGTCGAGGTGCACTCTGTACTTCTAGAGTTTTCCTTGTAGCAGTCGTACCCCTTGCAGTAGTCACTGTCGCAGCCCTTGCAGCAGCGCTGTCGCAGCCCTTGGCACAGTCACAGTAGCAGCCTTTGCTGCAGTCGCAGTAGGAGTCGCAACCTTCACATCATCAGTCGCAGCTTTACCGTCTGTTACAGTTCCTCTTGAACTCTTAACAACTGGTTTTGTAGCATATGTTGCTACGTTCTCTATCACTCACCCTGATCTACTCGAAACTAGTCGTTAACTCTATCGAGCTCCGCTCAGATACAACTTGTAAGTGCGGATAAATCAGAGATATATATCAGTAAATAAATGACACACAGAGTTTGTTAACGAGGTTCGTTTCCTACTCTCTGGGACCTTGTCCAGTATTCGAATTCACTAGAATGAGAAAGCAAATTACAACCAATTCGCAAACGCGTAATACAAGCACAACCCTCTTGAATCACCGCTCTCTTGTATAACATGAACTCTTCAAGGTTAACCAACCTTGAGCTAAACTCCCTCTGAGTCTAGGCTTCAACCTCCAAGTCTCTGAAGGTACGTCACCAAGTACTTCACCCAAGTACGTCACCAAATACGTCAGAACCTAACGCACACCAAGGATACTAACGAGCACGCCAACACCAACGTACAGATTGATCACCACACCACAACGGACAACTCGGCTACACGTAATGCCAGCACCAACGTCACAACACCAAGTACAACGGAACACGCCGTCAGACACTCCGTCAAACACTCACCAAGAACACAATGAAACTTTCTCTCATTTTAATCTCTGGGTGCTGTCTTTCTCACAAAGGCACGTCCCTCCTTATATATAAACCGTAGACTTGCTCTCCAAGTTCATTAAATGCACCTTAATGATCTTTCATTCCCATATAAGGAAACTTCTTATTCCTCTCCAAGTAACACTTCTTCTCCAAACAAATCATCTTTGCTTAATAGAAAACATACTTTGTCTTCAACAAGATATTCTCTTTCCTTTTCCAATCTCCACTTACATACACAATCACCACTTACACACACAATCACCTTAGACAATCTCCTTGTAAGCAATTTTTCCCCTACCATACGTCTCGACATACGTCTTGACACACCTTCTAATGTACATCACGAATTACATCAGAACCTCTCCGAAAATATCATCTACATTATTTACCTAAAGCGACAAACTACAGAAGAAAACGAAAGCCTGTAAGATATTTTTTGACCTAACCACAAGCTTTTGTTGACTTTGTTCCAACTAAAAATGTAGTTTGTTTCCCACTAATATGTACAAAAACATATAGATTTGCAACAAACGACAACGGCTTTGTCTCCATATGCTTATGATATCTTTTCAAAATATATATTTTATTGAATGTAACTTTTTTATACTCATGTAATATTTTCTCTGAACCATTAATCCCCATTATAATGGTTGAAATTTAGTAAAAATAAATATTGTGAAACTGTGACATGCAATAAATAGTTGTGCAGGATTCTGTCCACAGAAATTAAATATAATTTGTAAACAAACAAAATAAAATAAAAGTTAAAGAGGTGCGCTGCGCACAGAAGACTTTTGAGAGAGACGAGACCTCTCACTGTTGTTGAGAAAACGAAAGAGCTTTCTTTTTCTTCAGAAATCTTTTTCGTATTGTCTTCTCTACTATTATCTTCAAAATGAAAATAAAACATTGACAAATTTGGTAAAACCCCAACTACTCTCTGCGTTAGCTTTTGAGATTGGTTGGTTCTGCCTCACTCACCTCGAAAAAGACCTGCACTTGCAGATTACACCATTATAAAATGACCCTCCAAAAGAAAACACTTTCGTGGATCAATCATTCAATGGCGGCTGTGAACTTGAAAGCTATTAGCTTTATCTAAGAAAGCTTTGCAATTTAGGGTTTAAACGGTATTACTCTACTCTCTGTCTGTTTTTGTTTTGAATTTGTTTGTTTTTTTCTGTTGCTTAGGTTACAAGCCTTGAATAGAATTCGAAGTGTTTTTTTGGGGATGTGAGCATTTTAGTTTATACTTTAATTACAAGCAAAGCTTATCTAACTAGAGTCTCTTTCTTGGGATTCGATTTCAGGAAGAAACGTGTTGCTCATCTCAATTTGATTGTTGCTTCAGTCACAAGTTGTGAAAGAGTTGTTCTTTTGAGACATGACCATGTGGCAGTGAGTTTTCAACTCCACTTATGAAAGTTGTACTCTTTTTCTGTGATATTATTGCACTTGGCTAGAGAAGACTCTTCTTGTCTTTGTTTTGCTATGATGATCATTCTCCTGTTGCTGCTCTTCTTTTTTGGTTCATCTCTGAGCCAACAACCTACATGTCATCCCAGCGACTTATCTGCGCTCCGGGATTTCGCAGGAGCGTTGAAGAACAGGTCTGTTACTGATTCTTGGTTCAAAGATTCGAGTTGCTGTCAATGGGACGGTGTGTTTTGCCAAGGGAGTGATGTTCCTGGTCGAGTTACAAACCTGGTTCTCTCTGGAAAAGGTTTGGAAGGTGTGATGTCCGGTTCTTTAGGCGAGTTGAGTGAGCTGAGATCACTTGATCTCTCTCATAACCACCTCAAAGGCGAATTGGCAGCAGAGATTTCAAAGTTGCAGCACCTTGAAGTTCTTGACTTGAGCCATAATATGTTATCAGGGCCAGTCTCTGAAGCTGTTTCCGGTTTAAAGCTGGTTAAGTCACTGAACATCTCCAGCAATTCGCTAACCGGGAATCTATCCTTTGTTGGAGTGTTTCCTGGTCTTTTGATGCTTAACGTAAGCAACAATCTGTTCCAAGGTGAGATTCATCCTGAGCTATGCAGCGTGTCTAGTGAGATTCAGGTTCTTGATTTGTCGATGAATCGTTTGGTGGGGAATGCTGATGGATTGTACAGCTGCAGCAGATCTGTTGAGCTGTCAGTCTCTGGAAACTACTTATCCGGAGAGTTAAGCGAAAGGTTGAGCAATCTCACTGCTCTCAAGTCTTTCTTGATATCCGAGAACCGGTTCTCTGGTTTAATCCCAGATGTGTTTAGTAATCTCACTCAGCTTGAGCACCTCGACGTAAGCTCCAACAAGTTCTCTGGAAAGTTTCCATCAAGCTTATCTCAATGCTCCAAACTCAATGTGCTTGAACTTCGGAACAACTCTTTATCCGGTTCTATCGATCTTAACTTCACTGGTTTGTCTGATCTTTGCGTTCTTGATCTCGCCAGCAATCATTTCTCTGGACATCTTGCTGAGTCTCTTGGCCATTGTCCCAAGATGAAGATCTTGAGCTTGGCGAAAAACGAGTTCACAGGCAAGATCCCCGTTACGTTCAAGAACCTGAAGTCTCTTCTGTTCCTGTCCTTATCTAACAACACCTTTGTGGATCTGTCAGAAGCAATGAACGTGCTGCAACACTGCAGAAACCTCTCGACTCTGATCCTCTCAAAGAACTTCGTGCACGAGGAAGTACCGAGAGACGTCACAGGTTTCAACAACCTCGCGATTCTAGCTCTCGGAAACTGCGGTCTTAGAGGTCAGATTCCGAGGTGGCTGCTGAGTTGCAAGAAGCTTCAGGTTCTTGATCTCTCTTGGAACCGCTTCCACGGAACCATCCCTCGTTGGATCGGTCAGATGGAGAGTCTCTTCTACATAGACTTCTCTAACAACACTTTAACCGGAGAGATCCCTCAAGCCTTAACCGAGCTTAAGAGCTTGGTTCATTTAAACTGTACCGGCTCTCAGATAAGTATCCCTTTGTACGTTAAGCGGAACAAGAGCTCGAGAGGTCTTCCCTATAACCAAGTCTCAAGATTCCCTCCCTCTATCTACTTAAACAACAACCGTCTAAACGGTACGATCTTGCGGGAGATGGGGCGATTGAAAGAGCTTCACATGCTGGACTTGAGCAGGAACAACTTCACCGGGACCATACCTGACACCATCTCAGGTCTTGACAACCTGGAGCTTCTTGATTTGTCTTACAATCACCTCCGCGGTTCGATTCCGCCCTCTTTCCAGAGCCTCACTTTCTTGTCGAGGTTCAGCGTTGCGTACAACCGTCTCTCCGGGGCCATACCTTCGGGTGGTCAGTTCTACAGCTTCCCTCACTCGAGCTTCGAAGGAAACTTGGGACTATGTCGAGCCATTGACTCTCCTTGCGATGTCATGATGAGTAATAACATCTTGACACCGAAAGGCTTTTCTCGTAGTCATCATCATCACAACGGTGGAAAGTTCGGGAGAAGCAGCGTTGTTGTACTTGCAATAAGTCTCGCTGTGGGGATCACTCTGCTTCTCTCTGTTATTCTACTAAGGCTCTCGAGAAAAGAGGGTGATGACCGAGTCAACGACGCTGATGATGAAGTTCCTAAAGCTCCCTTATCATCATCATCTTCAAAGATTGTCCTCTTCCACAGCTGCGGATGCAAAGATCTGAGTGTAGCGGATCTGCTGAAGTCTACAAACAGTTTCAGCCAGGCCAACATTATCGGATGCGGCGGGTTTGGTCTAGTCTACAAAGCCAATCTACCTGACGGCTCAAAAGCAGCGGTCAAGAAGCTTTCCGGCGACTGCGGGCAGATGGAACGTGAGTTCCAAGCCGAAGTTGAAGCATTGTCGCGAGCGGAACACGGGAATCTCGTCTCTCTTCAAGGCTACTGCAAGCACGGGAACGATAGGCTGCTCATCTACTCGTTTATGGAGAACGGAAGTTTGGATTATTGGCTTCACGAGCGTGTATTAGACGGGAGTACGACTTTCGGATGGGACGTGAGGTTGAAGATAGCTCGAGGAGCGGCGCGTGGGCTTGCTTACTTGCATAAAGACTGTGAACCGAACGTCATCCACAGGGACGTGAAGTCGTCTAACATTCTGTTGGACGAGAAGTTCGAAGCTCATCTTGCGGATTTTGGGTTAGCGAGGCTGCTTAGGCCGTACGATACTCACGTGACGACTGATTTGGTGGGGACGTTGGGGTATATTCCTCCGGAGTATAGCCAGTCTTTGATAGCCACGTGTAGAGGAGATGTTTACAGTTTCGGTGTGGTGCTTTTGGAGCTTGTTACGGGTCGTAGACCGGTGGAGGTTTGTAAAGGGAAAGGTTGCAGAGACTTGGTGTCTCGGGTGTTTCGGATGAAGGATGAGAAGCGTGAAGCTGAGCTTATTGATGCAACGATACGTGAGGATGTGGAGGAGAAAGAGGTTTTGGGGATGTTGGAGATTGCGTGCAAATGCATTGATCATGACCCTAGAAGGAGGCCGTTGATTGAAGACGTCGTTGCTGGGCTTGAAGATTTTCCAAATCAATAAAGTATCTTCAAAATGTTTCGACACCACAGGAAAAAAAAAAAACAACAACAACGAGGAGGAGGATGAGATGTAAGAAAGAAAACAACAGTCTTAAACAGATTAAGCTTTAAAACTAGCATTTACTTATCTTCTGAAACCTGAATACTGAACTTGTCAAATCATCTCAAGAACGTCTCCGTAACGTCAGGGCACATTCCTGCATTGCTTCCGGAGTTGTTCCTGAACTCTAGTGGTTGCTGATGGAGCGAGGTTGTTGTTGATGCCGAAGAGTCCATTCTTGCTGGTAATGTGTAGCTCCTTAGGATGATTATGATGACTTTCAAGGCTCAACAACTCGTTCTGGTTTTCGATATTCATTTGGTTCTGCTCCTGGTGCCTACTAGCTTCCTCTGCACGGCCAGTCAATGCACTGAACAAAGATAAACAGTTGGGCCATTTGATGTCGTCTTCGTGCTCTTCCATTGGAGGAAGCATCTGAGGAGGAGCATTGCTTTCTTGAAGGAAACCATATCTTGTTGATGCAGGTAGTTGGTTTTGGAAGCTAGGGGAAGGCTACAACCGAGAATGTGATCCCCAGTTAAAACCTTGAGATTGAAGCTGCTGGTTTGTAACTGAGGAAGAAGATGGAGTAGCAGCGGTTCCGTTGGAAGAGAAGAGCTGTGAGAGGTAAAAACCTGATCGATAACTGATTGATTCAAACATTTGCCTCATCCTCAGCACAAAATGAAGATCCTCTTGAATCTGGATAAAACAAAACAATGAGTTGTCACACCATATAGCCAAGTTGAAAAAAGCTAATTTGAAAACGTAAAGAGGAAGAAACAAAAACTCACAATCTTGAAAGAACCTAGCTGTAACAGACCATGTCCAGCTTGAATCACAGCAATTGTCTGGTCAAAATTTTAAACAGTGTTAAGGTAAAGTAAGATCAAGAAACAGTTAAAAATGGAAGTTTGAATGTTAACCTGGATGCCTGATTCAAATTGGTCGGTCCATTCTGGAGGAATCTGCATTAAATTTTTGAACAACCAAAAGCTAAAGTGTAAGGTAACCATCAAGATGTGACAAAGAAATGGTGTAAATATCTGTTGGTGTTGTGAACAATAGGGGAAATCGTGTGTGTTTCTGTTTCTTATTACTCAATCAAAGTGTTCCCTTATATATAGGGGTTACAAGGAATAGATAAATGGAAAGAGTACAAATCATTATCCTAAAGAAAAAAGGAAAATCTACTTAAAGATAAACATGAAGAGAAAAAGAAATTATCCTATGTCTAAAGTCGGCCACTCTCTCTCCCTTTGGGCCGCCGTCTCTCTCTCTCCATGGGCCACGGTTTGGGCATTTGGTTACTAGCAATCCACATTGTTCATAACACTCACCTTTGGATGCTATAACCATATGGGCTCGTATCATGCACGATGTTGCCTCGTTAAAACCTCTTTAGGAAAACCAAAAACCCAAGGTGGGAAAAAATGGAAACCTTAGACAGGAAAAAGAGTACAACGCATGACACTCCCCCTGATGAAGGCATCACTGAAGATCCTTCAGCCAGCGCATCCCTATCTGATGAACCAGCTTCCTGAATGTTGAGGTTGGCAGAGACTTGGTGAAGAGGTCGGCTGAGTTGTCGCTGGATCGGACTTGAACCTCCTTTGCCTTCTGCAAGTCGTGGGTGAAAAAGAACTTGGGCAGGATGTGCTTTGTCCTGTCTCCCTTGATGTATCCTTCCTTGAGCTGAGCAATGCACGCTGCATTGTCCTCGTAGATGATCATTGGTTCCTCCTTCTCTTGTCCCACGGCCAGACCACTCTCTCTTAAGACATGGCCGGTCATGTTCCTCAACCAAACAAGCTCACGGCTTGCCTCATACATGGCTATGATCTCGGCGTGATTAGATGATGTAGCTACTAAGGATTGCTTTGTTGAACGCCAGCATATTGCGGCTCCACTATGTATAAACACATATCCTGTTTGAGATCTAGCCTGGTGTGGGTCAGATAAGTACCCAGCATCTGCATATCCGACCATGTTCTCTCCTGGCCGGTTGGTGTAGAACAAACCAAGATCTTTTGTTCCTTGCAGATACCTGAACAGATGTTTCACTCCGTTCCAATGCCTTAAGGTCGGACATGAACCAAATCTAGATAGTAAGCTCACGGCAAAGCTTATGTCCGGTCTAGTATGACTAGCTAAATACATTAAGGCCCCAATGGCACTTAAGTAAGGCACTTCCGATCCGAGTGTTTCCTCGTCCGGTTTCTTAGGTCCGAATGGATCCTTCTCAATGTCTAAGGACCTCACGACCATAGGACACGGTAAGGGATGAGCCTGGTCCATATTAAATTGCTTGAGTATCTTTTCTGTATAAGTTTCTTGATGCACAAGGATGCCATTTGCTTTATACTCAAACTGTAATCCCAAACAGAACTTAGTTTTCCCTAAGTCTTTCATCTCGAATTCTTTCTTTAGACATTCGACGGTTTGGGAAATCTCTCCAGGGGTTCCTATTATATTCAGGTCGTCCACATAAACAGACATTATAACATAGCCCTTGCTGTCGAATTTCTTTATGAATATACATGGACTTATTGGATCATTCTTATAACCCTCTTTCGTTAGGTACTCGGATAATCGGTTATACCACATTCGACCTGATTGCTTTAAACCATATAAGGCTTTATTCAACTTAATGCAATGTTGTTCTCGAGAACCTTTCTTATCTTTGAGCTCAATACCCTCTGGAAGTCTCATATGTATTTCATTATCCAGTGGTCCGTATAGGTATGCAGTTACTACATCCATTAGGCGCAAATCAATGTCTTCTTTCACGGCCAGACTGATTAGATATCTTAATGTAGTCGCATCCACCACAGGGGAATAAGTTTCCTCATAGTCTATTCCTGGTCTTTGTGAAAATCCTTGTGCTACAAGCCGTGCTTTGTATCTCACTACTTCTCCTTTCTCATTTCTCTTCCTTACAAAGACCCATTTGTATCCCACTGGTTTGACATCTCTTGGTGTCAGGATTATAGGGCCAAAAACGCCTCTCTTTCTCAATGATTCTAACTCCACATTTATAGCTTCTTTCCATTTGATCCAATCTGATCTTAGCATGCATTCTTGTATGGACGTGGGTTCTACATCCTCATCTTTATCCATGATCTCAAGTGCTACCTTGTATGCAAATAAATCATCAACGTTGATATCTTTTCTGTTCCATTGTTTTCCAGACATTACATGGTCTATAGAGATCTTTTGGTTGTCCGGCTCTTGTGTCCCGTGAAGTCCAGCGTCCCGGACCTCACTTTGAGGAACGGCCGGATCATCGGGTGTGGTCGGTACGCTTGGCTCGACCATCCTGGTCGGCTCCACCGATCCATCTATGTCCTGGACGGTTTCCTTGGTGCTCTCGGATCCAGCACCTTTCTTGGATTTCCGAGGCTGTTTGTCTTTGGAACCAATTGGTCTACCACGTTTTAAACGTTGCTTAGACTCTGTAGCCACTTGACATTGTCCATCTTGGACGTCTAATCTTATAGGTGCATTACAAGCCGGGATGTGTGATATTGTCAATCTATTTGGGTCAGCAAATGTATCTGGCAGTCTATTAGCTAGCTCTTGAAGATGTATAATCTTTTGGACTTCTAAATCACAATCTTTATTCCGAGGATCTTGCCAAGATGTTGATGGTCTAAACCATTCTAAATCTTTTGTTATCAACCGGCTGTTATCTCCTCCTAAGGACGGATATGTGGACTCATCAAACTGTGAGTCTTCGTATCTGGCCTTAAACAAATCACCGGTTGTTGGCTCAAGATACTTTATAATGCTTGGGGATTCATATCCTACGTATATTCCCATCCTCCTCTGCGGTCCCATCTTAGTTCTCTGTGGTGGAGCAATTGGAACGTAGACGGCACATCCAAATGTTTTGATGTGGGACACGTCTGGCTCATGACCCGTAAGTAGTTGGGATGGTGAATATCTATGCTCACTAGATGGCCTGATGCGAATCAGTTCCGTTGCATGTAAAACCGCATGTCCCCATGCTGATACCGGAAGTTGAGACTTCATTAGCAATGGTCGGGCTATCAGCTGGATACGTTTAATGAAGGATTCGGCCAAGCCGTTCTGTGTATGGACATGTGCCATGGAGTGTTCTACTCTTATCCCCATGGACATACAATATTCATTAAACGCTTGGGACGTGAATTCACCAGCATTGTCTAGACGTATAGTCTTAAGAGGAAAGTCTGGAAAGTGTTCTCTCAGCCTTATCATCTGAGCAAGCAGCCGTGCAAAGGCTAAGTTCCGAGTGGATAGTAGACATACATGCGACCATCTGGTCGATGCATCAATGAGGACCATGAAGTATCTAAACGTCCCACAAGGTGGGTGTATTGGTCCGCATATATCTCCTTGGATCCTTTCCAGAAAATTTAAGGTTTCTTTATTAACCTTGGCTGGTGATGGCCTAGTTATGAGTTTCCCTTGTGCACATACTGCACATGTGAGATTTTGTGGGATCACACCTTTAAACGTGTGCCCTTGTGAATTCATCATTAATTTTCACATCATTCCTGTTCCGGGATGGCCAAGCCGGTTATGCCATAAAGTGAATAGCTCGGAGGCATTTGCCTCGATCATACTGATCCTTGCATAGTATAGACCAGTAGACATTGCGGGCATAGTCTCTAGGATCCTTTTATTGCCTTTGGTGATCGAAGTTATGTTAAGGAATTCTTTGTTTCCTTCTTCCCATGTTTCAAGATGGAAACCATTTAATCTTATATCCTTGAAACTCAATAAGCTTCTTCTAGAGCTTGGGGAATATAAGGCGGTTTTGATCTCTAGGTGAGTGCCCTTGGGCATTAACACATAGGCTTGGTCGTGACCTTCAATCAGGCTAGCCTCACCCGCAATGGTATGTACCTTTGCACTTTACATTGTGAGATTCATAAAGTACCTTTTGTCTCTAAGTATTGTATGACTTGTGCCACTATCCACCACAAATATACTCATCTCATCATTCATTCTATAAATAAAATTTTCTAAACTTTAGAGACTTCATAAGATCTTTAAAACTCTTATTATTATAAATGTCATTTCATAGAATAAAAACACCAAATCAAAGACATAAAGCAATAAGACAATGTGATTCGAAAAACTAGTCCTTTAGACAATCAGATGTCTCAAAATCCATTTGGTCATCTTTGTTATCCTTGTCGGATTCATTGTCAGCATCATATCCATATCATTTGTCATCATGACCGTTTTCTTGAATCATGTTTGCCTCCGGGTTCTTGTTCTTGAGGCTCTCTTGATAGAGTTCGCACAAGTGTTTCGGAGTTCTGCAGTTCTTGGCCCAATGGTTGACCATCTCGCATCTGTGACATAATGACTTGGACGTGTAAGATGGTTTGGATATGCCACCTCGTCCACGGCCATAATTGCCTCGGCCCCGACCGTAATTGGAACCACGACCACGGTTATTGTGGTTTCCTTTTTGGCCGGTTGAGTAGTTGTCTCGACCGTTATGATTGTCACGCCTACGCCCCCTGTACCCACCACGGCTATTGCCGTATGGTTTCCTGTTGTCTTGGGTGTAGTAGGTCTCTTTGGGATCTTTCTTTTCAACCTCATGGGCTTCGGGTAATGGTGCTGTCCCGGCCGGTCTGGCTCCACTATTCTTCATAAGGAGGTCATTGTTTGCCTCGGCCAAGAGTAGACATGAGATCAGATCAGTATATGTGGCAAAACCTTTTGTTCTATATTGCTGTTGGAACACAGAATTCGACTGATTGAAAGTCGTGTAGGTCTTTTCAAGCATCATCACATCGGATACTTCTTCACCACAAAGCCTTAGTATTGAAACTATCTTGAACAAGGCTGAATTATACTCGTCCACCGACTTATAGTCCATGAATCTGAGATGCATCCATTCGTGCCTTGCCTTTGGAAGCAACACCATCTTTTGGTGATCATATCTGTGCTTTAAAGCATTCCAAAGATCCAATGGATTCTCAATCGTCATGTACTGATCTTTAAGACCTTCAATGAGATGATGGCGCATAAAACTTATGGCCCTGTATCTATTCTTTTCATTCTCATTGTTGTCCTCGATGATGGTATCACCGAGTCCCTTGGACTTTAGACTTATCCTTGTATCTAGCGCCCACTGCAAGTAATTGTCTCCGGAGAGATTAAGGGCTGCGTAGTCTCTGTTTGCTATTTTCGACATCTGATTCACATTATCATATAAATTTTAGATTCATAATGTGATCACGTGGCCGCAGGATATAAGCAAGCTCGGCCACAACACGTCTTATGCATTTATGATATTCAAAACAATACTAATCGACCATGGTGCTATCAATCATGAGCCACACAGCCCTATAGGTTTACTAATGCAATCAACCTAAGCTCGTGTGATCTATATGCTGGCCGATCTTGTTTTAATCAGTTATGAATGCATTTATCATGTTCGGATTCATGTAAAGCGATTTAAACACTCCTTATGATACCTAGGGTTTTCAATCTTTAAATTCTATCAACTTATGCTCAAGGTTTCAAGGCCTTAAGTATTTGTATGCTCAGTTAGATTAATTCAAGCAATCTAATCAATCCTAAACCTCAAATCAAATAAGAAATCAAACAATCAAGATCAATCTTAAAATCGGACACTAGCTTCTTTTAGGGTTTAGAGTTTTCGATTCCTTGATTAGGGTTTGTCATATTTCAGATTTAATCAATCAACATACAATCAAGTTCTAATTGGAATCGCATATGTTTCTAGTTTTGAAGACTTGTCGATTTTAATCTTATGGTTTCTTTTAGGGTTTCATCAAGAACATGTTTTCCATAATGATGGATTAGGGTTCTTAATCAATCTAGGTTCTCAGATTATGTTTATACCTTTGTTTCGTAGAGGTATAGAACCGGACCACCTGAGAATGGATGAAACTTCGGGCTGAGAAGAACGAACGCTTGCTGCTTCCTATCGGGTCGCGGATGGGGTCGATCGCGGGCTGGAGGCGTCTCGGCTGCGAGCTGCGTGGGGAACGGATCGTCTCGGGTCGATCGCGGACTTCGGGTTCGATCTCGAGCTGGATGGCGGTTCTTCTGAGCTGGAACGTGATCTGAGAAGCTTTTGGGATTCAAGATGGATCTTCTGAGTTCTTGGATGAACTAAGAAAAAGATTAGGGTTTAGGTTTTGAGTCGCCGGTTTAGGCTTTTAGGTTTCGATTTTGGTCTCAGGGTTTAGAGGCTATCGTGCTGATAACGTGTTGTGAACAATAGGGGAAATCGTGTGTGTTTCTGTTTCTTATTACTCAATCAAAGTGTTCCCTTATATATAGGGGTTACAAGGAATAGATAAATGGAAAGAGTACAAATCATTATCCTAAAGGAAAAAGGAAAATCTACTTAAAGATAAACATGAAGAGAAAAGGAAACTATCCTATGTCTAAAGTCGGCCACTCTCTCTCCCTTTGGGCCGCCGTCTCTCTCTCTCTATGGGCCACGGTTTGGACATTTAGTTACTAACAATCCATATTGTTCATAAAAGTTGGAAGTCTTGGAAAAACGTAGAGCATCAAAAGAACTCTGCCAGTAATTAGCAAGATTGGGTTCAGATTCAGATGGTTCTTTGAATACCCATTTGTGACATTTATCAGAAGGAACTTTACGTCTTTACCCATCAATCTGCAGATGTCATACAAAAGATATTCACAAGATGATAATTAATCAAAAGCTTTGTTAATTATGAGGCGATTAGGGTGTGTGTGTCTTTATATAAATCTAATTATCTTCTTCCATAATCTATACTAATAAAAGGAACATTTTGAGGCTCCATAGAGCGTCCACATCAGCGAAAAAAACTTCTCCCGAAAGATGACACGTGGCATAAAATATAGTTTTACATTTTAATATTACTAATTTTCGAAAATTATAAATAATATGTAAACATACATCATAAAAAATGGAAAAACTACATTAAACATATGTAAAATTACCATTTTTCACTTAAAAAAAGACGACTTATCTCCATAATGTAACATTACCGTTTTATAAAAAAAAACAAAATATTATATATAATTTCGAAAAATAATATATATACGTAAACATACAACATAAAAAATGGAAATACTACATTAAACATATGTAATATTACCATTTTACATTTTATTTTTAAAAATAATATGTAAACACACAACAAAAAAAATGGAAAAACAACATTAAACATATGTAAGATTACCGTTTTTCACTAAAAAAAAAGGGCTTATCTCCATAATGTAACGTTACTATTTTGTAAAAAAAAACATTATATATAATTTCAAAAATAATAAATAATATGTAAACATACAACATAAAAAATAGAAATACTACATTAAACATATGTAATATTACCATTTTACATTTAAAAATAACAATAATATGTAAACATACAACATAAAAAAAATGGAAAAACTACATTAAACATCTATACTAATAAAATGGACCTTTTGAGGCTCCATAGAGCGTCCACATCAGCGAAAAAAACTTCTCCCGAAAGATGACACGTGGCATAAAATATAGTTTTACATTTTAATATTACTAATTTTCGAAAATTATAAATAATATGTAAACATACAACATAAAAAATGGAAAAACTATATTAAACATATGTAAAATTACCATTTTTCAACCTTTTGAGGCTCCATAGAGCTTCCACATCAGCGAAAAAAACTTCTCTCGAAAGATGACACGTGACATAAAATATAGTTTTACATTTTAATATTACTAATTTTCGAAAATTATAAATAATATGTAAACATACAGCATAAAAAATGGAAAAACTACATTAAACATATGTAAAATTACCATTTTTCACTTCAAAAAAAAAGACGGTTTATCTCCATAATGTAACATTACCGTTTTATAAAAAAAAAACAAAATATTATATATAATTTCGAAAATAATATATATACGTAAACATACAACATAAAAAATGAAAATACTACATTAAACATATGTAAGATTACCATTTTACATTTTTATTTTTAAAAATAATATGTAAACACAAAAACAAAATGGAAAAACAACATTAAACATATATAAGATTACCGTTTTTCACTAAAAAATAGGGCTTATCTCCATAATGTAACATTACTATTTTATAAAAAAAACATTATATATAATTTCAAAAATAATAAATAATATGTAAACATACAAAATAAAAAATGGAAATACTACATTAAACATTTGTAATATTACCATTTTACATTTAAAAATAAAAATAATATGTAAACATACAACAAAAAAAAATGGAAAAACTACATTAAACATCTATACTAATAAAATGACCCTTTTAAGGCTCCATAGAGCGTCCACATCAGCGAAAAAAACTTCTCCCGAAAGATGACACGTGGCATAAAATATAGTTTTACATTTTAATATTACTAATTTTCGAAAATTATAAATAATATGTAAACATACAGCATAAAAAATGGAAAAACTACATTAAACATATGTAAAATTACCGTTTTTCATTTAAAAAAAAGACGACTTATCTCCATAATGTAACATTACCGTTTTATAAAAAAAAACAAAATATTATATATAATTTTGAAAATAATATATATACGTAAACATACAACATAAAAAATGGAAATACTACATTAAACATATGTAAGATTACCATTTTACATTTTTATTTTTAAAAATAATATGTAAACACAAAAAAAAAAAATGGGAAAACAACATTAAACATATGTAAGATTACTGTTTTTCGATAAAAAAAAGGACTTATCTTCGTAATGTAACATTACTATTTTGTAAAAAAAAAATTATATATAATTTCGAAAATAATAAATAATATGTAAACATACAACATAAAAAATGTAAATACTACATTAAACATATGTAAGATTACCATTTTACATTTAAAAATAACAATAATATGTAAACATACAACATAAAAAAATGGAAAAACTACATTAAACATATGTAAGATTACCATTTTTCACTAAAAAAAGGCTTATCTCCATAATGTAACATTACCTTTTTATAAAAAAAGAAAAAAAACATAAATATAACTATTTGACTATTTGTCCAAATTTCTTCTATTAAACATTATTTTACATTAAAAATAGAAAAAACATTAAGATTTAAACATCTATCTTAGAATATAAAATATAGATATTAACTAAATATAAAGTATAAGAAAGAGAAATACTCAATATATAGAAAAATAAATAATAAGTAAATATTATAAATATATAAATATATGAATTATATATACAATAATAAGTAAATGGACAATTTTGAAAATATGGAAAGAGTACATTAAATATTAAACATCTATCTAAAAATGTAAAATATAGATATTAAGTAAATAGAAAGTATAAGAAAAATAAATACATAACTTAAAAACAATGGAAAAAGTATATTAATATTTGAACATCTATCTTAAAATGTAAAATATAGATATTACGCAAATAGAAAATATAAGAAAAGGAAATACACAATTTAAAAAAATGGAAAAAGTACATTATTATTTAAACATCTATCTTAAAATGTAAATCTATCTTAAAATATAAAATTATTAGTAAATAGAAAGTTTAAGAAATAGAAATACACAATATAAAGAAAAATAAATAATAAGTAAATATATAATATAAGTAAATACGCAATTAAAAATGGAAAATTACATTAATATTTAAAAATATATCCTAAAATTTAAAATATAGATATTACGTAAATAGAAAATATAACAAATGGAAATATACAATTTAAAGAAAATGAAAAATATTTGTACATTAAGATTTAAACATCTATCTTAAAATGTAAAATAGAGATATTAAGTAAATAAAAAGTACAAGAAATGGAAATACATATACAGGAAAATAAATAATAAGTAAATAATGTAAATATATAATATATGAATTATATACATAATAATAAGTAAATTCACAATTTTTTTTAAAAAATGGAAAAAGTTCATTAAGCATTAAACATCTATCTTAAAATGTAAAATATATAATATAAGTAAATACACAATTTAAAAAAATGGAAAAGTACATTAAGATTTAAATATCTATTTTAAAATATAAAATATAGATATTACGTAAATAAAAAATATAAGAAATGGAAATAAACATTTTTAAAAATGGAAAAAATACATTAAGATTTAAACATCTATCTTAAAATGTAAATCTATCTTAAAATGGTAGTAAATTATATAAAAATGGAAATACTACATTAAAAAAAAATGTATAGTTTTACATCAAGAAAGTCCCTATAAAATTCATTATTCCATCAACATCAACCTCACACTATCAAGGAAAACTTCAAAGCACTCGAGCAAAAAAATGGTTCCACCATCAACTCTTGCCGTCCCAAAAACCTTTAATGACCTTGAATGAGATTTTTTATAACAACGAACTTTTTGTTAGGTGGATTCATTGTTGGGAAACCCGCAACTTTCAAAAGCCAAACTTATTCATGGGAATTGAATTGCTTTTCATAGACTCAAAGGTATTCTTACAAATTTAAACTAATCTAATCCATAATTTTATTGTTAATATTCATAATAACTCTTTCATGATCAAACCATTAGAGTTAATAACCATTCAAGCGTTTATCCCGAACACTTCTTTCCTCGCCAAATCATGTATTGGTTCATGTTGGTTTAGTATTGTTTTTGGTTTATTAACCGGTTTAGGATGGTCCTATTGTAAATATAATTTAAGTTGGTTTAGCATATATTATGCTTAAAATAACTTAAATTAAATAAT
Organism: Brassica napus; assembly: GCF_020379485.1. Lineage (NCBI taxonomy): Eukaryota > Viridiplantae > Streptophyta > Magnoliopsida > Brassicales > Brassicaceae > Brassica > Brassica napus. The sequence goes on from NC_063452.1 coordinate 43,109,845, forward strand.
AGTAATATTATGCTTAAAATATAATTTTAGAGAGTTTTCAAATATAGTTTACAGAACATTATAGGTGATGAATTTAATTTATTAAATTCGTTTATTACTTAAAACTAAGTTTTTTTAAAAACATACTGAGTTATAAATATCAATGCTGGATTGGTGAGTATAACATGAAGACAAAAATATAAATATTTCATTTTCAAGATAAGAAATTCAGCTTTTATTCAGTTACTCAATATATAATATCTTAAATTATTTTTTTAAAAATATACATAATTTATATATATATTGATTAATCTTCCAAACTTAAACTATTATATTATATATGAATAATGTTTTTAAATAAAAATAATTTCTGATTTAAAAAAAATAAAAACAACAAATGGTTATTTTCAAATAATGGATATAATTTACATTATACTATCATTTAACAAGTATTAGATACGTTTTGATATATCATTATTTTCTATTTCCAGAAAAAAATAAATTGTTAAACATCAATATTATCTAGGTTAAGTATACTAACAACACAAATTCAAACATCACAAAAAATATTTACATAAACATTATAATACAATAATTTAATCAAAAAATACAATTCAAAAAATCAATATTCAAAAGAATAGTTATATACTGAATATTTGAAAATCAAAGATATTTTTGCTAAAATTGTACTTACCTGGCCAAGGAGATCGACCATCTTTTTACGGATCGATCGATTGTTGAGCATGTGGTCGATCCGAAAATATTCTGTAGTTTAATTAAATATCTAAAACATTTATTGCAACACTCAACAGATAGTTTTGCTAAATATGATAACTAGATAGCCAACAAAATTACAAAAAAATATTTAAATAGTAAAAAATATGTTAATTTAACGTGTTAAAATTTAAAAATAAAGTTTAATTATGACATGCATCTTAACATTTATATAAATATATTTCATAACCTAAATATAAATAATTTAACAACTTAAATTAGAAAAAAAATAAAAATTTCGGGCGTAGCCCGGGTTAATCCCTAGTCTGTATATATATATAAAGATGTTTGGTTCACTCCTGGAGTATCCACGTGGAAAGTCAAAAGATATAGGGTCGACACGTGTCCCTACTTCTGCACAAACCGTGTGCTTTATTTTCTCTATTGTTTTGGGCTTTGTTTAACAGGCCCGTAAACGCGATGAAGAGGAACCCTAGGTCGCGTTCTCATCGTCGCCTCCGTCCTGTCTTTACGTTTCCGGTAACGGTTCTTTACTCCCATTGATGTGTCTTCAATGCGATCCTTGCGTCACAGAGACGGTGAGTTTTTTGTGTATAAATAGATGTAAGATCTCTCATCCTCAACTCATCAAATCTTTGTTGCTTATTACTTATATAGATTCTGCTTTGGTTTTTGTCATGTCTACTCCGCCTTTGTTACTCTGATTTTCTGATCCTATAAATATGGGTGCAAATTATAACAAATCTCATAGCTTGCTCCACTTCTTTACGTTCTTAATAATCTTTTAAACACAGGCTATGGCAATGGCGAACTCCAGATCCTGCTTTTTGCGTTGAAGTTCGGTGGTTGTATTGAGGCAGGCGTGACGATATTTTTCGTTTTTAAGAGTTTCGTAGTGTTAAGAAAGGAATGGAGCTCATGAGTATTGACATGAGGATAGATCTTTCTGAGCTGCTTCATTTTGTTGGAAGCTAAAAGGTTTTTTTTTCTACTCTTCGTTCTGTCATTAAGGAATTCAATTAAGGCGACCACTCCTAATATTGTGATTTCATTTCTGGCTTTGTCCACAGGAGAAACGAACGACCAGGGAAATTAGACGAATGCTTACTAATAAATAAGAGATACAGAGGGAAAACCATCGTATTCAAGTGAAGAACTATGTGAAGGCTGAGTGATTTATGAGAACATGTTTTGACATCATGGAGAAATCAGTAGCTTCAGAAGATCAGTCCATAGCCTTCCTAATTCAGTGATGGAGAAATCAGTTGCTTCAGAAGATCAGTCCATAGCCTTCCTAATTCAGTCAGTACTTCTCAACTGAACCGTTATGAGGAAATAGCAATTAAGGCTCTATGAATCTGTGATAAGTCATTTGGTATATAGAGGTTTCCTCTCTCCATACCATCATCATCTTTCTGTCATCTAAACATGATTCAATAGAGTCTTTGTTGGAAACCCCATGCAGGTGAGGCGATGTACTGTTTGGTGTCGATTCAGACGATGTTAGGTAAAGACGATGAGGAAGTACTCGGTTTTCTGAAAAGGGTGTTGATGATCCAAGAAAGATAGTAGGAGACGATAGATGAGAAATATAAGTGTAAAAGAAGACTGCCTTTACAAGGAGAGTCGTATTGTGAACATATTTTCTTGCTCTGATCTTTCTTGAACAATGGCAGAAAGTTTGGTCTCGTAATGGCCAGTGATGTTAAAAAGTTATTTTTGTTCTGGTATATACACTAATACAACATCTGCTTATATCTGTGAAATTTTGCAGCAGTTGTGCTTTTATTGAATCTAACTATTAATGACTACGTTATATTGCATTTTCCTTTGTAGTTATTCCCATCTCATGCAATAACATGTAACGTTAACATTGTTCATCTCATGCAATATCATGCTATTCAAAACTTTGCAGCAGTTGTTAATTTTCATGTGGAAGTTGCACTATGTCGGTTTTGTTGAGTTAGATCATAAGAACGTGTTATGGTGGACAAAAGTATACAATTCCGGCAGCAAGCTTGCACAGGTGAACAAACACACAAAAACAACAATTTTTGTCGTCTAAAATAGCATTCAATAACTGATAATATTGGGTGACAGTAAGAGCTTGATATTACCCCAGCATTCAGTAATTGAGAAAAGGCAAGCTAAAAAATCTGTTTTGAAAAAAAAAATCAACTAATTAATTACATAATAAAAAAAATAGTTGAAAAAACAAAAAGACTTGGTAAAGAAATGGCAAGCATTAAACAAAAATATAATAAACAAATCGAAATGTTATAAATAAATGCCAAAATAGATGTAAGCTTACTGTATCCAAATAAATTTGGAAAATTAAAATAAAATAAACTAAACTAAAGGAATTCAATTTTTTTTTAAAAAATACTGTAATTTCAATTAAAAAAAGTAAATAACTGCATAATCTAAAGTAAATTCCTCCATCTTTTTTAGCAAACAACTATCCATTTGACTTATTATATGTAAACATCTATAAATTTTAAGATATTGGTTTCAGATTTGGAGTTAATTAATAACTATTTTAACAGATAGTAATACATAATAAATTAAAAAAGTTTCTACGAAAAGACCAAAATAAAATAATTAATAGATAATTAGAAACAAAAAGTAAATATAAAAACAAAAATGAATAACATTTTTATATAAAAGAAATATGTCAAGTTATTCTAACTAAATAAATGTAGAATGTATTTTAAATATTTATGTCAAGAATTCTAAAAAAAAAACTATAAACATAGATCTACAACTGTGTAAAAATAAAATATATAGTTATATAGTCAAATAAGAGATACACGAAGAGAATGAATAAACAATCTTAATAATCGTAAAAAAAAATTATTTAATTGTAATGAAAATGCAACTGAATAAAAAATAACAATCAATAAAATAATGATTCATATTAATATAGAACAAAATATTTTAAAATAAAAATAAATATTAAACAAAAATAAAAAATATTTATTCTAACTATTTAATTGATTTTTAAATTATTATTCTGTCCGTAGAGCGGACCGGCCGTAGTTACTTATATAAACCACCTACCCATTACCCACCCTTCTCCATAATTGTATAACCGAATGGACATCTTGCTGAATTCTTTTCTGACAAGATCTTCACTTTCAATGTCTGGTTCCAGAAAAGATCTTCACTTCTCCCTCCTCCTCCACAAAACCCATCTTCCCACATCAACATCCTTTAAAATTTAAATCACACAAAAAAAAAGTTCATATCTTGGATAAAAACAGAGCTGCTCTGTTTCTGTCTATCTTCTCTGAAAAGCAGAGAAAGAGAAAACTTACAAGCTGTCACTTTCATCACCAATCTTGAATCCATTTCCACCACGGACCCTCCTGTAATCAGAAAGAGACAAACAAAAAGATAAATAACATAGAGAGAGAGAAAGATAGATGAACATAGAAGAGAGAGAGAGAGAGAAGAGATGTGTTTTTGTACGGTCGGAGACGAATTGTCCAGAAAACAGAGTAAATCCAGTCGGAACTAATAAGACACACGCTTCTAAGTGCTTCGTGAAGTGCCATCATTCCTACAGCATCTTTGCCTATCTCCTCCACCACTTCCCACCACTTCCCACCATATCTCTCTCTCTCTCTCACTAAATATACAGTTACCTTTTTTTCTTTTTTTTTAAAAAGAGCTTTCAATTTAAAAGACAAGTTACGAGGAGAAAGTTGCATACATAAAGTAAGCAATAAAAAAGCTATTAAACCAAGAACTTGTGCACTTGATCTAGGAACCTCGACCCTTATGGCCTCGTTTCCCTCTTCCACGCACTGTCATCCATTCCATTTCTTGGTACTTTTGTGTAGGTTTGATCAACCTACCTCTTCTTGTCGCACTTCCAAATTCATCTATTTGCTCGGTAATATGAAAATCACTTTTTATACCATCAACCTCTTGGTTGGACTCGGTTATCATTTCTTGAGTGTGATCCTCATTAATAATAATATCTGATGGAACATGACTCGGTTATCATTTCTTGAGTGTGATCCTCATTAATAATAATATCTGATGTAACATCGTCCATAATCTGTAGAGAAGTGTGAGTAGATGTCGAAACTGCTAGTGCAGAAACATGTTACTTTTGTTAAAGAAACATCAAAACTCTTTAAGGTCTTCAAACTCTTCAGCTTTCTTCAGACAGAGTCTCTGCTTTCAAATATTAAAAAAAAAAAAACTACCCACTGAAAAGAAAAGGAAAGGAAACTACCCACTGTTATTGGAATATCCGTAAATATTATTTCTTCATCATAGTCATTATTATGTCATCCCCACTTAAGAGTTGCATACATAAATATATTTGGTCCACCTAAAATTATTAAGGTTTTAGTTTTTAACACGTTTTTCAATTTTTATAATATTTATTTATGACAACTTAAAGTTTCCGAAAACTTTTTATACCAGATATTTTAATTTTTTTCAATAACTTTTATGGGCTCCAAATGATATACCCTACATAAAAAGTTTGGCCATAAGCTCAACTCACCACCGAGACTTTTTCTATTGGAATTATACTAAAAATGGCCAGTACACAGTTAAATTAGGATATTGGGTAGTTCATAAACCTAACGAGGAACGATGATGAAATGGAGATTATGGAACCCAGTATAACCAAACTCCAAGCCTTTGTGTGGAAAGTAAAAGCATCTCAGAAGATATATGCCATCTTATGCGGCAACTGATAACGGGACAAATTGGTGTTAAAATAAATCTAATACGCCGGAACATTAGATGCGACAACTATTGTCCAAGATGTGGGCATCCAGAAGAAACTGCTACTTATGCCATATTTGAATGCCCTCCAACATTGCAAGTATGGTCCCTAGCATCAACACCATCTGCTCCTAGCATATTTCCTTTGCCTAATATTTATGCCAACATGGATTATTTATTTTGGAGGAAGAATGACATTGTTGAGCCAGAGCTTGACAGAGACCCTTATTCATAGATAATCTGGTATATCTGGAAAGCTCGAAACGATAAACTCTGTAGGGGAATTGATGGAGATCCTTTGGAATTAGTCAGATATGCTGAAAGCGAATGTCATGCTTGGTTTAATGCGAATGAGATGGTATTGGATACTCCACAGGAGCTTCACAACGAGGAACCCCAAGCCATATGTTTGGATAACACATGTATGGTGGATAGATCATGGACTTCCATGGAACAGTTTAACGGTTGCGGATGGGTTTGGAAGGATAGTCTGGGACAAACACAACTTATGGGAACGCGGAATTTAAGTAGGCGAGAGTCTGCTCTACATTCAAAAGTGGAGGCACTGCGATGGGCAATGGAGAGTATACTTCTACATTCTTCGTATGAGAGTTTTGAGACAGATTGTAAGGATTTAATAGCAATGATAAAGGAGCCTCAAGCTTGGCCAAGTTTTACAACCGAATTGGAGGCGATAAAGACGCTCCAGCTATGCTTTCCGAAATTCAAGTTATCTCACGTCCCAAGAGCACAAAATGGAATATCAGATTCGTTAGCTAAGATTGCTAGATCCTTTCATAGGAAGCTTTGTTACATTGGTTGTTCTATTCTTGTCTGGTTATCCAGACCATCTCAAGTTCTTTGAGTAATAGAATAATCGTTTCGATGTAAAAAAATTACTTTTTTTTGCAACAATTTTAATTATAAAAGCAACAAATCTGCATGTTTCTTTTTCTAAAAAATATTTAACAGTCGATACGTTTAGCTCCTCTCAAACCTATAATTTCTCTTGTTTTTTCTTTGATTCTAAATGACATAACCCTTTCCTCATTCCTTAGATGATCATGAATGTTTCCTATCAGTCGTTACACATTGCATTGATGTATATGTATGCAAGCACGTACATATATACAAAATTTGCTGTTAGAAAGAAAATGGAAGTTGGAGGATGAGATAGGCAAAAATGGGGGTAGAGTCATTGTCATGTGCGTCATTGCTTCGGCTGTAAGGTCCACCAGGTCTGTATAAGGAGAGTCCTCACTGCCCCTACAACAGATAATCAAAGTTAGCTTGACAGGCCTAATTAATAGATACATTTGATTCTGCTGTTATTAAGAGTAGAGCGTGCATACAAACCTATATCTTCTGTGCGAACCAGAACTTACAAAAGTACATACAAAGACCACTTCCAAGTTCCACCTTCTGATTTCTTCTTCAGACCAAAAGATAAAAAGGTAAAAAATTACACTTTACCTACTTTTCTTTTAATTTTGTGACAATATTTTCCTCCTTGTTGCAGTTTCTTCTGTTGGTAATCTAATTTTATACTTCTAAATGTAGACTACTAATTTGAAGACCGATTTTTAAAAACTCTATGCATCTTTGCTTTTATGTTACTGTTTTGACCATACATCAAAGTTTACACTATGCATCTTTGCTATTATGGGTAAGAACAAATATGAGTAATGAAATAAGGGGTGGATGGGCTTTACATGTAATGCAAGTGGGCGAAACGTTAGAGCATGTTTATCCGGGGTAGTGAGTTTCTTGGTGCGTGGGGCCCCACAAAACCCTTAAGGATCGGTTACAAGAACTACTAATTAAGAACCGATTTTAGTGAGTTTCTTACACTGTTCGCGGGCCCCACTAACTCGTGGCGGCCCCACTAACTCGTGGCGGCCCGCGATTGGTTTGTTTTTTAATTTTTTTTCAAAAAAAAAAAATCTAAGAAATCAGGGATAAACATGGTCTTAGAGAAGACAAAAACTTACAGTGGGTCCACGGTGATGAAAAGTCTTTGTTTGAAGATTAATAGAAGCACTATTTATAAAACGGTATAAGAAGAACAATATGTGAATCACAGTCTGATTCTCGTATCATTGTTGAATAGTTGTGAAGACAAAGTTAAGATTGGGGAAAATACCCGAAATCGAAAAATCAAACTGAAATCCGGCCCAAAAAATTATACTAAACCTGAATTGAACTGGTATGATATTCGAACAAATCTAAAATTTTAGTATCTGAACACCCGAAATGAAATATTTTGAATACCGAAAATACCTGAATCAAAATTATGAAATTAAATATATTAATTATCATAAGATTTAATATCCAAGATATCAGAATACTAAAAAATAATCTGAATTATCCAAATACTTAAAATAGTTAAAAGTAATTTTTTTTAATTATTCAAAATAGTCAAAACACCGAAAACACCTTAAATGCATATTGGTTCTCTGTCCAAATATCTAAATTGTACCAATTTTTATGTTAATTTTAATATTTACAGAGGCAGAGGAGAAGGAATTGTGGGGTCACTTGACCCCAGTAAAATTTGGGAAACTTTTTTTTAGTGTTTTTATTTTTAAAATTACTATAATATTTAGTCAAAATTTTTCATTTGACCCCACTAATTTGTATTTAAAATTTTATGTGCCTCTATTAATTTGTAAAACAAGTATTTTTGTTACAATAATATACTCCTATATATATATACATATATATCTTATTTAAATATTAAATTTATATATCATGAATCCAGTCAAAAATTTCTAGCTCTGCCACTGGATATTTAACATAAATTATTCAAATTTATATGTTGTATATTATTTTTATTTTTGGATTTTAAGGATTATATGGTATATTGAGATTTTATTAATTTGTTTACATAATTTAAAAGGATATTTGAATCCAAGCTGAACCCACAAAGATTCAAACTGAATCACCAATATCCGAACCGAATATAAACAAAAATTTATAAATACTAGAATGGGATTTAAATCTCTTATCTCGAAAACTCAAAGCCCGAATAAATCCGAACCGAACCCGAACGAGGATCCGAATGTCTATCCCTTCACAAAGTTATTGACGTTGACATAATGGCATTGTGTATATTCTTTATGAAACGGTTCGATTCTTTAACTTGTCTGGTACATTGGTGATGAAGCATGCATGTCCTGTCCATTTGAAAATGAGACGCATGACCTTTAAGATCTTCGGTCTCACGCTCTGCTCTCCCAACTGATCTATTGCTTTTCTTCTGTCTCAAGCTTTTCTTTTCAAAATTTGAGTTTCATAGCCGCTTAGCCCTGCTTTGATGGATCTGCACGTGGTTGATTGTCTAAATCATATAAAAAGCTCAGTCTTGTTAGAGCGTAGTAGAGGAACATCTCTAAATAAGTTAGAGATGTGCTTTCATAAATAAGTGGGCCTTCTCCCATAAGCCATTTATGGTAGTATGTGACTTAAGTTCTGTTTTCTGATGCGCAAACTCCCACATCGCTAGAATAGTAAAAGACCTCGTTGTATATATAACCAAGAGACAGCAACGATGAACACGACCTTACTTGAACAGGATCTGTTCTATAGGCTCGTTACAGAGGCCTGACCTCTGTATCCTTGATTTCTAAGGAGACAGGCCCTATATCCTGGTTGATGAACCATGACCGTGCGACCAGAGCGTGATTAACGGCTAAGATCATCTCTAGATGTATCCGGTGCTGTAGAGGATCGTTACCCGGCTCGGTCTAAACCTTGCAGGGGAGGTTGCACGGCGGTCTGACAGGCTCCTTTCTTGTTTTTACTTGAAAATCGACCTTTTTAACCTTTCCAAATTTCCGAAAACTAGCGCTGATTAAGTAAATCAAAAGCTGTAATTTTCTTTCATTATCTATGTTAGTCGACACGATCAAATCTCCACAACCTTTACAGGGCCGACAACAGACGTGACCCTATGAATTCGTCCTGCAAGAGTCAACAAATGGAGTAACAGCCAAAACTAACATCAAATCTTTAACAGTGTTCAAGGCAGACAAAGAAGGAAGCGTGGTTTACACGCGATACATTGTAGACATTTTCCCCTCGAAGTCTGAATCTTCCTGTGTCCCTTCTACTTATTTTCCTGGCTTGGAAGTTAAAACCTAACATCATTTGTCAATCTGGATGCTTATACCTCTTCATCGCTTATAAAACTAGTACATTATTTATTGGCTACTCACTATATTCCACCTCAAAATATAAACTAGCTGGAATTGAGACCGAGTCATGCTTCCAAAATTAAAAGCTTTTAGACCATCTCCATCCATTAAGACCTTTAATGGGTACTTAAAACTAAATTAATGTTTAATTTAGTGATTTGAAAGGTTTAGAACTTCTATTAATCTATTTAATTTTTTCATACTCCATTGGTAGAACCTTATTGGAAAATACTAACCGGAAAAGAAAGAAGCTTCTAGTGTCGTCAATCGTCGTAGCTTTCGCCCTTATCCTCGCCGCCGCGATTTTCGCCGGAGTCCGATCAAATGTCAACTCTTCCCAACACGTTCCAGGCCTAGCTCAGAAACCAAGCCAAGCAATCTCAAAAGCATGCGAGCCGACTCGTTTCCTTGAGCTATGCATCGACTCACTCATGGACTTCCCCGGCTTACTCGCCGCCTCCTCCGCCAAAGATCTGATCCACGTGACGGTGAACATGACGCTACACCACTTCAGCCACACACTCTACTCATCTTCCTCCTTCTCCTTCCTCGACATGCCACCGCGTGTTCGCTCCGCCTACTGACTCATGCCTCAAGCTGTTAGACGATTCCGTTGACGCGCTCTCTCCTCTGTCGTTTCAGTCTCAACCGGCGAGACGAAGCCTCAAGACGTGATGACGTGGCTGAGTTCGACTCTTACGAACCAGTAATAGCGCGCCACGTAGGGTTCCTTACCAAACCCAAAAATACCAATTTAAGTAGCGGTCCTCTGTTTTTTTTTCAATTTTAATTTATTTTTCTTCCTTTTTTTTAAGTACCCTTGCGTAAGGAGCCCTGATGGACATGCTCTTATATCTTCATGAGTAGATTACAGTCTTACCAGTGCGTGTGAAAAATTATATCTAACTACCACATATTATTGCTGTTTCATATTGATCAACTTCTTAATTATACCCACTGAAATGACTTCTGATCATGAAACTTGTATGTAACAGATTAAGATCATCATAGTAACGAACTATTATGATTTGCTCAAGTTAGAATACTGGAAGGTTTTTTGCTGTGATTCCAACAAAAATTTGAATTTAATGTCTCAAGTGAAAAAATGTTTATTTTTAATCCTTGTTGTAAGTATCATTGGACTTTGTATGCTTGTTCTACTCCTTTACAATTCGGTGATGTATTTGTCTCAACGGAGTCTGACTTTTAAGTTAGTGTTTTTTTTTTCATTAGAAGAGAGTGGAAATAATCCGAGCGAGATATTGGGATAAGCTAATCAGGAATTAGGTTATGTTACTGAGATGGATGACCTTCAGATGTGAGCTATCGCTTTTCCTCTAACTCGAGCTTTTCTTTCCAAATTTGTGTTTCATGGATGCATTGATGGATCTGTATGTGACTGATTCTTTCAACCAGATTAGTGTCATGTATAATGGATTAATAAATAGATTTAAATAAATTGTCTTCTTCTGAGACTTGTTACAAAGTAGTGGAGCAACGTGTAAAAAATAATCAGAAATGGGCTTTTATATAAAAATACGTGAGCCCTCAACTATAATAAATCATATTGTATGGTTTTCCTAAGTTTTGTTTCTGATGCGATATATCGCAAGCATGATAAGAAACTTGTAATGCTCGACCTCCAAACCCTATTCTTGAGCCGTAACATTAGGGCGGCCCTGAGATGTTGGAGGCACGTGACTGTTTCTATGTAAATTTTTTTTTAACAAATTTGGGGGTCTAAAATTTTTTTTAGGAACCTATTTGTATGTAATTTTTTTAAAAAATTTGGGGACCTATTGCAAATGTTTCACTTAGCATGGTCCAGGGTCGACCCTACGTAACTTGAACCACAACAAACACCTGCATCCACTATAAAAAAAGGAAGAGGAGAAAAGAGTGAATAACACACAGTCATCCAGTGAAGATGGTCATGTCTGTCCACATGACTCCTAACACTATTAAACAACCTGCATGCAAAAATACTAATCCTAAAACATTCATCACCCAACATATTAGACAATCAACAAATATATCACATTATTCATATCAATACACAACTTTATTACGGAAAATTCTCCTAAATAGACCATTTTCAAATTTTGGTCACAAAAATAAATCACAAGGAGAAAAATGACCAAAATGTTTCATTTAATAAGTAAAAGGACCCTAAGGGCATCTCCAATGGTGCTCTATAATTTCCACTAAAATAGAGTAACTCTATTATAGAATTGATTTTGCTCCAATGGTTAACTCTATAATAAAGTTACTCTATAATAGAGTGAAATATAGAGGAGTGTTTTTTTTTTACTCCAAATATAGAGTAACTCTATTATAGTGTTTACCATTGGAGCAAAACCAACTCTATAATAGAGTTACTCTATTTTAGTGGGAATTATATAGGAGATTATAGAGCACCATTGGAGATGGTCTAATACCCTAGATATATAAAAAAATATTATTTTTTTATATGTTTTCAAATTCGAACTTTTTTATAATTTTTTTTTTGAAATTGTTTTTGATTTTTTTTCAAATTTTCTTTTTGTAATTCGAAAATACTTTTTGAAACTATTTTAAAAATTTTTATTTTCAAATTTTTAATATTTATTTTTTATTTTATAAAATTTTAAACCTTAATTTCAAATCTTCACCCCTTAACTCTAAACCCGAAGGTTTGGATTAGTTAACCCTAGGGGTATAAATGTATATTTACCTCTTTAATGAAACATTTTGGTCATTTTGATCTTTAGAGTCTATATTTGTGGCAAAAACTTTTTTTATTGCTATCCTAAGGTATTTCTCCTTTATTAATCACATAATCATTTCCCATCTCATAACCATTTCCAATATAATTAATAACATGACACTTGGGCTGCTTGCGCATTAGTTAGCCCAATATTCGAGTAAATCAGGATATAATCAATGAACACAATTACACATTTATCCAAATACTCCCAAAACACGTTATTCATCAATTTTGTAAAGGCTGCTTGAGCATTAGTTAGCCCAAAAGGTATCACTACGAACTCATAATGTCCATAACGTGTCCGAAAAATCATCTTCCTCACATCCTCCTCTGCTACATATATCTAATGATAGCCATATGCTAAATCAATCTTTGAGAACCATGAAGCTCCTTGAAGTTGGTCTAACAGCTCGTCAATATGTGGTGGCGGGTACTTGTTCTTAATTGTGACCTTACTCAATCTCATGTAATCAATGCAAAGTCGAAAACTTACATCCTTTTTCTTTACAAATTGAACTGGTGCTCCCCATGGAGAACTACTTGGTCGGATGAACCTTTTGTCAAATCTTCAAGTTGATCTTCAAACGATAGGGCACTTTAGACAGTGGAGCAACTCCTGGCACTATCTCAATGGTGAAAGCATCTTCCCCGTATGCTTTTTTTAGTGATTCAAAAACGTCTTCGTATGTTGCTACAACTGGGATAATGTCCAACTATGCATCTACTTCACCTCTCTTTAGGGATATTGTGGCAAGGTAAACTTCATTTATCTTTGATAAACTTCATTTATCTTTGATAACAATTCTTCGGCTTGAATTATCGATATGATAGTGAATTCTTTGGTAACATGACCTTATAGCTAGTGTGCATAAGTGTCCGAAAGATTCGACACTTATTACTAATAAATTTGATGAAATCTCCGGAAAAAGAAAAATAATTTCTAACTTATTTAGAACATTTCAAGAATATTCTAACCCTTTTTCTTTCTATTATGTCACTCCGGTTTTGAACCGGAGTGACCTTTAACCTAGGCTCTGATACCAAATTGTAATGCCCGACCTCCAAATCCTATTCTTGAGCCTTAACTTGAACCACAAGAAACACATGCATCCACTATAAAAAAGAAAAGGAGAAAGGGGTGAATAACACACAGTCATTTAGTGAGGATGAACATGTCTGCCCACATGACTCTTAACACTACTAAACAACCTGCGTGCAAAAATACTAGTCCTAAAACATTCATTACCCAACATATTAGACAATCAACAAACATATCACATTATTCATATCAATACACAACTTTATTAATCACATAAACATTTCTCATCTCATAACCATTTCCAATATTATTAATAACATGACACTTGGGTTGGCCGTCACCTCGAAAGGTCGTACGCCACCTTGGGCTCGTCAGCCGGTTTACGGGCTTTGACGGGATCGCCATGTCCTCATCCTCGGTCCGACTTCACACAATTTAATATATACTTGACCACATCACAACTCATCATTATCATTAACTATCATATCATAATCAACATCATCGCCATAAATAATTATTAAGCATCAATCATATCATCAAACAACAAACAATCTTCTAGACCTAGTATTTACGAATACAACTTGCCTAATAGTACTAAGAATCCACAGATCGCACCCTCACCTTTGCCTTAAGGTTGCAAGTAGATTCTGAAAATAATGGTCAAAGCGGTTGAAACACTATTCTTTCGATCATGAACTGTGATTGCATTCATAAAGAAAATTAGGATTTTCTGGTTTTGACAGAGCATCATGATTCTTGGCCAGCAAGCAACGTGAATAAGTATTTGGTATTACCTTTAAACAAGACAACGTCAACATATATATATTCCTTGCAACTAGATATTTCCAGAGACACCTTATTTGCGTCCTAAATCTCTCTGGTTCACCGGTAAACATTCTCAATAAACCCTTATGTGAAACTGAATAAACAGGTTTCAGACGGAATTTCTGGATTCAGAAAACAGTGATTTTTCTCCAAATTGAAGATAGAATAACTTCCAGAGTTTACCTCGTAATGGAGCGTTATTAATGGTTATTGAAAGCTGATAACGTCAGATTTCTAAAAATATCAAGAACGTCACCTAACTTCTTCAGTATCAACCAGAAATTCCTTCCCAATATGGCTCTGCGAAACAGAAAAACCAGATCTGAAAAGATTTCAGAAACGTAATGGTTTTCTCTCAACTTGTAGATTGAGTAACTAACTCATTTTACCTCGTAATTGAGATCCGAAAGTTACTTTGTCTTCCTTGCAACGAGATCTATCAATACAACTTGAGTGATTTGCTTATATCTGTCGTATCTGGGCTCAAACTTCTCTCTAGAACTCCAACTTGGCACTGATATCACAGAGTAACTGCAGGCTGAGTTTTCGGTTATTTTGGCAGAGCGTCACCGTAAAAATTGTCTCTCCCTTTCTTCTAGGTCGTGCCAGATTATCCAAAATTACTAAAATATCCTTCGTTAAGGTTTTGGCTTAAAACGTGGACTTTACGTTTAAAATTTTAAAATTTGTTTTTACGTATATAGAAGTACCAATTTTCTCAGTTTGTTTTTACGTATTTTACAAATTCTCTTTGATAGTCCTTCATGTTGTTTCAACTTTCTGAAAAACTGCGCCTGAGGTGGTGGGCAGCTAGAAGCTATAACAAGTTTATGGAATCAAGAGCTTTTATGTCGATGAAATCCTCGACAAAGCCGTTATAGCGGCTGAGTTGGTGGTGGCTGCTGCTGAAGACATCGGCAAAAATGTATCAAACATCAACATGAGCATTGCCCGTTGGCATGCTGACTTTGGCCTTAACCACCACTTATGTGACGGCAACAACCAACACAGACATTATAACAGTTCATTTTTGTCAACATCACATAAGAACAGATTGTGATAATAGTCTTTCATTATTAGGCCGAGAGTCATGAGTAATTATGTTTTCCCTTACTCATTACTCTTGACAGAAAAGGAAACAAAAGGTAATGACTAATGAGGAAGGGGAAAAATAAGCTAATAACAGAAAAGGAACGTTAAAAAACGGGAAAGAACAAAGTTACCAAAAAAAAAAGGAAAGAAAAGTAGGCAAAGTCGCAAGGAACCAAAAATAGGAAACCAAAAAGAAAAAGGATATGTAACTAAAAATAGAATACCAAATCCTTATAAAAGATATGCTTAATATACTGCCTCGATAGTTTATAAATATACAACTTTCAGTTCTCCTAGTCACATTCTAAATTTTTGTTTTGCCCAACATACACATCATGGAAATCATGGAAGCTACTCCAAAGTTAAATTACCAAATTGAAAAAAATTCTGAACTCCAAGAAAGTGGTACAATCCTAATCTACACAGAGTTCGTCACACAGATGGACATAGATCTGATGTTAGACCGGTCTAGTTTCTTATGTTCGTTATCTAACAAAGAACTCATCGAAGACGACGAAGAATTTCTTAGAAAACAAGAACTCTATCACTTCTTGACAGAATCAAGGGTCGATGAACTTGATGCTATCACGCTAATGAAAATACTCATTCGACTTGCCATTGAAGAAACTTCCTCCGTTGAATATTTTCCACATTACGCATTGTCAATATGGCTGACCTTTGATGTAGTAGTTCCTTTGAGGCAAGAATCAAACCTCGATGAATCTCAAATCGAGCTCGATGAGTATGAGAGGAGTGTCCGGTTTAGGCCCGCAAGTAAGCTAGGAGTAAGGTCTTTAAGTAGGAGAATATATAAGAGAAAACGAAAGACCAGCTTAAATGCGAACAGCTGCGGGACAAAAAAGTCTAGAAGAATTGCTGATCGGTGCAAAATTTGTTTAGAGGAGTTTAAAACCGGACGAAAAATTGTGACTTTAGAATGTAGTCACGAGTTTGACGATAAATGTATTGTGGAGTGGTTTAAGGTTAACCATGTTTGTCCATTGTGTAGGTTCGCGTTACCATGCGAAGATGATGGTTTGTGTTTATGTACTGATAATGTTAGCTAAAGGTTAGAAAGTTACTATTAATTCTAAAAATCATGTTCTACTGTTGGTGTTTTTGTTCGATTTCCAAATCATTTATCAATATAAGATATCAACGACAATGTATTTGTTTAGATTTTTGGATTTTAAGTTGTATGATCTACCGAAGTTTGTGTGATGAATTTGTTTTAGGTGTTATTCTTTTGGTTATAATGCGGTAAAATCAAACCAATCACAATCAAACCAAAATAAAAAAGTGGTTGGAACTTGATAATACCATACCAACCGTATGAATATGTTATTGTTTTAAAATTGCAGTACATAAGTATAGTTTGATTATAAATAGATCAAACCAAATACATCAAAAACCGAATAGTAAAATATAGTTGTCTTAGTTATTTTATATAAACTACATAATATAATTGATAATATATATATATATATATATGCTCTTTTATTGATATGATTTTTATATTTAAGACTGAGTTTTTTAACACTTGATAACTATATTATTACAAGGTGTTTTGTCCGCATATAAAGGCATAATCATCTTATAAATGTTTATTAATATATATTTGTGTACATATGTATAATATAATTTTTGCAATTTAACTTGATCGGGTGGAAAAATACATGTATTATAAATATATATATATATATATATATATATATATATATATATATATATATATCGGCTTTATATAATAATAATCATCCAAAAAGAGAAAAGATATTTTTTTATAAATATTACTTGAATAAAAAGAAATTGAAATCTATATTATCATTATCCAAAAATTATTATTTATTGTGTTATTATCCAAAATTAATAAAATAGAAAGATAGATAAATGATAATATAATAAATTAAATTAATTATTCATGAAGGATTTCAACGACATTAACTGGTCTAACTTTTAACGTGAAAGTTTATTGCAAAAAACAACTTCACAAATAATAGTATAAATAAATTATGAAAAATATTACATAGATAATTTTATAGCCGACAATTCTACATCCTGCTATATATTAATTGAAAAGTCACTTAAGTGACTTTGTTTAGATGTCATTCATAGGTGAAATTAGAATTAATTCTTTTAATTTGATTGGTTGTTGGTATTTGAATTCTCATTTATTTAATTAAAGTTTTTAAAAGAAAACTAATCCTATAACTACCTAATCTAATCTACATTACCATACAAATAATTAAACATTTTAAAGTTATAAGAATTAACATAATTCGTTTATAGAAATAATTAAACATCATAGATTACATTATAAAAATTTAAAATATACATATAAATGCATATGGTATGATAGAAATAATTATATAAACGATTTTAATATATTTATATTAATAGTGGATACAATAAATTATAGATTACAGAAAACTAATTAACCAAAACCTAATAATATTTTTTTATACTTACTATATATATATATATAATTTTTTTTTTAAAATGTGTCCAATGAATGCAGAACAGTCAAATATACAATTATAAAAACATTCAGTCATTTTCTAGTGACAAATGTTGATTGTATAGTTGAGTTATTTCAGAAATGATTAAAGTATTTGTATATTTTAAAAAATAAAATATATGGTAAGTATTTTAAAATAATATTAATAAATGAAAATATTTATTATAACATATCCTACTATATATTAATTGAGAAGTCGCTTAAGTAACCTTTGTTTTTTTTAACGCTGGATAATTATGCTATTACAACTATGAAAAATATTACAGACAATTTTACAGCCGGCAATTCTACCTGCCGTATGAGGATTCACGCCTGGCTGCATCACCTGAGCCGCCCTATGGGATTCATGCTTGACGGTACTCCTTGCGTCATGCTGCAGATCTCTTGTAAGCATTATTTCATTTAATTCGCATAATTCCGCTTTCTCCGGGAATTGAAACTCAGACCTCTTGGTGTAGAAGCATTAATGAACCCTTGGTCAAACCACTGGACCAATAAGCCTTCCACAAGTGACTTTTGTTTATGTGTCTTTTATAGGTGAAGTTTAGAATTAATTCCCTTAATTTGATTGGTTGTTAGTTTGATTTTTTTTTTATTTAATTAAAATTTTTAAAAGGTAACTAATCCTAGAACTACCGAATCTAATATATATTACCATACAAACAATTAAACATTTTAAAGTTAGAAGAATTAACATAATTCGTTTATAGAAACAATTAAACATCATTGATTATATTATAGAAATTTATATATATATATATATAAATAAATATGGTATGATAGAAATAATTATATAAACTATTTTAACATATTTATATTAATAATGGATATAATAAATTATAGATTACAGAAAACTAATTCACCTAAACCTAATAATATTTTTTTTATACTCACTATATATATATTTTCTAAAATGTGTCCAATGATTGTAAAACAATCAAATATACAATTTTAAAAATATTCAGTCATTTTTCAGTGAAAAATGTTGATTGTATAGTTGAGTTATTCCTTTCAGAAATGATTAAAATATTTGTATATTTAAAAACAGAAAAATATATGGTAAGTATGTTAAAATATTATTAATAAATGAAAATATTTATTATAATACAAAACTGAAATATTGGAACGTTATACTAATACAAGACTAAAGTTAATATACTCTATTAATATAATTCTTATAGCTTTGATTATAATAAAATTATATGGTAAATTCTTTAAAATAATATTATAATAATATTAATCAATGAATAAGTTTATTATAATATAAATTCAAAATCAGAAACAATATATTAATACGAGACTAGAGTTAAGACTCTATTGATATTGTTTTGATTATAATAAAATTCACATGTTTATTTTGTAATAGGAGAAAAGGATACATATATAAAACATCAGTGGAGAATAATAAAACTTGTTTGTTGTATTTTTGGTTGTATTCTTTGTTATTTTATACTTTTACGTACTTAATTTTTTATATGTTTGCCGAAATACATATGTTTTACGTAGTACTGTAACGTTAATTAATTATTTGTAACTATTTTACTTCTCAATAAAATAAAGTGGTAGAAAAAATAATGCAAAAAATAAAATGTGTTATAAAATAACTCCTTGTTCATTAATCTTTTTTTTTTATTAATAAAAAAATATGTCATAAAAAAACTTTTGGACACTTACAATAAAATTTATAGAATTAACACTAAAACAAAAAGGTTATTTTTAATCGTTATGATTATTATTCAAAATTATAAAATTATAAACGTAATATATAATTTTCATAAATATTTATACCCGCGAAATCGCGGGCAGCCACCTAGTAGAAATATTATATTGAGTTTCAGCCCGCAGATTACACCCAAATATGTCTGCTAGGAGATGGGTCATACCTAGTAATGGCAATTGGGTGAACCGCCGCCGCGGTACCATTTTCACTTGTACCTGTGTGGTTTTCAGATTCCGCTGATAAAACAGTTATGGGTTAGCAGGTTGGCGGCCTGTTACAGATTTAAATTTAACTAGATTCTGATCCGTCCTTAAAAGGGCGGATATATTTTTTGATCTACATTTTTTAGTAATTTAATTTTTATATTTGTATTTCTTTTTTTTTGTATAATATTTTATTAAATAATTAATAAAAAGTTTTAATAATTGTATTAAAATAGTTGGACCACATCTATATCAATAGGTCATGTTCCTCTTTTAATTGAATAGATTATATAATTTACAATAATGGAATTAAATATATATCTTTAAACCTTCTTTAGTATCATAAACCTAAATTCTAAAGGGTAAAGGAAACTTAAACCGCTCACTGGGCTGAGGCAAAGAGATTGAACATTATCATCTTGAAAGATCGCCGTGACGTATGTGATCATGAAGTTTGAAGACGTGAACAACGGATCTCAACGACCTGGTACGATTCATTAATGATTTAAAACACAATGATTCAAATTCTACATCCTCCGTAGATCACTAGATTTTTCTTCTCATTCTGGTATTAATATAATGTGTTATAAATCACGGAGTGGATTGCCATTAACCAGGCCCAGTCCAAGACCGGCCCAATACCTAAAAGATGGAGAGACGGCCGAAGCCCTAGAGAGAGGAGAGAGAGACGGCCACAAAGCTTGGAAAAAATGAAACTCTTTCCTTTTCCTAGTAGATGTAATCTTTCCATTATTATGTATTAGTAGTTTTCCTAATCCTAGTGAGTTTAGGTTTTGGATACTTTCCATTTATCTTCATCTTGTAATCCTTATATAAAGGAACCCTCTTGATCATTAATAAGAACACAGAAATATTCAGTCTCTAAACTCTCTAATTACAACACGTTATCAGCACGATAGACTCCAAAACCCTGAGACAAAACCTAACCTAAAATCCGTCACACATAAACCCTAAATCAGGCGCAACTTAAAATCGACGAGCCACATATCAAATTGAAGCTCCTGACGAGACGAATCCATCAGAACAAACCGTTCGTCGATCCGATCTCAGATGCGCCCTCACTCGCAGAAACAATACTCAGCGCCGTCTTGGTCTTTTGGAACCCTAATCCGAACCAACAAGATTTTCTAGCCAAATTCAAATCCTATGAAAGATAAGTTTATCATACCTTAGTTGTTTGATGATATCTTGTTCAGATTATGGTGTTCATGTGATCTAATACTCCTTGTTTTTATTTCATGAGCTGAGAGGAGTTGGTGCAAAGATCTCAAACACAAAGATGTTCGCGATCCATCTACTGACCATGAACCGACGATCTCAAGCTTGACCAGATCACGGTTCTACTCATATTGCTTTCTGTTCACAACAGAGCCAGCCCACGTTCGCATCACAGCCAGCTCGCAATTCAGATCAGCTGCTTGCAGAGGCAGCAGCTCGCGAACTAGATAAGAAGAAGACGCGCCCCGATCGCGTCCGACTACCTCAGAACATATCCGTGACCAGACGCAAGACCGTTCCAGACAGCTCGCATCCCGTCCCATCTTGCGACCCGATAAGGAGCCAGCTCGCGTCCATGTGCAACTAGAGGTTCATATGACTTTGGTGGTCTAGTTCAACCCTACAAAATAAAGGTAATTCGAAATCTGAAAACAAGAATCGAATTTGGCTGTCTTGTAAAGATGGAAACCCTAAAAGATAATCTCTAAAACTAAAAACCATAGGTTAATAGATCAATCCCCTATGAGTAAATCGAAGCTCTATAAGTTCGATCTAAACCTAAAAACGAGATTGATCCATTGATCAATTAAAATTAGAACCTTAAAGGTTTTTGAATCTCAAATCAAATCCCCTTGATCAAAGATCAAAGTTTTCGAAATCCCCTAAAACCCTAATTTTGGAAAATCGGTTTTTAATTTTGATTTGAAACTTGAGTATTTGATTGATCGCCTAGAGCTATGATTAAGATTGTTTTAAAACTTGAATCTGAATCTTGTTTAAATTGAAACCTTAATCTTGATTGATATTTCTAAAGGCGTTGAAACCTTAAATCTCTCATTACTTAAAGCTTGAAAGATTGATTTAAAGAATTTACATATTGAATGAGAGTTAGGTTGCTAGATTATTTAATTCTAAAACCTAATAGATATGCAAATAAGAAATAGAATTGAATGCATCTAGATCCCGTTTTGTATATGGCCGTGTGGCCTAATACATTGTTCATACTTGCGGCCTTGTGCCCTTGATTGATTAAAAGCCTTGTGGCTTAGTGCATATTTAAGTGGCCGTGTGGCCTAGTATCTGGATGGTCATATCACCAGGATTGCATCATGATCCGATCCTTAAAGATCGTTGTATCACTAATATGGCCGTGAGGCCTAAGCATCACAATACATGACCGTGTGGTCCAAAGTATCATAGAGAGACTTATGAAATCATATGCACTGATTATTTGAATTGGTTGCAAGAATTCTAAATCAATGAATTGATTGATAATATGATTTCAGATGCCGAGATTTGAACCCATGGATTATGCCATTCTAAATCTCTATGGAGATAATTATCTAGAATTGGAAATGAACACTTCAAATTGCCCTGAAGTCTAAAGGACTCGGGAAATGTATCATTGAAAGAAATGATGAAATTGAAAGTGAAAAGTTAAGAGCCATAACTATTATGAGCCATCATCTCACTGAGGAACTTAGAAATCAGTATTTACATATCAAGAATCCTCGTGACCTTTGGACAGAATTAAAGTCCAGATACACTATGGTATTATTACCAAAGGTCAAACATGAATGGATGAGTCTCAGATTCCAAGACTTTGAGACAGTGGCCGAGTTTCACTTTGCCTTGTCCAGGGTCGTGTACCAACTGAGATTATGTGGAGAAGAGGTAACAGATAATGATTGTCTATTCAAGACATACTACACATTCCATCCAGAAGATTTGTTATCAAAAACATATCTACATAGAAAGAGGTTCTACCACTTACAATGACTTGATCTCTTGCCTAACGGTGATTGAGAATAACAAGGTACTAAAAAGGAGCAGTGAGATGAGATATCCTGATACAAATAAGACTGATATGAATCAGGATGAATCCAAGGGAGCTGTGTCCAATATAACTCAAGGAGTGACTGGCTTATACATTGACTAAGAGGGATCTCGACATTTTATTTTAAAGTCCTTGTTTTGTGATTTGCTTTTATTAGCCATCCTAAAGTCTAAACTTGATGCAAAGATTGAAAAGGCACAGAGTTATCTCATAAAAGATCTCACGTTGTGAAACATGTATACAAAGGGAAACTCATTAGGCTTAATTGTCCCAAGCACCACGACCTTATAGTATGGTCATGAGGGGGAGAGAGGATAAACCCATGATCAATATTACAAGTTCGTGTACCACTATGGTCTAAGACCATGTTATATGGCTCGGTCATTACTCGGCCATAAAGGACCATTCCTCGGCCGTAGAGGCCATGATACAAACGGCCAAACCAAAGAGGCCATTACCCGGCTGAAGAGACCATGAGAACAAACGGCTCGGCCGTGACTTGGCCGCATAGTGCAGGCTTGGCCGCACACAATCCATTACCTATAAAGGTTCGGCCAAGTAAGCCATTACCTATAAAAGGTTCGGCCATGTAAGCCATTATCTATAAGACTAAGATTCTAAAGTCTATAAGCTTGGAGACATTATGTTTTACATGTATAGAATGATAATATGATCATATGCATCAGGCCATATAAGTGAGCATAGATATTCCCATCTCAGATTATATATGAGTCATAAAACCAGACATACACCATCTTAAGAGATTTTGAATAAACCACCACATACATACATGTGCCGTCTAAGATGGAACCTCAGAAGAGGATTGGGAATATATAAGAATAAGATCTTCTCCACGAAATCAAAAGGACCGAGAGCCAAAACATGGGTGATTAAAATAGTGGCCAGGTACGGATTGCATGAAACAAATAAATCCGGATATTCAATATTAAAGGAGAAAGATTATAAGCTGGACAAAGAAAGATTAAAAAGTAAAAGAATGATAAGAATGGTTTTAACCATCATTGTCTTGGCAAAGATCCTCAGACTAGAGATTATAATTTAAGACGTCCAAAGAAAGATTATATAAAGCTAGCTAATTGAGAAGCTAATCGAAATGCCAGACACTGGCCCGAGAAATGACTAACCAGCTTAGCACCAAATGAATGTCCTAGAAGAGACATAATCAAGTTGCTATAGAGTCTATACAAGATAGACCAAGTGTTCCATAAGATAAAGGAATCTCGGATAGAAAATAATGGTGCATAGAATACAGATCCAAGATTATAAAAGAAACCATACCAGACATTGAGAAAAGGCTGCGCAGCTACACATCTAAGGTACCAAACCATGTAGTCTTGGGACGCCAAGCTACTAGGTAATAAAGGTCCTGGATAATAAGATCTCAAATCTATAGATCATGTCTGGAACATAATGGAACCACATGAAAGTGTCGACACACACACATTTGTATAAAGATACATAAAGTTATAGCACTTGAACATAAAGAGATGAACGAGGATCATGAACCCACGAGAGAGTACTCATACAATCATAAAAGATCATAGAGATTAGAAAAGATAAAACGTAGAGGTTCAAAGTATCTAAAAGAGAGATGGGCGTATAGGCCATATACATATACATAAACGCCATCTGATAAACCAGTGAAATAGATGGATCTTGTGAGGTAAAGAAACCGTGAGAGAAGGCACATGATCACGAGGTCTAGAGTGTTCATGTCTTCCTACTTAATAGCATTAGATTATAGCTTGTTACACAAGGTACTCACAGAGATCAAAGGAACATATTATAAGGAGATAAACTCCTATGTGGTGGATGCTGCAACAGTTTTTCTAAATTAAAAATGGTCTGGTCATAAGAAAGAAATTAGATACAAATGATGTAGTAAGCAGCATATGGATCACTGGATAAGATGAAAGAACAGCTTCGTTCCTAAGCTGATTCATGGACTGAAACATAAAGCAGCTGCATATAGTATGTAAAAGAAATTGATCACGCATGATCATTGATCTTGGAGTTGTATAAAAGACAATCCAATACAGTCCATATATTTGAAATTCCTTGTGATTATACTAAACCTAAAAGAGGTTAGTAGGCATAGAATAAATCTATACGGGTGTCCGACCAAAAGCATCCGGCCCCGGCCCTTCAAACTAAAGATGTCCGACTCTGTCCGTCTAAGGGCGTCCGGCTCTTCAGCAAAGAACGTCTGGCTCTTCTACTAGACGCGTCCGGCTTTTAAAACTAAAAGGCGTCTGGCCCTTATTCTTGATCACGGGCTAGTAGAGACAAAAGATCAACCGGATACAAATGTATTGTAGTCCATAAGCTTGTGAGAGCCAAAATCCATGACCTAATAATATATACTTAGCGTGAGATATGATCCACATCAACTGAGGTCATGAGACACCATCATCATATATTAAGATAGGAATGCAAAGAATAATGAATACGACATTACCTAAGGCAAAGAAATCGATGTCCACATCAATGAGAGTGTTTCGGCCGCAGAGCCATAATAAGAGATTATAAACTCACATCAATGATCATTGATCTTGAACACTCATGAGACAAGTAGTGGACATGTATAGACGAGGTATATGACCCAGACATGGATCGGCCAGATCGAGACATAGGATCATGATAAGCATGTCTAGTACATTGTCCATAAATATTTATTTTGTCTGACCAAAGTAAACAGTAGACGATCACGTCTAGACTATGGACACATGCAAACATGATTTGCAAAGCCCCAATAGTGATCCCCGAGAACAATATGGTTCACATTGCTTAGCACACATGCTTTACCGGGACACTCAATGTCAAAGGACATGAGAAAACGACCTAAGAAGTCGAAGTGGTCTAATTACGGTTCAGTAATGATACCGGCCGATTACTCCCTTCCTACATATACAGGAAAGATCACGCACCAGATGCGTAGAATGTAGAAACCTACAGTGAGGTTCACATCAGGGGGAGTAGTGCGTGTTGTACTCTTTTTCCTTCATCATGGTTTTGTCCCACTGGGTTTTCCTGATAAGGTTTTAGTGAGACAACATGAAGCGTACTACAGATCTTGTATGGTTATGGCATCCAAGGGAGAGTGTTATAAATCATGGAGTGGATTGCCATTAACCAGGCCCGGTCCAAGATCGGCCCAATACCTAGAAGATGGAGAGACGGCCGAAGCCCTAGAGAGAGGAGAGAGAGAGCCGACTTTAGGAGAGAGAGATGGCCACAAAGCTTGGAGAAAAGGAAACCCTTTCCTTTTCCTAGTAGATGTAATCTTTGCATTATTATGTATTAGTAGTTTTCCTAATCCTATTGAGTTTAGGTTTTGGATACTTTCCATTTATCTTCATCTTGTAATCCTTATATAAAGGAACCCTCTTGATCATTAATAAGAACACAGAAATATTCAGTCTCTAAATTCTCTAATTACAACATAATGATCATTCTTATTTTTTGTCCATCCATGTATTAATTACTAATCTTATTAGTTCATGATGATTTCCTTTGGCAGAACTTGAAGACTTTGGGAACTTGAATTCAGTAGACTTTGAGTCTCAAAGACTACAAAGACTTATTGGATCTTTGGATGCTGAATAAGAACAACACAATTATGATGGATCGCAGCCTTCACAAGTTCGTAGAAGAAGGTTCATTCAACCTGATGATGATAATGATGATTCTGAAATAGAGATATCCCTCTTGGCCGAATAAAGTCTGCCAACGTAAATAAGAGCAAGAAAAATCCTTTACAGCCTACACTTGATGATGGCAGAGAAAATTCTTTTCAACTTAATAAGATAAAGATAACACAACTTGATGCTCACGATGTTGATGGTGAACCGAGAAAGAGAAGTAAAGCTGAAGCTGATAAGAGAAAGAAACAAGTCTTTGAGGCTGCGTCTAGTCAGCCGACTAAGGAGAAGGGAAAAAAGGTTGCCTATGGTGAGGTGATGAATCAGATGATGATGGTAAAGAAAAGACATCTGTCAGAAAATGCGAAAAGAGAGTAAGCAACGATCAGATGTGTAGGAAGACTTTGTGGTAGTTACAAAAAACACCGGTGAGAAAAAAGCAGTATGTAAACATTGCAAGATAGAGTATGACCATGACTCCCACAAAAATGGTACTAATACTTACAGAATGCATCGGACAATATGCAGTCTTACACCTAGACCTAAAAATATATGTAATATACTGCTCGCTGCAGAGGCTAAGCTACAAGCACGAAAAATATGATCACGCTGTTTTTCGTGGGTAACTAAGTCTATTATTCAGCATGATCTTCCATTTTCTTATGTTGAGTATAAAATAGTTATAGCAGCTTGAAAGTACTTGAATGCTAATGTTCGGTTTATTAGAGAAATACAGCAGCAGCAGATTTCTTCCGGTTCTATGAGAATGAGACAGCAAGCTTAAAGAGGGAACTAGCTAGTCTTTCGGGAAAAATAGCTTTACCTAAGATTTGTGGTCAACAATCACACATGAAGGTTACATGTGTCTCAGGATATATTACATTCACAGAAACTAGAAGTTGAACAACAAAATCCTAACATTTTGTGTTCTCCCACCACCCATTCAGATATGTATTTAGATGTGCAGTTTCTTGAGTCATGAAAACATTGAGGAATTGAGAAAAAGGTTTTTTCCATCACATTAAATAATGCTAACAGCAAGGATTCAGTGCAGGAGATGTTAAAGTCTCAGCTTCTTTTGAGGAATTAATGATTTGTTGTGTAAATGGGAGTTTTTCATGTTATATGTTCTGTTCACATACTTAACCTTATTGTTTAAGACATGCTGAAAGTTATTGGCAATTATTTGCATAAAATCAGAGAAAGTATCAAGTATATTACTGCATCCCAATCTCGTGGGGTACTATTGGCTAAATGTGTTGATTATGAGGATTTAGATTTGAAGTGAGGTTTGATATCGGATGTGCAAACAAAAAGGAACTCAACTTACAAAATTCTTGATAGGCTCTGCTTTTTCTAACCTTAAAAAGATTGATGGGAAAAACTACAAGTTTCTACCCACATATAAAGAATGGAATCATGCGCATGAGATTTGTTATTTTTGCTCCATTTGATGAGATCACTCGACTTATGCCAAGTTCAACATATCCGACTTCTAACTTGTACTTCATGCAGATTTGGAAATTCCAAATTGGCTGAAAGAAAATGAGTCAAGGCTGTCAGGCAGAGATGATATTATCCAAAATTTGATCAAAGTGATAAAAGATAAGTTTGATAAGTATCGAAAAACTAGCGATATCTTTGCAATGGCTACCGTCTTTCAGTCTTTGATCCGCGCTTGAAGCTTAGAGTTGCTTAGCTTTGTTTTGGAAAGATTGATATGCATTCTTGTCAATCGAAACTAAAACACTTATGTTCTAAACTGTGTTTGCTGTTCGAATCATATGTGAAAAAGCTTACATCTTCACTGCCATCTACACGATCAAGTGAATCTGATCAAAATTATGCAGTGAATGGAACCCCAAAAGATAGTATACAAATTACAATGTAAGTATTTTTATATTAATATTTATGCATTTTAAGTTAATCGAAAAAATATGTGACATTATGGTTTGATTTGAATGCATTCCTTGTTTTTTTTACTGTTTTCTTAGGATTTTTTTTTTTTTTTTTTTTTTTGCATTTAGAAACCTAGTGTTGTTGTTAGTGAAAAGTTATCTCTACATGCGTATCTTGAAGAACCACCACTAGACATGGTCAATTTTGGGATTTTGAACATTTTGCAGTATTGGAAAAGGTAATTTTTTAAATTATGGTTAGTTATCTTCAATGGCTTGAGATCTTCTTAGTATTCCTATCACGACGGTTGCGTCATAATCCTCTTTTACCATTGGATTTTGGGTTTTAAACAAGTACACAATTTGACTACCTATGTTGCACCGAAAAGGATACATGAACGGAGACAGGAAACAATAAAATTGAAAATTTAAGGATATGAGTACGACACATATATTAGTAAAAATAGTTATATATTGAAAGTTTAGAAAATTACATTATAATCTTCACATAAAAACACTTCCAATCTAGTATTTTAAATAGGGCCGGATAATTTGAAAATTACTCTGTTTGAAGTTTGAATTTTAAAAAATACACTTGTTTTATTATTTTTTGAAAACTACACTTTCTTACAAGTGATAAGACAATTTTCTCCAAATTCTAATTAAAATTATTTCAATAAATAAAATATAAATTCGAAATAATAATGTTATCAGTTTTGTTTTGGATAAACATAATATTTAGTAGCTAATATTCTAAAACAGCTTTAATATATCTTTTTTTTTTTTTATTTTATATAAACAAACCTTTTCCAAAACAAATCCGATGACAATTCACAGCAATTTACATTCTATTTTTTCAACAGTAATTCACATTCTTCATGCATCTACGTTCCAAAAAAAAACACACACAAAGTGTAATCTAGGGCAATATGAGTTTCAGAAAAAAAATCAAGGGCAATATTAAAAACAAAACAAATTTTGTTTAAAGACATTTTTTTTACATAAAATTTGGTTTGAAGAATTAGGAGAACAAAATCTTTAAGCATATATTGAAAAGGACCTCTTGCATATCGATGAAAAATATCATCTGAATCCACCATGTATACAATCTTTGCTGAAACACATATACCCAGATTTCTATGAAAATTCTCGTTACTTTTTGGTAATTATTATCTTAGAATTTCAATTTTGAAAACACGAGAAAAAAATAGGAACATGGAGAAGATATTTGTTGATTCTCCTTTTATCATAAAAATGTAAAATATACTTTAATAGAAACTTACACAGATAATGACAAAAATATCACAATAACTATAAATATTTAGATTGGACAATTACGTCTTTTTACTTATACAAAAGTGTAATTTTCAAAAAAATTAAATAAAGGTGTATTTTTCAAATTAAAATCCCATATAAGAGTAATTATCCAAACCTTCCCTTTTAAATAATATAATAATAAGAAAAATAAATATTAAATCATTTATTATCAAATTTTGGTTCATTAGTAAGAAGTTCATGAACTTAATGATTCAGAAATAAGATTATAAATTCAAAATCTAGTTTAAGCTTTTGCGTCTTTTTTTTTCTTTAAGAAAAAATAATTGAATTAGGTTAGTGTATGATAAAACTGAAGTAAATTAGTCCTTAGATATGCAATACACTAATTATTAAGTCTTCATTTCACTTTTACGTCTCTAATGCATTCCCGTGCCGTCTCCAGATAGTCCCGTCCCGGAAACGTTTCCGGTACGGATACGGCAATAAAAATGCCATCCCCGTACAACATAGTCTACTATTTCCGAAGAATGTCCAAGGTTTGATATGTAGTCGCAATTGGTTAAAGAATTTGAAGCTTGTCTTTTTTTTTTTTTTTTTTTGACGTCAAAAGGCCATTCTATTACTTTAACTTGAGGTGGTCTGGGTAACCAAACCGGAATAGAACAACCAACAAAATGTAACTCCCTATGAAAAGATCTAGCATTCTTAGCCAAAAAATCAGCTGTCCGATTGTGCGTCCGTGGAACGTGAGAGATTTTGAATGCTGGGAAGCATAGCTGTAGCGTCCCTATCCTTTCCAATTCTGTCGAAAAGCTTGGCCACGCCTGAGGGTCCTTTACCATTGCAATTAGTTCCTTACAGTCTGTCCCAAAGTTTTGGCAGTTCGAATATTGTAGCATACTCTCCATCGCCCACCGCAGTGCTTCTACTTCCGAGTGTAAGGCTGATTCGCGTCGGGGAAGGTTCCTTGTTCCCATAAGTTGAGTGTTCCCTGAACTATCCATCCATGCCCATCCGCTTCCACTAAAGTTAGCAGAAGATGTCCAAGATCCATCTAACAAGCAAATATTTCCCAAGCGTACGACTTGGGGTTCCTCATTTATATTATCGTGTGCCACAAGTTGTACCACTTCATTAGCATCAAACCAAGCGTGACATTCACTCTCTGCATGTCTAACTAGATCCAATGGATCTCTATCTATTCCCCTGAAGAGCTTTTCATTCCTAGCTTTCCAAATGTACCATATTATCCAGGGATATGGGTCCCTATCTTGCTCTGGCCCAATGATACTATTCTTCCTCCAGAATAGATAATCCATATTTGCGTAGACGCTCGAAAGCGGAAAAATATTTGGGCCTGTCGGAGTAGATGATAGAGACCACACTTGAAGAGCTGGTGGGCATTCAAAAATTGCATGTGTAACGGTCTCCTCCACTTCTCCACATCTTGGGCAATAATTATCGCACCTCATATTACGTCTAACTAAGTTCCTCGTTACTGCCACATGACCAGTTAACAACTGCCATATAAGATGACATATCTTCGTAGGAGCCTTCAATTTCCACGCAAAGGCTTGGAGCTTTGTAATACTTGGCTCTAAAACATCCTTTTCCTCCGCTACCTTTAATAAATTCTGAGCCACCCAATATCCAGATTTGACCGTGTATTGGCCATTTTTGTAAAGTCCCAGCAGAAGGTATCACGACGATGAGTTGAACTTATAGCCAAGCTCCTTATGAATGGTATATCCTCAGGATGAACATAATTCTCCAATAGTCCCACATCCCATTCCTTTACTCCCTGATCAATAAGATCGCTTACTCTCATATTAGGATGCATCACAGGCGCTATGGGGACAGCTGGCCTCGCGGGGGTCGATGGGATCCATGGATCCTCCCATACCTTAACTTCATAGCCTGAATGAATCTTCTGTCTAATGCCCAGTAATAGCAATTTTCTTGCAGCAGAAATGCTAGTCCACACATAGGATGGGCTGGTCACAGCGTTTGCTCTCAAGGGAGAACTCAATCTATAATATCTTCCCCGTAAAACTCGAGCGACAAGAGAATCAGGGAACTGTACTAGTCTCCATAGTTGTTTAGCCAGAAGCGCCAGATTGAACTCATGAATCATTCGGAAGCCAATTCCACCCTCCTCTCTTGGTAGACACACCTTTTCCCATTTTGCCCAGTGTATACCTCTCTTTGGTGGATTCGAGCTCCACCAGAATTGGGCGATGGCATTGGCTAAATTTTCGCATATCTCCAATGGGAGCAGGAAAGTCGACATGACGTATGTCGGGAGAGCAAGCAGGATGGATTTAATCAACACTTCCTTTCCACCTTTTGAGAGCCATCTACCTGTCCATCCATTCACTCTATGCATCAGCTTATCTTTCAGGAATGCAAAAAGTTTGCATGTAGATCTGCTTATGTCTTCGGGGATGCCCAAGTATGTTCCCATTCCACCTTCATTCTGTATCCCAAGTGCATCTTTGATCTCTTGTCTAGTGGTTGCATTAATCCGCGTACCAAAGAGTAAGGACGATTTATCAAAGTTGATACATTGACCAGATGCTTTGCCATATCTTCTGACTACTTTCATTACTTCTTCACATTCACGGGGCTCCGCCTTACAGAAAAAAAGGCTATCATCAGCAAAGAGAAGGTGGGATACCGACGGACACGTGCGTGTAACACGCATCCCTGTTATCTTCCCTTGTATCTCTGCATGATTAAGAAGGCTAGCGAGCGCTTCCGTGCATAGAATAAAAATGAAAGGAGACAAAGGATCTCCTTGGCGTAATCCTCTACCTGGAGTAATATTCCCTCTTGGCTCTCCATTCATGAGAACTTTATATTTCACCGATGTAATGCATCGCATGACCCAGCTGATCCAAGTCTCTGGGAATCCCATCTTACGCAGGACAGCTTCAATAAAGGACCACTCCATCCTATCATATGCTTTGCTCATGTCTGTCTTGATGGCCATCCTTTTATTCCGCCCACTTGGCTTTGTTCGCAATGCATGGAACATTTCCTGAGCGATCATAACATTATCTGAAATCTGTCTCCCAGCAACAAAGGCTGACTGGGTTTCCAATATCAAGCCTGGTAGTACTTTTTTTAACCTCTGGCATAAGACCTTAGAGATTATCTTGTAGCTGACATTGCACAGACTAATGGGCCTAAACTGAGCCATTGCATTTGGCTTTGTTACCTTCGGGATAAGACATATATTTGTATCATTCAGTTCAGTCGCGATTACCCCCTCAAACAGGAATTTATTAACCATAAGAGTTAAATCCTCTTTTACTATATCCCAGAATTTCTGGTAAAAAGCGCAGTCATCCCATCTGGTCCTGGGGCCTTCTCTGGATGCATGGCAAAAAGCGCTAATTTGACTTCCCATGCAGAGACCGGGGCTGTAAGGTTGGCATTCATATCACCAGTGATCGTTGTTGGAACTTGAGCTAACGCCTCCTCAATTTCCTCTGGATTCGACGATTCAAAAATTTGCCTAAAATAACTAGTAGCAATGGCTACTAGTCCTTCTTCATCCTCAACAATATTTCCATTCTCATCTAGGAGCTGTGTGATCTTATTCCTTGCTCTTCTTTGCTTCGTCAAGGCATGGAAAAATTTTGTATTTCTATCTCCTTCTCTCAACCAAAACACCCGACTCTTCTGCTTCCAGAACATCTCTTCTGCTTTAAGGGCATCTGAGAGTTCTTTTAGGGCTGCTGCAATTTCCTCAGTTGTGGCATTATCATCTGCATACAATCCTTCTACCTTTTCTTTAAGCTCCTCCACTAGTTTTGCCGAATTGACATTATTTTGCCTTCGCCATTCACTCAAGGCTCTCCTGCAGCTGGAGATATGTTCCATGATAGACGCATTGGGAGGAAGATCAGGAGATTTCCATCCCTCAAGGATAACTTGCCTTAGCTCATCATTATCCAACCATCTTTTGTCAAACTTAAACTTTTTGGATCTGCTCGTTGGCTTTATGAGTATATCTGCAAGAATCGGACGATGATCTGATCCCCATAGCCTCATGTACTTTACTGCCGAGTGGGGAAACTTCTCATGCCAGTCTGCATTTCCTACAGCTCTGTCTAAACGACATCGGACTGTTGATCCTCCTGCCCTCTTCCCCACCCAAGAAAGCATATCACCTGTGAAAGGAAATTCTAGCATACCACAATCATTAAGCATCTGCTTAAAAGGAAGAAAAGAACTAGCAGGACGTTGTCTTCCTCCTGCTTTCTCATCATGACATGTTATTTCATTAAAATCTCCTATCATGAACCAAGGTCCATTTCTTGTTGTTGAGAAACGCGTAAGATGTTCCCAAACTTGATCTCTTCTTTCTAATACAGGGTCTCCATAAACAAACGTCATATAGACTTTTATTCCATCAATGACTGCCTCAATGTCAATCATACGATTATTTGAAAATAAAACATTAACTTGAAATTCATCCATAAAAAATAAAGCTAAACCTCCGCTGAGTCCAAGTGGCTGAACAGTAAACAAATGATCAAATCCTAAGTCGGTCTGAATGTTTTGCAACAGCCGCCTTTTATTCTTCGTCTCAGAAAGGAACACAAGTCCTGGGCGATGCTTCTGACACATCTCCGTAAGGCGTCGAACTGTGAGGTCGTTCCCAATCCCTCGACAGTTCCAACTGAGTGTCTTCATGGATGATGCCTGGAGGTGTTTTTGGACCCCTCCAAACCAGAATCGTTACGTGAACTGTCCCTATGGATCTTCTTATGTCCCGAACGATGAGTTTCTGAGTGTAGTACGTCGCGAGAAGATGATCTACGCAGCTTCGGAGATCCCCGACGGAGGAACTCTGCTTTCTTTTTTGGAAGGCCGAGAGGGATGCCTGCCCTGCTTCCAATTTTGCGTGAGGACGAAGCTCTAGGCTTCCCTTTCGTAGCCTCCACTCCCTCCGCACCAACTGCTGGCGCGTCCTTTATGGCTTCAGCATCCATATCCATAAGTTCATCCCCCAGCAAGTCATCATCATTATCCACAACCATCAAAGAATCCTCGCGATCCACATCCTCCATATTACTTGTGCCAATGATCTCCATGTCATTTAAAGCCCCTATTATCTGAGCGTCATCAAGCTGTGCTTTCTCCTTAGGAGAGAAAGACAATAATCGAACTGTGTCTCTGTCTCTTCTAGTAACATTTTCATCACGGCCCTGTCGAGACGGAGTTACTATCGCACTTGCGATCTTTTTTCTGCTACTGCGATCCTCCATGCTTATATCAGCTGACCTTTGAGGAGACGGGCTGTCAGTTTGCCTTAAGTTCATTCCATGATCATAAGGCTCACAATTTATCATTTCCATGCCCAGACGTTTCTCCATTTTCTCCTTAGCCCTCCATGTCTGAGCTTGTTGTTTTTGATAAGGTGCGTACCTATTATTGCGACGTGAGAAACTTGAGCTGTATCTGTTCTCTTTTCCTCCTTGCTTTCTCGAAAAGCTTTCATTGTAAACCTCAGACCGATGATAACCAGCCCTAGCATCACTCATGAAGCCACCGTCATGCCTATGTTTCCTCTGAGGCGAGATACTTCGACGGCTCCCCTTACCGTAACGATCAGATCGCGAATAGGTCACATATCTGTCATATGGTTTCTGGTCTCGCAGCAACGGCTCTCGAGATGTTGCGACAGTAGGGAGCTGAACCCTTTCAAAGACACCAGTTCGCTCGACACGATCTTTTCCAACTGGAAACTTTATCGGACAATAAGCCACTTCATGAGTCAACATCCCACAAGATGAGCAATGCTTAAAGACCTTATCGTAATGAATTTGAATCGAGACCTCCTCTCCTCCAGGTGATGCTATCTTCCGTGTGAATGTAAGCGGTTTCCTAGTGTCAACGTCAATTAGCATGCGGCCTGCCGAGAGTTCGACAGTGTCAATATGGCCAAGCCGACCACCAATGTTCCGTAGATTTTTGATTGTCCATAAATGTAATGGAATGCCTGTAATCTCAATCCAGAAAGGGATGATCCAAGGGTAATCATCGTGAACCACCGGTTCCCAACGAACAAGCACGAACATACAGAAATTATAGTGAAACGGCCCTTGACGAAGGACCGACTGAAGATCATCTTCATTCATAAAGTTTAAAAGAAACTTCCCACTTCCAAGGTCATTAGCTGTGATCCTATCTTGCATCTTCCACTGCGCTGGCATGGTCTGGATCAGCTTAACCACGGATTGTTTCTTAGGATTTAAGATCTTCCCGATCAATGATATACGATAATCCTTGATGGTAGGAGAATCATCTTCATCCGTTAGCTGGATAGGTTCGTCGTCATGATCGTAACAGATACGTTTCCCTTTAATATCAGCCATATGAGCTGAAAGTTGTCGATTCATCATTTGATTTGGTGCGAGACTCGTTGCCGTAGGACACACGCGAGATCGAAAGATGATATCGAGATCTAAATATATCGGGATGGAAAGATGAGAACGAGGGGTTGATCAGAACGAAGGTTATGATCAAACCAACGGTGAGGCTTTCTTCAGGAAAGGATGATATCGAGATCCAAATATATCAAGACCGAAAGATGAGAATGAACGGTTGATCAGAGCGAAGGTTATGATCAAACGACGGTGAGACTCTCTTCAGTTAAAGGATGTCCGAGAGGTAATCCGTTGTCAAAGAACAACAGATCTGGTGATGGATCAAATCCGCCATTGTAGTCGCCCTTAAGAATTTGAAGCTTGTCAAAATGGGAAATATATCTTCATTTCAATTTTACATTTATTGTATATTAACTTTTTAGGTTAACTAAAGGTGAACGGTCAGAGTTCTTATGAGAACTATCATATAACATCAGATTTCCATCAAATTATAACCTCATGCTAAACTTCATGAATTTAAAGTTGGAAACTTATTTTTCCAGATTATAAGTTGTAAATTTATTTCTCCCTTAATCGATAGTTCGAAATTTAGTGTTTACAATCAATCAATTTTAAACGAAATAAACCAATCATAACTCTAGTTATATTTTATTTTTATAAAAAAAAACTGATTCACCAAAAAAAAAAAAATTTAATCAACAAAAGTTAGAAAAATTGTTTCATCAACATCATGTCCATCTCTCTCTCTCAGTTCACCGATCAGCCATGGCTTCAGGGCAACACCGACTGTAATATATTTCTCACACTCTCAAACCGTCTCTTAGTTTTTCTTAGCCTCACCAGTCACAATTCGCCATCCTCCCTCCGCAGTCATCGGCGAGGAATAACCTCCACCTGTCGCAATTCGCCATTCCTCCACAGCCTTCAAACTCCACTCCTCCCACATCTCTCCCTTTGGCCGCCAAATCTAACCGAGGAAATTGACAAAGGTATCGTATGCTGACGAAGCCCTACCTTTTCAAAAGACGGTGAATAAGATGTCAGTGTGCAAAAACTTTTCGGGGGAACAAACATCAGTGTGCAAGATGTCAAAATTAGTGATTGAGATGTTCATCAAACAGTCCAGAGAAGCTAAAGAGAGTAGTGATGATTTTTTTTAGAAAACACAACTACATGGCTTCAGTACGTATGATTGAGATAGAAGGAGAATGTATTGATTTTCATAAATCTATTTTTTTGTCTGTGAATTGTTATAAAAGTAATAAAAAAGTTTATATTTATTCATAACATAGAGGTTCTTTATATACGAGATTACACCGTCATAGATAAATGGAAAGATTACAAATCATAATCTCTTGGTTATGAGTCATCCACAATCTGGTTCATAATACTCTTCTTTGGATGCTATAACCATTTAGAGCTTGTAATGTGTTTTAATGTTGCCTCATTAAAACCTTACCAGAAAAACCCAATTGGGACAAAACCATGGTGAAGGAAAAAGAGTACAACACACATTACTCCTCCTGATTTGGACATTACTGAAGGTCCCTTGGACCCCTCCAATTTTCTGCAATCAGTGGGTGATGAAGATCTTGGGCAGAATATGTTTCGTCCTCGAACATGCTAGTTGGTTCTTCTTTACCATCGACCATGCCACAATCTGATCGAACATATTGAGTCATCGATCTCAAATACACACACACGAAATCTTGGATGATGTTGATGTGATATGCGTGTACCACCATGTGTAAAACATAACATGTCTGAAAAAAAAAATCAACAAAACCAAATAACCCCTCTTTGGGCTGGTTAGTATAAAATAAACCAAAATCAAAGGTTTCTTCATCGTCCTTCTTATGGACCAATCAGATCAGTGTCTAAAACAAGACTTCTGCATCGTCCATCTCAGGACTAAATGGACTTCTTTATCGTCCACCTTTGGACTGAATGGATCAATGTCCAAAACAAGTGATCTCACGCCCATGTACTAGATAATGGGTGAGACTGGTCCATATTAAATATCTCGAATACCATTTTCTGTATATACTATTTGATGCACAAGGATTTCATTGTTAATGTACTCAAGCTGTAATCCCAAACAAAACTTTGTTTTCCAAGATCTTTCATCTCAAACTCTTTCTTGAGATATTCAACTGTTTGGGAAATTGTATCCAAAGGTTCCTAGGATATTCAGATCATATACTTTGATGATTATCAATATTGTTCTCAAGAACTTGCTGTACTTTCAGCTAAATACCCTCTAGTACTTTCATTATCCAGTGGACCATATAAATATGCAGTCACTACATCAATTTGCTGCAAGTCTAATTTTCTCTCTTATATAGCCAGCCTTATGAGAAATCTAAAAGTAGTTGCATCCACCACATGGGAGTATGTCTCCTCATAATCTATTACTGGTCTTTGTGAGAATCCTTGTGCAACATCAGCTTTATATCTCACGATTTCTATTCCTCACAAGACCCATTTATATCCACTAGTTTTAACATCATATGGCGTCTTAATCATATGGCCAAATACGCCTTTCTTCTTTAAACTATTTAACCCCACGTTTCCATTCAATCCAATCTGTTCTACGAGTGTGCACTCTTATATTGACGTGGGTTCATGATCCTCGCTTATATTCATAAATTCAAGTGCTAGACTCTGTAGCAAATTGACTGTGTCTCTTCTTGGACATCAAATTCGTTGGTGCTTTACAAGCTGGTTTATATATGACTTAGTCATTCTTTTTCGGGTCAGCAAATGTGTCTGGCATTTGATTAGCTAGCTTTGTAAATGTATAATCTTTGGATGTCTATTTCACATTCTTTAGTCTGAGGATCTTGCCAAGACATTGATGGTTGATTCCATTCTATTTCTTTTACCATTCTTTTACCAGCTTTATTATTTTTCTCCTCCTGGTCTTAAAATAATCCGTGTACCTGGCCTCAAATATAATCACCCATAGTTGGCTCAAAGTACTTTATTATTGTGGGAGAATCATATCCAACATATATCCCCATCCTCCTTTTGAGGTCCCATCTTAGTTCTCTGTGGTGGAGCAATTAGTACATAGACAGCACATCCAAATGTCTTATGATGAGGTATGTCTGGCTCTTGACCCGTTAATAATTGTGATAGGGGATATCTATGCTCACTAAATGGCCTGATGCGTATTAACTTAGGTGCATGTAAATTTCGCGTGGCCCAAGCTGTGAATGGGAGTTTTGACCTCATAAGTTATGGTCTATCAATCAGCTATTTGCGTTTTAAAAGATTTCGGCCAAGCCGTTTTTGGTATGGACATGTATCACAGATTTGTCTACACTTACCCCCATGGACATACCATAATCATTTAAAAGCTTGGGTCATGTATTCACCAGTATTATCTAGACATATAGTCTTTATTTATGAAAAAGAGGCTCGTAGCCGTTTTACTGGTGATGGCCTAATGAGTTTCCCTTGTGTACATGCTACACACGTGAGATTCTTTGGGATAACTCTTCTTATCTTTTAATGTTTGTCTTTTGAATATCAATTTTCGCATCATGTTTGGACCAGGATGGCCAATCCGGTCGTGCCATAAAGTGTATATTTTTGCAGGCTTTTAGCCTCTATCATACTGATCTATGCATAGTCTAGGTCAGTAGAGAATGCTAGTCTTTAGGACTTATTATGGCCTTGGACGATTTTATACATATATCTGAAGGAACCCTTTGTTTCTTTCGCCCATTGTTTCGATATGGAAACCATTCATTCTTATATCTTTAAAACTCAATAGGCTGCTCTTGCTCTTAGAGCTGGGTGAATATAAGGCATCACTGATTTCTAGATGAATACCCTTAGGCAATAATATATTAGCCTAGCCATAGTCTTCTTTCAGACTGGCGATACCTGCTTTAGTACTTATATTGGCGTTTTTCAGTGTAGTCATATAGAAAAATCATTTATTCATTTAATCTAAGTAGACAATGTAATATAAATAAATTCAAGGAGATAAAAATCAGAGAAAGCATACAAGCAAAGCAATCACACAAGTTTGATGTCGAAATCAGATTATCAACTTGATTCTTTTAGGCAATCATAACTCTCATATTCCATAAGATCATCTTGATCCTGTTCGAAATTATTTTCACCATTTTTATAGACCAAGTGGGTTTCAGGATTCTTCCCTTTCAGACTCTCTTTGATAGAGGTCACAAAAATGTTTGGGAGTCCTTCATATCTTAACCCAATGGTTCCCCATTCCACATCTATGGCACACTGATTTGGTCGAGCTTTGTGGTTTAAAGAATATACCACGGCCACTGCCTTGACCATGGCTCAAATTGGGTTGATACCCATGGCCTCTGCCATAGTGATTCCCACAGCCAAATGTGTTATAATGGCCATGGCCACGTCTTTTCCACCCTCCACGGCTATGACCGTGTGGTCTATCATTCTGGACGTGGTTACCTTTTTTTTCTTCTGCGGCCTTATTGGTATCAGGTAATTGGGTTAATACAGGAGGTCTCAATTCACTGTTTCTCATCAGTAATCAATTATTTTGTCCAACTAACAATAGACTCATCCACGGACTTATAGTCCAGGATTCTGGGATTCCTCCAATCAAATAGGGCATTTGGTAATAACACCGTTCTTTGGTGAGCATATCTCGATTTTTTTAACTATGTCCAAAGGTCTAGAGGATTCTCTATAGTCAGATACTGATCTTTTAGACTCTTAATAAGATGATGGCTAATAATTAATATTGCCATGTATCAATCTTTTTCATTGGCATTATTGCCTTCTATGATACATTCACCAAGTCTTTTTTTTTTAACTTTAGGATAATATTTGTATCCAATGCCCACCGTAAATAATTATCTCCAGAGAGATTTAGGGTAGTAAAATCCAGGTTGATTTTCGACATCTCAAATCATATATCACTCAATATTTAGGTATAATTTTCATGCGGCCTAACTCTTAAAAAAATCAATTCGGATTTCAATCTTGTGAGGACAATGAGACTATCAATCTTAAAGGCATTTAATCAATCAGTCAATTTCTAGCAAGTCTCAGCAATACTATTTCTATGTGCTCATAATATTATGGTTTATCAAGACTAGCAAAAACGGATTCAATTAATCATGCAATTAGGGTTTAACAATCAATGGATTTTAGCAAGACTAGTAAAAAGATTTATTAATCACTCAATCAGTTTCAAGGCTGATTTTAGCAATACTAGAATATAGATTTCAAGCATGAATTTCAATGAATCAGTTTCAAGGCTGATTGATATTTAGCATAAACCATGTGTAAATAATTTATCTAGTATCCGAATTTATCAAACCTCAAAAACATATAATCAGATCAATCAATTTAATCGAACTTAGTATACAATCTTAAACCTCAAGACATTAGATTTTATCATGAATCTATCAACCTAGCATACGGATTCTCAATTCTCAAAGACATCCAAATCATATCAATATAACCTATCATACGGATTATTTAGGGTTTCTATTTAAAACATATCATATTACAAAACTATCAATCCTATCAGATGATATTAAACCTCAAGAATCATGCAATCAGATCATTCGGATTTTAAACAAGTAAACCTCAATCAATCTATCAACCTATCGGATTATATAAGCAAAGCAAGCTAGCAACCTATCGGATTCAATCAATGTTTTAACAGGCTGGTCGGTTTAAACAATTTTAAATCAGATGAACAATTAACCAAGCAGGATGAGAAAATAAATCTATCAATTTAACGGTCAAACAATTCTAGCAACATAGCATCAAATTCAATCAGATTTAAAACCTCAATGATCAAAACCGAAAACAGTTTTGATTTCAAAATATTCGATTAGGGTTTTAATATGTGATTTGATAATTATAGTATAATTAATTCTGATACTTATATTATTTAGGGTTTATAGATATAGGGTTGGGGTTTATCGGATTTTAATTTGTAAAAACCGATTTGGGGTTTTAATCATGTAGGAACATGATTTAGGGTTTGGGGTATCGAACTTTTAGAGCTTTGATTTACTCAATTAGGATTTTTGATCTATTACCCTATGGTTTTGATTCATAAAGATTAGGGTTTTAGGGTTTCATACTTTATCAATCAATCCATGTTCGATTATGAACCTTAGATGATTGTTGAATCGGACCACCAAAAGAGTTGAGCCGCGAGCTGGACGCGAACGGGACGCGAGCTGGAATGGATCGAGACGCTTCTATCGGGTCGCGGACGTCCTTTGTTGCTTGATCGGGAACACCTTGATCGTCGGACGCGAGCTGTCTGATGCTGTTGCGAACGAGGAAGAGGTCGCGTGCTGGAGCTGCTCTCGGGTCGCGAACGTCTGAGCTAGGATCTGGAACGCCTTGGGCTGAAACTGATCGGGGACGCGGGCTGGAACAGATGCGGAAACAAAGAGACGCGATCGGGGTTTAGGGTTCGTCGGATCGCCGGCTAGGGTTAGGGTTTTAGGGTTTTTCGATTTGGGTATTAGCTTAGGGATTTAGAGTTTCGTGCTGATAACGTGTTATAAAAGTAATGGAAAAGTCTATATTTATTCATAACATAGAAGTTCTTTATATAGGAGATTACACCGTCATAGATAAATGGAAAGATTACAAATCATAATCTCTTGGTTATGAGCCATCCACAATCTGGTTCATAACATAAATTAATTTTTTGTTTGTGAATCCATTTTTTTTTAAATAAAAAAATTATTTTAAAGTTTTCTTTGGTTTAATTGGTTTAACAATGGTTAGTTAATAGTAAACTAATTAAAACCATGGTCTATAGATAATTAAGTTTTGAAGTATTGATTGGAAGAGAAATAAATTTACAACTTATAAATGGGGAGAAATAAGTTGATAACTTTAAATTTATGAAACTTTATCATGAAGTCATAGTTTGGTAGGAATCAAATGTTATATAATAGTTTTCGCGGGAAAATAGATCATTTGACCGTTAACTAACTTTAGTTCATCTTATTTGCGGAGGACGAATCTGATGGTGAAAATAAGGCACTTCCATCATTTCAATCAATTTTCAAAGATAAAAAATGAAGATGAAGATAATCAAGAATGATGTTTGTGTTTTGCTTTTATTTTTTGAATTTCTTTTTTTCAGATAATAGTTTTACTTTGAATTATATTTCGGTGCCTTACATTTGCTTATTTTGGATTGGTTTTCGATTTGACGTCTCTTTTAGATTTCATTCCCACTTTGTTACTTCGTCATCTATGTAGTTTTTATTCGTTTGTGGTATTTGTCTTGTGGAGTTAGTTATGTTTATTTATTTTATTTTTTTTTTTGGTCAAAGTTATGTTTATTTAACTTGTGAATCTTTAATGTTTTTTTAATATGTGTCAATGAGAATAGTTGTATGTTACAAATACACACTCTGTGACACTTCTTATTTACTTCAAACAAGTTTTAAAAAATTTACATTTCAAGTCCAAAAAAATAACTATTCATCTTTAACTTGCGGGTCAAACCGCAAACCGTATAAAACTAGTGGATCGGGTTTGGACATTATGTATTGGACTGCAACTCACAATAATGCCCAAAAAAATTGACCTGCAAAAGAACTGGACTATTTGGGGTCTGATTTGATGCCTCTAATCCTATATAACTTATGAGGATTCACGTCTAATTGAACCACTTGAGTCGTTTTGTGAAATTCACGTTTGATGCACTCTTTGCACTATGGTGAAGATCTCTTGTAAGTTCTTTTCCATTAATCATGTATAATTAGCTTTTTCGAGAATCGTAACTCAAACCTCCTGATGTAGAATCATTAATAAACTTTTAGTCAAACAGCTGGACTACATAGGCCCCACAACACTTTGATATTAATAATTTGTTATTTAATTTAAATTAAATATAATTTTAAATACAAGTTGGCATATTTTTCTGCTAAATCTTAATTATCAAATACATTATTAATTTTTCTTATTTTAGTTTATGGAAATTATTTTAGTTATGTTCTTTTTATATTTATTTAATGTAGATTCAGGTTTATTTTAACTGAAAATTGACTAGTCCAGACGACTTAAAGATATCTAAAATCTTTTCTGATGACAAAAAAAAATCTAAAGAAAGTGATTCAAGATATAGAAAATCTTTTCAAGTGTGTAACCAAACATGATTTGTTAATTTGTCTGCATGTCGAAAGCTAAGAACGCAAACGGGTTTTTCAATTCGACACTTGTAAAATCTTTGTTACTATCACAATGTGTTATTCTTGTACTTTA
Organism: Brassica napus; assembly: GCF_020379485.1. Lineage (NCBI taxonomy): Eukaryota > Viridiplantae > Streptophyta > Magnoliopsida > Brassicales > Brassicaceae > Brassica > Brassica napus. Next base: position 43,154,224 of record NC_063452.1, read on the forward strand.
TGTTTGGTCTCCTCATGATTGCTTTTCGGAAAGGGGAGAAATTCCTGGACCGACCTTGAAATATTACAACTACACCACAAAACATAGTCAAACAACACTATCATCAGCTCGTTATAAAAGAGGCGATAAGTAACTAAGCAACTAGTGCCAAGCTTGGTACAATGCGAGAGACTCTGTGCCGGTTCCAACACAGGTACAGACTACTGAAGAAACACAAGCCTTAAGCTTGGGTAATATTTGTATGGTGGATGGTTCATGGACCTCTACAGCTCAGTTTAGTGGAATGAAATGGATTTGGAAGGATACCATGGGTAAGATTCAACTCATGGGGTCAAGAAACCTGAGAAGGAGGCAAACATCTTTACATTCGGAACTGAAAGCGCTACAGTGGGCAATGGAGAGCATGCTACAACACTCGACCTGTCAGAGGTTTGGAACGGACTGCAAGGATCTGATAGCGATGATAGAACAGCCACAAGCTTGGCCTAATTTCTCAACTGAGTTGGAAACAATTCAAACTCTTTGGTTGTGTTTTTCAGAATTCAAGATCAGCTACTTTTCAAGGACGCAGAATGAAATTGCAGATTCGTTAGCTAGAAATGCACGTTTTTTTTATAGACCCTTATGTTTTATTGGTTTTTCTATTCCGGTATGGCTTCCCAGACCAGCTCAAGCTTGAGTAATAGAATACATGTTTGCTGCCAAAAAAAAAAAAAAAACTAGTTACCTGTATAACCTTTTAGTCCAAGAAAATGCAAATTGATTAATTGTAAGAAGAAAAATAAATTTAATATATTTTATTAGTTTAACTGATCAAAGCATTCATTCAACCTCTTGGAAGAGTTCTTACACAAATTAAAAAAAAGTAAAAAAACAAAGAGACCGCGATCAGGAAAGTCTTTGAGGGTCTCTGAGACGATAAACAACACAACAACTTCATTCACCATACACATCCCTTTATAAACCTCACTTTACATATTTTACACTAGCAAGCTCTGATCTTGACGAACATTATCCCCCACACACGGACACAAGAAAGGTAAGAATCTAAAGCTAACATTTCAAGAATCTTCTGTGTCGCTTCGAGTATCGATGTAAACCTCTGTTGATAAATCCATTTCATCCACGATCCTTCCCCTATAAAAAAAAAGAAAATTGATTGCAATAAAAGCAGAGTTTATGGCTGAAACCGTGTGGACTTTCAGAAGAGAAGATGTTACCTTTCAAGAACAAATTTGCCTTCTTTGTACTTCTGAGCTTTCTCATGCGCTGATTCCTACAAAAGAAAAGCAAGAAAGCCACAATGAAAAATGAGTAACTCCCAAGAAACGTGGTAGTGAGACTAACAAGAAAGAGTAGAGTTAGGTGAGAGATTTACATATTTCCAACCAACATTCTGTCCGCAACAGCAGCAGAAAATATCAGCAACAGTGTGCATACCAGAAAGCATCATTCTTTCCTCTAAAGGACCCATACTTATGTTCACTCTACACATATCCAAACTCATTGCATAAAGGTTGCATTCCAGAGCAGAGAAAAAAGAATGCTAAAGCCTAATATTGTTAAATAGCCAAGTGAAACTTTACACAACTTGACATTGAAGAAACAAAACACCTGAGTAAATAATAATATCAAAAAAGCTTATACTTACGAACGATTGAAGAGGTAAGCCTTTCCTCTGCGGCAATGGAAAGACTAAAAAAAAAAAAAAAAAAAGATGAGTCAGTGACTCAAAATAAGGTTTACACTCCAAATGGATATATTCATAAGCACAACATGCAGCTTAAACAAACATTATACCATAAGCTATAACTGCTTCAGTTTCTCATATTTCAATGATAAACCTTCTTTCTTTCTTTCTTTCTTTCTTTCTTTCTTTCTTTCTTTCTTTTCTGGTCAAATGATAAACCTTCTAATGACACAAGTGTTTAAGTATAAGTTACTGTAATAACAAATTCAGTAAAGTAAAAAAAAAGTAAAGTATCTGTTTTATCTTAAAATATAAGTTTAATTCTCCAATCTTTATACTTTAATCCCAGAAGAAAAATACTAAACTTAAGAATTTATAACAGAAACTTAAATAAAGCTTTTTCTTCATTTTTTTTTTTTTTTGCAATTCATATTTTTGGAGAGGAATGAAGACTAACTTGCTAAACCAAGAAACCTATATAGAGTGCTTCCACAAAGAATTCAACAAGATAACGAACTTTCCAAGTAGCGCTATGCTACAAATAGGAATCGAACTAACAAGCTCAAGAAATGGTTTATAATTTCAAGAAAGATGGGAACTAGTGAATTATCTACTATTTAAGTGTTGAAGGAGGAGAGATTAAAGTAGTACCTTGGAGATAAGATCATCGGGAAGAGCGAGATGGGTTCGGCAAAACCTGCATCTGTAAGATCTTCCCTCCAGCTCCACCGTGAATATCCTTCCCATTCTTGCTCTTCCTTTTCTCTCTCTCTCTCTCGTCTCTTTTTTGTTTCTTATCAGTCAGTCACTTACGAACTAAGAGGCCTTATAAGTGATATATTGGGCCTTATTCGGCTCTTTTTAAAGTTTTCCTCGTCAAGAAAAGTCTTTGGATGCTTTTGTTGACTTTTCTTATTGATTATATTACGTTAAAAACTCTATATTAATAATGATACGACTATGATATTCTTTAATTTATAAAAGTTATTAATTTATAAAAATATAATATTTTTTAAATTTTTTTCTATTTTTATTTATAAAAGAAGAAAATATTTGATATAAAAGAAGAAAATATTTGATTTTATTGTATATACATTAATTAAATTTAAAATTTTGACTTTCATATTGTTTTATTATATTATTTGATGTATGTTTTTATTTTTCATAGAATTTATATGTGGTTTTTGATATAAATTTATTAAATATTATCAAAATATATTGAAATATTAAGAAAAATAAAAATATTTTTTATTGTGAATATAAAACCAACAATATAATGTTTAGTTTGTAGTTACATAAAATGTATATATTGATAGAATATTAATTTATGATTTTAATGAAACCATATATTTAAATAGAACTTTTTGATTCGGAAGTAAAAGGCGATGGAGTCAATCACGGGAGCTACAGGCGATGGCGATCCAGCGACGCTGCCAGGAGATCCTATCACGGGAGCTCAAACCGGCGATTTCATGGGCGAGCCAGCGACGACTATGGGAGATCCGATCGCATCTGAGCTTGGTGATCCAAGCGAGCCGACAGAGGATCCAGACGTGACCTCGCGCGACACTGCAGCTCCGGCGAAGGGGTCAACGCATGAAATAGACAGTCTTCAAAGCTCTACGTCGCTCACTACACCACCAGCTGTCCAGGGAGTCGGAGCTTCAGAGACTCATGACGGTGGCGCATCATCTCTCGCCCTGCTCACTCAGTCAACTGACGGAGGAGCAGCTTCGGAGGTACGCGATGGTGGAGAGAATCGGCACAAATCTATGACCGGAAACCATGGAGAACATTCGGAAGGGAGGGACGGAGGTAAGCAGGAAGAGCGTGTCCGATCAAGCCCATGGTCGAAGGACCTGGCCGGTAGAGCAGGAGCGGAACCTGTTATCGACATTGTCGATGGCATTGCAACACTTCAAATCCCAGATGCGATCTTTGACGAGGCGGAGCTTCTCTGGAAAAGTTTCGTAGTGGGCTACTTCATTGGAGACGCTCCCCACGTGGGCTCAATTCACGCAACCGTCAATCGTATTTGGACCGCTCCCAAGGCGGGTAGCAAGATTGATGTCCAGTTTATTGCGAAGAATACTGTGTTGTTCCAAATTGAAAATGATCAAATGAGGAACCGGGTGATTCAAAGAAAGTATTGGCATATAGCGGATATTCCGTTGGTGGTTAATGTCTGGACCCTAGAGTCTGCTCAGCATCCTCCAGACTTATCAGCCATGCCACTCTGGGTTGACCTCAGAGGAGTACCAAACACACTTTATTCCCATAAAGGACTGAAGTGCCTGGTTGGGGCAGTGGGACATTTTGTGAAACTGCATCCGAACACGGAGAAATGTGTGAGGCTGGACATGGCCCGAATCCTAGTGGAAGTCGATCTACATAAGACTCTGGTGGAAAAGATCACTTTCACGGACAAAGCGGGAGCTTCACACGAAGTCGAAGTCAATTATCCTTGGCTCCCTCCCCGCTGCAATGTCTGCTGCAGGTGGGGACATAAGGGACAGGACTGTTCGAGTAAGGAGATAAAAATCCTTAGTAAGCGAACAGGGGAAACTATCTACGCCTCGATGCCGCGTGAAGGGATAACTGTCGGAGGAGGCAAGGGCAAAGAAGTGGAGGGTAGCAGGGATATTGGTGTGAAGGATGATAAGATAAGAGGAGGGGACGAGACTGGGATTGTGGAAGCAGTGGAGACAATGCCTAAGGAGGGAAACGCTATGGAGCATCTAATAAAGGACCTGGAAGAGCTTTCACCTGTAGCATCTTCACACGAGGAAAAAACGAGCAAGATATCTGAAACATCTAAGGAGCTTTCTAAGACCATTGACGTGTGGGTTAACGGGAAGGGAGTGAAGGCATCAGGCGACGTGAACGGAGAAAAGGAGTTTACGATCTCCCCGTCAAGATTTAGTCCTTTACAGGACATCGATGAAGAGGAGGAAACATGCTTAGAAGGAAGTGGAACGGAAGTTGAAGAGGTCGAGTTTCGGGGAAATATAGTGGATGGCAAAAAAGAAAAGGAATTGCAGGTGGCATCGACAAGTAGGCAACAGGGGTCGGTGCCAAGGCAACTTCGGGGGAGAGTAACTGGTTCTAAAGATATGAGTAAAGGCGGATATGGAGGAAGGCACGGATCGTCAAAAAAAACTTCCGGTAGGAAGTTATGACTTCTTTCTTTGCATGGAACATGCGTGGGTTCAATCTACCACGCAAACATCGAGCCCTCAAATCATGGTTACAGGAGGAAAAGCCTTCTTATGGCTGCCTAGTAGAGACACGAGTCCAGGAATCTAACCATCAGTGGTGTATGAATGTTGCTATGCCGGGATGGAACTCTCTTACTAACTACGAATATCATCCTTTGGGGAGAATCTGGTTTTGCTGGACGGATGAAGTTGTAGTCACACGACTGCACATGAGTGCACAGGTGATCACTTGTGCTATTCAGAATCCCTCCACCGGAGAACAATATATTTGTTCAGCCATATATGCATTTAACACGGCAGAGGAAAGGACCAGACTATGGGAGGAAATCAGAGGCACAAAAGTTGCGTATGGCCACCTAAAGCTTCCTTGGATCTTGATTGGCGATTTTAATGAAACACTGGCTTCTAGTGAGCACTCCAGATCTTTGGAGTATCGTAGAGACTTAACGGGTATGTATCAGTTTCAGGAGTTAGTGGCGGACTGCTCGGTTACTGATCTCCCCTATACGGGAGCTTTATTTACTTGGTGGAACAATCGAGAGGAGGACCCCATCGGAAAGAAACTGGACAGAGCATTGGTAAACCAAAGCTGGATGAGTCAATACCCAAGCTCCTCAGCGCACTTCGATGCTGGTGGAATCTCAGATCATGCAAGGTGTCTGATCCGTACGACAGGAAATGTTAACGATGCTAGGAAACCATTTCGTTTTTTCAACTACCTGACTGAGCACAACGAGTTCCTACCAACAGTTCAGCGAATCTGGGATACAACGCCACCGCTGTTCCATTCTAGAGCAGCCCTTTCACGTTTTCACAAGAAACTAAAACTCCTGAAACAGCCGCTGCGGGAGCTGAACAAAACGCAATACGGGGACCTACCGGCTCGTACGAAGAATGCTTATGATGTGCTGTGTGACTGTCAAAACATAGCACTATTAGACCCAACCCCTGGAAACTTTGCGAGGGCAGCGGAGGCAGCTAACAGATGGAACACCTTAGCTAGAGTGGAGGAGAAATTCTACAAGCAGAAGTCTTGTATTCGCTGGCTTTCGGTTGGAGATCAAAATACCAAGGTGTTCCACAGTATGGTTCAAACGAGGAATGCAAAAAACACAATTAGAAGACTTGTCACGACTGAAGGAGAAGTCCTCACTTCGTTACCTGATTTCAAAAAAGAAGCAGTCTCATATTTCCAATCATTCCTACAAGGACAGGATCCAAATAGCGAGGTAATTTCGGTAACTGCTCTGCAGGATTTGCTGACCTATAGGTGTCCTGGTGATCATTCTGCTGCAATGGTCCGACCTATCACACCAACGGAAATCAAACGGGCGCTTCATTCACTTCCAAATGGGAAAGTTTCAGGTCCAGATGGGTTCACTAAAGAATTTTTTATCGCAGCATGGCCAATCATCGGAAGGGACTTCATTGTGGCGGTTCAATCATTCTTCGTATTTGGATTCATGCCTGCTGGGGTAAATGCAACCATTCTCTCCCTGATACCTAAGACAACTACTGCACAGACGCTAAAGGATTATCGGCCAATCGCTTGCTGTAATCTGCTATACAAGGTCATCTCCAAGGTACTAGCCAATAGGCTAAAGATCATTTTCCCCGATGCGGTTGAAGAAAACCAGTGTGCATTCATAACAGATCGCCTTCTCTTAGAAAATGTACTACTCGCCTCTGAGCTGGTCACTGGATACCACAGGAGCACGAACAAGGAAAATTGTGCTATCAAGTTTGACATATCTAAGGCATTCGATACGGTCAAGTGGTCTTTCATTACTTCGGTGCTTCAAGCAATGGGAATGCCTCTTCAGTTTATCCACTAGATGAGGTTATGCATCTCAACTGCAGCTTTTTCTATCAATGTGAATGGAAGTTTGGAGGGTTTTTTTCAGAGTGCCAGAGGGATCCGACAAGGATGTTCTCTCTCGCCTTACTTGTATGTCATCCTAAATAATGTTTTATCAAAAATGATCAACAAAGCTGCAGATGCGGGGGAATTTGGTAATCATCAGCAGTGTCAAGATGTAAAACTTACTCACTTGTGCTTCGCGGACGACATACTGGTCTTCACCAACGGGACTTCCGAATCGCTATTGGGTATTCTGGGTGTAATGCGCCGGTTTGCATCTGTTTCTGGGTTACACATAAATGTAGCAAAGTCTTCCATTTATGTTACAGGAAGGAACATCTCTGCTCTCCTCACTACTGCGGCTTCTATGGGTATCAGTCTCGGTACCCTACCAATCCGGTACCTAGGAATGCCGTTAACAACGAAGACACTATCCAGCCATGACTATGAACCGCTTATAGAAAAGATTCGTGGGAAGATGCTGTGTTGGTCCAACAGATTTCTGTCCTTTGCAGGAAGACTACAACTGATCCAGTCGGTCATTACAAGCATGGTTAACTTCTGGAGCTCGGCTTTTATCCTACCGGCCAAGTGTTATGACACCATCGAAAGCATGTGCAGCGCGTTTCTATGGTCGGGCTCACCTACACAAACTCACAAAGCTAAGGTCAGCTGGGAGGATCTCTGTTTGCCTAAGGACGAAGGTGGTCTGGGTGTGCGGAAATTCAAGGACACGGCAAGAGCCTTTGCCCTTAAACTCATTTGGAGACTTTACACAAAACCGGCTTCCCTATGGGTAAGTTGGGTGAGACACTACTTGCTCAGGTATAATTCCTTTTGGGATGTGAGAGGAGAACAAAATGGATCTTGGATATGGAGGAAGCTCCTGAAACTAAGAGATGTGGCCTATGAGTTCGTTAGATTTGATATCGGGGATGGTAGAACTACTTCCTTCTGGTTTGACAATTGGCTTGGAATTGGGAAATTGTTTAATATTACAGGAGCGGTGGGCACCACTTATCTGGGTATATCACGCCATGCCAAAGTCAGTGACGCAGCGAGGGGGAATACGTGGAACATTCGCGGACGTGGGAGTCGGCGGTACGGGGAGCTTTATGGCAAGATCTTAGCGGCGGCTGCTCCCTCCTCCACTAAAGGGCGCGATATTATACTATGGAAGCATGGGGTTGATGATTACAGGACCACGTTTTCAGCGGCAAGAACTTGGGATCAACTAAGAGAAAGGAGAAGTAACGTGGATTGGTGTAAAGTGGTATGGTTCGCACAGGGGGTTCCTAGATTCTCCTTCATAACATGGCTGTCAATAAGGAACAGGTTATCAACGGGAGATCGCATGCGAACATGGGGTATTACTCAGGTTTGTGGCTTTTGTGGAGAGAGAAATGAAACAAGAGATCACCTGTTCTTCGCCTGCCCATACTCTTACACGATATGGGAATCTCTGGCAAGACCACTTGTTGGACGGAACATCAACCCAGATTGGGCATGGACTGTCAATCGGCTACGTACTATGGGAGGAAAAAGCCTCGACTCAATTCTCGCAAGGATGCTATTCCAAACTGCCGTGTACTACGTGTGGAAGGAAAGAAATTCAAGGCGTCACCAGCAACGAGGGATCCAGAGGGATCAATTAAGAAGACTCATAGACAAGGCAGTTCGGAACCGCATTTGCTCTTTGCGATACACTCATGGCCACAGATTGGAAGGGTTACTAAGAAGATGGTTTCAAGTTACGCTTTAGCATTCGATTTGTTTGTCGTTGGCACCTAAGACACTAAACAACTTTTAATCGTTTGTAAAAATTTCAAATGTTGATCAATAAATTTCAAATTTCATCAAAAAAAAAAAAATAGAACTTTTTAAAGAATTATTATCTTATTATTTTATCGATTTGTATCATATTTTGAACCGGTCTAACTCGGACCGAGAAAATTTATTAATTTATAGTGTTTATTAATTTATAGAGTTTCTACTATACAAGATTACTTTTTACTTCTTAAAAATTAATAAACTTAAAACTAATGAAAATATATATTATATAAATAAATAAAATAGTTTTAAATTATTATTTCTGCGCACGGCGCATAACACCATTTATTTATATATCTATGTGAAGTCCCACCGGAAAGCCATGGACAATTTCGATAATTTTGCATACGAGAAAATCTGTAATATATTTTAAAAGGTTTTTACTTTTTTCGTCTCAAAGAGACTCAATAAGAATATTGTAAAATATATCAGTTCAACAATTTTGAAATCTAAAATTTTTATTTGCCATGACTATATGTAGTGAAGAAACATCGAAACTTTGCATGCGAGTAAATCTAACAAAAAACTACATCGTTCGTTCCGCTTGCGAGACACCAACTTATCAAAGAGAATTGGTCAAAAACAAAAAAACTTATCAAAGAGAAAAGTGAAGGACGGTAGCATCTGGTCCAACTCTCTTTTATAATAGACTTACGCTTTGTATGCTACCTTTTTCTAGCAAAGGTTCTAGACTCATGGCTGGTAATTAACCTTATTTTTGAAAGACTTATTCTTGGGCAACCAATAGGATTGTGTTATTTCATATTCGATATCTTTTAAAAAAGTAAACAAAATATTGTCAAATTATATTATCTTTTTAAAATTAAAAGGTAAAAATAAATAAATAAAAAATAGTAGTAATTACAAAAAAAAATATTTTTAACGTCGTCAGCAAAACATTAAACCCTAAATCCTAATCTCTAAACCCTAAATCCTAAATCCTTGGGTAAATCCTAAATCCTTGGGTAAATCCTAAACCCTTGGGTAAATCCTAAACTCTAGGATAAATCTTAAACTCTAGGATAAATCTTAAACTCTAAATCAAAATCACTTAACACTAAAACACTCAAGAGTTTAGGGTTTAGGATTTAGGGTTTAGAGTTTTAGGGTTTAGTGTTTTTATTTAGAGTTTAAGATTTATCCAAGTGTTTAGGGTTTACTCCACGGTTTAGAGTTTACCCAAGGGTTTAGGGTTTACCCAAGGGTTTAGGTTTACCCAAGGGTTTAGGGTTTAGAGATTATGATTTAGGGTTTAAGATTTAGTGTTTTGCTGACGACGTTAAAAAGATTTTTTTAATTTTTTTTTCTGTAACCGTTATTTTCTTTTTACTTTTTTATTTTAAAAACATAATATAACTTGATAATATTTTGTTTCCTTTTTTAAAAGATATCGAATTTGAAATAATGAAATCTTATTGGCTGGTTCACCCTAGGGAGGTGAACCCAATAATAACTCTTTTTGAAATCCATTAAATACACACATTCTTTTAATGAAATTAACATACTTACAAATAAGAGGGAAAATGTTATAATTTGATCATCATTTCTTTTGTAAACCTAACTTAAAGTCATAAGAACTAATCAATTAATGATACAATGTTATTCAATAATTCAAATTATAACACTTTCCCTCTTATTTGTAAGTATGTTAATTTCGTGCATGCCCGTATAATTTGATTGGATGTTTCGTGCATGCCCGTATGTTAATGAGTGTCATAAGTACATGCATACATATATATGATCATGTCATTCATCAAAACCCATATCCAGGGCTGGCTCTTACCCATGGTAAATGTCATCATCAAAACCCATATCCAGGGCCGGCTCTTACCCATGGCAACATGGACATTTGCCATGGGTTCATACAAGTTTTTTTGTGTTGTTTTAAAAGTCTATTTCAATTTGTTAAATTATTAAAAAGTCTATAATTAAGTAAATTTAATTTATTTATTAAAAAATAAAATAAGAAGAAATTTGTACTTTCAGCATTAGTTTTGATATATTTTTTCCTATTTATATAAGGTCTTAGGCCATCTCCAATCATATTCTATTTTCAACTCCAAACATTATATTTGAGCAAAATATATTCCAACCCCACTATATTTTCAACTCCAAAAGGACTAATTGCTAGGGTGACTCCATTGAAACCTTTTTATTTAGAGAATGATCTTTTAAATCTTGAATGTTTTTATTTCATACTTATATATTTAAAAATAGTACAATAACATAAAAATATGATTTTCATAAGAGATTAACTAATAATTTTACATAAAGATGCATAAACTAATAAAGTATCAAAACTAAACATAAAAAATAAAAAAAATCATAAAATAAGTAATTTAATAATTCAATAAATCATTTTTGGAATCGCTAAGATCAGTGAAGTATTGTCCAAACGATGAAAATGACCGATTTTAAAATTTTGTTCTTCAATTTAGGTAAATCGAAGATAAAGAAGCTCATTATTCATTATGAAATGCACTAATTTACCATTTGTGAAAAATATTCCAATGCTCATTATTGAACCAAAATATGATATCTTATATATATTATTGTAGTTTTTAATAATAAGTGTTTAATTTAAATGAATTTTTTTTTTTAAGTTCTGTAAATATAGATAGTTGGAGTTAATTGATAACTTTCATAAGTAGAAAGTATTAGTAACAATTATTAATTAAATAAAAGTAGGATCATTGATGACAAAAAAAAAAGTAGGATCATTTTTAAATATTTTTTTGGTGTAAAAAATGGAGTAATACATTGGAGTAAAATCTAACTCCATTTTGGTGTTGTATCATTATAGTGCAAAAAATAGAATATTGCATTGAAGATACTTTTAGAGCTCAAGTTATAAGAAATGCAGTGAAAAAATATATAAAAAATATTTATAAAAAAATCTATATTCCATGTTTCGTCCAGAACTATTATATTGGTCAAGACGGCACTGCTATCCCTATGCTCACATACAGCTGTCGTCTTTCCTTCCGAAAACGTCCAAGCCTTGCTTTTTCACTTTACTCTTAATTTCAATTTATTTCTTGTTAAAACAATTTCCATTTATGTCTCTTTTCCAACTTTAAATATCTCTCATTTCTACTTGGGTTTTCTAGTTTATCCTGAAACTTTAATTACATGAATGATATATCCTCCAGGAACAAGTTCCGATCTCGTACGACGCGTGGATTGCCATTTCCTTGCACCACGCCCACTCTCTCCACTCATTAGGACGACTAAACACACCGCATGCATGCCCGTATAACGTGCGCCCGTTACTTCGCCGACGCTGGCCAAGTTCATCAACGGTTGTGCATCGGCCACTTGTCACGAAGAACGTTCGATGTTGTTAGGACCACAAGGTCCACAACCACATAAGGATCCATCATCGTCTGAGTTTGATGTTGTTTTAATATCCTTTTCCCTCTCAGGTTTTGTCATTTGCTGCGAAACATGCATATTGCTAGGCCTTGGCATTTCGGGTATCGGTTCGGTTCGGTTCGGATATTTCGGGTTTCGGGTAGTTCGGATAGGGGCTAGAGGATCCATTTAGTACTTGATCTATTTTCGGATCGGTTCGGTTCGAATAGTTTCGGGTTCGGTTCGGTTCGGATAGTAAATGTAGGAACCGGAAAATATCCAGAAAAAGTTCGGTTCTCATTTGAATCCGGTTCGGGTTCGGATAGTTCGGGTAGTTCGGATAATTTGGATAAAATATTGGTTATTTAAGGTAAAATATCAAATAATTAGGATGATTTAGATAAAAAAATTTGGATATTTCGGATTACTTTGGATATTTCAGATAAAACTATCCCGATAGTTTCGGATACTTTCGGGTAGTTTGGATACTTTATAATAATTTAGTTATCCTCAACTATTTTCAAATACTTTTATTAGAATTTTAAATTAAAAATATATATTTAGTAATGTTATATGTATATATAATTAATATTTTTATATATTCGGGTACCCGTTCGGTTCTCGGTTCGGTTCCAGTTCGGTTCGGTTATTTCGGATATAAAAATATAGAAACCGTTCGGGTATTTGAAGGTATTGGTCCGGTTCCGGTTTCGGGTATTTCGGTTTGGTTCCGGTTCGGTTCTTCGGTTCCGGTTATTTTGCCCAGGCCTACATATTGCCATGTCCTTGTACCTGAATACTTAGGGTTCTTGTAAATTATTGGTTGATACAAATAGAAATTTGGGAATATTCGTTGTGGGAAGATTACAAATACTTGAAATCAGTTTTAGTCCGACAAAACAACCCTTACATTGTTACCTCTTTATGCAGCTAAAGCAGTATCTCTGTATGTATGCAGATACCATATATATCAATGCACCAACAAAAACAAGATATTAAGAGCACCCAGGGCCGGCTCATAAGGGGGGCAAGCGGTGCGACCGCCCTGGGCCCAAGCCCGTGTTCTAGTTAAGGGGCCCAATTTTTTTTATAAATCTATATATTTATATATAAAAATAGTAAATAAAATTGAAAAGGGTCCAAAATTATTTAATATGTATATAGTTTTATTTTCATTACAAATGTACAAAATATTACTGATTAAAATTTAAAAATACTTTAAACATTATCTACATATAAATTTTAAAGGGTTAAAAAAAATTTGTCCTAAAGCCCCGACATTGTTGAGCCGGCCCTGAGAACACCATTAACGATTTGAGCCCGTGCAAGTTTCTTAAAGAAAAAAAAAATTATTAGTATAATCATTTTATTTTTGTTTTGGTTTAGTTATACCAATGAAACAATAGTGGAATGAAATATGTATTCTTTTATACTCAACCGGTTCTTAGAGCATCAGCATTGGGGATTACCTCTTCTAGTCTCTTAAAAATGTTACTTTAATCAGATAATTATATTTTGTTTTTTCAAATCAGCTGAGTGGTTTACAAATTGACCTATGTCAGCTGAGGGCCGACATTGTTGAGCCAGCCTTGAGAGCACCATTAACGGTTTGAGCCCGCACTACAAGAAAACAAAACTATAGCGACGAAATTTAACGAGGAAAATTAATCCTCGTAAATTTACGTCGACTTTACAAGAATCTTACGACGAAATTTAAAAGCAACATTAATTCGTCGTAAAATAAGAAGGAAACAATTTCGTCGTAAAAACAACGTAACATAACGTTGTTTTTACGAGGAAAGATGGTTTCCTCGTAAGTTCGACGTAAAAGTAGCGACTACTTTACGAGAAAATATTTTACGTTTACTTAACGAGAAAATTGCGAGTCCACCAACTTTGTAGTTGTAACACGTTTTTTGTTTCGGCTACCTAACTAAATTTCTTCGTAAATTCGTAGTAAAATTTCAGCATTCGGAAATTTCCTATAAATATGGACGTTTGAACATCACTTTAAACACACCAACACGAGAAAAAAATAAAAACGTGAAAGAAAAAATATGTCGGACTCCGGGAATATTTTCGAGTTGCAGAGATGAATGTATATGCACAGAGATGCTAACAGGAGAGTGACGAAAGAATACCTCGAAGGGCTGGAGACATTTATGCATCAAGAAGATTCCACACCGCTCGCCCAAGAAAGCGGTAAGATGTTATGTCCTTGTCGGAAATGCAACAATTCAAAATTGGCAAATCGTGAAAATGTTTGGAAACATTTAATAAATAGAGGTTTCACGCCAAATTACTATATCTGGTTTCAACATGGAGAAGGTTATAATTATGAGAATGAAGCTAGTAGTAGTAATAGCAATTTTCAGGAAGAACCGGTTGATCATCATTTGCATAATGAACATAGTTACCATCAGGAGGAGCATATGGTAGATTATGATAGGGTTCATGATATGGTAGCTGATGCATTCGCAGCTCATGATGAAGATGAAGAACCTAACATAATGCAAAAAAGTTTTATGAAATGTTAGATGCTGCGAATCAGCCACTTTACAGTGGTTTTAGAGAATGTCTCTCTAAATTGTCGTTGGCTGCTAGAATGATGAATATTAAAACTGATCACAATCTACCTGAAAGTTGCATGAATGAATGGACAGACTTGTTTAAACAGTATTTGTCGGAAGACAATGTGTCTGTTGATTCTTATTATGAGATTAATAAACTGGTTTATAGTCTTGGGTTGCCTTCGGAGATGATAGACGTTTGCATCGACAATTGCATGATCTACTGGGAAGATGATGAGAAGTTAGAAGAATGTCGATTCTGCAAGAAACCACGATTCAAGCCGCAAGGACGGGGACGTAATAGGGTACCGTACCAAAGGATGTAGTACCTACCAATTACAGACAGATTGAAAAGATTTTATCAATCTGAGCAGACAGCCAGAGGGATGAGATGGCATGCCGAGCATATTCAGACGGATGGTGAGATGAATCATCCATCAGATGCAAGAGCCTGGAAACATTTTAACAAAATACATCCGGAATTCGCTAGCAATAGCCGGAATGTGTATCTTGGATTATGCACAGATGGATTTAGTCCATTCGGAATGTCAGGGAGACAATATTCATTGTGGCCAGTCTTTCTTACGCCATACAACCTGCCACCGGAGATGTGCATGCAACGGGAGTTGCTATTTTTGACCATATTAATACCTGGTCCGAACCATCCAAAAATGTCTCTGGATGTTTTCCTACAACCACTGATAAAAGAGTTGAAAGATTTGTATTCAACAGGGGTGAAGACGTATGACTGCTCAACGAAGACGAATTTTACGATACGAGCGATGATTTTGTGGACCATAAGTGACTTTCCTGCCTATGGAATGTTGTCTGGATGGACTACACATGGGAGATTAGCTTGTCCATATTGTAATAGAACGACAGATGCGTTTCAACTGAAGAATGGTATGAAGACAAGTTGGTTCGATTGTCACCGTCGATTTCATCCCATTGGCCATCCGTACCGAAGAAACAAGAAATTGTTTAGGCACAAAAGGGTTGTGAGAGACACTCCTCCTCCATATCTAACTGGAGAACAAATTGAAGCGCAAATAGACTACTACAAAGCTAACGAAACAGTTTGTTGTGGTGGTAATTGGCATGTCCCCGGTAATATGCATGATTTTTACTGTGTTCGGCACAACTGGCACAAGAAGAATATATTTTGGGAGTTGCCATATTGGAAGGATCTTCTTCTGCGCCACAACCTCGATGTGATGCATATAGAGAAGAATTTCTTCAAGAACATCATGAATACAATATTGAATATCTCAGGGAAGACAAAAGATAACATCAAATCGAGGTTGGACTTGCTAGATATTTTCTCAAGAAGTGAGTTACATATAAAAAGCAATGGACTAGTTCCCGTTCCGATATTCAGATTGTCTTCAGAAAAAAAGTCGGTGTTGTTCAACTGGGTGGCATCAGAAATGAAGTTCCCCGATGGGTATGTTTCAAATCTCTCTAGATGTGTTGAAAAGGGTTAAAAGTTCTCCGGGATGAAGAGTCATGATTGTCATGTCTTTATGCAACGACTACTTCCCTTTGCATTTGCGGAGCTACTTCCAACAAACGTACACGAAGAACTTGTAGGTAGTATATTATAACGCATTAATTTTATAATTAATGGTTTAGTTTGCAATAATATATGACTACTAATGTGTTTAATTGTTTTTGGAATATACAAGGCATTGGGGCATTTTTCAGGGATCTGAGCACACACACTCTTAAAGAAGAAGTTGTGGAACAACTTCACGAGAACATCTCCATCTTATTGTGCAACTTGGAGAAGATATTTCTTCCGACATTTTTTGACGTCATGGAGCATCTAGCTGTCCACCTCCCATATGAGGCATTGCTTCGTGGACCTGTACATTACGGATGGATGTATCATTATGAGAGTGCCATGAAATATTTGAAGGGAAAAGCAAAAACCTCTCAAAATTGAAGGTTCTATAATTGCTGGAAGTTTGACGGAAGAAACTTCTTACTTCACATCGTACTACTTTGCGTCAAAAGTACGTACCCGGAAAAGAGCTCCAAGAAGATATGATGATGGTGGTGTCGCGCCAACATATGCAGTTGCTGGTGTTCCAGACATCTTTAGCCAGATTGGGCGAATCGGTGGAAAATCGAAAAAGGTTTGGTGGTCGAGTGAAGAGGAAGCTCATAGTGCACACACCTATTTTCTACTCAATTGCGAGGATCCATTGATGCGTTATTTTGAAAGGTAACATATTTTATGAAAACTTCTAAACACATATAAGTATAAGAAATATAATTTCCAAAGATTAATTAATATAAAATGTGATTTTACTGCCTATTTGTTTCTCAAGTCGAAGAAACTTTCCTAGGAATATCCACAAGTGACGTAGACAGAAGGAAAGATCAACACTTTACTAAGTGGTTGAAGAATCAGGTATTAACTCAAACTCTTATCATCACCATTTGCAGGTTGATCGATCAAACTCTTGCATACATGATATACATTTCAACGTTCTCTTTATTTTGGCAGGTTGATTATAACGACGACAAAGATTACCGTACGTGGTTTAACGAAGTCATTCAAGCTCCACTTGAAAAGGTCACCACATCACATAGGTATTTCACACGAGGCTATACTTTTCACACATATGAGTATGGTAGACAGCGGGCGACCAGTAACTGATGATAGGAGTTTCAAGGCTCCCAATCAAATGTTGTAGAATAAAGGATGTCAAACCAGTTCTAAGTGATTCTAAACCAAAGGGAATGCAAGACCATGCTTAATCTAAATGCTATCAATTGATGAGATGATTTTTGAACCAGAATGCTACTGAAATGCAATAAAGGACAAAGCTTTCTTTCTTATGAGATAAGAGAACTCATGGGCTAAAGGAATTGACCTTGAGTGATCAAGTTTCAATCTAAAGATGTTAACTTTCAACCAATCTCTCTACCTTAGACCTAGACACCATCCTAAACAAACTCTATCTCTAGATGAATGCTCATTTACTAAGATAACTCAAGCATCAAATCTCTTTGGTTGAATGTTATCTGAGTAATCATTAATCTCAAGTCTACTAGCCATCTTAACACCTTTAACAACAAATCTCTTTGGTAAAGAATGTTAATAGCTTAGGACAGTTGGTTCAGACATTTCATCAAACACCTTTCAGGTGTGAAATGCCTAGAGCTCAACTTTAGAGAGGCCAACTCTAAAATTGCATAAAAAGTACTCTACTAGCAAGGAACAAGATGGATCTATACTAAAACACCTTAGATCTAGCTTAATCACCCTTAGTCTCCCTCACCCATGAATCCAAAAATGACTACTCACTACTCTTCATGATGAGCCCAAGAATCAATGATGATTTGGTGCTAATCATGATTAATGATCAGATTAATCAAGCAAATCACAAGAAGAAATTATCAAGATAAGATCTTTCACCTAAAAGTTCTTTGTTATTAGATAAAAACAAGCCAAGATCCTCTCTTGGGATTAGAAAAGTATTTATATGTCTTTGGTAAACCTAATGGTTTCCATTAAAAAGTTTAAAAAGCCCTTAAAAACATTAAAATTCGACTAAGGATAAATCTCGACTCGGGTTGAAGCGACTGGGCATACCCCGCGTCACACCACCCACGTCGGATGGTCGTCGAGCTTCTTTCATCATACGAGCGGGTAGGCGTCTCCACGTGGCTTCATCCCGTGTCAGAACGTCAGCTTCTCCTCTTCCTACGCGGGTATGCGACCCCGCGTCACCGAACCCGCGTGAGATCGTCGATGCTTCGTTTCTCCCGGTGCGTGCGGGTAGCGGTGTCCGCGTGATCCAAGCCGCGTTGGAGCTCTTCGTTGGTTCCTCTCGATGCCTCGACGCGGGTAAGAGAACCCGCGTTGGCTCAACCCGAGTTGTGCTCGCTTGAACTCGAACTAACATCATTTTCCATCTGTTCTTGAGCCATAATGCTTCTAAACACTTCCAATTATTCCATAGGACACGCCACTACCTGATTAGGACATATGAATGCAATATGGATTCTAAAGATGCTAAATTCCTAATCTATATGATCATTATGTGCAAAATGGGGACTTAAAACAATGCAAATATGCAAGATATCAACTCCCCCGAACTTGTTCTTTACTTGTCCTCAAGTGGCTTTGCAAGAACTCATAAGGGAAAGAGGTTTGAAGGTGGGAACTCATAGCCAAAAGTAACACTTCCTAGTACTCAATTTAACATCCTAAGGAAACATAGCAAATAGTATGAACAACTCTCTTATTGTACTCTAGCTTCTCTAGGCCTATCAATACTCATTATGCCTTTACACAAGTTGCAATACTCATCAACCAACAAGTTCTTTAAACCAGCTCTCACATTGATTCACACACACACACATGGTGAGTTCTCACAAATGGGCACATGATCTCAATCATTTGGCTAAGTAAGTATGGTCTAATATGAATGAAGAGAGAAGGGTTCAAATGTCATCATTTCAAGGTGGCTATCACTCAGAAACAAGGAGCTTAATCATTATGCAAAATTTATCTAAGAATAAAAGCAACTCATGCATACATGATTCATTCTCATCGTCCTACCCCTTTTGTTATAAGTAATCACAAGTTCTACCCCCTTTTTATCATCATCTCAAAATCAAAGTAAACCCCTCACATCACTCACCCAATGAACAATTCTCTTTTTCTTTTGACTCAACCACTAGGGATTTTACCTCACTTTTTATAAGCTCTAACTCTTTTTCATTCCCTTCCCCAACTTCTCCTTGATTTTTTTTTTTTTTTTTTTTGTGAAGGTTCTTTGTTGCATAATCAAGAGCTTCATATTTTCTTTTTATCCCTAGAGTTTTCTTTTCTATTTATACTCTTTTGCTCATCTCTCTCATCTTTCTCACTTCCCAAACCCAAGATATTGAAGTTTAGAATACACAAACCCCTCTCACCATTCCCAGATGCTAACTCATTGTGCTAGCAAGAGATGAGAATAAACCTATGTCGACTCCAATACTCTCAAGATTTTGCACATGAAAAACTATCAAAAGAGGCTTCACTCATGCAATTAAATGTTTGGTCTCAAAGAATGGCTAGGGTTGTAGGGTATGGAGTGCCATTTAGGTTAACAAAGATTGGTATATAAAGGAATAAGATAACCCAAATGTGTATGAGATCCATGATCAAGTATGCAAATGCCCATGTGCAAGAGAAATTAAGTTCATTAAAGCCAAGTTCGGGTTGGAGCTGATCTCAAGAAAAATGCCAACATCAAGCAAGCAAACAAGTTTCAAGAAGAGTTTTCAAGGCTCGAAGCGTGCAAGGTTTTCAAGAGATGCTTAAGCTACTTGATATGTTTAACTAGGATGTCATTTTGAGTGCTAGACAAGGGTTCTTTCAAGGCATTTTAAATCATTGTTCTCAATGCAAGTGAATGCAACCTATATGCTCTAGACTCAATCCTAAAAGTGCAAGTGATGCAACTACATGTTTCTTTTTGTATTTTTCAAATTTTTCAATTTTTTTGGTTTTTCTAGGCATATATGTATGTACAATGCAATGCATGAGACTCAAATCATCGAAGAAAACATGATCAAATACTTGATACCTCCCCCAAACTTAGTTCACACAGTCTCTGTGTTAGGAAGTTGAAGGAGATATCGAAAAGAGAGATAAATGCAAAGAAAAACTGGTATATACAATGGGAAGTGGTGGAGTACCTCTCTATGAAGCGTGGGAAGAGGCTGATGCCTCATCTGTAGAGGCAAGGGATGGAGATTTGTTTCCTGAATCGGACGGTTGAGCTGGTGGGTTTCTCTTTTGGCGGAGCAGCTCTTTCTTGGTGGCGGGAAGTCTGAGTGCTAAAGGACCAATTGAGGGCTGAGGCTGAGGGGTAAGGAAGTCAAAGTCTGATGATGAACATCCCGCTACAGCTCCTCTAGTCAGTATATCAGCTACCTTCTTCATGAACTGAGCTGAAGCTTCTGCTTGCCTCTTCACGGTCTTACTCAACGCCTTACACTTGTCTTTGAGCTTGAAGATTGTTCTGTCCTGAGCCTTTTTCCATCGTTGGAGGTTGCTGATATGCTCATGAGCTTGGCGAATGGGTCCATGGGGAAGAGCTCCCGGATGCTGCTCAAAGTGGTAACGAGGAGGACCATAGAGGAGCTCAGAGTTTAGACCGGAAGTTTCTTCCTGGAAGACACCACATTTATCTGCTGTCTTCTTCCTCTTGGGAGATCTCATGGGGCCTAAAGGACCATGGGGACCAAGGAAGTGCTCACTCCCAATATCAAAGCTAATAGCTCCAGGCCTAGTCAAGCTTGTCAGGGCGGTGTTTGGGAGAAGCACTTCAACCTCTCGTGTAGACTGTATGTAAGAATAGACGCAAGTTCCATTGAACCTTCCACTGAAGTACTGAGCTTTCTTCAAGTAGCTTCCGCCTAAGAAGGCGGGACTAGTTGGATCATCTTCTAAGGGTATATCCTTGAACTGAAGCAATGGGGTTATCAAACCACCAATGTCAACCTGAGGCTCTGAGTCACTTGTTGTCCAAGCCCATTCCTTGTAGTGGACGAGGCGCTTCACAAAGAATCCCACCATTCCAAAGTTCTTGTAGAAATCAGCATCGACAAAAGGCAACTGAGAAGGATGAGCATAATGTTGAACGGTTTGGTGAAGAAGTTGTAGCTCCTCATCATTAACAGTGCCTGGTTCCTTTTTTGGAAATATGGTGTGGACAATTAACCGGTGGAAAAGGATAAGCAAATGGGAGAAGGAAACTTGGCAATGCAAATTGGAATTCAATTCATAATGATTCAGTTCTAACAAAACTATCACATTGCACACAAGATATGATCATAAGCAAAGAATAAGGCTTTTAAGCAAAATTTAAGCATCAAATGAGTTCTTCAATTAGTAAGTTCTCTAATTAAGTTGTCAAACACCCTAACTAACCAAACCAAACCAAACCAAAATCATATTTGAATAAAGCAATTTCGAAAAAAATCCCCAAATCTCATGAACCCTAATTTTTCAAAGTTCAAATTCAACTCAATTTCACCATAGGATCAACAACCCAACATGATATATAAGCTTTCCCTAGTCTATTTCACAAGTATCAAGCAAGAGAAGGATCAAATTTCAAGTTCAAATTTCTAAGGTTCATGAGACCTATGAAATTGAACTTTATGATACAATACCTTGTTTTGGATGAAAGGAAATGTAGATGTGAAACAAGAAAATAGACTACAGGGGTGAAAGCTTTGATTTAGGAAGAAGAATGGATTGATTTGGTGAAGAATTGAGTGTGATATGGGTGATTTGGTGAGGGAGGTTTTGATGTTTTGTGAAAGTGAGATGAGGGAAACGGAAGAGAGAGAGACGCGGGGTAGGGTAATTTAGGGGTGAAACGGGTCGGGATTAGGGTTAGAAAACATACCTGAGCGGGTTAGACCTGAGTGACGCGGGTAGAAGGAAACACCGGGACCCGCATTGCGCTCCCCGCGTGACAATGTCATCGATCGTGTTCGTCGTGCGAGCAGGTAGAGCAACCCACGTGACTCCACCCCGCGTCAAGCCATCGATCGTGTTCGTTGTGCGAGCGGGTAGAGCAACCCGCATGACTCCACCCCGCGTCAAGCCATCGATCGTGTTCATCGTGCGAGCGGGTAGAGCAACCCGCGTGACTCCACCCCGCGTCAAGCCATCGATCGTGTTCGTCGTGCGAGCGGGTAGATCAACCCGTGTGACTTCACCCCGCGTCAAGCCATCGATCGTGTTCGTCGTGCGAGCGGGTAGAGCAACCCGCGTGACTCCACCCCGCGTCAAGACATCGACGAAGCGACGCGGGTAAGGCAACCCGCGTGGGCTAACCCGTGTTGGAACGTCGTCTCCGACCAAATTCGTACGAGCGGGTGAAGGAACTCACCCCGCGCCACCTATCCCGCGTTGTTTTTTCATTTTTTTTTTTTTTTTTAGTGAAGTATATACAAGGATAGACATGAGACTTCCTCCCAAGTGAGCTTGTTTAAAGTCTCTAGCTTGACTTTGCTTCCCTTTGGCTAGGCTGTGATGAGGTCGGAGAGTGAAACCGAGATTATTTTCTCCTCCATTGTGGTTCCCATGTAGAGCTTAACTCTTTGTCCATTGACTGTAAAGTCTCCGCCATTCTTATCCCATAACACAATTGCCCCATATGGCCTAACTTCCTTTATCTTGAAAGGACCAGACCATCTTGACTTGAGCTTCCTAGGAAACAACTTCAGTCCAGAGTTGTAGAGAAGCACTTGATCTCCAGCACTGAATTCTCTCTTCAAGATCTTCTTGTCATGAAAAGCTTTGGTTTTCTCCTTGTAAATCTTTGAGTTCTCAAAAGCCTCAAGTCTAATCTCATCAAGCTCATTTAGCTTCTCCTTGGCACTCTTGATGTCAAAGTTCAGTAACTTTACAGCCCATAATGCCTTGTATTCAAGCTCAACTGGTAGGTGACAAGCCTTTCCATACACAAGGTTAAAAGGTGTGGTTCCTAAAGGGGTCTTGTAAGCTGTCCTATAAGTCCAAAGTGCATCATCTAGCTTGATAGACCAGTCTTTTCTTGTAGTCCCCACAGTTTTCTCCAAAATAGACTTGATTTCTCTGTTGGAGATCTCAACTTGACCACTTGTCTGAGGATGGTAGGGAGTTGCAACCTTATGCTTCACACCATTCTTCTTGAGAAGACTTTCAAACAGTTTGTTGATGAAGTGGGAGCCTCCATCACTGATGACAACTCTTGGAACTCCAAACCTTGGAAAGATGGTGCTTTTGAACATCTTGATCACCACTCTAGAATCATTGGTAGGACTTGCTACAGCTTCTACCCACTTGGAGACATAGTAAACAGCTACAAGGATGTATTTGTTGCGAAAAGATGATGGAAATGGTCCCATGAAATCAATACCCCACACATCAAACACCTCCACTTCTAGAATTGGGTTTTGAGGCATCTCATTCCTTTTGGTGATGTTCCCTTTTCTTTGGTATGAATCACATCTAGAGACAAAGTCTTGAGTGTCCTTGAACATATGAGGCCACCAAAACCCAGCTTGTAACACCTTTGAGACAGTCTTGAAAGTAGTGAAATGACCTCCATACGATGATCCATGACAGTGTGTGAGAATTCCTTCGACTTCTTCTTCAGCTACTGCTCTTCTATAGAGTTGATCTCTACAAAGGATGTAGAGGTAAGGCTCATCCCAATAGTATCTCTTCACATCTTTGTAGAACTTCTTCTTGGCATATCCGTCAAGACCTATTGGCTCTCGTCCACAAGCTAAATAGTTCACCAAATCAGCATACCAAGGACCTTTCTCTTCAGTTGCCTTCACCTCTTCAAGCTTCCTTCCAGTTTCACAAACTGTTACTACTGCTCCAATTGCCATGATCTGTTCTTCGGGAAGCCCTTCATCAATAGGGATCCCACTATCAATTTTCAGTCTAGACAAGTGATCAGTTACACCATTTTCAACTCCTGGCTTGTCTCTGATCTCAAGGTCAAACTCTTGTAGCAGCAAGATCCACCTCAACAGTCTTGGCTTAGCATCTTTCTTGGCCATGAGATGTCTCAATGCAGCATGATCAGTGTAGACTATGACTTTTGACCCACCCAAGTAGCTTCTGAACTTCTCAAAGGCATAGACAATGGCTAGCAGCTCCTTCTCAGTTGTAGCATACTTCATTTGGGCTTCATCAAGAGTTTACTCACATATTAGATAACATGAGTCTTCTTGTCCTTCTTTTGACCAAGAACAGCTCCCACAGCATAGTCACTAGCGTCACACATGATCTCAAAGGGTAGATCCCAATCTGGTGGCTGCACAATGGGGGCACTAACCAGCTTGTCTTTCAACTTCTTGAATGCATCCAGACATTCCCAATCAAAGTTGAATGCAGCTTCCTTGCATAAAAGCTTAGTCATTTGCCTTGCTATCATTGAGAAGTCTTGGATGAATCTTCTATAGAATACAGCATGACCAAGGAAGCTTCTAATGTCTTTAACCGTTTTTGGTGGAGCTAATCCAACCATCACTTCGATCTTGGCCTTGCCTACCTCAATCCCCCTTTTTGAAATCTTGTGTCCAAGCACAATCCCTTCCTTAACCATGAAGTGACACTTCTCCCAGTTCAGCACAAGGTTGGTCTCTTCACATCTCTTGAGGACCCTGCTAAGATTGGACAAACAAGAAGAAAACGAAGATCCGTAGACAGAGAAGTCATCCATAAATACCTCCACAACATCCTCTATAAGATCAGAGAAAATAGACATCATGCATCTTTGGAAAGTGGCTGGAGCATTACATAGCCGAAATGGCATCCTTCGATAAGCAAAGGTACCATAGGGGCATGTGAAAGTCGTTTTCTCTTGATCATTTGGATGTATGGGGATTTGGAAGAACCCTGAATACCCATCAAGAAAACAATAATAGGGATGATTTGCAAGTCTCTCAAGCATTTGATCAATGAATGGCAATGGAAAATGATATTTTCTAGATGCTGAGTTAAGTTTTTGATAATCTATGCACATCCTATGTCCTGTTATTGTTCTTGTTGGTATTAGTTCATTCTTATCATTTTTATCACAGTAATTCCTCCCTTCTTTGGGACAACATGCACAGGAGACACCCATTTGCTATCCGAAATAGGATAAATTACTCCTGCATCTAAGAGTTTTAGAATCTCTTTCTTAACAACATCTTTCAAGTTGGGATTCAACCTTCTCTGATGTTCTATAGAAGTCATAGACTCATCCTCTAGATGTATCATATGCATGCATAAAGAAGGTGATATCCCTTTAATATCATCTAGTGAGTAGCCTATTTCCTTTCTATACTTTTTAAGTTCATTCAAAAGTTTAGACAATTCATCTTCACTAAGCTCACTACTCACTATGACAGGGTAAGTTTCATTAGGGCCAAGGAAAGCATACCTTACACCATGGGGAAGAGATTTAAACTCCACTTTTGGTGCCTTGAGTTCACTCGAATCATCCTCTTGGAGGTTCTCTTGTTGAGTAGCTGAGGAAGTATGGTGAATCTCATATGAAAGCTCCTCATTTTGTTCTTCACCACTAATCCCCTTGTGAGAGTCCAGCATCTTCACATATGCATCACTTTCCTTGTTCTCAATCACTTGGACTTCTCTCTCAATTGTTAAAGCATGCTGTAGAGAGTCTTCAAGTGCTAACTATTCTAGAAGCTCATCAGCTAGAGCATCCATTTCATCAATGTAGAAAACTTGGTTCTGGATGGTCGGCTTCTTCATCACTTCATTGATGTCAAAGTGGAGGATGTTCCCTTGTCCAAGATGAAGATCAATCTTTCCTTGTCTAACATTCACGATAGCTCCTGCTGTGGCTAAGAATGGTCTTCCAAGGATCAAAGGGTCTTGGGTTTCCTCCCCCATCTCCAACACAACAAAATCAGTAGGGATCTCAAAGTTACCAACCATCAGGGGAAGGTCTTCTAAAATACCAACAGGAATCTTCACTGATCTATAAGCCTACACCAAAGAAAGTTTACACTTCTTATATTGATTAAATCCAAGCTTCTTTGCAATAGACAAAGGCATCAAGCTGACACTATCCCCAAGATCGCACAGACACCGCTCAAACACCATGGGTGCTAGAGCACAAGGTAAGGTGAAACATCCTGGACCCACTAGCTTCCTTGGAACATCTAACCTCTGGATAATGGCACTGCACTCGTGGGTAAGGATCATCATGCCCTCCATCTCTCTCTTCCTTGCAGCCATATCTTCTTTCAAGAATTTGTTGTATTGAGGAACCAACATAAAAGCATCAATGATGGGCATTGTGACATGAACTTCACTCATTTGCTTCTCAAAGAGTGCCTTGTACTTCTCCAATAGCTGTCTTTTGAATCTCCCAGGGAAAGGTAGCTTTGGCTCATAGGGAGGAGGAACAAAAGAGGATTCCTTTGTTGGAGTAGCAGTTTCACCATGTTTCAGTGTTCTCTTCTCTTCTCCAACCTTTCCTTTACCCTTAGCTTCAACAATCTTTTCTAGAATTTCTTCATCAACCTTCTCATCTACAATCACCACTTCATCATCAATGTTGATAGCCACCTCCCCACCATGCTTTTCACCATCCTTGGTGAGAATTCTTGGAGGTAACTGTTTACCACTCCGTAGGTGATTGCTTTCATTGTTTCCTTAGGATTTTGCTCTGGCTTTCCAGGTAATGCCCCTTGTTGGCGACTTGGTTGAGAATTCATTGAAGCAAACTGGTTCTCCAAATGTCGGATCTTGTTGTTGAGCTCATTGTAGCTTCCATCAATCTTGGAGTGAATGTTCTTGAACTCATAAACCATTGTCTTCTCATTCTTTGCCTGAAAATCTAAAAGTTTCTTGAACATTGCATCCACACTTGTATCTGAAGCTGGAGCTTGGGAAAATTGATTGTTGTTATTGTTGAAACCAGGAGGGGTGTTTTGCCTAGGTTGATAGCTCCATTGCTGAGTGTTTTGCTTCTGCTGGTATCCTCTTTGCTGGTTGTTAGAGTAAGACCTTTGCTGGTAGTTGTTGTACTGAAAGTTAGGCTCTTTCCTGTACCAAGAACCATTGTTGTTGATGAAGCACAACTCTTCTTGACCTTCCAAACCATCAACCTCATTGATCTTGGGAGGAACCTCTTGAATAGGACCACCCACAAAGTTCATCTGCTCTTTCTTAGCTTGTTTGGAAAGAAGCAAGTTCATCTTCTCTTGCAAGGACTTGATCTCTTTCTTTGTTTGCTGATCATCACTTCTGTTGACTCAATCATGCTCCTCACTGTAGACCGAGTCACTCTTAGCCATGTTATCTACCAGTTCCTCTGCCTCTTCCTTGGTTCTCCCCAAGAAGAAACCATTGCTGGCAGTGTCAAGCTTGTTTCTGCACTGTGGTAGAGCTCTTCTGTAGAAGGTGCTAAGCAAACTCTCTTTGCTGAAACCATGATGAGGGCATTGAGACCAATAGCCCTTGAACCTCTCCCATGCTTCACTGAAACTCTCTAGACCTTTCTGTTGAAACTCAGAGATTTCGTTCCTGATCTTAGCTGTCCTTGAAGTAGAGAAGAACTTGTCTAGGAAAGCTCTCTTGCACTCTTCCCAAGTGGTGACACTGTCACTTGGAAGAGTCTTCTCCCATTGGTGTGCCTTGTCTCCCAAAGAGAAAGGGAACAGCTTCAACTTGAAGGCATCCTCAGAAACACCATTTGTCTTGGACAAACCACAATACTTATCAAACTTGTACAAGTGATCAAAAGGGTCTTCAGCAGCAAGACCATGATACTTGTTGTTCTCTATGGTGTTGAGCAGCCCTGACTTGATCTCGAAGTTGTTGTTCTCCACTGGTGGTGCTCTGATTCCTAACCTATGACCATTAATGTGAGGTTGATCATAGGCTCCAATGGCGCGAGCTTGGCGTGGTAGATGTTGTGGCTGGCGCTGTGGTCGAAGGTGATCAGCTCTTGGACCAATGCCTCCTTGGCATCACCATCTTGAGGCAGATTCTCCATATCAAACCCCAACCTTTGCAAGTGAGCCTGTTGCTCTCCTTCTCTTTTCTGTCTTGCATTCTCCCTCTCAAGTGCTCTAATGTCTTCAACTCTTGGAACTAGGTTTGTTGGACCTCTGCTCCTTGTGTTCATACACCTGAAATGAAAGGGAGAAAAAGAAAAAAAAGCAATAACACAATTAAACAAAAATTGACTTAGTCTCAAGCAAATGACTAAATCTCAATGTCACAATCAACTTAGAATTTGGCAACGGCGCCAATTTGATGATAGGAGTTTCAAGGCTCCCAATTAAATGTTGTAGAATAAAGGATGTCAAACCAGTTCTAAGTGATTCTAAAGCAAAGGGAATGCAAGACCATGCTTAATCTAAATACTATCAATTGATGAGATGATTTTTGAACCAGAATGCTACTGAAATGCAATAAAGGACAAAGCTTTCTTTCTTATGAGATAAGAGAACTCATGGGCTAAAGGAATTGACCTTGGGTGATCAAGTTTCAATCTAAAGATGTTAACTTTCAACCAATCTCTCTACCTTAGACCTAGACACCATCCTAAACAAACTCTATCTCTAGATGAATGCTCATTTACTAAGATAACTCAAGCATCAAATCTCTTTGGTTGAATGTTATCTCAGTAATCATTAATCTCAAGTCTACTAGCCATCTTAACACCTTTAACAACAAATCTCTTTGGTAAAGAATGTTAAAAGCTTAGGAGAGTTGGTTCAGGCATTTCATCAAACACCTTTCAGGTGTGAAATGCCTAGAGCTCAACTTTAGAGAGGTCAACTCTAAAGTTGAATAAAAAGTACTCTACTAGCAAGGAACAAGATGGATCTATACTAAAACACCTTAGATCTAACTTAATCACCCTTAGTCTCCCTCACCCATGAATCCAAAGATGACTACTCACTACTCGTCATGATGACCCCAAGAATCAATGATGATTTGGTGCTAATCATGATTAATGATCAGATTAATCAAGCAAATCACAAGAAGAAATGATCAAGATAAGATCTTTCACTTAAAAGTTCTTTGTTATTAGATAAAAACAAGCCAAGATCCTCTCTTGGGATTACAAAAGTATTTATATGTCTTTGCTAAACCTAATGGTTTCCATTAAAAAGTCTAAAAAGCCTTTAAAAACATTAAAATTCGACTAAGGATAAATCTCGACTCGGTTTGAAGCGACTGGGCATACCCCGCGTCACACCACCCGCGTCGGATGGCCGTCGAGCTTCTTTCTTCATACGAGCGGGTAGGCGTCTCCGCGTGGCTTCATCCCGCATCAGAACGTCAGCTTCTCCTCTTCCTACGCGGGTATGCGACCCCGCGTCACCGAACCCGCGTGAGATCGTCGATGCTTTGTTTCTCCCTGTGCGTGCGGGTAGCGGTGTCCGCGTGATCCAAGCCGCGTTGGAGCTCTTCGTTGGTTCCTCTCGTTGCCTCGACGCGGGTAAGAGAACCCGCGTTGGCTCAACCCGAGTTGTGCTCGCTTGAACTCGAACAAACATCATTTTCCATCTGTTCTTGAGCCATAATGCTTCTAAACACTTCCAATTACTCCATAGGACACTCCACTACCTGATTAGGACATATGAATGCAATATGGATTCTAAAGATGCTAAATTCCTAATCTATATATCATTATGTGCAAAATGGGGTCTTAAAACAATGCAAATAGGCAATATATCAGTAACTATGGAATATGTGTGAAAGGCGAGACAGATTTCTACGGGATCTTGCAGGAGATTATTGAAGTGGAATTTCCAGGGTTATTGAAGCTGAAACGCGTCATCTTCAAATGTGAATGGTTCGACCCCGTCGTCAACAGAGGTGTTCGGTTTAACTAATTCGGTGTAGTTGATGTCAATGGTGGACAAAGGTACAACAAATTCTTTTTTTGGCATACATGATCTGTATGATTAATTTCTACGTTGTCTTTATTTTTGCAGGTACAACAAATTCGAGCCTTCCTTCTTAGCTTCACAAGCAGACCAAGTTAGCTTCCTTCCATACCCTCGGATGAGAGAATCGGGAATAAATTGGTTTGCCGTGATCAAAGTTACACCTCGTGGACGAATCATCAGGGGAGAATGTGGGAACCGAAATTTGCACTGTCGATTTCCGTTTAAATAAGGAAACTAGAAAAACCCTAATTTCCCAGAGGTCCTGGATATCTGCTAATACCACACGCCAAGCAATCAGAACACAATAATGACAACGATAAAGTATAAGAAATCGAAAAGAGAGCAAAGTACATCTTATTCCGAATTCGCGTTTGAGCGTTACAACAAGGTAAGAGCCTGGGCTACGAGAGCTATCGGCGAAATTCCTAGTTCTAAACCCTAAGACAGCAATAACCTAGTTGAGTCGCAGCTCGAATAACAAAAACGGAAATATGCCTAATTGCTCTAAGTGCTAAGTTTGCTCTGAGAAAAGTCCTCTTATGACTCTTGCCTAGGACTCCTTATATACTGGCTCCTAGGTCGATTTACGCTTTTCCTCTTCTGCCCTTAAGCCGTCATGGCATAAAAATGGAGATATTCCATTTTTTCCGATCTTCATAATTATCTTTAAAATTTCGTATTTATCCGCGGAAACTTGACATTTATCTTTCCTTGCGAACCAAGCATAAACCGTCCAACGGTTTATGGGCTTTTGGTTAAGAAATCGTAAGTGGGTTTCGAGTCACGTCTTAGGTCTCTTTGGGCCGTTGTTTGACTCGAAACGTTTATTACAGCTTCTTTCGATAAAAACAAACTTTCCGCGGTTTTTATCGTAAAGTTCGATTGATGACTTCAAATGACGAGAAACATGAAATGGGTTGGCTACGGTCTTCGGGAGATAGCATTAAAGAGTAGACGAGAATGCATGGATTCGTGTCATATCAATTTTTAAGAAAGCACGGTCCCTACATAGCGACCGAGCCGTGTACGTTTTAGCCCCCAGCTCGTTAGAACCATGAGCTTCAAGCGTGAGGTTTTAGCGAGTGGCTTGGCAAGTTAGGTGAGTTAGGCGAAATTAATGGTCGAAAAGGTTCGTGGTAAGTGGTCTTCTCGCTCTTCTAAGAGTAGAACGCGATAAGATTGGGGATGCGCCTTATGATGGCTGCCTACGTACCCTTGTTGAAGGGATCAAGCCTTTCGTAGTTCATCTTGGAGTTAAGGTTCTTATGACTTGTTTTCCAGCGAGACCTTTAAGGTCTAGTTTTTATGTAGCGGTTATCAGGCGTGTTGCTGCCGATGGCATTTTATATGGGTGTAGAAGGAAGACTACGAGTTGTCATATCGTAATCTAACTCTGTGTGAACTGCTATATCCGTGATCTGTTTCGAGAGTTTTCCGCAGTGTGTAAATCTTGCGGGATTTCTGAAGACGCTCGAATATTGGCAAAGAGACAAATTTTGGGATCTCTTATCAAGGTTCTCTGCCTAGAGATGTTAGAGACCAGTGCACTGGTTTTAGGGCAAGACCTAGGTTTCCTCCTGGTTTTAGAGGGTGCGATGACTAATTCGACTTAAGTATCCAATTTCAGTTTCATCCTGATTCCATACCGATTTAAAGTCCGCGATAGGTTCTCGGCTTATACGACTTGTATGGTTGGAACCGAGCATCTCTCCAAGGACAAGTTTTAAGCCTCCTTGAAGTGCTGACCAAAAATTTTGGGTTTCTTTTATAGCGCTATTATCCTTGTGTCGGATGTACGAGAGTCATCTCCACGAGATGGCTAAGTCTGTTTAAGACGTTAAGAGTTCGTTGTGATCAGCAACAAACTTAATGGTAAAAAATACAATTTCGAGTCTTCGCGAAGGATATGTTTTTAAGAAGATGTTAGTGCGTAGGACTGTCTGGTCTTCCAAGAAAGTGTTTTTATCGAGGAATGAAATTTTGTCGAAGAACAAATCTTTAGGCGTCTGCGACGTCTCGCGAGGCTGAAGATTTGTTATTCTTTCGTATGCCGCGTTTCGTGCTTGAAATGTTCACGGGCTTGAAGATGTTTTGCGATGTTGCAAGGGTTTAGTCTTAGCCCTGCCTTTGAGAAACGTTCTTGTTTGACTACAGATGTTCGCAGCCAAAATTTTTGTTCCTGTTTGGATGCTAATAATTTGATTTGCTATCGAGGAATTAGGACTGAGTTGTCGCGTAAATTTTTTCATGGGAAGAAGCGTTTTCCTTCATATTGCTTTGTGAAGTGTTGGCTTTCCGAGATCTATTTCGTGCATTTTTTAGTATGTTTCGTATAGCTCTAGAAGATTTGTTACGAATTTTTCCTTACATACCGTGTATTATGGGTAAAACGTTGTGGGTTTAAAGTGCATTGTGGAGCGTATTGAACTCGGTCAATTTTCGAAAAGTTTAGATCTTCTTTTAACTATTTGGTTGTTAGGACTGAGTTTCGTTACGGAGAATTTATCATATGACTTCCGACTGTAGGCTATACGATAAATATTCTCTTAATAGTGACACGACATTTTTAGACAAATCGTAGATTGTCGTTTACCCGTTAAGTGATGGAGCTATGGTTTCTCAAATAGTTTGGCTTGGCGTGAGGGATGTGTTCACTCAGATAGCCAAGGATGTTGTAGGTCAAGGATTAGACCACGGTACTTTAACATTTAAGGTCATGTTAGTTTACGATCGTCTTTAAAGGGGATGACAAATATTGGTTTGGACCTTTAGTGGAAGGCGTAATTGACCGAGGGCCAAAGAGCGCATGTCGAGATTGATAGGCCAAGTTTGCCGGGGTTATCCATGCTAATATGGCCGATAGTCGTAGAAAACGATTCTCCGCTCTAGGTTTCAGTTATACGACGATATTTCGTATAATGTGACCTATAGTCTTATGAAAATCGAATCTTTAGCATAAGCCAGCGAGCCGCATGGTTCTTCATAAAGCCTGTTATGTTAACATTAGAAAGTTTCTTCGTAAGACTTGGTCTGATTGTACGAAGGATTTTTCGCGTAAGTAACGGAGACTGGTTTTACGAACGTTGTAGATCGGTCATATGTAAACATATGTTAAAGTAGCGTTATTTCTGTGCGTTTCACGAGAAACGTTTCTGCTGTGATTTCGATCCTTGGTGAAAGTTGCTTGGAGTTACTCATGGAGTGTTACCGAAGTTTATTTCATTACAATCTAGTCGCAGAACGTTTTTCATAGGTTTTATGAAAGGATTCTCATGACATATTCGTTTCTGGAACGAATTGGTCGACCAGAGGTGGATCTAGCCACCATCGGGAGGAAAGCGTCTCTTTGTGCACGATGCTACATCTATTCTCGAGTTTTCTTCATCACAAATGTTTTCGATACTTTTCCGTGACTCACTTGGTACAACGGAAACTGAAAGAAATGCTTTGGTGATAGAAGATTTCTCGTAGATATTTTTAAACGAAACTGGCTTTCTAAAACTAGAAAGGGCTTCAATACTTTGGCTAATCGTCGAGTTTCAGTTTGATATTGGTATATTTTTTCTGTACGCATGATTGCGACAAGAAATGATGTATAGTCTTTGAGATTATGTTCATGATCGTCTGGATATGTTGCTAGCGTTTAGACGAATTTTAGATTGTTGTTTCACTATTTGAGACGATTTGCAAATTTTTTTTGAAGTTTGGGAGTATACGAGTATAGTATACGTACCTACTCCCCTTTTTTTTTTACGAAAGAAAACAGTTGAACCGATACTTTGAAGGGTTATGTACGTTTCTTCTTCTAAGGTTTGAAATGATCAATAATCCTGGACGATTTAAAGACGACGCTTGGACTGTGATTTGGTTTGTTTCCACTTTGACAACTTGGAATATGTCGGTTCTGAAAAAATTACTAGAAACGAATCGGTTTTAAGACGACATTCATGTCTCTAGTTTTTTCTCTCTTTAGGAAGCGAGCTTGATATGCGTGGCGATCGTTTCTCGATTTTTGGAGAGTTTAGATCGGTTTGCAAGATCTGGCTGAACGGTTATGGAACGATATATCGAGACAAGAAAAATTGCCTAAGACTTCTCTAGACTATCCACCTAGGTTTTACGTTCCCTAAATTTCTCTGGCAGTCTCAAAAGCGTTTTTATTTCTTAGTAATTTCCTACGAAAATTCCAAGTCTGATTTCAAAAATTTCAAGTCGGAAATACCTTAGTTCTCTCGAAGACGCAATTTTGTCTCTTCTCAATTTTGCTTGCTTATTTCCCCTTCCTCTTCTCGTGAATGTTTGCCATTTTCGATATTGGTCTTTATCCTTTAAACTTGACATTTATCTTCCGAACTTGGCTGTTATCTTCTCCTTAGATACGACGTCAATTTTTATAAAAAGGTTCAACGTAATCGTATAGTTGAGGCGGCTAAGGTGTTAAGTTAACCGTTGCCGTTTTTTACGATTAATATGAATCCAAGCGAGAAAACAAGTCTTTGCGGTTTTTTTTATCGTAAAGTTTCAATGGTAACTCCAATCAAGACAAAACAAGAGACGTTTCGATCGAGAATTGAAGGAGAACACAAAGATGGAGGTAAGGGCGAGTAGGAGCAAGCGAAGGAGTTTAGACGAGTCTTACTTTTTTTGTCGTAAAATCTCAACGGAAACTCCGATTCAGACGAAACGAAAAGCGTTTCGATGAGGATTCAAAAGAGAACCTAAAGGACGACCTTTCTGAGGCATGACAGGTCATTATGTAGCGAGTGAAGGTCTGACAGGTCGCTACGTAGCGAGTGAAAGCAAGCCAAGAAGAGTCCTACTTGTTTTCGTCGTAAAATCTCAACGGAAACTTCTTTAACTCGGAAATGAGCCAAACTTACGGGATTTGATAAAATTTATCATTTTCCTTTATGTTTAGACAGAGAAATCGCAAGCTCGTCTCGTAGCACTTCCTGTTGGCGAAAAGTCGCGGCTAGGTTTTTTTTTGATTTTTTTTAGGCACTATGGCGTTTCCGTAATCGTTGGCCATATGCGCAGTGGCGGCTGGGGTTGTCTTACCAGCGTTGTTACAAACTGTGATTTTGTCTTTCGTGTTTCCAGACATTGTTTTGATCAAGCGTTTTGTGGCTGAGAGTTAGATTGATCTGTACCCCCCCCCCCCCCCTCCTTCTAGCGCCAAACTGTGGGAACCAAAATTCGCAATGTCGATTTCCGTTTAAATAAGGAAGCTAGGAAAACTCTAATTTCCCAGAGGTCCCAGATATCTACTAATACCACACGCCAAGCAATCAGAACACAATAATGACAACGATAAAGTATAAGAAATCGAAAAGAGAGCAAAATAGATCTTATTCCGAATTCGCGTTTGAGCATTACAACAAGATAAGAGTCTGGGCTACCAGAGCTGTCGGCAAGATTCCTAGTTCTAAACCCTAAGACGGCAATAACCTAGTTGAGTCGTAGATCGAATAACAAAAACGGAAATATGCCTAATTGCTCTAAGTGCTAAGTTTACTCTGAGAAAAGTCCTCTTATGACTCTTGCCTAGGACTCCTTATATATTGGCTCCTACGTCGGTTTACGCTTTTCCTCTTCTGCCCTTAAGCCATCATGGCATAAAAATGGAGATATTCCATTTTTTCTGATCTTCGTAATTATCTTCAAAATTTCGTATTTATCCGCGGAAACTTGACATTTATCTTTCCTTGCGAACCAAGCATAAACCGTCCTACGGTTTATGGGCTTTTGGTTAAGAAATCGTAAGTGGGTTTTGAGTCACGTCTTAGGTCTCTTTGGGCCGTTGTTTGACTCGAAACGTTTATTACGGCTTCATTCGATAAAAACGAACTTTCCACGGTTTTTATCGTAAAGTTCGATTGATGACTTCAAATGACGAGAAACATGAAATGGGTTGGCTACAGTCTTCGGGAGATAGCATTAAAGAGTAGACGAGAATGCATGGATTCATGTCATATAGATTTTTAAGAAAGCACGGTCACTGCGTAGCGACCGAGCCGCGTATGTGCTTGGTCGCTATGTAGGGACCGAGCTTCGGGGAGAGCTCGGTCGCTACGTAGCGACCGAGCTTTGGTGAGAGCTTGGTCGCTACGTAACGACCGAGCCGTGTACGTGCTCAGTCGCTATGTAGCGACTGAGCTTTGGTGAGAGCTTGGTCGCTATGTAACGACCGAGCCGTGTACGTGTTCGGTCGCTATGTAGCAACCGAGCTTCAGGGAGAGCTCGGTCGCTACGTAGCGACCGAGCTCTCCCTGAAGCTCGGTTGCTACGTAGCGACCGAACATGTAGCGACCGAGCCGTGTACGTGCTCGGTCGCTACGTAGCGACTGAGCCGTGTACGTGCCCAGTCGCTACGTAGCGACCGAGCCATGTACGTGCTTGGTCGCTACGTAGCGACCAGCTTTTGCGCTGGTTGCTACGCGACAACCTTGTTCGAGTCTTTCTCCGATTTTTCGTGAATGTGTTTTCTCCGCAAGATTCTTCGTAAAAATAAATCTTTTTCTAAGATTTATTTTTCGTAAAAACGTTCATGCCGATTTTTACGGACTTTCAGACATTGATTCCGTCGTGACCGATTTTTACCCCAACAGAGAAGAACCACCATTGCAAGAAGAACAGATAAATGAAGTCGAGGAACCTGAACAAAAAATTGATGACATCCTTCTCACTGATCCGCATAATCATGAGTACGAAGATCTTACCGACGATACCACAGTCGAATCTGTTGAAGACGAGTTTAATGAAAATGATGATGTTTCTAGTGATGACGAGAATGTCGATGTATCCGATTGATGTATTTGTTTTTAATATGATTGATTTTCAGACATAATGCATGTTATTTGATGGATTTAATCATGAAAATCTATTTATGTAATTTGATTTTTGTGTAAGGTAATGGGGGGTTTGAATTTAGAAAGAAGAGATTGAGATTATAACTTAAGGAATTGTGGTTTTAGAATTTGGGGTTTGGAATGGATCTGAGGTTAAAGGGAGGATGGGGTTGGGGTTTTGAATATATATGAAGTAGAAGATGAGGAAGATGGGGTTTGGGGTTTCGGATTTTAGGGATTTAAACATAATCCTCGTGTATTTCTCGTAAATTAACGAGGAACTTACGATGATTTTTAAAAATAAAGAACGCGGGGCTCGTTAATTCCACGTAAGCCGTATTCGTCGTAAAAAACTCGTAGTAAGAAAACGCGGGCCTCGCTCATTCCTCGTAAATTAAAAAGCGGGTCTCGCTAATTCCTCGTAAATGAACGACCAATTAGAGACTACCGTTGTAATATTTGAAAAAAAGAGAAGAAAGATACTGGAATCACAGGTGGGAAGAAACAAGGCGAGACCTACGTAAGTCTAACCTTGTCTTCGCCCACATGTGTTCCAGTATTTTTCTTCTCCTTCTTTTTTTTCAAATCTTTCTAATTTGAGAAGCAAACTGGTGAGTAATTATCTCTGATTTGAGAAGTAAATTAGTGAGTTTATCTTTGATTTGAGAAGCAAACTGGTGAGTATTTATAGGAAATTTCGAAAGGTTTTACGACCAATTAGCTTCGTCTCATTCCTCGTAAATAAAAAAGCGGGTCTCGCTAATTCCTCGTAAATGAACGAGGACGTTACGAGAAAACCAAATGCGGGCCTCGCTAATTCCTCGTAAAAGAAACACGGGCCTCGCGAGTTCCTCGTAACTTTACGACGATTCCTAATTTTCTTTATATACACGCGAGCTTCTCACTTCCATTTCGTCTCAACTTCCTCTCTCTTTCGTAGCAATGGTACGCACTCTCTATTTCCTCTCTAATTTGATTAGTTTAGGGTAGTTTAGGTGGTTAGTGTAAGGAATACAGATAGGTTTACGGATTTTATGTTAGTTAGTGTTGAGTAGGTGGTTAATTATAGAATTTGTTAATTACTGTTGATGTTAATTTTAAAATTAATTTTTTTCCAGATAGTTCGAAAGAACAGACTTACTCCCCATTACAGAGAGATGTTTGGTGAGCCTGGTAGTCGTTTTGACCCGTCTTCTTCAGCTCCCGGTTCTTCGGATCCGGAGACTGTCCCCGAGACTCAGTCTTCTCAGAGAGTCTCTCGGTCCCCTCCTTCTGGTGCACCATCAGCTCCTCGATTCGTTGCACCACCGCCTCCTCATGATCATGTGCCTCCTCCGATGGCTCCTCCGATGCCGGCCGGGATTCATCACGATTTGACGGTGCCGCCGAGTGCTCCTTACTCGCAGTACACTGTCGAAGACCTTCTCGCTCAGCCAGACAGAGAAGGCTTACCAGTCTTAGACCCCGACCGACCGGACGGATCTTTGTGGTACGTTACATTTTATTTTAAAATTCTTTTAAAATTCTTTTATAACAATAATAAATAATTTATACTTTAATTTTTTTTTTCAGGTTTGGGGTTGACGGATGTGTTGCTCGGAACGTAACCGAGACGATCAAAGGTTACTTCACCGAGCCACATCCAAACTTGAGAAAGACGCCGATCCACGTTAGAAAGACGTGGTTCAAAATTTTCACTGTAAGTTACTATTAATTAATTATATATACTTTAATTTTTTTATGATTTAGAATTTTAAATTTTTTTTTAAAACTAATTCTTAATTTATTATTTTCGTGTTACAGCAAAAATACCATTGGTGGGGGTCAGAGGATGAAGAAATCGTTTAACGTGAAGGCGCAAAAATGCTTGTTGGACACGGTCTCCAACTGGAAGGGTGACTAGATCGTGAAGGGATATGAGCGTGGCAAACCCCCTGAGCTCACCACGGATGTGTGGGATGGCCTCATCCGTTATTGGCGGGATCCTGACGCCATTAGAGTCGCCGAATCTTGCTCCGCCTCCCGCCAGACGGTAGATGAGCACGGCCACGGGCCGATGCTTCACTCTACGGGTCAAAAACCCCACGCCGGTGTCCGTCTGGAAATGGTAATTAAATATTTTATTTAATTAATTTATATATATATATATATATATATATATATATTATAACTTTCTTAAATGTTTTTTAGGCCAAAGAGACGGGAGTTCTCCCGTCTCTTTTGCAACTTTACGAGAGGACCCACAAGAACAAGGCCGGTCAATTTCTAGATGCTAGGTCCGAGCAGATCTTCAACGACTTGGTTGGTCCCGTTGAAGACCACCAGACTCAGCTGACCCAGCAGTCCACCGACGGATTACCCGTCAACGATGTTCCGAGAGCGACATCGTCTTATAGTCAGAGACGGGAAGATGAAGTCACTCAGTTGCGTAACGAGTTGGACTCGACGAGAACTGCGTTCACAACTCGTGTGGGTGGAGTCGAGGGCTTCTTGGACGTTATAGCGGCCACAAATCCGGAATGAGAGTCCTTGTTGAGGAACATGAGACGACAAAATCCCATTCCAGAAGAGTCATCATCTGACATACATGCCGACGCGGATGTAGAGAGGAGGAGTGACGAATTCTACCAGGCGATGAACGACCCGTAGTTTTTTTTTTTACTTTTCGTTGGTTGTATTATATTCCAAACTTATTTATGTATAACATATTTTCGTATTTATTTTTATTTTTAAATTAGATTTTTATTAAAAAATTAAATAATTTTTATTATATTTTTTAATTCTGGAAATATCAAAATCGAAATAAATTTGTAGCTAAATTACGACTACTTTACGTCGAAAAGTTACGAGGAAGTAACGAGCGAAATATTTACGTCAACACTACGAGGAAAGTGTAACGAGTATTTTACGTGGAAAAATTTACGTTGAATTTACGAGGAAGAGGTTGCGAGGTATTTACGAGGAAACGGTTGCGAGGTATTTACGAGGAAACGGTTGCGAGGTATTTACGAGGAAATGTAGCGTCCTCCTTACGTGGAAAGTTTACATGGTTTTACGACGAATATTGTTCTTTGTTTTTACGACGAAATTTTTCCTCGCTAATTTACGACGAATTGGCGAGTAAATATGCGTTACGACGAACGAATAACGACGAAACGTGTTTCTTCGCTAAACGTGTTACTACAAATTTGGTCGTCGTTAATATTCTGTTTTCTTGTAGTGCCGTGCAAGTTTCTTAAAGAAAAAAAATATTATTATTATAATCATTTTATTTTTGTTTTGGTTTAGTTATACCAATGAAACAATAGTGGAATGACATCTGTTTTCTTTTATACTCAACATGTTCTTAGAGAATCAGCATTGTGGAGTACCTCTTCTAGTCTCTTAAAAATGTTACTTTAATTAGATAATTATATTTTGTTTTTTTCAAAAGAGCTGAGTGTTTACAAATTGACATATGTCAAAAACGTTTCTTCCCATCTTCGCATAGTCTCCTTAAGATGATAAGGGCATGATTATCCCTAACCCGTTTTTTTTTGGGTTTCTTATTTTTTTTTCTTTTTTGTTTTCTTGATTTAAAAAAAAAAAAATTAAAAGGTATCCAATCGCGGGCTGTCACGTGTCAGTGGGATCCGCAAACAGTACCAGAAACAGCAAAACTTCGATCCTTCTTTGGCTATTTCTGTGATCGATTTTATCTTTTTGGTGGGACCACCATCGTTACTTTTCTTAAAAACTTCACCTTAGAAACCGCGATGTTGATGCTCTAAGTTTCTTTCTTCAGAGACTTGAAATCGGTCATACCACTGAAGCATCTCCCGTTTTTTTGTAATAATGCCAAACATATTATTATATACAAACCTAACAGTGGAAAACTGGAAATAACCAAGCAACTTTCTTTGTTCTTCTCTTTATCATGAAAAATTCAATTATTTTCAAGTGAACGTGATCTGCGATAATGTGTTGAAAGTGACGATATCAGGAGTAAGTCAACACCTAATCTGATTCGATGTGTGATTAAGACCATCTCCATCAGAGTGTCTTAACAGGGGGTTCCAAAGAAAAAAATAATAATAAATGAAAAAGTATGAAAAACCCAAGTTGTTATTCGACCTGTCTTTTGTGTCTCTCCTCTCCTCTCCTTCGTCGGTGAAATCAAGCGTCCATCTTCTCCGACTATTCCAATGTGGTGAGGATCCGGAGCAATCGAAGCTCCGAGCTGGGTTGGACTCTGCGATTGTGAGGGAGAAGCCTAACATTAAGTGGACTGATGTCGCTGCAGTTCTTCACCGGTGAGTAGTGAGTGTTGTGGAGATGAAAAGAGATCTCCTTTATGGTGTCTTTCACTGGTTTGGTTGATGAATCTATCTGGGCTTTGTTTGTTTTGTAGGAAAGAGACGGCCTTGGCGAGCAATGGTTTCATGTTTAGCTTTACTCTTGTCTTTTGTTATCTCCATGTGTAGATTAGCGTCGATGCCTAAAACGTTACGATGAACAATAGAATCTGATCTGATCGATTTAGCTGTTGTGTGTAGAAGGTACTGGCTAATGTATAGTGTATGTTTCTGTGTGTTGGAACATGGAAAGTGATTCTAGAGTCAGCGATCTTGACAACGGTTGTGGTGCTTTCCCTCACCGTGTACACCTTCTGGGCTGCTAAGGGAGGATATGACTTCAACTTCCTCGGACACAGGTTCTGCCTCTTGTAATTGATCGTTTCAAAGTGTCAAAGTTTCAGTTTTTTTCTTCTCACTACAAGAAAACATGCCGAATTCTGACGGAGTTTCCGACGGACTTCAATGTCGTCGGACGTTTGTGACGGATTTCCGACCAATTTCCGACGAAAACAAAAAATTTGAGATCGTTGGAATTCCGTCGGCCATTTCCGATGAATATCCGAGGAAACATGAGGTTAATATAGCGCCTAATCCTATAGCTTGAGCCAAGCGAGATACCTTTACCATCTCTGCCAACACAAGTTGCTTCTTTTTTTACTTTACATTGATACCAATGAAAGATGTTTCCTTTGTGATGATGATGAATGTGTTAGTTATGAACTTATGATAGAGATTACGGGTGGGAAATTGTGTTAGTTATGAACCTATATGTGTTTTTTCTTTTAAATAAAAGGGCGTGGGATTATGGGTGGGAAATTGGTGATTGACATAAACACCATCTTAGTCTTATGGCAATGTCAGAAATTGGTGATTTGTGTTTGTATATTATATGAGTTCTGTAACTCGTGATAGGTTAATAGTACAACGGAGAGGCCAAGGATGTGCGTGTTTCGCTCAAACAAGCATCTTTATGTGCAAGTGATCGATGACACCAAGATGCACACTTTACCTTCTGCTTCCACCAAGCAGAAACCTATCTCTGGGGAGTTTGAATACACTTCTGGACCTACCATTGTAAGTTCTTCTTTATATGAATCAATTTGATAGAGAGATGAATCTTAATGTTGAGTTTTTATGACACTAAGATGTATGTATCCGAACCTTAATCAACTTTTTAAAAAAAATTAAAAATTTAAGAACCTCATTGAGGTTCTCCCATTGGAGAGTGAGAAATTAAATTAGACTAACAAAGGCTCTAAACCTTTCAAATCACTAAATTAATTACTAAATTATTGATTAGAACCCATTATGGATTCTTACCAATGGACTTGCTCTAAGGAATCAGTTTTTTCAAGTTTTCAGAATTTGCGGGAATTAACGCATATGTTCGGTAACCTCATCGATACTCCCGTGAATTTGAGCTATCCAAGAACCATTCTCTCTCGGATTAATCCTAATAAACATAGAAGAATGGTAGAAGAAGCAAAATGTGTAGGTGCATTCGTGACATTGAAGGTTGGTGACTAAAGGGTTTCACGAGATTTCTCGACGAAGAAGATGAAGATCTGTTATTTCCACTGTTAGGTTAGTTATATAATCTAGTATATTCAACAATATTACATTAAACGTGAGTTGCATCAGTGGTTTAAATTTCTTGTCAAACGTAGTTTTAAAATCCGTCAAAATATACACATCATACACGGCTACTATATGTAAGGGTTATATTGTGAATTGAATGGAGTTGATAGGTTTGACTTGCACTTTTTAGGTTTTTTTTTTTGCAGAAAACCTTTTTTATTTATGGGCAATTGTCCAAAAGAACATTTTTCAAGTTTATGTCACAAAAATGACACCAGGAAATGAAAGTCACAAAAATGACATTCATTAAAGGGTAAAATGTCACTACTACCCTTGTGTTATAAGAATAAAAAAAAAAACAATTCATTTCCTTCACTCGCGACTCTTCGAACCGTGTCGTCTCCGGCTCGGGAATCTTCAAACCCTCACCGGCACTGTCGTCTCCGGCTCGCGAATCATCGTCTCCGGCTCGGGAATCATCTTCTCCGGCTCGCTAATCATCTTCTCCGGCTCGCTAATCATCTTCTCCGGCTCGCTAGTCATCTTATTCGGCTCGCTAATCATCTTCTCCGGCTCGCTAATCATCTTCTCCGGCTATCTAATCATCAGCGTCACACTCTCTACTCTCAAAATCGGACACAAATCACTATGTAACTTTTTAAAATTAGGGTTTTTGAATTAAAATTTGTGAAGCTTGCGTTTTGATTTTGATTTGTTTGTTACTCTTTCTTATTAACCAGCGAAGCAAATGAAAGACTTTTGAATTGTGGGAACACAAAGTTGTTGGAGCATAATTCATCTCTTTGAGGTATGTTGCAGATTCAACCTTCTGTGTGTTTGTACAAATTTATAAAATAAAAGTTTGTTGTCTCTTGCTGCATCTATTGAATGTTTTTAGAAGATTTCCAGAAAGCATTTGTTGCTGCATCTATTGAATGTTGAATATTGAAACTCGGATGGTAACACATTTTGAAACTTTTTTGCTTGGAGTCTTGTTTTGATTAGGAATGTTGATATTTTTGATAGGGTCTTGAATTTGCTTATGAGTCTTTTGTTGCTTGTGAAACTGTCTAGTGTTTATAATAATTTCAGGAAGCATTTGTTGTGTTATTTCAGGAAAGCCTTCCAGAAAAGTTTGAAATTTTTTTTTTCCTTGTTTACGCAGGATAGAAACAAGATGGGAGATTCAGTACCTCTAAAACTAGCACTGCCAGAGCTGAAGTATCCTATTGGTTCACAGCCAAAGCAAAAGTCAGCAATCAACCAATATTCCGGCTCAGAGTATATCTCCATTGTTGACAGCATCCTAAAACCAGATGAGATGATAAGAGTCCGAGGATCATTTCTGGGACCTATAATGAAGCTCAGTGAGAGAGGATTGAAGTTATCAGCAAAGATGGTCTACGCCATTCTCACTAGAAGCATCGTTTCTGTCAAGGAGAATGAAGCCTGGTTCCATTTCGGTGCGCAGCCAATGAGGTTCTCTATAAGAGAATTTCATATGATGACAGGCTTGAAATGTAGTGGTGCATTAGAAGGACCACGAAGGGAAACCGATAGATTTAATTGGGAATTGCTAAAGGGGCGTAGTCATAAGTTAAGTGACGTGGTGGAACAGCTCAGAAACACAAGAGAAGATGCTTCTGAGGAGAGAGTATGCCTCGCAATGCTCATCCTGGTAGAGAGCATATTATTGCGGAAGAGCAAAGGAGGGAGTTTTCCTTTGGAATATGCGAAAAATGCACAGGATATGACATATCCATGGGGAAAAGAGGCTTACATTGTGCTCCTGAAGTCAATTCAAAACGCTGTCGCGAATCATTTGGAGAATAAATCCAAATTTGAGTTGCAAGGTTATCCTCTAGTATTCCTTCTTTGGATACTAGAGTCGATTCCTTTGCTAAGGAATAAGTTCAGTAAGTGTGTACCAACAGTTGAGGTTCCTGGGCCGACTTACTTGTGTGAAAAATACACTG
Source organism: Brassica napus (assembly GCF_020379485.1). Lineage (NCBI taxonomy): Eukaryota > Viridiplantae > Streptophyta > Magnoliopsida > Brassicales > Brassicaceae > Brassica > Brassica napus. The sequence goes on from NC_063452.1 coordinate 43,198,936, forward strand.
AGGTAGAGAATCCATCACTTGATAGGGTTTTACAGGTTGAAGCTGATACAAAGGTAAGCTTTTCCAAGTATATGTTTCTCAGTTTATTTGGCTTCTTCTTTTTAATATGTTTCTCATTGGTCTTTTTTAAAATACTCTCAGCTGAAGGTCCATTGCATACTACCTTCTATTCCTCATGATCCAGAAGATGATATCTCCATTGAAGACAAATATAGTGACGAGCTGGAAACACTGAAAGATGTAACAAAGAAAGGGTACAAGTTACAGCCGATGACTGGGAAAATAGGTGTGTAGACACATTTGAAACATTGGATGCTCTTATTCAAATGATGGCAAATAAGGAGACTGGCCAAGCTTCTACTCCGATTGATGAGGATTCAGTAAATGAAAAAGTGAACAGGATCATCGAGGTAATGGAGGAGAATCTGAAGAGCATGAAGGATCGAATGTCATTACTGGAAGAAGAAAACATGCATCTTAGAGCCCGTGTGTCAGAGTTGGAAGGAAACAACAATGTTTTTCCCACTAACGTGACACAACAGGTAAATTCTCAAAACATCTTCTTTTACATTTGCATTTTCAAGTATTTTTTGGAAGATCTTGTACATATTCTTGAATGCCTTCCTAATATTTGACAAACAGCGATCCAGTGGGACACCTTTATCTCCAATGTCTCACACGCAACCATCGAGTGAGACGCCTTTATCTCCAATGTCTCAACAGCCTAATTTGACACATGAGGTATGTAACAAATAAATATTGTTGAGTTTTGAAGTAATATTTGGAAGCTTTTGTACTTCTTGAATGCATTCCTGATTTTTGCAGGAGACAATGATTGAATCAGCTGCATCTCCAAAGTCTCAACAAAATGAGGTATATGCTCAAAAATTTTTAAGAAAATATTTGGAAATTCTTGTACAAAATCCTGAATGCCTTCCTGATTTTTGCAGGATTACACGCAACCATCGAGTGAGACGCCTTTATCTCCAATGTCTCAACAGCCTAATTTGACACATGAGGTATGTAACCAATAAATATTGTTGAGTTTTGAAGTAATATTTGGAAACTTTTGTACATATTCTTGAATGCATTCTTGATTTTTGCAGGAGACAATGAATGAATCAGATGATGACACTCCTGCCCTTGATATTCAAGTATTCTCTCCTAATCTGACAAACTAATCTGACAAAAGAGGTATATGCTCAATGATATTGTTTTCACAGTTGGAGTTTACAAATTAGTTTTGGGTGATTTTTTTTACATATAAAGGCTTTTCTGATTTTTGACAGAAAGAAACAAGTGAGTCACCTGCTGAGAGGCCATCCAATCCTAATCAAGATGGAAAACCAGATGATGAGGTAATATTTATTCTAGATATTATAGTTGAATGTATTCATGATGGCCTTTCCTGATATTTTTTTTTGCAGATTGTGGGAGAGAAATTAACAAGGGAGTCACCTGCTGCTCAGAGTCAAGTTTCGCAGAAAGAAACAGTGGAAATGAATGAGACACCTTCTTCTCCAATAGCTCCAAAGAGTATTGAAACTCCCGTTTATACTCCAAGTCAGACTCAGCAGGTACATGGTCAAAAAAAAATCTTGGATTTTTAAGTTAATGTTTGGAAGCTTTAGAACGTACTCTGGATTGCCTTCGTGATAATTTTTACAGATTGAGAGAGAGCCATCGGATGACACGCCTGCCCTTGATAGTCAAGTTTTCACTCCTAATCTGACAAAAGAGGTATATGCTCAATGACAGTTGGAGTTTACAATTAGTTTTGGGTGATTTACATATATAGACCTTTCTAATTTTTGGCAGAGGGAAACACAAACCTCTACTGATGAGACGCCACCCAAAACTAATCAAGAAGAAGGAAAAACAAATGATGAGGTAATATTTACTCTAGAAATTATAATTGAATGTATTCATGATGGCCTTTCCTGATATTTTTTGCAGATTGTGATTGAGTCACCTGCTGCTCAGACTCAAGTTTTGCAAAAAAAACACTGGAAATGAATGAGACACCTTCTTCTCCAATATCTCCAAAGAGTATTGAGACTCAAGTTTTTACTCCAATTCAGAAACAGCAGGTAAATGCTCAAAAAATCTTGGAGATTTCAAGTAATGTTTGGAAGCTTTTGTACGTGTTTTTGATCCCCTTCCTGACTTTTTTTGTTTTTTTTGCAGACGGTAACAGAGGGAACGTATGAGGCTACACAGCCATTGACTGAGATCATTTCAGCAAACAATAAAAAGGTAAGCATAGAAATGTCTTTCATAAGTACAACTTGAATTTTAAATTGTAGAAACTTCTTCATAACTACCTCTTTTATTTTATTGTTATTACAGGAGGATACACATGCTGTGCATCACACACCTTCCTCTCCATTGTCTTCACTAATTGCACTAGTTATTGAAGAAAATAAGAATGCTTTGGTAAGAAGAAATATTTAAAATGTTTATGTAATATTTTTCTATTCAACTAACTCTTACCATTTACTTTTGTCTTATAGAGTGAGACAGAAACTGCGACCCAATATTTTTCTCTAAGTGAGGGAGAGGAGACACAATCAAGCAGAAAGAATCAAGCAGAAGAAAATCTCAAGGATACTACAAAACATACAACTGAGCTAGTTTCCACAGATGTTTCGAAGACACAGCCTCTTACACAGCCTCTTACACAGCCTCTTACTCAGCAAACACAGCACCTTCAGACAAGTGAGGGAGAGCAATCCGATGAGACACCATCAGAGCAGAATCAAGCAGAAGAAAATCTCAAGGATACTACAGAACCTACTACTGAGCTAGTTTCCACAGAGCCTACTACTGAACCTACTACTGAGCATGTTTCGAAGATACCGCCTATTACTCAGAAAACAGAGCATCTTCAGACAAGTGCTATAGATTTTTCAGAAACAAACGAGGTATGCATCGAGTATATTTGATCTTTAATTATTATTCTAACAATTTGAAACCGCTGATGTTACTGAATCTTCATTTTTCATAGGTTGAAGTAAGCAGGCTTCTAGCTCACTTTCAAATAGGCGCAGAGGTTGAGATTTTGTCTACTGATGACGAAATATGGTATCCAGGAAAGGTTGTTGATCTTAAACTGTGTGAAGGACTAGAGGAGCTGACAGTTGAGTACACGACACTCTTCGCAGACCAACATAGACTTCAGAAACTTCAGGATACTATCACGGCTGACAAAATACGTCCTGCAACACCAACTAGTGACCAAAAATCCTTTGAGATGATGGATAAGGTAGAAGTCTTTTACAACAATGGCTGGAGCAGCGGACAAATTAGCATGGTACTTGGTGATAACACATACTCGGTGTGTCTCTATACTTCTATGGAAACTATTCTATTCAAACATTCAGATTTGCGAATTCATAGAGAATGGAAAGATGGAGTCTGGAAGATGGCAGATAAGGTAAATCATAACTTGAATTATACTTCACGTGAATTGTTTGATATACATACATTTTAGTTTCAGGAATGGTTTCCAGAAATTCCGATTGCAACAAATTTGATAATATTTTGCTTGGTGTCTATTGTTTGATTAAAGGTGAAGCCTGATAAGAAAAGGAAAGCTGCTGCCTCATCACAAAATTCAGGAATGGATAATGTTTTCCTAAGAAGGAGCGAGAGGGTGCCTAAACGATCTAGAGACACAAAAACTCCATTCAAGTCTGACAGAAATCCGGCTTTAACTGTAATACCTGAGATTATACCTGCAGTTGATCCGTTTTCAACTCCTGCGGAACATAAGCTTTCAAGGCTTCAAAATTGGATGACATTAAAGCCCGGCATGCATGAAACGTAAGCATGTTTCTGTCCTTGTCTATATATTCTTATATTTATGTATAAAAGGTTTAGTAATTCCTTTGAATCTTTAATCGACTGCAGGTCCCTATCAATCAATGATAATAAGATAAGGAAATCTTTCTTTCAAAGCATGGAAAATGCAAAAAAGGACCTTAAGAAAGAGGTAATTTCTTTACATATGTTCTTGCCTTGAGCTTTTTTTTAAAAAAAAATTCAGGAAGGATTTGTTTAGTTTCAGGAATTAGATAGTAACAAAATAGATAATGTTTGCATTTTTTTTTGCAGCACATTGATGGAGCCTTTGCAATGCTAAATTGCAGAAGAAATGAGAATGCTGCTTGGTTCCACAACTACAAGATTCCAAAGGCGTGCTTCCTACCTATGGAGTTCTTGCATTGCTTGCTCTCTCATGATTTGGCTTACAAGAAAGAAAAGGTCAAAGGTAAAAAGATTTTCAACGATTTATTTAAAGATATTGTAAGAGGGAAGGTATATCCAGAGAAGACATGGGGAGAAGATGTTGATGTTGTGTATGGGATTACTCTTGGAAAAAAAAGCAATGTCTGGATTGGGATGGAAATTCATTTGAAGAAGAAAAGAATCACAGTATATGATTGTTTTCAAAAGGAAAGCAACAGCATTGATATTCCTCAAGTGAAAAAGTTGGCAGGTATGTATAAACAATTTGTATTTGATGTATTCAACTGTTTCTTGGTTTGAAATATTCAACTGATTCTATCTTGATATTGATTTTTAAATATGACAGTGTTGATTTCTGATCTGCTGGTGGAATCTTCTGGTGATGAGGTAGATAAAGTGAAGATGATTCCATTTGAGGTTGAGCAGGCACAAGGTTTACCCAAGACAAAACATCCTTTCAACTGTGGGATATTTCTTGTCAAGATTCTGGAGTGCCAGTCATTGAAGATAGGAGACATGACAAAGATTAATGATGACAATGCATTGGAGCTAAGGAGAACCTTGTCTTGTGAGATCTTCAACCAATTTGTGGATGAGAGCTTTGGGAAATGAGAATGATGCATCAAAACATTTTTTGTTTTAGTTAAGACTCGGTTTTAGTTATGACTGTTTATTTTGTTATGTTGTTGGCGTCTGGTTACATAAGAAAGATTGGAAGGATATCAAGTATTTTTTTTGGGTATCATATATCTTGGAAGGTTAAATAATGTTTCTGGATGGGTTTCCAGAAAAAATTGTAAGCTTAAAATTGTGATGTTTACAGACAAAAAAAAAAAAAAAATTTAGATCCAAAAAGGATCGAACCCAGAGGGAGAGAGTTTGCGTATTTGGATAGTGTGGGATTTTAGCCACTAGGCAAAGAAGAATCATCTGTTAATGGATTACATTTAATTGTATTTAACTCCAAACTGTAACACAAAAAAAAATTAAAATTGATTTTGAATCCACCACTTATCGAACCCGGGGATAGAGAGACTTTTGTGTTATGAAATGCCTCGGTTTAACCGCTGGTCTGAGGAGAATCATCTGTTAAAGAATATTACATAAGCATACTTAAACCAATTAATATAGGATAGGTTTCCAAAACAAAACATTTCGATTGGAAAAAGACGAAACTCTTGCCGTCTCAACACTCTCGCCGTTTCAAACTTCTCGAATCTCACTCGTCTCCGCCTCTCGAATCTCTCTCTCATCTCCATATCTCTCGATCTCCGACGAAAACCCATCTCCAGAACTCTCTCTCTCTCTCGATCTTTTACGCGAGCTCTCTCTATTCTCCGAGAAAAACCATTTCTAGAGCTCTATCTCTTTAAGGTATGTTGCAGATTCAACCTTATGTGTGTTTTCTTTCTGAGAGATTGGTCTCCTGGTTTTTTCTTGTGTATAGACTTGCTCGTTTTAACCTAATATGATTGGTAGAATTCTAGTTCATGTGAAAGCATGTGTATAGACTTCAGGAAGGATTTATATTGTTTCAGGAAACCCTTCCTGCAGATTCAACTTTATGTGTGTTTTCTTTCTGAGAGATTGGTCTCCTGGTTTTTGCTTGTGTATAGACTTGCTCGTTTTAACCTAATATGATTGGTAGAATTCTAGTTCATGTGAAAGGATGTGTATAGACTTCAGGAAGGATTTGTATTGTTTCAGGAAACCCTTCCTTCAGATTCAACCTTATGTGTGTTTTCTTTCTGAGAGATTGGTCTCCTGGTTTTTTCTTGTGTATAGACTTGCTCGTTTACGCAGCATAGAAACAAGATGGGAGATCCATTACCATTAAGACTAGCACTGCCTGAGCTGAGGTATCCGATTGGATCAGAGCCAGAGAAGACGATATCGATAAACCAACACTCGATAGTTGCTTATATCAAAATTGTTAAGGAAATTCTAGGAAATGATGAGTTCAACAGAATAAGAGGGACGTTTTTGGGACCGGTGATCAAGCTTGGAGAGAGGTCTTTGAAATTATCAGCTAAGATAGTGCACGCAGTTCTCACCAAAAGCATCAAGACAGTGAAGAGACACGAAGCCTGGTTCCATTTTGGTGCTCAGCCAATGAGGTTCTCTATAAGAGAATTCCACATGGTGACTGGTTTGAAATGTAGTGGTGAAGCAAGAGAACCACGAGAGAAAACCGAGAGATTTAAGTGGGACTTCCTAAAAGGGCGTACTCATACAGTAAAGGACGTGGAGAAGCAGCTCAGAAACACAAGAGAAGATGCTTCTGATGAGAGATTCTGCCTTGCAATGCTCCTCCTGATTGAGAGCATACTACTACAGAAGAGCCTTCTCGACGGTGGCACAACTTTTACTTTGGATTATGTGAAAATAGCGCAGGATATGGATGTCTTGATGACATACCCATGGGGGAGAACAGCTTATAATTTGCTGTTAAAATCACTTCAGAGAGCTGTCGACAAAAGCCTCGACAAAAACAATTATGATTTGCAAGGATTCCCTATGGCATTTCTTATATGGATACTTGAGTCAGTACCTTTGCTACAGTATGCATTCAGTCAAGTGGTTCCTATTCTGAGCGTTCAACCGTCTACCCCAATATTTTTGTGTGAGAAGTACCTTCAAATAGCTTCTCCACAGCTGATAGATGTTCTCCTAATTGAAATCAAAGATCATGTAAGTTTTTACATTATTTTTTTCTTGTTTCTGTTTTGCCTTATGATTCTCCATTTAAAAGCTAATTATTTTTATGGTTTCAGCTTAAGGTCATATGCATCCTACCTCCTATTCCTAATGATCCAGAAGCTGATGTTTGCATGGAAGACGAAGCTAATAAAGATCTGGATGACATGGCCGATTTATCCAAGAGAGGTTATAAGTTTAAAATTAGAGATTGGCGAAACATGTCAGTAGACCTATACGGTGCTAATGAACAAATAAGAAGAGCATCTTTACTGTTTGGGAATGGAGGGATGAGTCAAGCTTCTTCTTCGTATCAGGAGGAGTCTTTGGAATCAAAGATCAACAGAATCAGCGAGATGGTGGGAGATAATTTAAGGATCATGAACGATCGTTTGTGTTTGATTGAAAAAGACAGGAAACAGATTAAAGAACGTGTGACAAAACTAGAGAAACTACAAAGAGTTACTTCATATGAAACTCCAAACAATGAGGTAACTTTTTTTTCGGAAATTAAAATTAATGTTTATCTAGTTCTTGATTCAGTTTTTTTTTTTGAGTTGTCAAGTAATTTTGGAAGATGTTATACATATTTAGGATTGCCTTCCTAATTTTTGTTGTACTTGCACAGACTGACACAACTCCATTTCATGAGACGGCTTCCAGACAAGGTGAAGCCAATACAGATCAAGCAGATGAACAACTTAACAATGAGGCAAGTATAATTTTGAAAACTGTTGGTATTTATAAAATTATGAATTTGGTTGTACTTCAATTAATTTTTGGAAGTTCTTGTACGTGTTCATAATCCCATTCCTGACTTCAGGATACACGAGAGCCTATGAATGAGATCACGAAAGAGACACCTGGTTCTCCAATAGCTCAACAGAATATTGAGACTCCAGTCCTTACTCCAATTCAGACGCAACAGGTACATTCTTTAAAAAATTGGACTTTTCAAGTAATTTTTGGAAGCCCTTGTACGTGTTCATGAAACCATTCCTGAATTCAGGAGACTCACGAGCTTATGAATGAGAACATTTCACCAAACATTCAGGAGACTCACGAGCAAAATAAGGTATTACTTTTATTTTAAAACCTTTAATAAATATAAAGCAACTATCAAAATGACTGGATATCCTTGAATCTAAACCATCACAGGATGTAGAAAGCAGAGTTCAAAATACCTTTGAGATCGGAGCAAATGTGGAGATTTCATCACAAGATGACAATACTTGTCATAAATGGTATCCAGGAAATGTGTTGGCAACATATTTGGTTGATGGGGTTGAGATGGTGAAAGTTGAGTACTCCGCACCGTCTCTGGACGAAAAGAAGAGGAAAAGGAGTGTTGAGACACGTGTATCAATTGACAGAATACGTCCTCAACCACCACCTGAGAGACCTGGAGCGAAGAAAAGTTATGAGCTAATGGATGACGTAGAGGTGTTCGACAATGGTGCCTGGTGCGCTGGAAAAGTTAAAGTCATTTTGTTTGATGGCACGTGTTTTGTCTCTTTGAACAATTCTACTGAACAAATTTACTTCAACCATTCTGAGATGCGAAAACCAAGAAAATGGGTAGATGGTGTTTGGAAGATGACAGAAAAGGTAAAACAAATGCCTTGGATAACTTGAATTGAAAAATAATGTCATTTGTTTAATATCTCGGTATTGTTTTTCAGATAGAAGAAGAGCAGACGCAGAGTGTGAATCCAAGTGAAGGAGATGGTGATAAAAAGGTATGAAATATTTATACATCATACTAGGAATTAAGATATAAATGTATCTGAATTTTTGTCATTCAAAAAGGGGAAGGCGAAGGCTGTCGCTTGTAAGAAGAAGAAGAAAGCAAATGCTCAGCCAGTAGATTTGCTTCCTTTTCTACAGCGAGAAGAGAAGAGGCCAATACGACCTAGAAACCCTCCTATGCCTGTAACACCTGAGGTAATCCTTCCAATTGATCCATTTGTGACACCTGAATTTCCTCGGTTTTCAAGGCTTGCACACTGGATGGATCTACGGGGCATATATCGTGTGTAAGCAACTTTTTGTCCTTGCATAAATATTCCTAATTTATTTTGTAAAAGTTTCGATTGATACTAGTTAATTTTATCAACTACAGACCGTTTTATATCAATGGAAGAGAAATTGAAAAAGAGTTCTTTCAAAAAATGGACGATGCAGAAAAGAATCTCAACAAAGAGGTAATCAACACTCTGTTCTGTCTTCTATTTATTTAATGTTAATAATTAATGTGGTTCTGGATGATGCAATGTGATTAGGAAAAGGATATGATTGAGTTTTGTATTTACAAACTCTGTTTCGATTCTTATTGAGTGGTAATAATGCTTTGTGGATATTTGATTGTGTCATATGTTTAGGAAGAGGTTGAGTTGAGCTATGTTAGATGTCCATGTTATAGCAGTTCTATATGAAGTTTCTAACTATATTGTTACATTGGCAGCACATAAATGTTGCATTTGAAATGCTAAATTGTAAGAGGGTTGAGCAAGGTGCTTGGTTCCGCAACAACAATCTTCCAGCAGCATGCTTTGTACCAGTCAGATTCTTAGAAGTGGTTGGGTACGCTTATGAATCTGTCAGGAAGCCACATAAGAAAAAACAAACGTTATTGGAGGGCTGTGTAGGCGAACTTGTGAAAGGTTTAATACATCCAAAGAAGGTATGGCTGGAAGATGTTGATGTTATATATGGTGTCATTGAAGATAAGTTGAGCTATCACTATATTGGGGTGGAGATACAATTGATTGATAACACAATCACACTCTTCCATTGTGGTCTTCCAAAAGCAAATATCAAACGTGCTCTTAATCAAATCCAAGAACTGGCAGGTAAAAACTCTTTGTGATTTATTAATTTTATCATTCAGTGTAGAAAAATCAGTTTTATTTATATTGTTACATTGATTATGGATAGGATTGTGAAAGTATGCGTATCCTGAAAAAAGAATTTTAGCTAATTTAGAAAATAAAAGTTTGTCTCTTGCTGCTTGTGCTTGTGATGCATTTTTACATATTCATTTTGTTGTCTGTTGGTGATTAATTTATTGTATAATTTTGGGTATTTATGACAGTGTTGATTAGTGCCATAAAGATGGAACTTCTTGGTGAAGAGGTTAATTTCGAAGATATCAGTCCATTTCAAGTTAAGTTTGCAGAAGGGCTTCCAAAGACAAAATTTCCATACAACTGTGGTATTTTTGTTGTGAAGATGCTGGAATGCAGGTCACTGGGATTGAAGAGCATGGCTAATATAAATGATGAAACTGCGATGGACTTACGAAGCAAGCTATGTTGTGAGATCTTCGACCAGTTTATGGATAAAGATTTCCAGGAAGGTCAAAGGAAGTGAAAATGTCATATTTGTTCTGTTTTTTACTCTGTTTTTCTACTTTGACGTTAATTATCCCTAACGTTTAAGTTTAAGTTTGTAATGAATTATCCCTAACGTTTTTTTCATTTAGATTGTTATTGAAAATTTTTTAGGATGTCTTGATGAATTGTCAAATGCTTATGGTACTTTTAGGATGGGTTTCCAGAAAAAGAGTGAGAAAGCAAAATGCACCATAGCCTAGCAAATTCCTTTAAAGTTTACAAAAAAAATGAAAAAGAATGTGATCCGATGTCAATTGAACTCGTGAACTCTCGAAGATGAATCAAAGTGTGCAACGTTGTGCCAATGTTATACTTGCCAAATATAATAAAACGAATATAACTTTTGAATATTTAATTAAAAAAGAAAAAAATGTGAGTATACACAACGGGGATCGAACACGGCTTATTGTGTGATAAGGGTACACTAAGAGTAGAAGGGCTTGCCACTAGGCTATGGTGGATATTCGATAACAGTGTAAATGTGAATTTATTTAATCACCGACGATAGATTTATATAATCTGGATATCATTTTAGGTATTCAGGATAGCTTTCCAAAAACAAATTCCTTTAATGTTTACAAAAAAAATGAAAAAGAATGTGATCCGATTTGGATTGAACTCGTGAACTCTCGAAAGATGAATAAAAGTGTGCTAGGCTTAGGTGAATCATCTGATATATGTGTCCACATAAATGAATTTAACCGCATTTTATGTCAAATTCAGGATGGCTTTCCAGAAACGAATATGAAACCGAGATTAGCCAGATATAAGACCACTAATCCTCTACATTTTAATCAGTGTTTTTGTTTTGTTTTGACTGAAACACAAAACAAAAGAAGATGATAACATGAGATTACTCATAATGTGGTTTCTTAAAATAAATCATAATGTGGTTTCTTAAAACAAATCATAATGTGGTTTCTTAAAACATAAGCTTTAAAACATAAAAAAAGAGAAGATCATAACATGAGATTACTCATCCAACAGCCACTTTTCCTCAAGCTTACACCAATCAGGAACTTTGACCTTCACATCAGCAAGCATTCCATCCGCTTCCATGAGTTCTTCTTTGAGTTTTTCCAACTCAGCAGTGAAGTCAAATTTCCTTTAGCCTTAATAATCTCTTCAAGCAACTCGATTTGGAAGCAATGGAATTTGCTTTGCTGGCTGCCTGATGCCATTCAATTTCAGATAGCCTGTGTTCGTTGGACAAACGAAGAAGAGCCATGTAACGTTCCACAGTTTCCGCCTTTCCTTTGTTGAAACCATCGGAAGCATCAGATCCGTAAACCTCCTTTATGGGACGCTTCATCATCTTCTTTGACCCTTCCATTGAAACTTGATGAATGAGAAAAGAATAAACACAGAAGAAATGAAAGTCAGTAAAAGAGAGATATGATATCTTCCCTTGTGTATATAGAACGAAAAGTAACCCTTCGATTACTATAAAATGGTTTAGAAAGCAACCTTTCGATTATTGAACGGTTACTGAGATAAATGATGTCTGTTTTAGAAAGGAACCGTTAAAAAAAAAACTGATTCCGAGGGGAATCGAACCCAGGTCGAGACAAGTGTATAAGTTTCGAAAGATAGGTGGTTTAGCCGCTAGGCCGAGGAGAATCATCTGGTAGATTTTTCCACATAAACATATTTAACCGTACAAATTGTGATTAGCAAAATTTGGTGAAAAAAAATAAAAATATACACATCTCCCAGGATTCGAACCTGAAATGTCTGGGAGGAAAGGCGGAATAAGGTATACCACTAGATCAAGTGTGTTTCAACCGTTAGGTGAAGTAAGTAACAGAATATATTTCTTTTATCTGTATTCAACTATAATTTTTAAAAAAAATCTGATTCCAAGGGGTATCGAAACTAGGTCGGGACAAGTGTTTCAGATTTGGAAAGATAGGTGGTGTAGCCGCTAGGCTGAGGTGAATCATCTGATATATGTGTCCACATAGATGAATTTAACCGCAAACGTTATATTATAAACTTTGGAAAGAAACTCTGAGTTTCAGGATGGGATTCCAGAATAGTTGAATATTACTGTGTTTCTTTCTAGCAAAGAAATTTGAACTAAAATTGAAATGAGATCAAAAGATAAGATTGTATAGTACAAAAAATAAGGAAATTTCAAATTGTGATTTGGAGTTTTGGAGAGTAATGCATTAAAACCTAGGTTGTATATTACAAAAATCAAATTTTCCATCAGCTTTGATAATATCTTCAAGCAACTCGATGTCGTTTGGAAGAGACTCTTCGATTCCTGAGATATATGCTTGAACAAAAAAAAAAAATCAACCATTACTCGTAGGAGAGTCGAACCCGGGTCGAACAAATGTTTCGGTATCATAGGTTTGGTGGTTTAGCCGCTAGGCTGAGGAGAATCATCTGTTAGTTGCTTCCACATAATTGAATTTAGCCATACAATTTATAGTATAATACATTGGAAAGATCTTTGATAGTTCAGGATGGGCTTCCAGAGTATGCATGAATAATATACATGAATATTAGTGTGCTTCTTTCTTAAACTAGAAAAAAAATGAAATGAGATCAAAACTAAGGATTAATATCTACATATTTGGAAAATTTGATAATGTGATTTGCAAATTTTGGAGGAAAAAAATATATATATACACATCTACTAGGATTCGAACCTGGAGATGACTAGGAGGAAAGAGAGAATTAAGGTGTAGTAGCCACTAGGCCAAGTTGATTTCAGTCATTACATGTTGTAAGTAAAGTAATATATTTCTTTTATTTTTATTCAACTTAAATTTTTTTAAAAACTCTGACTAGTATGGGCATCGAACCCGGGTCGAGTCAAGCATTACAATTTCGACAGATAAGTGTTTTAGCCGCTAGACCAAGGAGAATCATCTGTTACACTTTTCCACATAAATATTCTTAACAGAAAATGTTGTATTATAAACCTTGGAAAGGAACTCGGAATTTCTAGATGGGATTCCAGAATAGTTGAATATTACTGTGTTTTTTTCTAGCAAAGAAGTTTAAACTAAGAATTGAAATGAGATCAAAAGATAATGTTGTATATTACAAAATTTGGAAGAAATCATACTTATTCGGGATAGGGTTCCAAAAGAAAAAATGTATATGGTCTGGTGCATATCATGTAACCATCAAATAGCCAACATCCAAATAATAATCAATAAAAATGTAGAACTTCATCCTATAGGCCTCTCGCATGTGCTCTTGTTGTGCCCTCCTGTGCCACATCTGCTGCACTTGTGGGACTGAGATTTAGATCCAGGAACCCCAAACTCGCCAACGGATCTCTTTCTCTTTGTAGGAGGGCGTCCACTTTTCTTTTTGGTAGCTGGAGGTGGGCAAGACAGTTCATCAATATTCTCTGGATAGGTGGACGTTGACAACTCTCCACCAGGATGTATGCTTTCAGCATAAGCTTTAGCCCACGTTTCTGTCAAGTGAGAAGCATCAACAAAAAGGTTTTCATCTCTCTTGATATGCTTAGCAGCAGCGATGGCATGGATGCAGGGGATCTTGTCAATGTCGAAAACATTACATGTGCAATGCCGCTTCTCCAAGTCAACAACAAACTTCATTGTTTCATTCTTCACCTCAAACTCGCTTCGATCAACTTGATACACATTCAACAACATTGCGGCCCCTAACCTAGATACCAATTTCTGCACAACTTTTGGAGTAACCAGGTGCTTATGTTTCGCAGCCGCTTCGCGTCGCTCAAAAAACCAAGTGGTCATCGTCAATCTGATAGTTTCAAGGAGAGAGATAATGGGCAACTCACGAGGCATCCTCAACATAGAATTGAGAGACTCTGCAATGTTGGTAGTCATGATATTATACCTGTTCGCAGGCGCATAGCTTCGTGCCCACTTCCTAAAATCAGAATCTTCCAGATACTTAGCCAATTCAGGACATTTATCCTTTATGTCCTTGAAGATTAACCAGAACTCGTGACACGTATAGGCATCAGCAGCGCTTTCCACCAGAGGTAGCAACCCAGTCTTCGCATATGTAGGAGTGATGTTGCGGAGCAGATGGATCCTGCAAATTCCATGGTGAGATAAGGGATATACATCCTCCAACGCTGAAGAAATGGAGTTAGCCCTGTCTGATACAAAAACAAGATCCGAAGCGTCCGGGATCTTCTGGCTCAAACCTCTAAAGAACCATTTCCAAGAGGCGCCATTTTCTGCGTCAACCACTGCAAAGGCGAGAGGATATAGATGATAATTCCCATCTTGAGCACAAGCTGCCAATAAAGTCCCATTGAATTTTCCCTTCAGAAATGTACCATCTACTGCAATAACTCTCCTCATCAATGAGAATCCCCTTATCGAAGGACCAAAAGCCACAAATGCATACTTGAACTTTCCTGCAGCATCCACATGTTGATAAGTCAAGGAACCAGGGTTTGTTTCTGTGATTTTATACAACCACCTAGACAAATTGTAATAGCTGTCTTCAGGAGTCCCTCTAACCAAAATCTGAGCTTCTTCTCTCACTCTCCAAGCTTGTTTGTAATTGATGTGAACACCATGCAGCATCCTGACCTGTTCAATGATCTGTTTCGGTTTGAGACCTTCCTTTTTTTCTCCATAATTGCTGCAAATCAAAGAACCCAACAACTTTGCAGATGCTTGTCTGTGGTTGGCTTTCCTGTGTGTTGTATCGCATGTATGCTCATGAACATACTTTTTAACAACGAAAAAATCTGAAAGAGGTAGCTTGATAGCACGCATCCTCCACGTGCAATTTTCATCAACACAACTCAAAAGCACTCTTAACTTGTTAGAAGAGACAGTCTTGTACTCAAACTTCCACTCTAAAGCCCATTTCTTCATCCTCAACATCAACTCTCTCTTTGTCTTAAAATAGCTATTCACCTTAATATCGCCAGCTCCTCTCGTGGTTGGTGAAAGTCCAATATGGACAGGGCTAAAATCTGGAAGAGCATTCAGAGGAACTGTAGAAACACCTTCATATAGAAGACTCTGCAAAAGTCGAGTAGTTCTGTAAGGCATAATACTTGATTATGAAGCATATCATGCAAACACAAACAGAAAAAGGGAATTAGGGACAATGTACCTGTTTTTCTATCTGCACAGTAGAAAGAATCACTGGATTGGCATTCAATGGAACAGTAGAAGCAAATGTATCAGAAGCTTGAGTGTTACAGCTAGCTGGATCAGTACTAAACTGCAAAAGTCCAATATGGACAGGGCTAAAATCTGGAAGAGCATTCAGAGGAACTGTAGAAACACCTTCATATAGAAGACTCTGCAAAAGTCAAGTAGTTCTGTAAGGCATAATACTTGATTATGAAGCATATCATGCAAACACAAACAGAAAAAGGGAATTAGGGACAATGCACCTGTTTTTCTCTCTGCACAGTAGAAAGAATCATTAGATTGGCATTCAGTGGAACAGTAGAAGCAAATGTATCAGAAGCTTGAGTGTTACAGCTAGCTGGATCAGTACTAACCTGCAAAAGTCGAGTAGTTCTGATAGCATAATACTTGATTATGAAGCATATCATGCAAACACAAACAGAAAAAGGGAATTAGGGACAATGTACTTGTTTTTCTCTCTGCACAGTAGAAAGAATCACTGGATTGGCATTCAATGGAACAGTAGAAGCAAATGTATCAGAAGCTTGAGTGTTACAGCTAGCTGGATCAGTACTTACCTGCAAAAGTCGAGTAGTTCTGTAAGGCATAATACTTGATTAGGAAGCATATCCTGAAAAGTCTAAGGAAGAAAAAAACCATACAAACCTTAACACACAAACGACAAGTTCCATCAAATGCTCTAGTCTTGGAAATGAAAGTTCTGAGCTGACGAGTATTACCTATCGAGAGTGGGGGGAAACTTTCAATAATACATTTCATATCCAATGAAATACCATAACTCAAACTGATTTCTTCCTCTTTAACACTAAACTCTTCAGAGACAATCTTCATCAAATCTTCATACAGTAGATCTTCTTCTATGGAAATGATTGATGCATTACTCTTCAAATCAACAAGAAACTCCCACTGGAGAGATTCTTTTGAGATCCATTGTCCACAGATGCACAAAACTTCCATTGTTCTACAAAATCAACAAATGAATAATATATAACAAAAACTAGATAATGTATAACAAAATGAAATGATTCAAACCTTAATCAAATCAGACACACGAGAGAGAGAATGAGATGAATAGACGTAGAAACGACAGATCAATTGAGAAACGACGACGACGACGATAAATAAACGGAGAGACGATGACGACGGATCAACGGAGAGGCGAAGACGACGACGGAGAGACGACGAAGACGACGACGACGGAGAGACGACGAAGATGACGACGACGGAGAGACGACGAAGATGACGAAGATGACGACGACGGAGAGACGACGACGGAGAGACGACGAGGGAGAGACGGCGACGACAAAAGACAGCGATGAGGAGAAGAAGAAGCGATGAAACGAGGACGGCGACAATTGATTTCAAATTTTTCTTTTTAATTACTTAAAGAAGAGGGCATAAGGGTAAATTACCCCTTTAGTGAAACCTATTTTTGTGATTTCTGATCCTGAGTGCTAGTTTGGGGAGGAAAACTTTGTTTGGTGTTCTTTGTGTCATTTTCTCTTTATTTATTCTTCTCAAACAATTTCAGCCGTTAAATCACATAATAACTCTTACGTTGCTGTAATCAGTGTGGGCGTCATGACGTACTAAATCAGACGCCTTTGAAAAAGCAACGTAATACTAAATCTTGTAGACTTGTAATCATTTCAGCTGAGGTCTGAGAATCAAAAGGAAAAAGAGAGATGGTAAAAGCAGTTCAAGCGGGACAGATCAAGTAGATCATGCAGATCAAGCAGGACAAGTGCAGATCAAGCAGGACAAGTGCAGATCAAGCGGATCATGCAGGAGAGAACCAGATCAAACCGATCAAATAATTTATTATAACTTATGAATGACAAAATCATTTAAAAACTATATCTCATATATTAAAACAATAAAAATGACACCTAGATATCTAAACAAATATCTTAGATGTTATAGTATCGCCTGAAATACCTGTAAATGTTTTATAAGATGCTTATACTTCTTTTATTTTCTTATTTAAAAAATTAAAAATTATATGACAAAAAATAATAAGTAGAAAATAATAATTTTGTATTGTTAAAGTTGTAAATAAAATAAAAATATTATATTCATAAAATTAGATAAATATATTTTTAAAGTTATGTGTTGTAACAAAGTTATTTATTGACCAAACAAAAAAAAAGCAGATCAACACTACCAAATGTTGGCGGGTGAACTGCTTTTACAAACAGAAAAGAGTGAATGGTAAATGCAGTGCGGGAGAACTGCATGTGCAGGAGAACTGCACTTGTCCCGCTCCTCCATTCGGACACTTTGGCTTCGAATGGTAAAAGCAGTTCAAGCGAGACAGATCAAGCAGATCATGCAGATCAAGCAGGACAAGTGCAGATCAAGCAGGACAAGTGCAGATCAAGCGGATCATGCAGGAGAGAACCAGATCAAACCGATCAAATAATTTATTATAACTTATGAATGACAAAATCATTTAAAAACTATATATCATATATTAAAACAATAAAAATGACACCTAGATATCTAAACAAATATCTGAGATGTTATAGTATCGCCCGAAATACCTGTAAATGTTTTATAAGATGCTTATACTTCTTTTATTTTCTTATTTAAAAAATTAAAAATTATATGACAAAAAATAATAAGTAGAAAATAATAATTTTGTATTGTTAAAGTTGTAAATAAAATAAAAATATTATATTCATAAAATTAGATAAATATATTTTTAAAGTTATGTGTTGTAACAAAGTTATTTATTGACCAAACAAAAAAAAAAGCAGATCAACACTACTAAATGTTGGCGGGTGAGATCTGCATGCAGATCTCCTGCTTTTTCCACAAAAAGACAAAAAAATATTGAACTGCATGCAGATCTCCCGCTTGAACTGCTTTTACAAACAGAAAAGAGTGAATGGTAAATGCAGTGCGGAAGAACTGCATGTGCAGGAGAACTGCACTTGTCCCGCTCCTCCATTCGGACACTTTGTCTCCAAAGGAAACTCAAAATCATAAGCATAAGTATGTATACCCCTTGGCATCATGAAAAATTGTCATTTAGCGAGACGTACATGCCTGTGACTACAAATTTGTCTTAGAACTAGGTAGTAGTATAGGTTTGTGATGCAACAAGAGCAATAACTGATGATGGTAATGATTTTGATGATGGCACAGTGTTTTTTTTTTGGGAACGAACGGTTATGGCACAGTGTTAACCCCACACACATATATATATATGTAGGCATAGACTATACACACGTGAAATGAAAACGCATAATGGTAATAATATGTACCACAAGAGGGACTGAGTTTACTTGTATATATTATCGACAAATTTTTAATATATTTGATCATTTTATATATACATATGTAATGTTTATTGTTGTTATTATATAATTTTTTTTTGATGGACTGGATCAATTTTTATTAAAAATTATGGAACTAAAATATAATTAATATATCATGGGCTAATCGGATTGAACATTAAACAAATTATGACACAAAAACCTTATTTTTTTTACCGAACACATTCTTGTAAAAAATGAACAGTACTGTTTTCACAGTTGAATTATTTTGACTTTTATCTTCCATATGATTTTGAAAGGTTTGAGATCAACCATTGAATTGATACATGTCATTTTAAGGAAAACTTACATTTTTGTAATTTAAAGTCATTTTAAAAAATTCAAAATATAATATATAAGAAAAAATATAACATATAAAGTTTCCTCATTTTTATAATTTAAAATCATTTAAAAAAAAATTAAATATAACATATAAGGTTTCCTCATTTTTGTAATTTAAAGTCATTTTAAAAAATTTAAAATATAACATATAAGAAAAAATCTAATTTTTTTTATTATATGGTTAATATGATTGTTTAATTTTTTTAGTAATATAAAATTAAACAAAATGAAGAAGGATGCAAACATTGTTATCAAATCTTTATTATTCATAGTCATTAATTACCATATATATGTTAATCATATTAGGTAATTCCGTAGCTTTTATTTAAGGAAAAAAATATACGCTTCTTATATTTTGAGTTAATATAATGTTTCCTAATAATTAGATTTGGACCAACATTTTTTCAATTGATTTTTAAGCTGCAACGTAAGATAAATTGCATACCTAATTAAGTGACACCTAATCAAGGTTTTTTTTAATTAATAAAAACTTAAAGTTACAACTTTTTAAATGGTTGTTAATATATTGAAGATTATTAATTATGTCTCTTTCTAAAAATAGAAAAACGAAAGCCATCCTTCTAAAAAATGAGGTGGATTGTTGTACAGAACCTGAACTTGAGAGTTGTCCGTTCGTCAGCCTGCCCATCATAGTCACCATCCCCGTTTTAAAATCCTTGATCGCAACTACTTCATCTTTGTGATTATTTAATATCTTAACTGTTAAACAATGCATGACGTTAATCCGAAATGTCACTTTTATTCTTTGAAGATATTAACAACACGCGCAAGCATATTATTTTAATCTTTAGATAGCAAGAAAAAGCTTATTTGATAGACTTATTAAACCAGTGGACACCAAGTACACAAGTACTTTATACTTGTAACTTGGTATTAAAGCTTGAAACTTTGTATACGCGATTGTAATCCGAGAGAAGTTATAAATGTCCAACGAGTGTCTTCTCTTATAAGTCAACATTAGCTAGAAACATAAAACGAACAAGTCTACTCTACATACACGTGTTGCACTGGATCATCTTTAACTGCATTTTTTTTTAACTTATCTTTAGTTGCATGAATTAGTAAGCACAATATACGTTTAGCTAATTATGCAATCATCAGAAATGAGCGACCAAACTTTTTATTCTCGAAAATTCGGAATAGTTTGTCTTGGAAACCTATGCATAAACGCAGAGCGAATTCTAAAATTTAGAAAGTTATAAATAATTATAGATTAATGTTTTTTTTTAATAATTTGGAGGTTATGCGATTTGTGTGTAAATTTTTTAAAAGTCTGAAAATGAAAACGAATATTTCATCCAGTTGTGCCATAACTAATTCGATAACTACCATATTTATTCCCAAAATGTTGTCTTTGGTCGTTAGATAGCAAGAGATTGCTCATAACTGGAACTGGTTTTCAATTTCTATTGATAGACTTATTAAACCACTGTATTACATTAGAAAGTACTTATACTTGTTACTTGGTATTAAAACTTGAAATTTTGTGTACGTGATGTGATATTGTAAACCGAGAGAAGTTATAAATTAACATTAACGAACAGCTCTACATACGCGTCGTGTTACATTGGATCATCTTTTATTGCATAAATTACGAGCCACATACGGTTAGCTAGTAATGGGCAATCATCTAAACAGGTTACCATACGTTTTACTATCGGAAATACGCCATAGTTTAATTCTAGAAACCTATGCATAACCCGGTTATGATAACCGCCATATCAAATCTGCCTTGGCATCAAGACGAAACCAATGTACATAAAAGGCTATCGATTAATTGAATTCATTATGTCGGATTATATACGATTGACACAACGTGTTCAGTGCCCAGTGTCATGGGAAATATCAATATAGTGACACCATGAAATTAACATGATGATAAACATTAATACATAACGACGATAGCTTTTACATACGTTAAGTAGTCCACATAACACTTTTCTTAACTTAAACTAACAGGGACGATACACTTAAAAGCTACATAATTAAACGAAAAATCAAGCTAGGGGGCATATTATTAAGCTCCTCTATCACACTTAGATATATCATAACCGTCACATAACGACGATAGCTTTTACATACGTTAAGTAGTCCACATAACACTTTTCTTAACTTAAACTAACAGGGACGATACACTTAAAAGCTACATAATTAAACGAAAAATCAAGCTAGGGGGCATATTATTAAGCTCCTCTATCACACTTAGATATATCATAACCGTCCTAGGATTTTTTTTAAGAAAAGCTTGAAGGGAACACACTTATATGTAGTTAACGCCTCTTTTGATTAGTAATTCCATACGCAATCTAGTCCACCATTAAGTAGACCAGCCTTTGTCTCGTTCTCTTCCGCGGTTGTCTGTAGCCAGTAGTTCATTCCGGTGCCACCGTGGGAAGAAGGCAAATTAACGGAGGGGGTCATGGTCGATGCAGAAGACGAACCAAAGTAAGGAAAGTGATTGAAGTTCTCTTGGAACGACCTTATGTTAGATAGAGTTGAAACGTTTCTAGAGACAAAACGAGAAAAATGGTCAAACCCAGGCGGAGCAGGCGGTAGAAGATGGTTGAATGAGTCAACGTTAACATCTAAGCCTGAGGCAGTAGTAGTCGTGGCAGTGGAGAAACAGGACACGTGCTCGGTTATCGCAGTGGCTGTGAGGGTTGTATTGCTGCTACGGCTGTTGTAGGAGTAGCAGCTGTCGGTATAGCCGAGTGTTGTGGTGGGGTCAAATAGAGGAGGGAGTGAGACGGAGGAAGGAGAGCTTGGTTGCTCACGGTAGTTTGTGGAGATTGAGGGTACTTTCGTCTTTTTAGATCCACCGGTACAGCTGCTTACGATAGCACTTGCTTCTCCCCCGGAGGCCCCGGTATTGGCTAAACCGGTTTTCTTGAAAACCCTAGAGATCACCCATTCGTCCTGAGGGAGTAAAAAGAAATTTGGGAGAATAACATCAAGTAAAATTAATTAAAAGAAAAGGGTCCTAAAATAGACTTACTGAAATTTTAATATTTAATGTATATCAGAAAATCCTGAAATGTCAGAAAATCCTGAATATGGGTTTACGATTTGGGTTTCGCATTGAGCTTTCCAAAAGTAGGATGTATTTATTTTTTATTTTGTCAAAAAGTTAAAAAATTTCATGCTTTAAGAAAACACCATTATGATTTAAATCCCAAGAAATAAACCAACAGATCTTTTCTATTTTATGATCCATGATGATCTCACTTCAACCCTAATAAATAGCCTTGCTTTTTCAGCTATCGATATTAAATGCAGAAAAAAGCAAAACAAGAACTCAACGTTACCGATAATGTCATACTCTTAGAAAACAAAATAAAAAAGCAAAAGATTATACTAATTTATTAATCAGAGATAAAAAAAGGTTTCCAGTAAAAAAATAATAAAAAGGTTACAAATTTAATTAAAATACCTTTGAGCTTCTAGAGATGAAATGATAAGAGAATTTGCCTTCAAGACGATATTCATGCATAACCCAATTAGTTTTCTCTCCTTTAGGAGCTCTTCCTTTATAAAAGACAAGAGTCTTCTTCATCCCAACAAGTGCACAAGTCTTTGAACTATAGATCTCTCGGTCTTTTCCGGTAGCTTTCCAGTAACCAGCCTCCGTTGCTCTGTTCGTTCTCAATCCCGTCGGATACTTCCGGTCACGGAGGCTGAAAAAGTACCATTCTTTCTCTCCCATCTTAGCTTTCCCTAAAAAGTTCATTTGAGAGTGGTTCAATTAGTGAAAACTAAAGCTTCAAAAAAAATGACAAGAAATATATGTTAGTAAGTTAAGTTGGTTTGTTTTCACTTACCGGGAAGTTGCCAAGGCTCGCACTTGTTGAGATCAACCTCTGCAATGGCGCGGCTTGAGAAGCAACCGTCAAGAACCTTGCGGAGGAGGTAATGGGTGATGAGTTCTTCATCTGTGGGATGAAACCTGAAACCTGGCGGAAGATATTGGCTGTCTCCGCCGTGGTCATAGTGGTAAAGTGGAATGTCCATGAAGAACTGATGTTAAAACTTTTTGGGAGAGAAATATTAAACCCTAAGGAGACACAAACTGTTTTGAAGGGGAGGATGTGGTTATAATGTCGATGATATTTTATTTTGTTTATTAGTATATTTTTATACATTGGGATTTGATAGAACAAAAACGGCGAAATATATGGAGTTTTTTGTAGTTAAATTAACAAAAAAAGATCGTAGAGACAATAATTGTAATAAAAAGACAGGTACTTTTTTCTTTTTTTTTTGGAAACAGGTACGTCTATTCTCTCATAGGAATCTGGGGTTTTCTCTACCTTGTCTTGTAGTAAAGAGAGCAAAGCCAAAAGTAGATTATTACATCACTTTTTAGTTTATCTATAGTTTGTTTTATAGAGTCGAGGGTTTTTAATTAAACGAATTAAAAACCCAAATTAATCATGAAGCGTCCGTGTTTTTTATTATCTGAGTATGCGTGCGTGCATGAGAAAAAGTGCAGTGGTATTCCCTGTCAGTGATGAAAATATAAGAGATGATGCAGATTGTATCTTTGTCTACGATCTTGTTTTTATTATATTGTTATTATTGCGTTTGGGAACCATACTCTATTATTAATTGTGCATACAACGACTAATCGAAACAATAGTACTGTGCACTTGTAGTAAGGGATTATTAGACGCGCACACTAGTAATTTGGACAATGAAGAGTTTTCTTTTTATTTTAATTAAAATTTGGATATTATATAGATAAGGCTGTTTCAAATCTTGGAGTGTCAGCATAGTACATGATTAAAATTATCAAAAAATTGACAGAGATTTCGTTACTACACGCCACCACCTTCTCCACCTTTCACCTCTCTGCCTTTTTCTTTTCTTTTATCTAGACTTTGTTTTCATTGAATTGACTTAAGCCATACTCTGTTTTCATTTCCCACTTTCTTTTGTCATGTGATGGGTTTGTAATATGTATTGGCTTCAAATTTGTAAGATCAGAGAGAAAAAACATATAATTATTTTTGAGTTTTATGAATGTCATTGCAAGATTTAACAATAATTGAACTAAACATACCAAATAGAATATAGGGCCCCTAGAATATATTGCTGCAGGCCGTTTTTTAGGTTTGTTTGATCATTATTTATATAATATTGATATTTAGTTTGGTTATACTTTTTCAACCTTATATAAATTTTATACACGTGTTTAGGGCAGTGATAAGATACATCACAATTTCATTTGCCTGTCATAATTAATAGTTTTTATGTGCAAAACCTCGTAAAACGACATAAGTTTGGATCTTCAAGGAAAAAGAATCTTGACACAACATAAAAGCAAAAGAGTATCTCCAATCCTTTTCATTTTATTTGAAATTAAAAAAAAAATAGAAAAGGATTGGAAACTTTTTTTTTTGTCAATTAAGAGTTAAATTTACTCTAATTCCATTTTATAATAGAATAAAAAATGTGTTCACTCTGTCTACGAAACCTATTAGTTGTTCTACTTAAAAAAAAAGTTTTATATTGGAAATGTTCTAACTAACCTATTAGTTGTTCTACTTAAAAAAAATAGTTTTATATTGGAAATGTTCTAACTAGTTGTGAAACACTCCATTGAGTCAGTTGCAAAAAAAAAAAAAACACTCCATTGAGTATTTCACAAATATAACGATAATACTTGCAAAAGACTACTTCCAAATGGTGAAAATGGTGTATAGACCGAAGTATTGACCAACTTTCTCTAGAGAATTTGAATGATATAAAAAAAATTTCCACACTTTAAGGATTCAACATATACAGAAGGCACATAAAAATGACGTGATGCAATTGGGATCTACTTTCAGATGCGATGTATGTTAGCTCAGTGCCTCGATTTAATTATTTGATTGAATTCTATTTCTGCATAATTAGTGTCATATTGACAAAAAATAATAATATATTTGTTACTAATTAGTTAAGTAATTAACTATTAAATGACAACAATTTAAGATAATGAGATGTGTTACAAGAGTTATTTAATTAAGAAAATAAACACATATAAAATAATAACTAAATATTTATAGTAAAATATTATGTGTACTGAAATAATTTATTTATATCTGTTATCTAAATATTATAATATATTAAATAATAAATCTCTTATTTTGAAATAATTTTATTGTAATTTATTTTTATGTACTAATATTATATAATAATTATTATTTGTATTTTAAATATTAAATAATAACAAAATTATAATTTGTAATATAATAATATAAAATATTCTTAGTGTGAAGTTTGGTGTTGTGGTTGAAGACTTGTTTTTAAATGTTGAAGCTACATTAAAATAATATAATTTTCATATTAAAATAGTGTTATGAATCGAAGAAGAAATAAGCTATAATTCTTTTCATAGAAACTAATGCGTGAGGATTAATTTTTTATCCGTGGAACATTTCTATAAAACTATTTAGAGAAAAGAAACAAAACCACTACAAGAAAAATACGTTTTAATAGCAGACCAGGATAGCGTTTTTTCGCTTTCTGCTATGGTTGATATATTCGTTAGTTTTAGATAGCGTTTGTATTTTTGGAAACGCTATGATTGAGCGGCATCAATCGAAACGCTATGATAGCATACATTTAATACACTACAAGAAAACAGCGACATACTGAGGGAAAAAATCGTCGGTATGTCGTCGGAATAACGTTATTCCGACGACATACCGACGAAACAAGTCCTCGGAAATAACTCCTTGGAAATTCATTTTTCCTCGGAAATCCCTCGGAATTTTCCGACGGAATTCCGAGGAAACAAATTTCCGAAGAAATTCCGAGGACCACCTGTTCGTCGGAAAGCTCCTCGGAATATACCGAGGGAGAGCTTCCTCGGGATATTTCAATGGATTTTCCGATGGTCCAATCCTCGGAAGTTCCGACGAAATGTTCCTCGGAATTTTCATCGAAAAATTCCGAGGAACGTGTCCCTCGGAAAATTCAGAGTAACGGTGTCCCTCGGAATATTCCGAGGAACATTTCCCTCGGTATATTCCGAGGAACATGTCCCTCGGTATATTCCGAGGAACGGGGGCCCTCGGTATATTCCGAGGAACATGTCCCTCGGTATATTCCGAGGAACATGTCCCTCGGTATATTCCGAGGGACCCCGTTCCTCGGAATTTAAAAAATTAATTTTTTTTTTTTTAAATAAAATTTTTGAAATTTAAATTCGAAAATATAAAATTAAAATTAAAATTGAAATCATTAAAATTAAATTAAAATTTAAATTCGAAAATATTCAAAGTTTCACAAATAAAAATAAAACATTCCGAGTTTTTGGAAAAAAAAAATTACGGGTCTGGCATGTCCGGGAACACCTCGTCCGGGTATATCCTCTGCATCATCTCCATCATTTGCTGGTTCAGCCTCCTCTGTGCCTCATAGCCCGACTGTTGAGCCGCCATCTGGGTCTCCAACAAAGATATGCGATCATCCTTGTCCTTCAACTGAGCCGTAAGTACTTCTGGATCAACAAAAGGCGGTGGTGCAGAAGAAGGAGGAACCAACCGGGTGCGACGACCCAAACCGACCAAACGTCCCTTCTTCTTTGGAACCGACTGAAATAGAAAATAGCCAAATTTACAAATTTAAATCAAAAAATAAATGAATTGAACTTTAAAAAAAAGAACTTACGGATTCAACGATTTCGTTGATTCGAAACCGGGACAAGTTGGTCGAAGCCGTTGAAGCGTCATCCTCGGTTTGAAGCTGAGACACTTCGTCTTGCACCTGAGTTTGGACCAGGCTGACCACTTCCCTCACAAGACCGTCATCAATCTGGCCGGTCTTCTTGTTGGTATACGCCCTCTTCATTAGGGCGAGATCATCAACCGGCTCGCCATCATTTTCTTCCGCCTTGAAAAAAAACATAAATTAAAGAAACATTAGAAATTAGAAGAAATGGACAAAAAATAAAATTTCAAAACTTAAATAATTGAAGAAAAAGCAGCTGAACTTACCATGCGATCTCCCAGAGAGGCAATATATTGAGCACCCAAGTTATGCTTGAAGACGCCCTTCCCTTTACGGTCGCTCCTGCGGTTGGTGGAGTTGGTGGAAGAAATTTCTTTCGTCTCTTCCTTATCCCAATGCGCACACAACTCCGTCCAGACCGTGTTGTTTATCGACTTTGGGACCTTTTAATAAAAAAAAATAGTTTAATAAATTAAAAAATAGTTTAATAAATTAAATCAAACCTTATTGATTTCCCACTTCTTCTTCCATTCATGGATCTGCTTCCCATAATTGTCCATAACTTTATGGACGAAGTGGTGATAGATAAAGAGCGTCTCATCGGAATTCCAGTTGAACTCTTGCTGAAAAAAAAACACAATTAGTAGAAAATTTATATTAAAGATTAAAAATATAAGTAAAAAATTAGAATACTTACCGCAAACTGACGAAACCACAGATGCTGCTTGTCGGTAGGGAAGTGAGTGAAAGTCAGATGTCCCTTGTCGAGGGCCGAGTACATCATACGGTTGATCCATACGCTGATCCCGTTCCCGGATCGGTTGAACCTAATAAAAAGAAAAAACGCTTAATAATGAATCAAATTTTAATGAAAAAAAAATATGTTTAATTACCATGTTTGAACCCGTCCATGTGGATACGGAGTGAGATAGGAAAGATGGTCACGACCGGGCTGTCGAACCAACTCCGCAACACTCATCACGCCCAGAGGACCCGGAGGAGCAGGAGCGGGTGCAGCAGCGGGAGCGAGAGGAGCAGGAGCGGGTGCAGCAGAGGGAGATGTATGGTAGGAGCTGTGGGGCGAAGGGGAATCCTGAAAATGGCTGGAATCCCGAGACTGGCTCCCCGTACCACCACGGCCACGACGCTGTCGAGGCCGGGTCTGATCATCATGAAACCTGTAAATTAAAAAAAAAATATTTAATAAATATAAAAATATATAAATTAATTTTTTTTTTTAAAAAAAATCCCAAATAATATTTTTAATAACAAAAAAAGTTTTATAGATATTAAAAATGTTTAATAAATATATAAAAATAGTTCTAATAAACAAAAAATAGTTTTAATAAATAAAAAATAGTTTAATAATTACAAAAAATAGTTTTAATAATATTAAAAATGTTTAATAAATATAGAAATTTATCAAATATATATATATATATATTTTTTTTTAAATCCCAAATAATAGTTTTTAATCACAAAAAAGTTTTATAGATATTAAAAATGTTTTGTAAAATCCAAAAAATCGAATTTATATACAAAAAACGTTTTGTAAAATCCAAAAAATCGAATTTATATACAAAAATCGTTTTGTAAAATACAAAAATCGAATTTATACACAAAAATCGAATTTATATACAAAAATCGATTTTATAAATACAAAAAAATTATAAAATTATAAAAAAATTCTAAATCAATTCAACAAAACAAATTATTCAACCAAATCACAATTCTAAACCTATTATACAACCAAATCACAATCCTAACCAATCACCCTAACAAAAATCTATCAAATCTACACAAAAACCTAACAAATAGAACCTAAGAGAGTGGCATAGGGTCCTTACATGATTTGTGTAAGAGAAGGGGGAGATCGCCGGAGATATCGTCGGAATTCAGGGGGAAATCGCCGGAGAGGAGAGAGGAGCCGCGCAGAGGAAGAAGAGAGAAATGGGGAAGAATAAGCGGCTCGTGGTTATAAAACCTAGGGTCCAACGGATACTATCCGTCGGAATTCCGTCGGAATTCTAATTTCAATTTTCGCGAAATATTTGCCCGGTTAAATGAAAATATTCCGAGGAAATTCCGACGGATACTAAAATATCCGTCGGAATTCCGTCGGAATATTCCGAGGAAATACCGAGGAACTAGTGTTTGGGGTTTCAAAACATCAATTTTTTTTTTGCCGTATTTCATTTCTTATACAATTGTAATGCATACCATTGAGGATTCTTTGTATAGATGATCATAAACCATGAAATAACAAATTTCAAAACGAAATGAAAGTATTCCCTTTACCGTTCATTAAAGTGTATAAGTGTTTCTCTTATGTTGTGGGGATTTCGTTCATACAATCGGAAAAGTGTTTATTATAGGGTAAGGAACAAATTTTTGACTTCATAATCAGTCTAAGACACTTAATAAGGGTTATATAAGTGTTATTCAAACCGCAGAACGTTGTTTTCGGTTTAAAAACCCTAATTCCTCGGAATTTCCTCGGAAACCCTTATCTTCCTCGGAATTCCGTCGGAATATTCCGAAGAAATACCGAGGAACTAGTGTTTGGGGTTTCAAAACATCAATTTATTTTACCGTATTTAATTTCTTATACAATTGTAATGCATACCATTGAGGATTCTTTGTATAGATGATCATAAACCATGAAATAACAAATTTCAAAACGAATTGAAAGTATTACCTTTACCGTTCATTAAAGTGTATAAGTGTTTCTCTTATGTTGTGAGGATTTCGTTCATACAATCAGAAAAGTGTTTATTATAGGGTAAGGAACAAATTTTTGACTTCATAATCAGTCTAAGACACTTAATAAGGGTTATATAAGTGTTATTCAAACCGCAAAACGTTGTTTTCGGTTTAAAAATCCTATTTCCTCGGAATTTCCTTGGAATATTCCGAGGGAATTCCGAGGAAACCCTTATCTTCCTCGGAATTCCGTCGGAATATTCCGAGGAAATACCGAGGAACTAGTATTTGGGGTTTCATAACATCAATTTTTTTTTGCCGTATTTCATTTCTTATACAATTGTAATGCATACCATTGAGGATTCTTTGTATAGATGATCATAAACCATGAAATAATAAATTTCAAAACAAATTGAAAGTATTCCCTTTACCGTTCATTAAAGTGTATAAGTGTTTTTCTTATGTTGTGGGGATTTCGTTCATACAATCGGAAAAGTGTTTATTATAGGGTAAGGAACAAATTTTTGACTTCATAATCAGTCTAAGACACTTAATAAGGGTTATATAAGTGTTATTCAAACCGCAAAACGTTGTTTTCGGTTTAAAAACCCTATTTCCTCGGAATTTCCTCGGAATATTCCGAGGGAATTCCGAGGAAAACCTTATCTTCCTCGGAATTCCGTCGGAATATTTATTAAAAAAAAAAAAAATCGATGCTAGTCTGTTTCCGAGTCATCATCACCAGATGAATCTGAATCTGGATCTTGGTGAAACTCTCCAATCACTGGTTCATCCTCTACGTGAACGACGGCTTCCTCTCCGAAGTCGGTTAAATCGACAACAAGGCCAACTCCAGCTAAATCTTCTGCTGCACTTAAGTTGCCGGATGTGCTTGGTTGTAGTGGGTCTTCCAGCTCAGAACTTCTTTGAACTCGGCCTCTCGGGTTGAGTCTTGTAACAGTAACCCATGGTTTATCTATGTTCCTTACCCGGAGGTACTTGATATAACAAACCTGTAACATTTAAAAAATTATTAGTAAAATTATAAATTAATACACATGATGATGAATCATTCTAAATAATTAACATTTAATTACCTGATCGGCCTGAGAAGCAAAAATGAAAGGATCATAATATTGCAGATTTTGCCTCGAATTTACTGATGTAACACCAAATGCATATGTTCTCACACCTCGATCTAGAGTGTTGTCGTGCCAATCACAATAGAAAACAGTACAGCGCAATCCAACCATGCCCAAATACTTGATTTCCAAAATCTCACGTATGTGTCCGTAGTATACATCATCTCCTGATGCAGAACAAACGCCAGGATCATAAGTCGTACTCGAACGTCTCCTCTTCTGAGTTGTGAATGCATATCCTCGAGTACAAAACCTCGGATATGACTTCACAACAAATTTTGGTCCAACGGCCATCTCGCGTATCCAATCGTCAAATGTTTCACCTCTGGCCAAACCAGCAGACACCTATATTAATAGCACATATATATGTTATATCAATAAATGTGAATTAGTATAAATTTGTGATAAATGATATTTTAATTTGTTTAAAGCACTCACATAAGTAAACATCCATCCAGAAAATTCTCTCTGCTTCATTTCTTCTATCTCGTCCTCTGTGGCGTATCTATATTCGAACCGTTTTTCTGCCATGATAATCATGTACATATGATGACAATAATGTAATTAATTAAGATTTAAATTTCAACTTGTTAAAATAAAAATTTGTAAGCTAATTTATTTACCTCTCATATTGAAGAACATCTTCGCAGTTGGTGAGCAAATATGTTTGCAAATTACTGCGCTCCTGCTCAGTAAGTCGACGGTCCTTTGGTTTTCCGCTAAGTCGTCCAACGTCTGTGAAAATGTCTGGAACCGTAACATGATATGTTGCCCGTTCGCCTCTATCATCATGCCGAGCAGGTCTTTTATTTTTGGTCTGAACTTCTGCTAGAAAGTAGTACTCGGCAAAGTTTGAATTTCGTGGTAATAGTTCCTTGAAGGCAAACGGAAGGAGGCGCTGCATCATTACATGGCAATCGTGGCTTTTTAAGCCAGTAAACTTTCCTTCCTTTCTGTCGATACAGTTACGCAAATTAGATGCGTAACCGTCTGGAAATTCCACATCGTTTGAAATCCAATCAAAGAACGCATCTTTTCCCTCTGCATCAAGTCGGTATATGGGAAAAGGAGCCCTACCATTCTCATCAACATGAAGTTCTGAACGAGCACATATATCGACTAAATCCAGTCTTGACTACAAATTATCCTTTGTTTTACCTTGAACATTAAGGATCGTGTTCATGAGATTGTCAAAAAAGTTCTTCTCAATATGCATGACATCTAAATTATGCCTTAGCAGATGATCCTCCTAGTATGGCAGATCCCAGGAAATACTTTTTTTTGTGCCAGTTATGTAGGTCTCCAACAGCATCTACCGGAAAACGCTCATGTCCACCGACGTCTGGCGTCCTTTCTGCACAAAAATCTCTTAGTTGTATCTTCAAATATTTCCCACAAATTTCCGGAGGTGGACTGTCAAACACCCTCTTGTTCTTCGTAAACAAATTCCTACTCCTACGATATGGATGATCAGGTGGTAGGAATCTCCTGTGACAGTCAAACCAACACGTTTTCCTTCCGTGTTTTATTTGGGAAGCATCAGTGTTATCTTGACAATATGGACATGATAGCCTTCCATGTGTTGTCCATCCAGATAACATACCATATGCTGGAAAATCACTTATTGTCCACATTAGTACTGCCCGCATTTGAAAGTTTTCTTTACACGAAACATCGTATGTTTCAGCACCTTGAGCCCATAGTTGTTGCAACTCATATTTTAGTGGCTGAAGAAACACATCAATTGATCTCTTAGGATGCTCTGGTCCGGGAACGAGAATCGAGAGAAACAAAAACTCTCGTCGCAAGCACAAGTTTGGGGGTAGGTTATATGGTGTAAAAATGACGGGCCATAGAGAATACTGTCTTCCACTCTTGCCAAACGGGCTGAAACTATCAGTACATAATCCAAGGTAGACATTTCTTCTCTCATACGCAAAGTCGGGATACTTTGATTGGAAATGCTTCCACGCTTTTGCATCTGAAGGATGTCTGATCTCACCATCTGTTGAGTGCTCCGCATGCCATCTCATTGGTTGCGCTGTGCGTTCAGACAGATACAACCTCTGCAACCTTTCCGTCAAAGGCAAATACCACATCCTTTTATATGGCACTGGAACTCTTCCACTCGTATCTTTATAACGAGGCTTTCCACAAAATTTGCATGTAACCCGCTGTTCATCCGCCCTCCAATAAATCATGCAGTTGTCGCTGCATACATCTATTACCTGATACGATAAACCAAGACCAGCTACGAGTTTCTGAACCTCGTAGTATGAACCAGGAGCTACATTATCCTCGGGTAGAATACCTTTTACAAAATCAGCAATCGCATCCACACAGTCTTCAGCCAAATTATAATCTGTTTTAATGCCCATCAATCTTGTAGCAGATGATAAAGCTGAATGACCATCTCTGCAACCTTCGTACAATGGTTGCTTTCCAGCATCCAACATATCATAAAATCTCCTAGCTTGTCCATTGGGTAAATCTTCCCCTCTAAAATGATCATTTACCATCTGCTCAGTACCTACACCATAATCTACATCCGTTCTAATTGGTTCTTCTAATCTAACCGCTGGCTGAGGTTCGCTAGTACTACCATGTTCATAATCTGTTTCCCCATGATGATACCAAATTTTGTAACTTCGTGTAAACCCACTCAAATATAGATGAGTCCGAACATCCCACTCTTTAATAACCTTTCTATTTTTACAATTAGAGCAAGGACATCTTAACATACCTGTTTTTGCTTCCGGTTGACGGTGAACTAACCCCATGAATTCGGTTATACCTCGTTGGTATTCTTCCGTAAGCAATCTCGTGTTTGGATCCAAATGAGGTCGATCGATCCAAGAACGAAAATAATTTGAAGAAGACATGTTTTTTATGAATCAAATTCGTGTGTAAAGAGAGTAAGAGGGAGGATGAAGATATGGAGTGAATGAAGAGGAAGAGGGGTGCTTGTATTTATAGTTGAAATCCTACCGACAGCCCGAGGAAATTCTGGCGAAATTCCGACGCCAACGGCTAGTTCGTCGGAATTTCCTCGGCATTTTAAAAATCCCCCAACGGCTCTCTAACGGCTATAATATATCCTCGGAATTCATTGATTTTTTCCGATGAATACGTTTTTCCTCGGTATTCCATAAGAATATTCCGACGGACTAGTATTTCCTCGGAATTCTGTCGGTATATTCCGAGGAAATTCCGAGGAAACCAAATTTTGTGTTTCCTCGGAATTTCCTCGGAAATTCCTCGGGATATTCCGAGGATTTCATTTTCCGTCGGAATGTCCGTCAGAAAACCGCTGTTTTCTTGTAGTGATAGCACATAAAATAATAAACGCTATAATAGCGTACTTTTTGAATCCCTAAACCCTAAACAAACTTCTGAACCCTATACTCTAAAAAGCAAAAATTAAACACTAATACACTAATAGTCTTTATAATATTTTAGAACTTAAACTCTAAATCTTAAATATAAAATTATCAACTTAAATATTTTAAAATTAAACACCAAACCTATATACATTAAATCCAATATCATGCATAATCTCTAAATCTAAAATCCTAAACTTCATATTTGATAGTTCTAAAATTTTAATACTAAAACATACACGTTAAAACCAAAAGAAATTTATTATATGTAACTTCCAAACATACAAACTTTAATTCCTCAATTAAACTTTATACCCTAATTCCTAACATCAAACATATATAAACCATACATCCACTAGATATAATTTTCAAATCTAAAATTTTAAAATTGTAAAAATTCTAAATCTTTTTTTTGTCAACATTAAGAATTTTAAATCTAATCTTTAAATTTAGGAATTTTAAAAAGAAATCTAAAATAAATGTAGAAACAGTTTTAATTGTCTTTTTAATGGCCTTTGATTGATTCTAATCCAAGGGCTAAAATTAATATTTTATCTATTTTTAACATTCTCTCTTATTGGTTAATTTTTTTGGAGAGGAGGATCGACGCCTCTGTTCAATAGCCATGGAAACTCTGTACGCTTCCTCTCAAGCTTCGTGGAGAAGAAGACTAGGAAGACGGCGAGCAAGCTCCGTGGAGAAGAAGACTACGAAGACGGCGAGCGACTATGAAGGTGGCTGGATGCAACGACGAGTACGCCTCATCTCTGAAGCTTGACTCTCAAATCCCACAGCGAAGAAGAAGAATCAAGGCGGATGTGAAGAGACAACGACGAAGGTGGTGGTGGGGCTGGTGAGGACTGGAAGATGAAGAAGACCACGTAGGTGGTGCCATGGTGGTGTGCGGCGGCGTAAAAGATGAAGAAGACGACATATGGTAGTTAATTAGGAATTAGGTTTAAGCTTGGTTTAGGGTTTTGGTTTATTTGGTTTGGTTTTAGTACTTTTTTATCTAATTAGATTTTTTTTTTTTATTTTTGTAAAACAATTAACTGTAAATAAATTTAAATAATAAATAAATCTTAAATATATAAATCAATTTTAATTTTTAATTTTGTTTTTATTTTAAAATAATAAAAATAAAAATAATTATAAAATTACCAAATTTAATGTTAATAATAGCAAAAAAAATATGCTATTAAAGAATATTTAATTGCATACCAAAAAATGCTATAATAATATATAACAATAAGGTAGCACTTCAAAAAACCGGTATCTAATGTGTCTGACCTACTATCACGGATGATGATACAACGTTTCATAAACCGCTATCGTATTGTTAGATAGCGTTTTTCGTCCGCTAATAAAAACAAAATTTCTTTCTTGTTCTTCATTAGTTTCACATTTTGCTAAATAACACCACCCTTTTTATTTTAAAATTGTATTTAAATCGTTTTAAATTTTTGTATTTTCTAATAAAATAAGTACACAATAAAAATAAAAAATAGAAAAACTAAGAGACGCGTAACCAAAATATAATATTTAGTTGGTTCTTTTTGGATAAAAACTAGCACTGTATATTTATAAAATGTTCACAATATTGGTATAAAATTTACGGTCGAACCATGAGATTTAATGGAGAGATATCCATGCAATTCATCATCCCCATGAAAAGGGGTTTTCTTGATTTCTAGTTCTAAAACTCGTTTATTTGCTTAATCGGATGTGGTGACAACTGTTTTTAATTTGGTTGAATAAATCAACCAGCCGAGCTGGCCCATTGGTGATTATTTGAGGGAGCTTCAGCCCCAACACGGGAAGTCACCTGAGTTCGACTCACGCTGGTCACCGGAGGCAACCCCTGGGCCATCACAAATTTTTGTAAGGCCATGTTCAAAAAAATATTAACAATGTATTTAACGATATAATGAAATAGTTTTAAAAGTTATTAGCTTTATATATATATTTGAGGTTTATCTTCCAATTATAAACTACTCCCTCCGTTTCGAATTAGATGTCGTTTTAGAGTAAAATTTTCGATTCAAAATTAGTGTCGTTTTATGATTTCAATGCAAAATTTATTGATTTTTTATTCTAATCTATTTTTCTATTTGTTGAAATCTGGTTAGATGTATTGGTAATAATGTTTTTATCTAGTAAATAGATAAAATTAAATGTTTTATTAATCTGTGTTTCGAAATCTAAAACGACAAGTAAAATGAAATGGAGGGAGTATAAGCTTAAGAATATATCTAAAATTTTGAAATTTAAAACAAGTTTATGTATTTCATTTTAAAAATTTCTTAATATTTTTTTTTTTACTTTTATAATCGGGTCATGTTCGATCGTTCCAGTAGCACATACTATTAGACGGCCCTGGGCAACCCACTACCCTTTTTTTTGGTTGAATAAATCGATGGGTCGTTTAAATACCATGGAATACATGGAAAATTGAAATTACGACCAAGTAACAAGCAAAACTGCTTAGCCGATTAATCAGTTTAAACTCATCTTGGTCCGAACATATTTATTTGCCCAGTCTAAAATATGTACAGTCCAAAACCAATTAACCTTTTCCCGAGCCAACAAAAAGAAGTACAATTATATTTTATTTTCAAGATTAAAACAATATATTTTTATGTCTCTTCTGAAAAAAATATCCTTTTATTTTGAATTTTGTATTAGATGTGAATTGAGAGAAGTATGATTATTTCTTAATCCAATTTATTATTTATTTAGAAATTTATAAATCTTAAAAATGTTTCTCTATACACAATTGGCAAAATAATTATAGAATTTACTACAATCTCTTGATTTTTACGGGCTCAGATGTTGTGTGGTAAATATTATAGACTAAATTTGCTTTTGAGAAAAAGTTTTTAAAATACCCCTTCATATATATGGACTAGCCTCTCAGCTGCAACGCAATTATTGTTGTTGGAAATTAGACAAAAGAATCATTCAGGTTACGAGGTGAATGCATGGGAGGATCCTTGGATTCCAACTTTACCTACGAGGTTGGATATACCTAATGCTCCGCGATAATTCATTCCAAAATGACAGTCGCTGATTTTATTAGAGTGATTTGAAGGATTAGGATGTGGGGATTCTAGAAAATTTTGTTGTTCCGGAAGACATACCGTTAATTCGGAGCTTGGCCATAAGCCAAACTAGACATTGCGATATTGTTGGAGCTTTACAAAGAGTGTACAGTATATTGTTAAATAAGGATATTGGGTTGCTAGCAATATCCTAAAGCTCTAAATTGGGGTTTTATATTCGGAGCCTAGTATTACTAAGCTCCACGCTTAATGCTCCTAAGAAAATGCGTCATCTTGGCAGCTACTAACATGAAATGTAGTTGTAACAAACACTACAAGAAATATCGGTATTAATAGCACCCGATAAACGCCATCATATCGTTTTCATAGCGTTTCGAAGAACGCCGTGACAGCCGCAGCTATAATAGACCCCCTCTAGCGTAGCGTTTTTCGCGTGCTGTAACAATATACAGATATTATAGCGTTGGTTCTGTGTTATATTATACCTATTTATAGCGATTTCTTTTCGCTATTTAAATATTTTATGTGGCACTTTTCGTGTGCCATAAAATATTTTGTTATGACATTTGTTTTTTGTCATAGAATACCTTTTTGTAACTCAGTTTTTTTTTGGATTTTTGAACATTTAATAGCAATTTTTTTGTGCCATTGAATATTATAATACAGCGTTTTACTTGTGCTATGACGTTTATATTCTAGGTAATACTGAATAGCTAATATTTTAAACCGGTTTATAAATGATTTTGGTTTATATTAAAATTTTGGTTTACAATCGGTTTATAAATTAAACCAGATTACAAAAAATTTTGGTTTACAAACTAAACCAGTTTACATACAAATCAGGTTTAAAAACAAAATCTAAAAAAACCCTAACTCCTTCCCTCCGCCTCCTCCGCGGAACCCAGATTTCAAAACACAACACTACAAGAAAACACATGCTTAACGACGAAAATTAACGAGGAAAAACAATCCTCGTAAATTTGCGTCGAGTTTACGACGAATTTACGTGAAAAACTAAAGTCATCGTTATTTCCTCGTAACGTAACGACAAAACTGTTTCGTCGTAAAGTGGATGTAACTTTACGAGTATTTTACGAGGAAAAACTATTTCCTCGTAAATACGACGTAAACTTTGCGTGGTATTTACGAGGGAATAGTTTACGTGTATTTAGCGAGGAAATTTTTGAATCCACCAACTTTATAGGTGTTACACGTTTTTTTTGCCCACCTAATTAATTTTCGTCGTAAATTCATAGCAAAATTACAACTACCAGATTCGAATTTTCCTATAAATATGGATGTTTAAACATCATTTTAAACACACCAACAACAAAAAACGTGAAAGAAAAAAAAATGGCTGGCTCCGGAATATTTACGAGTTGCGGAAGTGGATGTATATGCATAGAGATGCTAACGGGAGAGTGACGAAAGAATACCTTGCGGGTCTGGAGACATTTATGCATCAAGCAGATTCAACACCGCTCGCCCAAGAAAGTGGTAAGATGTTCTGTCCTTGTCGGAAATGCAACAATTCGAAACTGGCAAACCGTGAAAATGTTTGGAAGCATTTAATAAATAGAGGTTTCACGGCAAATTACTATATCTGGTTTCAACATGGAGAAGGTTTTAATTATGATCAGAATGAAGCTAGTAGTAGTAATAGCAATTTTCAGGAAAAAGAACCGGTTGATCATCATTTGCATAATGAACATAGTTACCAGCAAGAGGAGATGGTAGATTATGATAGGGTTCATGATATGGTAGCTGATGCATTCGTAGCTCATGATGGAGATGAAGAACCTAATATAGATGCAAAAAAGTTTTACGAAATGTTAAACGCGGCGAATCAACCACTTTACAGTGGTTGTAGAGAAGGTCTCTCTAAATTGTCGTTAGCTGCTAGAATGATGAATATTAAAACTGATCACAATCTACCTGAAAGTTGCATGAACGAATGGGCGGACTTGTTTAAAGAGTATTTGCCGGAAGACAATGTGTCTGCTGATTCTTATTATGAGATTCAGAAACTGGTTTATAGTCTTGGGTTGCCTTCTGAGATGATAGATGTTTGCATCGACAACTGCATGATCTATTGGGGAGATGATGAGAAGCTAGAAGAATGTCGATTCTGCAAGAAGCCACGATTCAAGCCGCAAGGACGGGGACGTAATAGGGTACCATACCAAAGGATGTGGTACCTACCAATTACAGACAGATTGAAAAGATTGTATCAATCAGAGCAGACTGCTGGAAAGATGAGATGGCATGCCGAGCATACTCAGACGGATGGTGAGATGACTCATCCATCAGATGCAAGAGCCTGGAAACATTTCAACAAAGTACATCCAGATTTCGCTAGCAATATCCGGAATGTGTATCTCGGATTATGCACAGATGGATTTAGTCCGTTCGGAATGTCAGGGAGACAATATTCATTGTGGCCAGTCTTTCTTACTCCATACAACCTGCCACCGGAGATGTGCATGCAACGGGAGTTACTATTCTTGACCATATTAATACCTGGTCCGAACCATCCAAAAAGGTCCCTGGATGTTTTCCTACAACCACTGATAAAAGAGTTGAAGGATTTGTGGTCAACAGGGGTGAGGACGTATGACTGTTCAACGAAGACGAATTTTACGATGCGAGCGATGCTTTTGTGGACCATAAGTGATTTCCCTGCCTATGGGATGTTGTCTGGATGGACTACACATGGGAGATTAGCTTGTCCATATTGTAATGGAACGACAGATGCGTTTCAACTGAAGAATGGTAGGAAGACAAGTTGGTTTGATTGTCACCGTCGATTTCTTCCCATTGGCCATCCTTACCGAAGAAACAAGAATTTGTTTAGGCACAAAAGGGTTGTGAGAGACACTCCTCCTCCATATCTAACTGGAGA
Organism: Brassica napus; assembly: GCF_020379485.1. Lineage (NCBI taxonomy): Eukaryota > Viridiplantae > Streptophyta > Magnoliopsida > Brassicales > Brassicaceae > Brassica > Brassica napus. Next base: position 43,239,005 of record NC_063452.1, read on the forward strand.
ACAAATTGAAGCGCAAATCGACTACTACGGAGCTAACGAAACAGTTCGTTGGGGTGGTAATTGGCATGTCCCTCGTAATATGCCAGATTCTTACGGTGTTCATCACAACTGGCACAAGAAGAGTATATTTTGGGAGTTGCCATATTGGAAGGATCTTCTTCTGCGCCACAACCTCGATGTGATGCATATAGAGAAGAATTTCTTTGAGAACATCATGAATACAATATTGAATGTCCCAGGGAAGACAAAAGACAACATAAAATCGAGGTTGGACTTGCCGGATATTTGCTCAAGAAGCGAGTTACATATTAAAAGCAATGGACAAGTTCCCGTTCCGATATTCAGATTATCTTCAGAAAAAAAGTCGGTGTTGTTCAACTGGGTGGCATCAGAAGTGAAGTTCCCCGATGGGTATGTTTCGAATCTCTCTAGATGTGTTGAAAAGGGTCAAAAGTTCTCCGGGATGAAGAGTCATGATTGTCATGTATTTATGCAACGACTACTGCCCTTTGCATTTGCGGAGCTACTTCCAACAAACGTACATGAAGCACTTGCAGGTACGTAGTGTATTATATCACAATAATTTACAAAATAATATATGACTAACAATGTGTTTAATTTTTTTTTGAATATAAAAGGCATTGGAGCATTTTTCAGGGATCTGAGCACACGCACTCTTAAAGAAGAAGTTGTGGAACAGCTTCAGGAGAACATTCCCATCTTATTGTGCAACTTGGAGAAGATATTTCCTCCCGGATTTTTTGACGTCATGGAGCATCTAGCTGTCCACCTCCCATATGAGGCATTGCTTCGTGGACCTGTACATTACGGATGGATGTATCAGTATGAGCGAGCCATGAAATATTTGAAGGGAAAAGCAAAGAACCTCGCCAAAGTTGAAGGTTCTATAATTGCTGGAAGTTTGACGGAAGAAGTTTCTCACTTCACATCGTACTACTTTGCGTCAAAAGTACGTACACGGAGAAGAGCTCCAAGAAGATATGATGATGGTGGTGTTGCGCCAACATATGCAGTTGCTGGTGTTCCAGACATCTTTAGCCAGATTGGGCGACTCGGTGGGAAGTGTAAAGAGGTTTGGTGGTCGAGTGAAGAAGACGCTCATAGTGCACACACCTATATTCTACTCAATTGCGAAGATCCATTGATGCGTTATTTTGAAAGGTAACATATATTGACACTTCGAAACACATATAAGTATAATTAATTGTATAATTGCGAGAGATTCATTCCTATAAAATGTGATTTTACAGCCTATTTGTTTCTCAAGTCGAAGAAACATTTCCTGGTATATCCACAAGTGACGTAGACAAAAGGAAAGATCAACACTTCATTAAGTGGTTGCGGAATCAGGTACTAACTAAAACTTTTTTTTCATACATTATCTGTATTTCATTAACATTCTCTTTATTTTTGCAGGTTGATTATGACGACGACGATGCAGATTATCCTAAGTGGTTACACGAAGTAATTCAATCTCCACTTGTAAAGGTCACCACATCACAGATGTATTTCACACGAGGCTATACTTTTCATACATATGACTATGGTAGACAGCGGGCGACCAGTAACTATGGAATATGTGTGAAAGGGGAAACAGATTTCTACGGGATCTTGACGGAGATTATTGAAGTCGAATTTCCAGGGATACTGAAGCTGAAATGCGTCCTCTTCAAATGTGAATGGTTCGACCCCGTCGTCAACAGAGGTGTTCGGTCTAACAAATTCGGTGTAGTTGATGTCAACGGTGGACGAAGGTACAACAAATTCGAGCCTTTCATCTTAGCTTCACAAGCAGACCAAGTTAGCTTCCTTCCATACCCTCGGATGAGAGATTCAGGTATAAATTGGTTAGCAGTGATCAAAGTTACACCTCGAGGACGAATCATCAGTGGAGAAGAACCACCATTGCAAGAAGAACAGATAAATGAAGTCGAGGAACCTGAACAAGAAATTGATGACATCCTTCTCATTGATCCGCATAATCACGAGTACGAAGATCTTACCGATGATGCCACAGACGAAGCTGTTGAAGACGAGTTTAATGAAAATGATGATGTTTCTAGTGATGACGAGAATGTCGATGTATCCGATTGATGTATTTGTTTTATGAATAAGATGAGGGAGTTTGTTTTATGAATAAGATAATGTGGGGTTTGTTTTATGAATAAGGTAATGCTGGGAGTTTGTTTTATGAATAAGCAAATGTGGGATATTGTGGTTTGGAATGGAAATAAAGATGGAGTTTGGAATATATGAAGTAGAAAATAAGGAATATGGGGTTTCGGGTTTTTGGTTTCGGGTTTTGGGTTTTGGGTTTCGGGTTTGGGCTTTCGGGTTTCGGGGTTTGGGGTTCTAGGGATATATGAAGTAGAAAATTAAAGATGGGGGTTTGGAATATATGAAGTAGAAAATTAAAGATGGGGGTTTGGGTTTCGGGTTTCGGGTTTCGGGTTTGGGGTTTCGGGTTTCGGGTTTCGGGTTTCGGGTTTGGGGTTTCGGGTTTAGGGTATGGGGTTTGGGGGTTGGGGTTTCGGGTTTTCGGTTTCGGGTTTCTGATTCTAGGGATTTAAACATAACACTCGTTAATTCCACGTAAGCACAAATCGTCGTAAAGTCCACGCAGGATGAAATCGTCGTAAAGTCCACGCAGGATGAAATCGTCGTAAAGTCCACGTAGGATGAAATCGTCGTAAAGTCCACGCAGGATGAAATCGTCGTAAAGTCCACGTAAGACAACGAGGAAATAACGACGAAACCTAAAATTAAATATGGGGTTTGGAATATATGAAGTAGAAAATTAAAGATGGGGGTTTGGAATATATGAAGTAGAAAATAAGGAATATGGGGTTTGGGGTTTCGAGTTTCGGGTTTCAGGTTTCGGGTTTGGGGTTTGGGGTTTCGGGTTTCAGGTTTCGGGTTTGGGGTTCTAGGGATATATGAAGTAGAAAATTAAAGATGGGGGTTTGGGTTTCGGGTTTCGGGTTTCGGGTTTGGGGTTTCGGGTTTGGGGTTTCGGGTTTGGGGTTTCGGGTTTCGGGTTTCGGGTTTCGGGGTTGGGGTTTCGGGTTTGGGGTTTCGGGTTTCGGGTTTGGGGTTTCGGGTTTTGGGTTTCGGGGTTGGGGTTTCGGGTTTCGGGTTTGGGGTTTCGGGTTTCGGGATTGGGGTTTGGAATATATGAAGTAGAAAATTAAAGATGGGGGTTTGGAATATATGAAGTAGAAAATAAGGAATATGGGGTTTGGGGTTTCAGGTTTCGGGTTTCGGGTTTGGGTTTCGGGTTTCGGGTTTGGGGTTTGGAATATATGAAGTAGAAAATTAAAGATGGGGGTTTGGAATATATGAAGTAGAAAATAAGGAATATGGGGTTTGGGGTTTCGGGTTTGGGGTTTCGGGTTCGGGTTTGGGGTTTCGGGTTTGGGGTTTCGGGTTTCGGGTTTCGGGGTTGGGGTTTCGGGTTTCGGGTTTGGGGTTTCGGGTTTAGGGTATGGGGTTTGGGGGTTGGGGTTTCGGGTTTCGGGTTTCTGATTCTAGGGATTTAAACATAACACTCGTTAATTCCACGTAAGCACAAATCGTCGTAAAGTCCACGCAGGATGAAATCGTCGTAAAGTCCACGTAGGATGAAAACGTCGTAAAGTCCACGCAGGATGAAATCGTCGTAAAGTCCACGCAGGATGAAATCGTCGTAAAGTCCACGTAGCATAAAATCGTCGTAAAGTCCACGTAAGACAACGAGGAAATAACGACGAAACCTAAAATTAAATATGGGGTTTGGAATATATGAAGTAGAAAATTAAAGATGGGGGTTTGGAATATATGAAGTAGAAAATAAGGAATATGGGGTTTGGGGTTTCGGGTTTCGGGTTTCAGGTTTCGGGTTTGGGGTTTGGGGTTTCGGGTTTCAGGTTTCGGGTTTGGGGTTCTAGGGATATATGAAGTAGAAAATTAAAGATGGGGGTTTGGAATATATGAAGTAGAAAATTAAAGATGGGGATTTGGGTTTCGGGTTTCGGGTTTGGGGTTTCGGGTTTGGGGTTTCGGGTTCCGGGTTTGGGGTTTCGGGTTTCGGGGTTGGGGTTTCGGGTTTCGAGTTTCGGGTTTCGGGTTTGGGGTTTGGGGTTTTGGGTTTCGGGTTTCGGGGTTGGGGTTTCGGGTTTCGGGTTTGGGGTTTCGGGTTTCGGGTTTGGGGTTTGGAATATATGAAGTAGAAAATTAAAGATGGGGGTTTGGAATATATGAAGTAGAAAATAAGGAATATGGGGTTTGGGGTTTCGGGTTTGGGGTTTCGGGTTTGGGGTTTCGGGGTTGGGGTTTCGGGTTTCGGGTTTGGGGTTTCGGGTTTGGGGTTTGGGGTTTGGGGTTTGGGGTTTCGGGTTTCGGGTTTGGGGTTCTAGGGATTTAAACATAACCCTCGTTAATTCCACGTAGGATGAAATCGTCGTAAAGACCACGTAAAAAAATTTAAACATAAATCACGTTAATTCCACGTAAGCAAAATCGTAGTAAAGTACACGTAAAGAAAAACACGGGCCTTTGTGATTCCTCGCCATTTCCTCGTAAAAAAAAACACGGGCCTTTGTAACTGCTCGCTATTTCGTCGTAAATTTACGACGAATTTGCGACGATATGTAATCTTATATATACACCCGACCGCTCACTCTTTCTTTCCTCTCTACTTCCTCTCTACTTCCTCTCCATTTCGTAGCAATGGTAAGCCTCTCTGATTCCTCTCTAATTTGGTTAGTTTAGGATATATTAGGTGGTTAGTATAGGGAATTTAGATAGGTTTGCGGATTTTATGTTATTTAGTGTTGATTAGGTGGATAATGTTGGAAAATATATTGTTGATGTTAATTTTAAAAATTTCATTTTTTTTTCCAGGTTCGAAAAGGAAGACTTACTGCCCATTACAGAGAGATCTTCGGTGAGCCGGGTAGTCGTTTAGACCCGGCCTCTTCTTCCGCTCCCAGTTCTTCGGGCCAGGAGACTGTCCCCGAGACTCAGTACACTCAGAGAGTCTCTGGGTCTACTTCTTCTAGTGCACCATCGGCTCCTCATGTGCCTCCTCCGATGCCTCCTCCTGTGCCTCCTCCGATGGCACCTCCGATGGTCGCTGATATTCATCCTGATCTGATGGTGCCTCCGAGTGCTCCTTACTCGCAGTACACGGTAGAGGACATTCTCAGTCTGCCAGGCAGAGAAGGTTTACCAGTCATCGACCCAGACCGACCGGACGGAACGTTGTGGTATGTTGCATTAATTTTTTTAATTCGTTTAAATATCTTTTATAACATTAAAAAATAATTTATATTTTAAATTTGTATTTTCCAGGTGGGGGGTTGACGGATGTCTTGCATCGGACGTAACCGACACGATCAAGGGTTACTTCTCCATGGCACATCCAAACTGGAGTAAGACGCCTCACTACGTCAGAAAGACGTGGTTCAAAATTTACGCTGTAAGTTTCTATTAATTAATTATATATTTTTTAATTTTTTCATGATTTATATATATACTTTCTAAAAAACTAATTGTTAATTTATTTTTTCCAACAGCAAAAATATAATTGGGCTTTGGGGATCACTGAGAGGGTGAGGAAGAAGTTTAACGCGAAAGCGAAAGTTCGCTTGTTGGACACGGTCTCCAACTGGAAGGGTGACTGGATCGTGAAGGGGTATGAGCGTGGCAAACCCGCTGAGCTCACCACGGACGTGTGGGATGGCCTCATCCGTTATTGGCGCCTTCCTGATTCGATTAGAATCGCCCAGGCTTGCTCTAACTCCCGTAACACGGTCGATGAGCACGGGAACGGGCCGATGCTTCACACTACGGGCCAAAAACCCCACGCCGGTGTCCGTTTGGAAATGGTAATTAAATATTTTATTAAATAATTTTTTTAATAATTATATTAATTTATTCTAACTTTCTTAACTGTTTTTTAGGCCAAAGAGACGGGACATCTCCCGTCTCTTATGGAACTTTACGAGAGGACCCACAAGAACAAGGCGGGCGTATTTGTAGATGGCAAGTCCGAGCAAATCTACAACGACGTAGTTGCTCGGGTTGAAGACCGCCAGACTCAGCTGACCCAGCAGTCTACCGACGGATTACCCGTCACCTTATCCACACTTGAAGTGGATAAGATTTACGAGGAGGTAAATTTTCAAAAAAATTAATTTTTAATTATTCATTTAATTTAACTTTAAATATTTACTTACAATATTTATTTTTTTGTTTTTAAGGTTGTCCCTAAAAAAAAGGGACGGACATTGGGTATTGGTTCCGTCAACGATGTTCCGAGAGCGACATCGTCTTATGGTCAGCGACGGGATGATGAAGTCACGGAGCTGCGTAGAGAGTCCGCTCAGCTGCGTAACGAGTTGACCGCGACAAAATCTCGTATGGGTGGAGTCGAGGGCTTCTTAGACGTTATTGCGGCCACAAATCCGGAATGGGAGTCCATGTTGAGGAACATGCGACAACAACATCCCATTCATGGCGAGTCATCCGGCGACGTACATAACGAGGCGGATGTTACGAGGAGGAGTGATGAATTCTACCGGGCGATGAACGACCCTTAGTTTTTTTTGTTGTTGTATTATATAAATTCAAAACTTATTTATTTATAAAATATTTTCATATGAATTTATTTTTATTTTGAATTTTAATTTATTATTAAATTAAATAATTTTAATTATTTTTTATTATATTTTAAAATTCTGTAAAATAATAAAAACGAAGTAAATTCGTAGCTAATGTACGACCTCTTTACGTGGAAATCTTACGAGGAAATGACGAGAAACAGTTTACGAGTATTTTACGAGGAAGTATTTACGAGGAAATAACGAGGAAATGTTTACGACCATTTTACGAGGAAATCATTTCGTGGTTGTTACGTGTATTTTGCGAGGAAAATCTTTCAAGGTATTTACGTGTAGATTACGAGGAACTGTTTTCGAGTTATTTACGAGGAATTGTAGCGACGTCCTTACGAGGAATTGTAGCGACGTCTTTACGACGAATCGTTCTACTTCGTCTTTACGACGAAATATATTCCTCGCTAAGTTACGACGAATTAGCGAGGAAATATGTGTTACGACGGACGTGTAACGAGCAAACGCGTTTCCTCGCTAATTCGTCGTAAAGCCTCTTTTACGACGAAATAACGAGGAAAACCGCCCTCGTTAAGATTATGTTTTCTTATAGTGCAAACATAAAAAAAATTCAAACTATTAATAAATAAAATCGGTTTAGCATACTAAACCAAATTAAAAATATACCTAACCCTAATCTCAACCTAATGTATATTCTCCGCCGCCTGCCGCCTCCTCACCGAGCTTCTTCGTCTTCAACATTCAAGCCGGCTCTGCTCACGACCCACCACTGCTACCTCCTCCATCAATCTCCTGTGCCTCATTCATCAATCCTGTGCCTCCTCCACTTTCCTTTACCAAGAACAAAAAAAAATCAGATTCAAAACAGAGAGAGAGAGAGAGAGAGAGAGAGAGAGAGAGAGAGAGAGAGAGAGAGAGAGAGAGAGAGAGAGAGAGAGAGAGAGAGACGTGACTGGTGGTGGTGTTGACGAACGTGCGGTGGTGGTGGTGGTGAAGGGCGAAACCGAATAGAAAGGAGCATGGTGGTGAGAAGCATGACGGTGGTAATCCTCTTCGTTCAGATCCATTTGCTTGAAAGAAGAAAAGTAAATGAAAGATGAGCAGAGGAGAAAGAGAGATGGGAAGAGGATAAGAGAGATGAGATTAGATGAGGAGATCGAAGAGGTACAGAAGAAGAAAATAAGAAGTATAGAATCGTGTGGAGGAAGAAGAAAGGAAGAAAGAGATAAAACAAACATAAAATATTAATAGTGAATTAATCTGAGCCGTAAGATTAATATTACCAACGGCAGAGATTCGAAAAATGGTGATCCACGCCTCACTTTTTGGTCCAATCAGAATTAAGCCGTTAATTCTTTTTCTTTGGTCATCAAATAAGCTTCTAATTCACTTAAATATGAATGGGTTTATATGGGGTTTAAACAAATGAATTTAAATTTAAATAATAGATTTATAATATAGGATTTGATTAATGACTATGATTAAAGTTAAAAGTTTAGTCTAATTTAAAAGTTTTAAATATAAGGTTAATGTTCATGATTAAAGTTTATTTGGAGTCTTAGGTTTGGGGTTTAGAGTAAAATTTGAGAATACAATTTGAAATTTTTTGATTAGTATCTATGTTTAGGTTTTGGTGTTTAAATTTGAAAAGGTTAAATTTGATGTTTGGATTTTATGATTTGGTGTATAAGATTTAGAGTTATTGTATATGGTTTGGAATATATACTCAAAGTCTAAATTCCAAAACCTATATTTAAATTTTTGAAATTTGTAAATTAGGATTTATGATGTAGGTTAATATGAAGTATGTGGTTTAGGGTTTAGGGTTAAGATTTATAATTAAGTATATGGTTTGAGTTTTAGAATATATTTGGAATCTAAGTTTAAGATTTATATTATAAATTAAAAAAATAGATTTATGACTTTGTATGTAAGATTTAAGTTTGGGGTTTAGGGTATTATATTTAGGGTATAGATCTAAGATTTAATGTTTAAGATTTAATGTTTGAGGGTTATAATTTAAATTTGAGATTCTATTTTTAAAATTATTAAACTTTAAATTTAAATTTAAGATCGAAATTATATTATGAAAATATTGAAATTTTAATGTTTATGTTTAGGGTAAGGGTTTAAACCCCAAATTAATCATATACCCAAATCTAACTAAAAATCTTAAAACTCTACTGTTCATTATTTAAGTTCAAATATTAAATTTAATCTAAATGTTTAATTATCATTTATACATTGCAATTATCATTTATACATTGCAATTGAGTTTTTATAAATCAAAATTCGTTTACAAAACTGTAACCGTTTTATCAAACTAATATATATATAGCAACAGTTTAATGTAAAGTACCAGAGACATCAAAGATACCACCACCAAGATCAAAGACAATAATTATTTAATTGCTTCTCTTTTCAAAAGCATAAACCAAAGAAGTAGCAGTAGGCTTATTGATAATACGAAGAACATCAATCAGATTGTTTTGTTGTTGTTTTTTTATTCTTTTTTTCTTGGAACACCATTTTTTCCTTTTCTATTTTGTGTGTTTAATATATAGAATATTTATGATAAAATTTTGAGAAAAAATAAGATTTAGATTTCACAATTTAAATGTTAAAAATTAATCTTTAGAATTAAATTTATAGTTTTAAATTTTAAATTTTAAACTTTGTTATTGATATTGAGGTATATGAAATAGAGTTTAGGGTTTAAGTTGAAAATCAGAAATTAAAGTTTGGAAATAGATTTAAAGTTTACATTTAAGATTTTGAGTTAAAATGAAAATAAATAAATTTGGAGATTAGATTTATCATTCAGGGTTTAGAGTTTGGGTGATGATTGTTTAAAGTATATATTTAGAATATGAAATTAATCTTTTAAAAAATAGGATTTTAACTATTAAATTTTTTTATATATTGGATATAAGTTCTATTAGGTACATGGTTAAGATTTAGGATCAACTATATGGTTTGAGTTTTTGAATATAATTGGAGTTTGGTTTTTAAATTTATATCATAGGTTTGAGGTTTGGGGTATTAGATATAGGGGGTAGATTAAAGATTTAGTGTTTGAGATTTAGAATTTAAATTTAAGATTATATTTTATAAATTATAAATTGCAAATTGCAAATTGATTTATAACTAAAACATATATTGCATTAAATTCATAATAGATACATCTTACATAGAATCTTTCCAAGTATTACACTGACATCAAACATTAGGGTTTAGGTTTAGGTTTTTTTTTTTTTTTAAATTACATGTTGAAAATTTATATATTTTTAAAGTAATATGCTTTTGTTTTAGTTATAAATTTCTACAAATGTTCATTTTGAAGTTTATTGTAAGTGTTGGATGTTGGAATTATGGTATGTTTAGGGTTTAGAACTTGAAGCAAAAATTTTTTTCTAGTTTATTATTAGTGTTAGATTTTAATTATATCATATTATTTGTTGGTATCTTTGGATTTTATGATGAAATATTAAAAATTAAGGGTTTAGAGTATGATTAATAGTATTTTAGATATACATTTATATATCTTGTATGTTCTTGGATAATTAATAAACTAAACCATCTCAAGTGCTGTAGAGTGCACCAAAATATACATAAACCTCCCCAACGTGTAATACATTACTCCCATCCGTGAATCAGTTGTGAATGTTTAAGATTCCTAATGCTTATAAAAGATATTACATATAAGAACCAACTACATGACATATTCAGCTAGAGTCTTTAGCCTTCTGGCTCTTCTCACTGTTGCAAACCCAAATCTGATACGACAAAAAGTGATGATGTCAATAGCAATCTTGCAAAGATAGACTTTAGACACAATATAAAATCAGTTTAAGAACTACCTTGAAGTCCCCACCAAACGATGTACTGACTGCCATGGAACGGGTAAGGTGGGAAGCAATGGCTGAGACACCATCATCCCTGAACACAAGGGCCAATTCAATTAAACAGAACAAAGAGTAATGGAGTCAAAACTCCAAAGTAACCTCAGCATTGCTATCAGCATTCTTTAGAATATCAAGTACACACTGAATAGATTTAACAAGCCAATGACCTTGATTGTTTGGACCCTGCAGGTAAACTACAAACATTCCCACAGCAAAGATATGATTGAATATTCATCTCGTTATCAATGTATATACCTTCACCGAGTCTGGGGCATCAAGAAAGAACTCCTTATATCCATCACCGAGTCTCCATGGTTCAATAATCTACGAATCCTTAATCAAGAGAGCAAAAGAAGAGATCTTTCGAGAGTTATAGAATCAGAACAACAAACCCTTCATCTAAAATCTCAATCAGAGATTATACAAACCGGAGAAAGGTTTACGCTTGAGTCAAGGGTCAAGCTGACTACAATCTCAATCTGAGACAGAGATTACACATGGTTACGGTTAAGCCCGAGCTTCTTAGCATCCTTTGCCTTCTTGGTGCTCCTTAACCTTTATAAGGAACTTGTGGTTATGCTTCAAGGTCACCTTTTCATACTTGCTCTCTGCAAAATAACAAATCAATAAAGACCTTCGATTAAGGGCTTATCGAGAGAAAAGGGACGAGAGAGAGAGAGAGAGATTACGACTGTTACAGTCGGATACTTTGGGAACTTCGAGACGGCTCATGAATCCGGTGCGAGCGCGGTTAGATCCGTCGAATTCGTCGAACTTTCTGCAACATACCAGTGCTCGAACAAGATGAAGACGAGACTAGGAGAGTGAAACAGAGAGAGATGTCTGTGTTGAGAAATCGTGTGGGTGTGAGTGAGGTTAGGAGAGTAAGATAGAGAGACAGATGATTAAGAACAGAGGGGAGATGAGATCTGAAAATAGAAAGAACAGAAGATCGATGAGAGATTGATGAGAATAATTTTTTTTTTTGGTGGGTGATGAATGAAAAAATGACTTTAGCAAAAAAAAAAAGTGTAGATCCGCCAAAATCAGAAAATTTCGCTAAGTGTTTTGGCTCCAACATAAATATCCCGCTATAAAAGTTATTTTTGGGTCTCAGCTTAATGAAAATCTTTGCTAGCACGAATTTAGTGCTACCATAGAATTATGATCCAATTTTGACTGTATTAGTAGCATTTCGTGAATTCGTGCTACGGTGAACTGCTACCAATACTCATATTTCTTGTAGTGAAAAAATCTTACATGTCGTCATATATTATGTGATTAAGCCTGACATAATAACCAATATCCAAACCAAACCCGAACCTGACCCAAAGTAAGTTGTTTGGTTTGGGTTCGAATAGTGTCAGATACCTGATAAATTTGTTACTCATGCCATTTTCGAATGCCTCCTAGATAGAAAAACTTGGGCCTTATCAAATACACATTCTCATCCAAACTTATTTCAGGTTTTGAGTGTACATACCCATAACGATTATCTTGTATGGCAGAAAATAATATTGAAGATCTTAAACTTGATATAAATCATTATAACTGGATAATATGGTATCTTTGAAAAATTAGGAATGATAAATTATTCAAAGGAATTGATAGAGATCCATTTGAGCTTGGAAGTGGCACAAACACCAGATATTCTTAATTTACAAACTGTATACTCGCAGAATATATGTTTGGTCAATGGTTTTTGGACTTTTACATTTCAATTTAGTGAATGTTGATGGAATTGGAAAGACACGCGTGGACAAAACCAATTTATGGGTACAAAAGACCAAAGGAGAAAAGAGTCCTCTTTGTTCTACAATGTAACACCAAAATTTTGAATTAAGAAAATACATATACTATTTATTTTAAAAATAAATCATTAATAAAATATTATATATATAAATTTATAACCGAGACCATGAACGTGAGAGTCATGAGCCCGAGGAGAATGCTGAGACCGAGACCGAGTCTGACAGTGGCGTCTCTTCTCGCTCCATGTGGCCGGTTCGAACCAAGCTCGTTTCCGACCTGTGTCACGGCTCCGAAGCTTAAAGAATGACGGAAAATGTAAACAGGGGAAGTGATTTGGTTGTGAACAAACACGAATCAAAACTTGGAAAAAACAAAGGAAGCATAAACGATTGAGGCAATATCCGTTTAGGGATCTTTGTCAAAAAAAAAATATCCGTTTAGGGTGTATATTATTATGCGAATGAATAAATTTACAATAACTTAGACCCACATTTCACTACAAGAAAACATGGGGATTCTGATGGCAGAAATCGTCAGAAATTCGTCGGAATAGATCGATTCCGACGAATTTCTGACGAACATGTCCGTCGGTATCGTTTTGTCGGAAAAAAAAAATTCGTCGGAATTTCGTCAGAACTTCCGATGATTTTCTGACGAATACCGAGAAACGTCATTCTGACGAACTTCCGACGATATTACGATGCGGACACACGAGACCAGAGTTCATCGGAAAAACTAAGTACCGACGGAGAACATTCCTCGGACAATTCCGACGTAGTGGATTCCTCGGTATATTCCGACGAAGTCTGGGCGTCGGAATATACCGACGGACATTGGTCGTCGGAACATATCGACGGATATTTGTCCGTCGGTATATTCAGACGGATATTGGTTCGTCGGTAAATTCCGACGGATATAGGTCCGTCGGTATATTCCGACGCCCAGAGTTCGTCGGAATATACCAATTTTAAAAACGAATTAATTTTGCATTTTTATATATTTTTTTATATTAAAAATTAATTAATAAATTAAAAAATCAGAAATTTAAAACTAATAATATTATATAATTTAAATTCATACAAACCAAAATAGAAAAAAAGACATTCAGAAAGTTTAAAATTCATACAAACCGAAATAGAAAAAAAAAACATTCAGAAAGTTTTAAAAAGCCGAAAAAAACTAAGATGAACTCGAAGACATCAAACAATCTAGCTTCTGCATTATCTCGGTGTTGAACTTCTTCTGGGATGCCAACTCAGCAAGGATAGTGGCATTCTCCGAACGGATAGTGGCATTCTCAGAAAGGATAGTGGTGTTCTGCTCCTCCAATGCCCCAATCCGTTCATCTTTGTCATGTAGCTCCTCGAGAATCATGGGATCGGCATACGGAACTTGGGAAGAAGATGCCGGATACGAAGAAGCACGGCGGGCCAACCCAACTAAACGGTCTCCTTTCCTTTAAGGAACCGCCTACAAAAATATTTAAAGTTAGTAAATAGGGACAAGTTAGTAATCGAAATTATAAAAAAAATATATTAATAAAAAAAATTACTTTTTCAACCATCTCATTTATTTGCAATAGAGACAAGTTGGTTGAAGCTCCCGTAGAATCGCCGTCATCAGAGAGAGGCTGAGATTGAGATACTATTTCAGCTTCCACCAAATCAACGACACCTTTGATCACGGGGTCCTGAATTTGACCCGTCGTCTTGTTAGTGTGAGCCACCTTAATGAGTTGGAGACGATCAACGGGATTACCGTCATTTGCTTCGATCTAAAAAAACCGCCATTATTAGCCAAGGAATATATAAAATATTTATTTAAAAAATATAAAGATAAATAATAATAAAAAACTTACAAGTTCATCCTCCTTAGTAGACATAGAGCAAGCGCCGAGGTTGTGCACATACATACCTTTCCCGCCACGATCGCTCTTCCGGTTCTTGGAGTTCCTAGAAGACGTCTCGGCAGTTTCTTCCTTCTCCCAATGAGCTATCAACTTCTCCCACACCGTCCCGTTGATGAACCGTGCCCTCTTATTCTTCTGCCAAACTGTCTTCCACGCGTTTATCTGCTTCGTATAAGAGTCCATGGCCTTTTCGTTGAATTTCTTACGGACTGTTTCCGTAAGATCGGAGTGCCAGTTGAACTCTTGCTACAAAACAAACATAAGTTAATAAGTAAATATATTTAAAAAATGTAAAAACTTTAAAAAAATGAAGAGTTACTATACCGCAAACTGACGAAACCACAACTCTCGTTCGTCGGAAGGGATCACACTCCACTTTGGATATCCAAAACGGAGCATGGAGTACATCATCTGGTTGATGCTCTGGCTAATGCCATTTTTAGATTTGGTGAACCTTTAAAAAAATACAAGTTAGCAAGTTAATTAAAGGAAAAAAACATAATGGTACAAATAAAAAAAATACTAACCAAGTGCTATGGCGTCGTCGTGGGTTGGGTTGGAGAACCGGGAGATGCTCTCGACCTGGTTGTTGAACCAATAGATGAACTGGCATGACCCCCGGATCCTGTTGAGCAGCAGCGCGAGGGGCAGCGGGAGCTGGAGCGGGAATAAATGCGAAAACCGAGTCATGAGACGATCCCGATGCACGGGAACAGCTCACCGAACTACGTCGAAGATGGGCTGCGGGGCGGGGTTCATCCTCGGCCCTAAAAAAAAATTAATACATCAAAAATATTTTCAAATCATTTCTATTTTTAATGTTTTCATTTATATATTTACAAAAGATTTTATAAACGTTTTAAAAAAAACTATTAAACCTTTTATTATACATAGTTTATTACTAGAAACTTATAAAAAATAATAAAAAATTTAAAATTTTTTATTATACATGATTTATATATATATATATATATATATATGTATACACAATTATAAAAAATTTATAAATGAAGAAAAATGTTGTTAAATATTTATAAATTTTTTTAAAAAACGTTTTATTATACATAGTTTATTAGTGGAAACTTATAAAAAATTATAAAAAATTTTAAAATTTTTATTATACATGATTTATATATATATATATATGTATACAAAATTATAAAAAATTTATAAATATAGAAAAATGTTGTTAAATATTTTTAAAAAATTTTAAAAACGTTTTATTATATATATTTCATTACTGGAAACTTGAAAAACGTTTTTAAAAATCAAAAAACGTTTTAAAAAATCAAAAAACGTTTTTAAAAATCAAAAATCGTTCCAAAAAAAACTAAAACAACAATCCAAACAACAATCCTAACATATATATCCTAAACTATCCATTCAATCCTAAAATTTTCAATCAAACAACCTAAAATCCGAGATCTAACTTCCAAAACCCTAAACAATTGAGATTAAAGAAGGTTTGGGATGATTCTTACATGATTTAGGGTTTGGGGAAGAGATATGAGGGTGAGAAGAGGATTCGCCGGTGAAGGGAGGTGAATTATGTCCGGAATCGTCGGTGTAGAGGGAGGAATCGCCGTGAGAGAGAGGATTTTTGAGAGAGAGAGGCAGAAATAACGAAGAAGGAAGAAGAAGGGTTATTATATCCGAAGATTCCGACGGACACGGGTTCGTCAGCATTCCGTCGGTATAATTAAAATATACCAAATGGCGATTCGCGAAAATTTTCACGCGGTTTGGTTCTCCCGGGCAAATTGGATTTCCGACGGAATGTGTCCGTCAGTATATTCCGACGGAATGTGTCCGTCAGTATATTCCGACGGAATTCCGACGACTTAGTGTTTAGGGTGTTGATTACAAGTTTCTAAATGCAAAATCCATATCTTTGATAAGATATATACTATTTGCATAAAGATTTAACAATAAAAATGTTTTTATAACACGATTTTACACAACAACATTTTTTGTAATGTAAGATTATATGAATACGATTGTATAAGTATATGAGTGTTAAGATGAGATGTTATGAAAACAATGATATGCATACATAAATATTTTAATGAGTTGTTATATTTGAACGGTTGCGATCTAATACTATACTAAACACTTATTATGTGTTATTTTCATAGTTTTGGCATCTAAATTTATAGATTTTTATGATTCAATTTTTTTAGAAACACATGTCGTCGGTAATTCGTCGGAATATACCGACGACATTCCGACGAACTTGTCTAGTTCGTCAGAATGTCGTCGGTACATTCCGACAAATTACCGACGACCTTTCCAAATTTCAATGAAACCCAATGTCGTCGCTATGTCGTCGGTATATTGCGAGGGATTTCCAACGGACCAATAAAAAAAAAAAAAAAAAACTAATCAGAATCTTCTGAATCTTCATCAAACTCCCCAACCTCGGCTTCTGGCTCCGAATGTACAACAGCATCATGTCCAAACACAGTCAAATTCTCAACGAGTTGAACATTTTCCAAATCTTCAACTGCCTGGGTGTTGCTGGTAGACTCTGGTTGCAATGGTTCATCATCATCAGAAGTTCCATCCACTCGTCCTCTTGGGTTGATTTGCGTTACAGTAACCCATGGATCGTCTCTGTACGTCACCCGAGGGTAATTGATGTAGCACACCTATACATATCAATTATACAAGTATTAGTAAAATATATAACATTAATTAATTATATTGGTAAAAAAATATGAATAGATTGACATACCTGATCAGCTTGCGAACCAAGAATGAAGGGATCATAATATTGAAGTTTCCGCCGCGAATGAACTGATGTAACACCAAACGCATCAATCTTCACTCCTCTATCTGGGGTGGTGTCATACCAATCACAATAGAATACTACACAACACAATCCAACCATTCCAGGAAATTGGATTAATACCCTCTTCAGTCACTACTCTGCTGCATAAGTCTCGGAAGAAAACACTAATCCCTACATAGATAAAAGACATAATTTTCGTAAGTATTAAGTTTTTATAAGCATAATTGTTAAATATAAAAATAAATTAAATTGTAAAAATATAAGATACTTGCAATTGCTTCATGAACATTACGTGGCAATAATGCTGGAAAAGCAAACGGAAGGAGGCGCTGCATAATTACATGACAATCATGACTTTTCAAGCCAGTAAACTTTCCTTCGCTTCTATCAACGCAGTTCCCCAAATTTGATGCATATCCGTCAGGAAATTTCACTTTATCTGTAATCCAATCAAAGAACTCTTCTTTTCTAGCACCATCCAGCCGATAAATGGGAAAAGGGGGCGTACCATTCTCATCAACGTGAAGTTCAGAACGATCACAGATATCGACTAAATCCAACATTGACTTCAAATTATCCTTCGTTTTACCTTGGATGTTAAGGACTGTGTTCATCAGATTGTCGAAGAAGTTCTTCTCAATATGCATGACATCTAAATTATGCCGCAATAGATGACTCTCCCAATATGGCAGATCCCAGAAAATACTCTTTTTGTGCCAGCTATGTAGCTCTCCAACCGCACTGACTCGAATGTTTTCATGTCCACCTACATCTGGCGTCCTTTCTACATCAAAATACCTAAACTGCTTCAACAAATCTTTCCCACTAACTTCCTCAGGTGGACCATCAAACACCTGCTTGTTCTTCGTAAACGAAGTCTTACTCCTGCGGTATGGATGACTTGGTGGTAGAAATCGTCTGTGACAGTCAAACCAACACGTTTTCCTTCCGTTCTTTAGTTGGAAAGCATCTGTGTCATCTTGACAATATGGACATGATAGCCTCCCATGTGTTGTCCATCCAGATAACATACCATATGCTGGAAAGTCACTTATTGTCCACATAAGTACTGCCCGCATCTGAAAGTTTTCTTTGCACGAAACATCGTATGTCTCAAAACCATGCGCCCATAGTTGTTGCAACTCATATATCAGTGGTTGAAGAAACACATCTAGTGATCTTTTAGGATGATCTGGCCCGGGGACGAGAATTGAGAGAAACAAAAACTCTCGTCGCATGCACAAGCTCGGCTGTAAGTTGTACGGTGTCACAATAACTGGCCATAGAGAATATTGTCTTCCATACTTTCCAAATGGGCTGAAACCATCAGTAGATAATCCAAGATAAACATTTCTTCTCTCTTCCGCAAATTCTGGATATGTTGACTGGAAATGTTTCCAAGCCTTCGCATCTGAAGGATGTCTAATCTCACCATTTGTGGAATGCTCTGCATGCCATCTCATTGCTTTTGTTGTGCGCTCACACTGATACAACCTCTTCAATCTTTCCGTCAAAGGCAAATACCACATTCTTTTGAATGGGATCGGAACTCTTCCCCTCGTCTCCTGATAACGAGGTTTCCCACAAAATTTGCATACATTTCGTGTCTCATCCGCTCTCCAGTAGATCATGCAGTTGTCAATACATACATCTATCACTTCATACGGTAGTTGAAGACCGGCAACAAGTTTCTGAACCTCGTAGTATGAACCCGGTGCAAGGTTATCCTCAGGTAGAATACCTTTGACAAAATCAGTAATCGCATCCATACATTATTCAGCCAAATTATAGTCTGTCTTAATACCCATTAATCTAGTTGCAGATGATAAGACTGAATGACCATCTCTACAATTTTGATACAAAGGTTGTTTTCCTGCATCCAACATGTCAAAAAATCTCCTAGATTCGGGATTTGGTTCTTCCCCTCTATAATGATCATGTACCATATGCTCAGTACCTACACCATAATCTATATCCGTTCTAGATTCTTCTAACCTAATATCAGGCTAAAGTTCACTAACAGGCTGAGGTTCGCTAGTACTACCATATTCATAACCAGTTTCCCCATGAAGGTACCAAACTTTATAATTACGTGAAAACCCTTTCATATACAAATGAGTCCAAACATCAAATTCTTTTATAACCTTATTATTATTGCAAGTAGAGCAGGGACATCTTAACATACCACTTTTTGCATCCGGTTGCTATTAAACAAGCCTCATGAATTCTCCAATCCCTTGAACGTATTCTTCCGTAAGCAAATTGGTGTTCGGATCCAAATGAGGTTTATCCATCCACGAACGATAATAAACTTCTGAAGACATGATTTTCACGGAATTGTTATGACTAAAGAGAATGAAGAGAGTATGAAGTGTGAATGAGTTGAATGAGGAGGGGTTGTATTTATAGGAAATTGCTTACGGCCCTCCGACGACTTTCCGACGAAATTCCGACGGATGTAAAGCAGTCCGTCGGAATTCCGTCGGTATTGTCCAATCTCAAACGGCTATACAACGGTCATATATATTTGTCGGCAACGGTCACATGGTTCGTCGGAAATTCGTCGGAAAATTCTGACGGAATACTGACGACTGTACTGTTAATCGGAATATCGTCGGAAGTTCGTCGGTATATTCCGACGAATTTCCGACGACTACAACGGTTACATTTTTTATCGGAATGTCGTCGAAAAGGCGTCGGAAAATTCCGACGACCCATGTTTCATCGGAATTCCGTCGGAAATGGCCGACGGAATTCCGACGACTTCAAATTTTTGGATGTCGTCGGAAATTGGTCGGTAATCCGTCACAAACGTCCGACGACATTGATGTCCGTCGGAACCTCCGTCGGAATTTGGCGTGTTTTCTTGTAGTGTTTATAGCAACCTTAAAACTCTATTTCCTTTTCCTTTTAGGAATACATACTTATCATAGAAAAAGTAAAATTTCTAATCCTAAAAGGCATATCGAATATTTTTACTGGTGCATTGAGATTTAAGACACTTCTAAATGTAACATATTTGAACGATAATTCCCATTGAAGCAACATATACTTTAGGCTTTTTAAGACACCAATAAATCAAAATCATCATCTCATAGAACCACAACTCGAGACAAACCAATCCAAAACTTGGTATCGCGAGACCACTCAGTTTCTTCCATTCTCTCACACTATCTTCATATGACTCCTCTATAACCTCTTCCTCCTCATCGCTACTTAGCTTTTCTTCCAAGAAAGTGATGTAGATGAAGAGAAAGGCGACAAGGTTAAAATTTGACACATCACCACTCAAAGCGATACATTTAACCTCGAAACCAAGGTAAGACACGAAGAGGAACATCATCAAAAAGTGGAGAACGCTCACCACTGCTGTGCAGAATGATAGATGCAGATCTTTGACTGAGTCCTGAAAAAAGCTATTAATGGATGTAAAAGAGATTGAGTGAGGAGATCTGGAACATAGTAAAGCAAAAAGGTGTGAGCTATAGACGCAAGCTTCTTGTCATGTTTCAACATTGTCAGAATCCTCTCGATGTTTATCCAGAGAACAAAAACATGGAGTGATGTGAACACTAGTAGAAATATTGGCTATAGCCACAAAATAGCTACTAAATTTTCGTAGCAACTTCTAAAATGCTACGAAAAAGCTACGAAAAAACTACGAAATAAAAAACGTAGCTTTTCGTAGCAAGATATAGCTACGATTTTGCTACGAAAATTTCGTGACAATATTGATACGAAACAAAACGTAGCAAAAAACGTGGCTAACTTACAAGAAAATATCTTTTTGCTACGATTTTTGCAACGAAAAAATTCATAGCTATTTAAAACCCTATACCCTAAACATGTTTTTAACTCCTAAATTCTAAAAGTAAATCTTAAATTCTATCTTCATACTATAACTCAAAATCTTAAACCTAAACTCAAATTTAATTATTTTAGAAAACTAATCTCAATTTTTAAATCAAAACTCAAACACTATATTCCAAACTCTAAACTCTATATATAACACTATATTTCAAACTCTAAACTTTATATATTACTCTATATTCCAAATCATAAATCTAAACAATAAATATACTTTTTCAAAGTTAAACAACAAATCTAAAACTAAAACTCAAAAGTTAATCTTTTTTTTTAAATTTAATTCCAAAATTTAAGTCTAAATTTCAAACACTATACTCCAAACCTTACACTTATGGGAACGAAAATTCTCATTGTCGATTTCCGTTTAAATTAGGAAAGTAGGAGAACCCTAATTTCCCAGAGGTCCCGGTATATCTGCTAATACCATACGCCAAGCAATCAGAACACTAAACGAGAACAGTAATAAAATAAGAAATCGAAAAAGAGAGCAAAATAGTTCTTATTCCGAATCTGCGTTTGAGCGTTTACAACAAGGTAAGTGCCTGAGCTACGAGAGCTGTCGGCGAGATTCCTAGTTCTAAAACCCTAAGACGGAAAAAACCTAATTGAGTCGCAGCTCGAATAACAAAAACGGAAAATTGCATAAAATCACTCTAAGTGCTAAGTTTGCTGTGAGAAAAGTTCCTCCTCTCTGCCTCTCGCCTAGGACTCCTTATATACTGGCTCCAAGGTCGGTTTACGCTTTTCCCCTTCTGCCCTTAAGCCGCCATAGCATAAAAATGGAGATATTCTATTTTTTCCGATCTTCGTAATTATCTTCAAAATTTCGTACTTATCCGCGGAAACTTGACAATTAACTTTCCTCGCGAACCAAGCGTAAACCATCATGCGGCTTACGGGCTGTTGGTTAAGAAATCGTAAGTTGGGCCTCGAGTCATGTCTTAGGTTCCTTTGGGCCGTCCTCTGACTCGAAGCGTTTATTACGGCTTCTTTCGATAAAGAACGAATTTTCCGCGATTTTTACGGTAAAGTTTGATCGATAACTTAGAATGGCGGGGAACGTGAAATGGGTTCGCTACGGTCTTCGGGAGATAGCATTGAAGGGTAGACGAGAATGCATGGACTAATGTCGTGTCGACGTTTCGGAAGAGCTCGGTCGCTACGTAGCGACAGAGCTTTGGCTCGAGCTCGGTCGCTACGTAGCTCGGCCGCCCATTTCGAAAGAAGAATCTATTTCGAAAAAGTATTTGTCGAAGAAGGTTTCTACGTTTTCTTCTTCGGGGATTTGGACGTTAACTTCGTCGCAACCGTTTTCGACCTCAACAGTTAGCCCCCCAGCTCGTTAGAGTCGAGACTCTAGCGGGCGGTTTGACGATTTTGGCAAAGCTAGGCGTATTGAACGAAATTTACTTCAAACTCCGCGGAAGAGAATTCTCGAAAAAGTGTTTATTAAAAAATATAAAATTCCGAGCCCATACTTCTATAAGTAGTGAGCTCTTGTCATTCATTTGATCCACACCTTCCTTTCTTCAAACCTTCAAAACCTCTCTAGCTCCAAATCTCTTGTTTTTAACATGTCTTCTTCCCATGGTGACAAGCGAAGTTCCGATGTGGAGATGAGCGAGGCCACCTCTCCGGCGCTGATTCCGATTTCTTCGGTCGAAGCGCCGGCTTGCGTTGCCGACCATCTCTCCTTTTGAGAGAAATTAGTTCGCCGCCAAGACGAGAAAGAACAGGTTCGAGCCGGCGCCGAGTTACCGTCCTCTTCTGCACTGGCCGTTGCTCCGGGTCATGTGACCGAGGGCGTAACTGCGCGAGATACGGGAACTCTCGCAGGTTCGGTCATTCCGGATGCTTCGGCTTTACCTGCTGGATCGTCCACGACTCCATTTCGAAAGAAGAATCTATTTCGAAAAAGTATTTGTCGAAGAAGGTTTCTACGTTTTCTTCTTCGGGGATTTGGACGTTAACTTCGTCGCAACCGTTTTCGACCCCAACAGTTAGCCCCCCAGCTCGTTAGAGTTGAGACTCTAGCGGGCGGTTTGACGATTTTGGCAAAGCTAGGCGTATTGAACGAAGTTTACTTCAAACTCCGCGGAAGAGAATTCTCGAGAAAGTGTTTATTAAAAAATATAAAATTCCGAACCCATATTTCTATAAGTAGTGAGCTCTTGTCATTCATTTGCTCCACACCTTCCTTTCTTCAAACCTTCAAAACCTCTCTAGCTCCAAATCTCTTGTTTTTAACATGTCTTCTTCCCATGGTGACAAGCGAAGTTCCGATGTGGAGATGGGCGAAGCCACCTCTCCGGCGCTGATTCTGATTTCTCCGGTCGAAGCGCCGACTTACGTTGCCGACCATCTCTCCTTTCGAGAGAAATTAGTTCGTCGCCAAGCCGAGAAAGAACAGGTTCGAGCCGGCGCCGAGTTACCGTCCTCTTCTGCACTGGTCGTTGCTCCGGGTCATGGGACCGAGGGCGTAACTCCGCGAGATACGGGAACTCTCGCGGGCTCGGCCATTCCGAATGCTTCGGCTTTACCTGCTGGATCGTCCACGACTCCGATTCTCGTCGAAGATAAGGAGAGGGCTGCTGACTCTATGCCTCCTCCTCCGGCCAGGAAGGATATCGTTCTAGCGCTGCACGCTCCTAGTGTTGTTCCGGTTGCTCAGCCTAAGGGCTGGAAGTGGAAGTTTACCAAGGGCGGTGACGGGGAATCTTCGCAGCAAGGAGACTCGAGCATAGCGTCGGGGCTTCGCGGAAAGGTTTTTCGCTCACTTACTTTCTTGATTGTTGCATATTTCTCTAAAAGACAAAGAATCCCTAACTTTCTTCTTGTTTCGCAGTTCATGTCGTTGATCGACGGGATGATCAGTGAGTGCGGTTCTGAGACCAGTCGTCTTGCCGGGGGGTTATTGGAGCTGCAGGGTAGATGGTCTGAAACCGAGGCCATGCTAACGGCTGCCAAGGATTCGCACTCCGTGAAAGTGTCAAAACTCGAGGTCACAATAGGGGAGCTCGAGAGGGACCTCGGGAAGACGGCGAGTTCATTGCTTAAGGAGAAGAAAGCCAGGAAGGCCAAATCTTTGGAGGTGCGTCGTCTTCAGCGTTAGATCGAGGGCGATGCAGGATTAGCGAGCCGCAGGATTCGAGAGGCCAAGGACGCTCTTTGTTCTGAGTTTCAAGCTCGCTTGGCAAAGATTTCCGCCTTTCTGGGCTCTCTCGAATGCATCCGGAACATGGATTTAGCCTTGGCGACGATTGAGGGCGGGATGGCCGTGGTTCAGTCGTTCCAAAGCGAGACTCCTCCGACCTTAGAGGCCCGACTGTCCGGCTGCAAGGGAGATTTGGCAGTCGTGGATGGAGATTTCGATCTCATTCTAGCTGACCTGAAATCCGCGTGCTTTCTTTCGACGTGTTCAGAAGGCCCGGAGGGGGAAGATCCGGTGCTCGGAGAAGGCGGAGGTGATGCGGCTCCATGTTTGACGAAGAGACCGGAGGACATAAGATTTGTGTTTTCGACATTGGAAGTCTCGTCTTGTTGACATCGTGAGATGGTTGGAGAGGAAGCACCTTGGCTTGAAAACAGAAAATAGAAGCTTGAATGATGGTAGGAAGCACTTTGGCTTGGTAACAAAACCATTTTTTATGTTTTTTGTGTGTATTTTTTTTCTAATATGTAAGAAATATAAAACAAAAAAAACGTTTTTTTTTAAAAAAAAGAAGAAATAGATTCAGAGGTGTTTGGAGACATGAATAATAAGAAGCTCCATGGCTTTAAGAAAAACAAAACCACAAGCATTAAGCTTTGATTTTGGAAGTGAGGAGTCTACGATAATCTAAACATCGTAATCAAAATCTGATGAGAGTCAAATGGTTAACCAAAGTAAACCAATGGTTTGGAGTAAGAAGACGTGATATTATAATTGTTCCTAAGTTAATGGAATTGTCTTCCACTAGTGATGTATGATAGTAATGGGTAGTTACTTTGTCTTCTTCTGTATTTATAGACATCGATGTATTGTGAGTAAGGGATAAGAAAAGAAAATTGCAGTAAAAGTGTTTCTAATTCTTTGGGTTCCATCAAAATCATAGCAACGGTGAAGATGGCCACGCTGAAGGGTTTGATGGACAGAGTATCGTCTTGGTCAGCTCAAGGAAAAGATTGCAAAGCTCAGACACAACTGTTAGAGCCTCCAAAAGTAAAGTTTTTTTTTTTTTGCTAAATACCTCCAAAAGTAAAGTTCACTTCTTATAATTATAGTTGTATACAAACTTGTGCTCCTTGTAGATGAATCAGAGTATTAGTTAACCCTAAGGTTATAAATGTATTTTCCCTCTTTAACAGTGATGGTAAAAGTGATTAACGTAAACATGAAAAGTGGTATTATGAATGTGATATTTTTTGCAATTTTCGATAAATCAATAACCTAGTTAAAAAGTCTAAAACCTAATAAGAATATGAAAAATAAGAAAAACTAAATAGATATTTAATATAACATATAAATTTAATATTATTTAAATAAAATTCGTTTTTAATTATATATAAAATTTATTAGGTACAATTTTTAAATTAATAAATTAGTGACTCAGCTAAATACTAATAATAATCAATAATCAATAATTTAGCTAAAACCTAATAAAAACATGACAAATAAACAAAATTACCTAAAATTATGGACTACATGAGAAATCAACAAATTCACTTCTCAAATAATAGTATAGATATGTATACGCTTTATCATTATGAGAGTCAATATACAATTCTTCCAATCTTATACTCTCATCATTCTCTACATATACATTGGTTGATTTAAAAAAAAAATTGAAAATTAAGTGTATAGTCATCAGATCAAGTGTTGAGAAGAGTCCAAGTATGAAGACTCTAGGTGAATAGGTGAAGATATTAGCTAAGTTTAGTGAAGTATTGAGTAGACTCGGTTTGAGTCTAAAAGTTTGTAACACTAGGATTAAGCTTAGACACATGTCATCATCTCAGAGCTAAGCGTGAAGTATCACATATGTAAATAGCTAAGTAAAAACCTATTAGCTTTACTCTCTTGAGCTGATTAGGTTATCTTGTTAGAGCATTAGCCGAGAGAGAGAGATCGAGAGGCCGGTGTCAACAAGTTGTAGTCGGAGCTCGCTTGTGAGCAGTTAGTATTGCTGGTTCGATCTTATCTCCAGTGAAATATAGCGGTTTCTCCTAGTTTGGGGAAATGCGGTGAACACTGGGTCAACATATCGGTGTGTTCTAGTTCGTCACTCCTTCAAGAAAATTTCAATCGATCGTGTTCGGAGTGGAAGGAAGTCAACAAGGTTATTGAGTTTTGATTCTCACAAAAACAATGTAAAATCTTTTTACACAACTTTGCTTTCTTGAAAATCTTGGAAACCAATATAAAACGAAGTGTTCTTTTTTGCCTTCAGATTAATGCAGCTCCTATCGGTCTTCGACCCTGTTGATAGTAATCAAAGTAGATCTTGTCATACTTCTTAATCTTTTTGTACAATCTTGGTCTTTGCCTCTGACATAAGCTCATCTACAGGTTCGATCTCTGTGTCTGGACCTTCACTGCAAAACGTTGCCACAGATATTCTTTCCTTTTCTTTGTTAGTAACCACTCTTTGAACTGGGCTCTTGTATATTCCATTGCTCATTATCTGAACTTGCATGAGAGATTATGTCATTATCTACACCAACCAATCTTCCAAAAAATCGTATGATATACCATGATTGATTATGTCATTATCTCCTACATTGATCAGAATTTTATCACGGAGGAGGGGGGCTTTATACCACTTCCCATCTTTGAAGAACTGAAGCCCCTCAACATTTTTGTCGGGCAAAAGAAGAGTGAAGGCCGACCCATCAGCATGCGGTTTGATTCCAAGTACCTTGCCTGGCCTTGGACATGGAGGATACATGTTGAATCTTGTCTCCATCGCAGCATTTTCTCCACACATCTCGCGTAAACGATTATCTTTCAACCCCAGAGATCTAGCGATTGCCTTGTAGAATTTCTCAACCAATAGGTGTTGTTTCATTGTGTATTCATGTAAAGTTTCCCTTAAGAAACGATTGTGAAAATCACCAAAGTCAAAAGAAGCAAGATGTCTTAAAACTGAAAGGCATGTTCAGAGTTGTGTAACACATTAATAGAGGCCAGAAGCAACTAAAAAACACTCCAATTCATATAAAACTAAAGCGTTTACACTACAAGAAAACACCGGTTTTTTTTCCGAGGACATACCGACGAGAATGGTCGTCAGAAATTTCTCGTCGGAAAGTAAAATTTCCTCGGAATTCCTCGGAAACATTTCCTAGGACTGTTCGTCGGTATCTCCTAGGACTGTTCGTCGGTATCTCCTCGGATATTAAAGATTCCGAGGACATTCCGAAGAAACATTTCCCAGGACTGTTCGTCGGTATCTCCTCGGATATTTCCGATGGAACGGTCCTCGGAAACATTCCGAGAGAAAAGAGGTATCGGAATATTCCGAGGAGATATGCCCACAGAATATTCCGAGGAAGTTGTCGTCGGAATATCCCGAGGGATACACTTCCTCGGAATATTCCCAAAAACATATTTTTTAAAAAATTAAAAAATTATTTTTTAATTGAAATTCGAAAATATAAAATTAAAATTGAAATAGAAAACATATTAGATAATATGTTTTTGAAAAAAGAAAGAAAGAAACTACGGGAACTGCTCGTTCGGGTACATCCTCTTCATCATCTCCATCATTTGTTCATTCTGCTTCCTTGTTGCCTCCCATCCCGCCTCTTGATCCGCCATCTTTTGCTCCAACGCAGCTATGCGGTCATCTTTGTCCTTCAACTGGTCCATAAGCACTTCTGGATCAACATAGGGCTGTGGTGCAGAAGGAGGAACCGACCGGGCTCGACGACCCAAACCGACCAAACGTCCCTTCTTCTTTGGAACCGACTGAAATAGAAAATAAACAAATTTAAATAATAGAAAAGATGATAAAATAAAAATAAAGAAATAAATGAATTGAACTTTTTTATAAAGAACATACCGATTCAACGATTTCGTTGATTCGAATCCGGGACAAGTTGGTCGAAGCCGTCGAAGTGGCGTCCAGGTCGGTTTGAAGTTGAGATAGACGGGTCTCTTCGTCTTCCTTCTGAGTTTCGATCAGGCTGAGCACATCCCTCACAACACCATCATCAATCTCCCCGGTGTGCTTGTTGGTATGCGCCGTCTTCATTAGGACGAAATCATCAACCGGCTCGCCATCATTTTCATCCGCCATGAAAAAAACAAAAGTTAAACAAACATTAGAAATTAGAAGAAATGCATAAACAATAAAATAAAAATACTTAAATAATTAAAAAAAAAAGATTGAACTTACCAAGCGATCCCCGAGAGTGACAATAGTCTGGGCACCCAAATTGTGCTTGTACATGCCCTTCCCGCCACGATCGCTCTTGCGGTTGGCGCAGTTGGTCACGGAGGTAGCTTTCGTCTCGTCCTTATCCCAATGCACACACAACTCCTCCCAGACCGTGCTGTTGATTGACTTCGGGACCTTTTAATAAAAAAAATCAAAAATAGTTTAATAAATCAAAAAATTGTTTAATAAATTAAAAAAAAACCTGGTTGATGAGCCACTTCTGCTTCCACTCGTAGATCTGCTTCCCATAGTTGTCCATAACTTTATGAACGAAGGCGTTACGGATAAAGTTCGTGTGATCGGGATTCCAGGTGAACTCTTGCTGAAAAAAAACACACAATTTGTAGAAATTTTATATTAAAGATTAAAAATATAAGTTAAAAAATTAGAATACTTACCGCAAACTGACGAAACCACATCTCCTGGTCCTCGGCAGGGAAGTGAGTGAAAGTCGGATATCCCTTGCTGAGGTTCGAGTACATCATATTGTTGATCCATGCGCTGATCCCCTTCTCGGATCGGTTGAACCTAATATAAGAAATAAATTATTAATAATGAATCAAATTTTAATGAAAGGAAAAAAAAAAAGACTTTTAATTACCATGTTTGA
Source organism: Brassica napus (assembly GCF_020379485.1). Classification (NCBI taxonomy): domain Eukaryota; kingdom Viridiplantae; phylum Streptophyta; class Magnoliopsida; order Brassicales; family Brassicaceae; genus Brassica; species Brassica napus. The sequence goes on from NC_063452.1 coordinate 43,267,895, forward strand.
CGTCGTCCCTTTGGACACAGAGTGAGATAGGGAAGATGCTCACGACCGGGCTGTTGAACCAACTGGGCAACAGTCATCACTTCCGGAACGACTGGAGGAGCGGGAGGGGGTGCAGCACTGGGAGGGGGTGCAGCAACGGGAGGGGGTGCAGCAGCGGGAGCAAAAACCGGAGCGGAAAATGAAGAATCCCGACAGTGGCTGCTCGACCCCCGAGAGTGGCTGGACGAACCCCGAGAGTGGCTGGACGAACCCTGAGAGTGGCTCCCCGTACCACTACGACCTCGTGGTGAGGCACGACGAGATCGAGACCGGGTCTGATCACCAGTAGACCTGTAAATTAAAAAAAAAACATATTTAAAAATAGTTTTAATAAATATTAATTGAAAAAATATTTAAAATTAGTTATAATAAATATATAAATTAAAAATATATATATTTAAAAATATTTTTAATAAATATTAATTGAAAACATATTTAAAAATAGTTTTTATAAATACAAAAAATAATAAAATAGTGTTTATAAATCAAAAAAATGTTTTATAAATACAAAATTAGTTTTAATAAATATAAATATTTTTATAAATATGAAATCATCTTTTATAAATCCAAAAATCGAATTTATATACAAAAAGCTTTTGTAAAATCGAAAAAATCGAATTTATATACAAAACACGTTTTGTAAAATCCAAAAATCGAATTTATATACAAAAATCAATTTTATAAATACAAAAATAATTAAAAATTTATAAAAAAGTTCTAAATCAATTCAACACAACAAATTATCCAACCAAATCACAATTCTAAACGTATTAAATAACCAAATCACAATCCTAACCAATCACCCTAACAAAAATCTATCAAAAAACTTCTAAAATCATCAAATCTACATAAAAACCTAACAAATAGAACATAAGAGAGTGGGATAGGGTCCTTACATGATTTGTGTTGGTTTAGAGAGGATTCGCCAGAGAGATCGTCGTGAGAGAAGGGGGAGATCGCCGGAAGAAGAGAGAGATCGCCGGAGAGGAAGAAGAGAGAAATGGGGAAGAAGAAGTGTTTCATCTTTATAAAACCTAGGGTCCGACGGAAACTATCCGTCGGAATTTCCTCGGTATTTTCAATTTCAATTTTCGCGAAATATTTGGCGTCTGGTTTGCCCGGTTAAATGAAAATATTCCGAGGAAATTCCGACGGACGCTTAAATATCCGTCGGAATTTCCTCGGTATGTTCATTATTTCGAGGAAAAAGAATATCCTATACATGTCTTTCTATTGGTTTATATTATTCCTCGGAATTTCCTCGGACTATTCCGAGAAATTTCCGAGGAACACATGTTTGGGGTTTCAAAACATCAAATTTTTTTGCCCTATATCATTTCTTATACAAATGCAATGCATACCATTGAGGAATCTTTGTATAGATGATCATAAACTATGAAATAACAAAATTTCAAAACGAATTGTAAGTATTCCCTTTACCGTTCATTAAAGTGTATAAGTGTTTCTCTTATGTTGTGGGGATTTCGTTCATACAATCGGAAAAGTGTTTATTATAGGGTAAGGAACAAATTTTTGACTTCATAATCAGTCTAAGACACTTAATAAGGGTTATATAAGTGTTATTCAAACCGCAAAACGTTGTTTTCGGTTTAAAAACCCTACTTCCTCGGAAAAGCCTCGGAATATTCCGAGGAAATTCCGAGGAACACTTGGATTTCCTCGGAATTTCCTCGGAATATTCTGAGGCTTTTCCGAGGAAACAGAAACCCTAAAAGAAAAGCCCTAAATCGTCGGAAAAGCCTCGGACTATTCCGAGGAAATTCCGAGGAAATCCCTAAATCCTATTATCCCTCGGAATTTCCTCGGTATTCTTATATTAAAAAAAAAAGGCGATGCTACTCAGTTTCTGAGTCATCATCACCAGATGAATCTGAATCTGGATCTTGGTGAAACTCTCCAATCTTTGGTTCATCCTCTACGTGAACGACGGCTTCCTCTCCAATGTCGGTTAAATCGACTACAAGGCCAACTGCAGCTAAATCTTCTACTGCACTTAAGTTACCGGATGTGCTTGGTTGTAGTGGGTCTTCCAGCTTAGAACTTCCCTGAACTCGGCCTCTCGGGTTGAGTGATGTAACAGTGACCCATGGATCATCTCTGTTCCTAACTCGGGGGTACTTGATATAACAAACCTGTAACATTTAAAAAATTATTTAATTTGTAAATAAGTGTTATTAATACACATGATGATGAATCATTATGAATAATTGATATATGTATATTTAATTACCTAATCGGCCTGAGAAGCAAGAATGAAAGGATCATAATATTGCAACTTTCGCCTCGTATGTACTGATGTAACACCAAATGCATCTGTTCTCACACCTCGATCTGGAGTGTTGTCGTACCAATCACAATAGAAAACAGTACAGCGCAATCCAACCATGCCGGATACTTGATTTCCATAATCTCTCGTATGTTTCCGTAGTATACATTATCTCGAAATGCAGAACAAACGCTAGCATCATAAGTCGTACTCGAACGTCTCCTCCTTTGAGTTGTGAATGCATATCCTCGAGTACAAAATCTCTGATATGACTTCACAACATACTCTGCTCCACGCACCATCTCGCGTATCCAATCGTCAAATTTTTCACCTCTGGTCATACCAGCAGACACCTATTAATAGCACATATATATGTTATATCAATAAATGTGAATTAGTATAAATATGTGATAAATAATATTTTAATTTGTTTAAATCACTCACATAAGTAAACATCCATCCAGAAAATTCTCTCTGCTTCAGTTCTTCAAGTTCCTCCTCTGTGGCGTATCTATATTCGCAGATGTTCTTGTACATATGTTGACAATAATATAATTAATTAAGATTTAAATTTCAACTTGTTAAAATTAAAATTTGTAAGCTAATTTATTTACCTCTCATATTGAAGAACATCTTCGCAGTTGGTGAGCAAAATATGTTTGCAAATGACTGCGCTCCTGCTCAGTAAGTCGACGGTCCTTTGGTTTTCCGCTAAGTCGTCTAACATCTGTGAAGATGTCTGGAATCGTAACATGATATGTTGCCCGTTCGCCTCTATCATCATGCCGAGCAGGTCTTCTGTTTTTGGTCTGCACTTCTGCTGGAAAGTAGAACTCGGCAAAGTTTGAAGTTTCTGAATTTATTATAGAACCTTCCACCCTACTATAATTTTTCACCATCTTCTTCAAATGGTACATATACCGCTCAAACAAATACATCCATCTATATTGCACAGGACCACCAAGTTTCAATTCTCTGGCCAGGTGAATAACAAGATGCTCCATAACATCAAAAAATGATGGAGAAAATATCTTCTCAAGGTTGCACTGAATCACGACTATGTTAGTCTTCAAATTTTCAATACCTTCAAGAGTCACTGATCTCGTGCATAAATCGCGGAAGAAAGCACTAATCCCTGCAATTGCTTCATGAACATTCTGTGGTAATAGTTCCTTGAAGGCAAACGGAAGGAGGCGCTGCATCATTACATGGCAATCGTGACTCTTCAAGCCGATAAACTTTCCTTCCTTTCTGTCGACACAGTTACGCAAATTAGATGCGTAACCGTCTGGAAATTCCACATCGTTTGAAATCCAATCAAAGAACGCATCTTTTCCCTCTGCATCAAGTCGGTATATGAGAAAAGGAGCCCTACCATTCTCATCAACATGAAGTTCTGAACGAGCACATATATCGACTAAATCCAGTCTTAACTTCAAATTATCCTTTGTTTTACCTTGAACGTTAAGAATCGTGTTAATGAGATTGTCAAAAAAGTTCTTCTCAATATGCATGACATCTAAATTATGCCTCAATAGATGATCCTTCCAGTATGGCAAATCCCAGAAAATAATCTTTTTGTGCCAGTTATGTAGTTTTCCAATAGCATCTACCGGATAATGCACATGTCCACCTTGGTCTTGCGTCCTTTCTGCACCAAAATCTCTTAGTTGTGTCGACAAATCTGCCCCACAAATTTCTGGAGGTGGACTATCAAACACCCTTTTGTTCTTCGTAAACAAATTCCTACTCCTACGATATGGATGATCAGGTGGTAGGAATCTCCTATGACAGTCAAACCAACACGTTTTCCTTCCGTGTTTTAGTTGGAAAGCATCAGTGTTATCTTGACAATATGGACATGATAGCCTTCCATGCGTTGTCCATCCAGATAACATACCATATGCTGGAAAATCACTTATTGTCCACATAAGTACTGCCCACATTTGAAAGTTTTCTTTACATGAAACATCGTATGTTTCAGCACCTTGAGCCCATAGTTTTTGCAACTCATATATTAGTGGCTGAAGAAACACATCAAGTGATCTCTTAGGATGCTCTGGTCCGGGAACGAGAATGGAGAGAAACAAAAACTCTCTTTGCAAGCACAAGTTTGGCGGTAAGTTGTATGGTGTAAGAATGACTGGCCATAGAGAATACTGTCTTCCACTCTTGCCAAACGGGCTGAAACCATCAGTACATAATCCAAGGTAGACATTTCTTCTCTCATACGCAAAGTCGGGATATTTTGATTGGAAATGCTTCCACGCTTTTGCATCTAAAGGATGTCTAATCTCACAATTTGTTGAATGCTCCGCATGCCATCTCATTGGTTGCGCTGTGCGTTCAGACTGATACAACCTCTGCAACCTTTCCGTCAAAGGCAAATACCACATCCTTTTAAATGGCACTGGAACTCTTCCACTCGTATCTTTATAACGAGCCTTTCCACAAAATTTGCATGTAACCCGCTCTTCATCCGCCCTCCAATAAATCATGCAGTTATCGCTGCATACATCTATTACCTGATACGATAAACCAAGACCAGCTACAATTTTCTGAACCTCGTAGTATGAACCAGGGGCTTCATTATCCTCAGGTAGAATACCTTTTACAAAATCAGAAATCGCATCCACACAGTCTTCAGCCAAATTATAATATGTTTTAATGCCCATCAGTCTTGTTGCAGATGATAAAGCTGAATGACCATCTCTGCAACCTTCGTACAAGGGTTGCTTTCCAGCATCCAACATATCATAAAATCTCATAGCTTCTGCATTGGGTAAATCTTCCCCTCTAAAATGATCATTTACCATCTGCTCAGTACCTACACCATAATCTACATCCATTCTAATTGGTTCTTCTAGCCTAACCGCATGCTGAGGTTCGCTAGTACTACCATATTCATAATCAGTTTCTCCATGATGATACCAAATTTTGTAACTTCGTGTAAACCCATTCAAATATAGATGAGTCCAAACATCTCACTCTTTAATAATCTTTCTATTTTTACAATTAGAGCAAGGACATCTTAACATACCCGTTTCTGCTTTCGGTTGTCGTTGAACTAACCCCATGAATTCGGTTATACCTCGTTGGTATTCTTCCGTAAGCAATCTCTTGTTCGGAATCCAAATGAGGTCGATCGATCCAAGAACGATAATAATTTGAAGAAGACATGCTTTTTCAATCAAATTCGTGTGTAAATATAGTATGTGAGAGGATGAAGAAATGGAGTGAATGAAGAGGTTGGGGGTGCGGGTATTTATAGATGAAATTCTGCCAACAGTACCGAGGAAATTCCGACGGAATATCGACGGCAACGGCTCTTTCCTCGGAATTTCCTCGGAATTTTTAAAATCCCCAACGGCTCTCTAACGGCTATAATATATCCTCAGATATTCGTCGGTGTTTTCCGAGGAATATGACTTCCTCGGTATTTCATCGGTATATTTCGAGGAAATTCCGAGGAAACCCAAATTTTGGGTTTTCTCGGAATTTCCTAGGAAATTCGTCGGAATATTCCGAGTATCTCATTTTCCGTCAGAATGTCCGTTAGAATTACGATGTTTTCTTGTAGTGTTACGATAACAAACAATTAATTAGCTATTTTATTTTCTATCCAAAATTATTATAGGCAGAGTGGGAAAATATGATTGTAGTTTTGAAAATATTCATAAAATAACAAATTAAAAGAAAAAGAAGTTTGGTATACAGTTCCATTTTACCAAGCTAACCACGGCCAAATGGATTTTATTTTTACCTGAATTCAATAGGGACTTTAGGCCAGAATTTAAGTTTTCGTTGATCTTCGGGGTAAGTAGTAAGGTACAAACGGTCGGTCCAATCGAGAACTTGATCATCCAACAGTATCATGTCGTTTCCATATCCTTGGAAACTACCAGTTACTCTTGCATACTTTTGTTTCTCTTCAGTCGAAAGCGCAAAGAACTGCTTAGTTACCTCGTAAATCTTTTCCAGAAAGCGCTTCTGTAATTCCATGAATCATGACCTACGTCAGATACAAATCATGTCTTCACCGAAACATGTACCGAAATTTATGGATTTAATTATTAATTAGAGTGTACAACACCTGAACAACGCCCCATGTAGAGAGGCCGGAGTACAGTTTACGCAACTCCTCTCGACCATCATCAGAAGAAGAGAGGAGGAGAGAAAGATCTATGGCCGGAATATCCATCTACAGCACCAAACAGTTAAGAGGTTGACCTTCAATGTCTACAGTGGATGTGTAGAGGTATCTTTCCTGTAGTCCTTCGTCGCAAATTACCTCTTGAACGGTCTTAAATTTTGGCTTCTCCTTTGTTTTCCAAGGATTTTTGTTTGATTATCCTTTCGAGCAACGTCCCATGTAGATGACAATATTATAATATACAGAAGAACTGAAGAAGCATGTTGCTTAGGACAAAAAAACCGTTTGATAAGAGGCAAGCCAGGCCAAAACGTGCCGCTCCGTAAACATTATTTTGAGGAAGACTTTGTTTAGTACTCCGATATATATATATATATATTTTTTTTTTTTTTTGCCATCTATAATATTATTTATCAGAAGGTTTACAAACATAAGGCCCAACAAACTAAAGGGCACCCGGACCGAAACATACAAACCCAACTTTAAAACTAAAAGAGATCCAAACAATGGCTCATCCAACCCAAACCGAAACAAGACTCGACAGTCCTGCTACGTGTCGAAACCGCAGTGACACCGAAGACACGTGTCGGAGCCTCCCATCGCCTTCACCACTTGGGACAACCCGCCGGAACCGACGCATCTGAACCACGATCAATGAAACCACACCGGTTTCAACCAAACTCCATCATCTTCCTCGCTTGATTCAATGTCTTGGGAGAGCATCATCGGACAATCGAGATCTCATCTCAAGACTGCAAGCCACCAAACCACCCACAAATCGACTCATCTCCTCGACCGGACCTTGCGGGCCGTATAACGCCATGCAAACCCGATCCAAGGCAGAACCACACAGATCTACGAAATCACCAGAGATTAAAACGTCTACCATCAATCCTCTATGACCGACATACAACATGCAACATCAATATCAGATCGAGAGACAGAGTATCGGATGAAGCACAAATTCGTAGATCGACGAAATCAGGATTAACCCGAGGACAATGCCGACGATAGCGGGGCTGAAAAAGCCACCGCCTCCCGGAAACGTAAGCCGGCGAAGTAGAAGCTGGAAGCCTCCACTTCCCAGAGACAAAGCGGACGAACACCACCGTAGATTAGGTGTCTCCGAGACCAAAACAGAAGCGATCACTACAAGAAAACATCGGTATTCTGACGGACATTCCGACGGAAAATGAAATCCTCGGAATTTCCCGAGGAATTTCCGAGGAAATTCCGAGGAAACCCAAATTTTGGGTTTCCTCGGAATTTCCTCGGAATATACCGACGGAATTCCGAGGAAACATCAATCCGTCGGAATATTCCGAGGAAATTCCGACGAACTAGTGATCGATCGATGCGTTTTTGGACATATACCCATCGATCGATCACATTGTTACGCTTTGGTCCATCATAGTGATCGATCGATGCGTTTTTGGACATAAATACATCGATCGATCCGTTTATGAAAAAACATTCGAGATTTTGAAACCCCAAACACTAGTTCCTCAGAATTTCCTCGGAATATTCCGAGGAAATTCCGAGGAACACTTGATATCCTTGATCGATCGATGGGATAATCTCATCGATCGATCACATTGTTACGCTTTGGTCCATCATAGTGATCGATCGATGCATTTTTGGACATAAATACATCGATCGATCCGTTTATAAAAAAACATTCAAGATTTTGAAACCCCAAACACTAGTTCCTCAGAATTTCCTCGGAATATTCCGAGGAAATTCCGAGGAACACTTGATATCCTTGATCGATCGATGGGATAATCTCATCGATCGATCACATTGTTACGCTTTGGTCCATCTTAGTGATCGATCGATGCGTTTTTGGACATAAATACATCGATCGATCCGTTTATAAAAAAACATTCGAGATTTTGAAACCCCAAACACTAGTTCCTCAGAATTTCCTCGGAATATTCCGAGGAAATTCTGAGGAAGAAAAGGGTTTCCTCGGAATTCCCTCGGAATATTCCGAGGAAATTCCGAGGAAATAGGGTTTTTAAACCGAAAACAACGTTTTGCGGTTTGAATAACACCTATATAACCCTTATTAAGTGTCTTACGTTCATTATGAAGTCAAAAATTTGTTCATTACCCTATAATAAACACTTTTCCGATTGTATGAACGAAATCCCCATAACATAAGAGAAACACTTATACACTTTAATGAACGGTAAAGGGAATACTTACAATTCGTTTTGAAATTTGTTATTTCATGGTTTATGCTCATCTATACAAAGAATCTTCAATGGTATGCATTACAATTGTATAAGAAATGAAATACGACAAAAAAAATTGATGTTTTGAAACCCCAAACACTAGTTCCTCGGTATTTCCTCGGAATATTCCGAGGAAATTCCGAGGAACAATATAAATTAATAGAAATACATGCACAGGATATTATTTTTCCTCGAATTAATGAAAATATTCCGAGGAAATTCCGACGGATATTTAAGTGGCCGTCGGAATTTCCTCAGAATATTTTCATTTAACCGGGCAAACAAGCCGCCAAATATTTCGCGAAAATTGAAATTGAAAATACTGAGGGAATTCCGACGGAAAATATCCGTCAGACCCAAGGTTTTATAAACTCGAACCGCATCTTCTTCCCCATTTCTCTCTTCTTCCCCATTTCTCTCTTCTTCCTCTCCGGCGATCTCTCTCTCCTTCCGGCGTTCTCCACCTTCCCTCGCGACGATCTCTCCGGCGAATCCTTTCCATTCCTTTACAAATCATGTAAGGACCTTATCCCACTCTCTTAGGTCTTATTTGTTAGGTTTTTAAGTAGATTTGATGATTTTAGAAATTTTTTGATAGATTTTTGTTAGGGTGATTGGGTAGGATTGTGATTTGTTGTGTAATAGGTTTAGAATTGTGATTTGGTTGTGTTGAATTGATTTAGAATTTTTTTTATAAATTGTTTATTATTTTGTATTTACAAAACATTTATATAAATTCGATTTTACAAAACGTTTTTGTATATAAATTCGATTTTTGGATTTATAAAAGATGATTTCATATTTATAAAAATATTTATATTTATTAAAACTAATTTTGTATTTATAAAACATTTTTTTGATTTATAAACACTATTTTTTTTTATTTTTGTATTTATAAAAACTATTTTTAAATATACAAAACGTTCTTTGTATATAAATTCGTTTTTTGGATTTATAAAAGATGATTTCATATTTTAAAATTAATTTTGTATTTATAAAACATTTTTTGATTTATAAACACTATTTTATTAGTTTTTTGTATTTATAAATACTATTTTGTATTTATAAAAATATGATTTCATATCTATAAAAATATTTATATTTATTAAAACTAATTATGTATTTATAAAACATTTTTTTATTTATAAACACTATTTTATTATTTTTTGTATTTATAAAAACTATTTTGTATTTATAAAAAGATGATTTCATATTTATAAAAATATTTATATTTATTAAAACTAATTTTGTATTTATAAAACATTTTTTTATTTATAAAAACTATTTTATTATTTTTTGTATTTTAAATATGTTTTCTATTTCAATTTTAATTTTATATTTTTGAATTTCAATTTAAAAAAATAAATTTATAATTTTTTTTTTGAATTTTGGAAATATTCCGAGGAAGTGTATCCCTCGGAATATTCCGACGACATATTCCTCGGAATATTCCGAGGAATTTCCGACGAAAAAAGTCCTCGGAATATTCCGAGGAAATTCATTTCCTCGGAATTCCGTCGGAAATTTCCGAGGGATTTCCGAGGAAAGATGAATTTCCGAGGAGTTATTTCCGAGGACTTTTTTCGTCGGTATGTCGTCGGAATAACGCTATTCCGACGACATACCGACGATTTTTTCCCTCAGTATGCCGCTGTTTTCTTGTAGTGGATACCCACTGTTCAGAAAGGAACCACCGCGACTCTCTATCTCTCAGAGAGAGAGGAGAGAGAGTCTACCATTCCCGTAAGAAGATAGTACTCCGATATATTTTGTTTTGAAGATTTGGATATTATCATAAGACTTACTAGATTTTGATCCGCGCACTCGTGCGGATGTATTTTTCAAAGATATGTTATTTTTTTTATATCACTATTTAGGATTGGGCAAAAAACTCGAATCCGAAGAACCGAACCGAACCGATTCCAATCCAAAAAAGTAGTACTAAACTCTAATCAAAATTAATTAAATATCTGAATTACTCAAAATTTTGGTATTTAGAGAACTGAAACCTAATCTGATCCGAACCAAAGTATTGCAGGTATCTAAATGTATCCGAAATAGATTTATATACTTATATATATTAATTATTTTTAGATTTAATGTACATAAAAACATCCATAATATATATGACACTTTTAAGTTGGTTTAAATACTTTAAAATATATATAAATAGTCAAAAATAAATATCTAAAATAGTTAAAATATATTCAAAACACCAAAAATACTTAAAATAATTATTGATTCTATGTCCAAATATTTAAACCAAACCAATTTATATGTTAAGTTTATGTACTCTAACATATGTTATTCAAATTTATATGTAATATATTATTTTGTTTTTGGATTTTGAGAAATTTAGAGTATATAATGAATTAAAAAAATTAAAAATAGTTTAAATGGGTTATTCCAATCCAAATCGGACCCGCAAAGATCTGAACCAAACCCGGACAAAAATTTAGAAATATCTGAATGGGGCTGAAATATTTGATCCCAAAAACCCAAAACCGAAACAGACCCATCCCAAACCGGAATGGGTACCCGAACGCCCACCCCTAGTCACTATTATATATCATATATGTGTCATCATATGATTAATTGTATTTTATAATACCATCATACAAGTAACCATATAATTAATAGTATTTTATATGTACCATCATATAAGTAATCACATATATTATATTTTTAAATTTTTATGTGAAATATAAAAATCATAATTTAAGTCGGTATTTGAAATTAAGCTTTGTATTGTATTTTTGTATATATATTGAAAAAAAAATTATAATGGTTATTTGAAAATATTTTAGTAAAAATCAAATTTTGAATATATGAATATTTTGGAGTAAATTTTTGATAGAAATCAATTTTAAATTATTATTTTGATTTGAACTATGTATATCAAGTAACATAAACCAATTACTGTTTAATATAACATAATGGACTTCATATTTTTCTTAATAAGATAAGCCCATTACTTTTTTTTCTTAATATACTACTATTAAAGTTTCTAAACAACATGATTAATCTTTTTTTATTTTTTATTCATGTTGCCAAGCAAAAACTTAAAGTACTTTTACTTTAATAAGATAGATGTTAAATTTCTTACAAACTTTTTTTTTTGGGGAGGGGGAAGGGGGGAGTTAGCAAAAAAAAAAACTATTTTTGGGGGTGCAAGCACTATATTATTTTCAAGGAGAAGAATAATATGAAAAATTACATGCTGGAAAAAAAACCAGCATAATGAATACAATTCAGAACATGGGATGAAAACATGAGTTTTGAAATCAAATTAGTCTCAATACCATTCGGATTTGAATCAATACGGCATTGCTACGGATAAGGCACATGAATCAAGAACTATTATAAGAAACAGACAGTACTTTGTTGTCTCTTTCGACCCTTAGAGCATGTCCATCCATAAGAGACTATTAAAAGTTCTTAAAAATAATTAAGTAGTTAATTTTGTGATTTAAAAGGTTAAGAATCTTTGTTAGTGTAATTAAATTTTTCTCTTTCCAATGGAAGAATTTCATTGGGGTTCTTAAATATTTTTTTCCTTTTTAAATGTTGAATGATTGAACAAATTCAGACAGAGAAACTACAACCAAACAAAGCAAAAGGGAAGCATGAACCATCTGATTCTTCTCCTATATGCTCAGAATCTAGATTTTCTAGTGACCCATCTTCTTGTTCTTACCAACCAATCAAACAGAGACACAAACTAATCAAAACATAAACCCTAAAGCGAAAGGGACAAACTTTAGCAAAAACATACCTTGAAGAAGACGAAAAAGGAACAGCAGAAACAGAGTAAGCTTCAGATATCTCAGGATGTTCCTCAGTTTCTACCTGACAAAAGAAGCCATAAACATCATCAAAAACTATTCATAAGCAATATGACTTGGGGCACTGCAAACCAAACAAGCTATCGATAAAGCATTAAAGTAACTGTAACTATTGGGCCTCGTATTAATTTGCATTGTCGGGCCTCGTATTGTTTTGTCTCATACAAAACTTGGTCACGAAGTTTTATGTCTTCTTCTTCCTCTGTATAAATGTTCTTGTTGTATCACGATCAAGACACACAGAAATATATAACAAAACACATTTTCTCTTTTGATATGGTATCAGAGCAAATCCTGAAACCCTAAATTTTCTTGTTTTCTTTTGAGTTCAAGATTGATCATCGCTTGGTCTGTTTGCTGGTTCGTTTATCATACGGTCTTGATTAATTCATTGATCATGTCTATCGAGGCTTCTATTACAGAACGTGCTGGTGATTCCACCACAGTGACGCCTTACTCTCTGTTCTCTTCTGACAATCCCGGAGCTATGATTACCTCAGTGATGTTGACCGGAGAGAACTACAATGAATGGTCCTTAGAGATGTTGAACGCTCTAAGCGCCAAGAAGAAAAAGGGCTTTATTGATGGCTCGATTGCCAAACCCTCTACAGCCGGTGCTGATTTGGAGTCATGGATCTCTGTTAAGTCCATGGTTGTTGGTTGGTTGTGTACATCGATTACTCCTCGTGTTCGTTCGACCGTTTCTTTCATCGACAATGCTCATGATTTGTGGGAAAACTTGAAGAAGAGGTCTTCGGTGGGGAACAAGGTGCGAGTTCATCACCTTCGTACTCAGATTGCTGCTTCTCGACAGGATGGACAGTCTGTAATTGATTATTACGGACGACTCGCTAAGATGTGGGATGCGCTGTATATCTACAAGCCCATTCCGCCGTGCTCGTGTGGTGCTGCAGAGACAATGTCAAAAGATCGAGAGGAAGAAAAAGTACACCAATTCATCATGGGATTGGATGAATCTCGATACTCGAATCTCATCAACTCTGTCATTGACACTGATCCTTGTCCTTCTTTGGAGCAAGTCTATGCTCGTGCTATTCGCGAAGAACAACGTCTCTCTCAAACTCATGATCATCATCAACAAGATGCAGTTGGTTTTATTACTCAGCGTGACTCTCCACAACTCACGATGAATGAACCACGAGAGTTTGCTGGTAATTCTTCTACCCAAGTTCTTCGCCAAAGAGATCGCCTTCTCTGCTCTCATTGCGGCCGCTCAGGTCATGACAAAAAATTTTGCTGGCAAATAACGGGATATCCTGATTGGTGGAAAGAGAGAAATGCTCGTTCAGGTGGTAGAGGAGCTGGCCGTGGTGGTCGTGGTGGCGTTGTAGATGATCGTGGTCGTGCTATGGTTAATATAGCTAATGCGACCTCCCCCAACGCCTCTGTTTTCCCTGAGTTGACACCGGAGCAATGGAAAGCAATAGGTATGATCGCTCAAGAGAAGACAGGTTGTGGTAATTCCAACAAACTTTTTCCGGTAAGATTTGCAGTGACATTATAATCGATACTGGCGCTTCACACCATATGACTGGGAATCTCTCTTTACTTGTGAATCTTGTCAATGCATCACCTTGCTCAGTTGGATTTGCCGATGAAAGCAAAACTCTTTCTTCTAGTATGGGCGTTTTTCCCCTCACAGAATCGATTTCTCTTCACAATGTTCTTTATGTCTCGGATCTCAATTGTTCCTTGATCTCTGTTTCAAAGCTTCTGAAGCAACTAAAGAACGGTTGTGCCATGTTTACTGATACTTTGTGTGTTGTCCAGGACCGTTTCACGAGGACCCTGATTGGAGCCGGTGAAGAACGGGATGGAGTGTATTATCTTACGGATGTGGCATCAGTACGAGTTAATAAAGTTGATGTTGTTTCGGATCAAGCGTTGTGGCATCGACGGTTGGGTCATCCAGCTTTTTCAGTATTTTCTGCTTTACCTTTTGTTGTAAGCCAGTCTAACCCAAGTCCCTGCGACGTTTGTTTCCGGGCTAAACAAACAAGAGAAGTGTTTCATGATAGTTTCAATAAATCACATGCATGTTTTGCTTTGGTTCATGTTGATGTTTGGGGGCCGTATCGTGTTCCGTCAAGTTGCGGTGCCGTTTATTTCTTAACAATTGTGGATGACTACTCTCGATCAGTCTGGCTTCATCTTTTGCTAGAAAAATCAGAAGTCTGACAAGTTTTTCAAAACTTTTGTGCCTATGCGGAAAACCAATTTGGAAAAAGTGTCAAAGTAGTTCGCAGTGACAACGGCACATAATTCATGTGTTTGGGTTCATTCTTTCGTGAAAAAGGTATACTTCATCAAATTTCCTGTGTTGGAACACTGCAACAGAATGGTCGGGTCGAGCGCATACACCGACACATTCTTAATGTCGCTCGCTCTCTGCCCTTCCAAGCGAAAATGCCTATCCATTTTTGGGGTGAGGCTATTCTCACAGCAGCACACCTTATCAACATCACACCAACAAAATTTTTAAATAATTGCACCCCACATGAAGTTTTGTTTGGAACCAAGCCAAGTTATGACCATCTCAGAATCTTTGGATCTGCTTGTTTTACTCATTTACGATCCCGCGACAAAGATAAGTTTGGAGCACGGAGTCGTAATTGTGTTTTCGTGGGGTATTCTTTTGGAAAGAAAGGATGGCGCGTCTATGAAAAATTAAAAAGATGAGTTCTTGGTTTCACGAGATGTTGTATAAGCACAATGAAAAATTCAACGACGAAAAAAAAGAGTATGAACCTTGCTTCGACATTTTTTACGGCTTGAGCTGAGACCTGGTGTAGGAAAATTAGGGTTTGCGTCTCTATATAGCGTTATCAACACCGGTGCGCCGCTCTGGCGCAAGTTATCAAGCTACGACTTTGAAGCGATATCCTTCAGCGCACTACCCGTCTTCAAAGATCTACCATTGCTGGAGAACGAAAGGTGAGAGAATTCGTGTGTTTCAGTCAAAGGAGAGAGAGACAATACCCGTTCGGTCCAATGTGTGACTGCCACTTAAGGGGTTCTTACCATCTCTAAAAAGCCCAAAATAAGCATTGGTTCTTCATTAATTTGGGCTTTTTCATTTTTGGGTAAAGACCCATTTAAGAGTCCCTTGATGGAAGTGGTCTTATGCTCTAGATTAGGTTGTAAAAATTCTTTTATTTTTAATATTTCTTAAGCCTTTTAGGATCAAATTTCCTGTTGGGGGGCCACGCATGCTTCACTAGTAGATTCCACATCATTAACTAGAAGCATTATCTAACAACACTTCAAACATACTAAGAATTTTAAATCAGAAGCTCTTTAGGATTTAACTTATTGATGTAGATGTACTTCAAATCCTCATATGATATTCTCAGAGTTTCAACGCAACATAAATAAAAATATGACATCTCAACAAAGAAAGCAATGATATTAGGATCGAGTAACGAAAGAACATATTCAGTTTTGATATCAAAAGGAGACTGAATGTGATAGAGGTCCCAATCAAGTCCTTGCAGTTTTAAACACAAGATTGCAAGTATGTTGGCCTGCCTTTATTCTTTGGCTGTTGTATAATGGATTTTTATTAATTAAACCTCTCAAGTAAAGATAAATTGTAAATAAACCCTTCAACTAAAAATTTGACAAAAAAAATCCTCAACATTAATTTTGTTAACGTTTGTCACCTTCCGTCACGGTATTTTAGACGGAGGGTGACATACATTAACGGAATTCAAGTTTATGGTTTCTTTCGTTAAACTTTTAGTTGAGGGGTTATTTTGCAATTCATCTTTAGTTGAGGAGTTTTATTACTAAATGTTAATAAATATTTTAAAATCTTTATTATCACTAATGTATTATTTAAAACTCTTACAATCGATTTATAAGTCTTTAAAAATAATTTATAAATTCTTATACATTACTTTATCAATTTTATAACTGATTTATAAAATTCTATAAATATTTTAATACTTTTATAAATTATTAATAATATTTAATAATGATTTTATAAGATTAAAGATATGGTTGTTCGCCATAATACAAAAACATAAAGTAAATAAATAAAACAAGAAAATTAAATCAAAGACATTGTTTTATTTATTAATATGGTAGGAAAATAATGTATTGGTTCAGAAATCAAAGAGAAGAAAAATAATCCTTCATTATTTTCCAAAAACAGGAAAAAGAACAATTTGAAGTCCGAAAATCGTGTAAAAAGGAAAGATGGCTGGCACCATAATTCAACATTCCTTCTTAAAGTATGGCGCCGGCCTTCTTCTCCTTTTACACGATTTCTGGACTTTAGGCATGCTTTCTTTCTGCTTCCGGAAAAATAATGCACAATTATTTCTCTTCTCTTTGATTTTTGAACTAATATATTATACTCCTACCATATTAATCAATAAAGCAATATCTTTAATTTACTTTTCTTGTTTTATTTATTTACTTCATGTTTTTATAGTATGGCGAACAACTATATCTTTAATCTTATAAAATCAATGTTAACCTTATTAATCATTTGTAAAAGTATTAAAATATTTATAAAGATTTGTAAATCGATTATAAAATTGATAAAGTAATGTATAAGAATTTATAAATTATCTTTAAAGGCTTACAAATCTATTGTAAGAGTTTTAAATAATGCATAAATGATAATAAAGATTTTAAAACATTTAATGTCATTTAGTAATAAAACTCTTCAATTAAAAATGGATCGCAAAATAATCCCTCAACTAAAATTCGACGAAAAAAACCCTCAACTTTAGTTCCGTTAATGTTTGTCACCCTCCGTCTAAAGTACCGTGACAGAGGGTGACATACGTTAACGGAATTAAAATTGAAGATTATTTCATCAAATTTTTAGTTGACGGATTTATTTACGATTCATCTTTAGTTGAGGAGTTTCATTGCTAAATACCCTTCTATAAATAGGAAAAAGATACAAGAGGTAGGAACCATGGATTCCTTTCAACAAGAAAAAAAAAGAAGAAGTGGATATGGTGCTTTTGAACAAAAGGTCTAGGCATTCTTCCCAAACGTCGCACCCTGCCTTCTCGCTGTTAGACTTTGTGCTTCTATTTTTTTGTTGCTAAAATAGTCTTTGTGCTTTTCATACTAAAAAGTGGTTTGGTACAAAGCAAAATGGACATCGGTGAGGTTTCAACACCACATATTATGATTCAGATCAAAATCAAACCCAAAGGTTTAATATCAATATAAAGGTCCAATCAAAGTTTTGTAATTTAGAACACAAGATTGCCATTAGCAGGCTAAAGCATGCCTTTATTCTTGGATCTCTTCTCGTTAGATAGAAAAACGATACAAGAATTTGAAATCATTTATTCTTACAAGCAAGGTAAAGTGGAAATGGAGCTCCAAACCACAAGAAAAATCATTATGCATTACTAATGGAAAACTGAAAGTGGAAATGTAACGACAATAACAATTATACAATTGTCTATTGATTAAATTCTGTGATTTGTTTTTCTTACAAGCTTCTGTTTTTATTTAAAAACTAAAATAAATATCATAGAAATTAAGTTTGCAGTCAGTTTTTTTTTTTTTTTGCTAAGAATTTGTAGTCACTTAATATCTACAGAGACATTAAAATTTGTTGACAATTCCATACAGAGAATACAATAGGGAAAATTACATGTTTACCACTTTTATGCTACCACTTTTCATTTTTACCACCACAGAAAATATATTTTCAAAAATATATTCTTTAATAAGAGGCAAAAGACTTTTATGCCCTTGTTCTTTATATATATAATAAATAAATATTTAAATAAATAAAAACCTAAAAAAATAAAAAATAATTTTTTTAATTTTTTTTCGAATTATACTATTTCGAAATTAAAACCCTAAACCCTAAAAATCAACACTAAACCCTAAACCATCAATCCTAAACCCTATTTTTTTTTGAAATACAAACCCTAAACCCTAAACCATCAATCATAAACCTTATTTTTTTTAAATACGAACCCTAAACCCTGAAACATCAACACTAAACCCTAAACCTCGAAACCTCAACTCTAAACCCTAAGCCCTAAACTTTCAACTCTAAACCCTAAAGCATCAACTCTAAACCCTAAACCCTAAACTTAACTCCAAACCCTAAACCATCAACACTAAACCCTAAACTATCAATAGTAAACCCTAAACCCTAAAAAGTAAACTCTAAACCCTAAACCCTAAACCCTAAAACATCAATTCTAATCCCTAAACCCTAAACCTTCAACTCTAAACCCTAAACTCTAAACCCTAAACTCTAAACCCTAAACTCTAAACCCTAAATCCTAAACCCTAAACCCTAAAACCCTAGAGTTGATGTTTTAGGGTTTAGATTTGAAGGTTTAGGGTTTTAGGGTTTAGGGTTTACGTTTAGGGTTTAGAGTTGATGTTTTAGGGTTTAGATTTGAAGGTTTAGGGTTTTAGGGTTTAGGGTTAGAATTTCAGAAAAATATAGGGTTTAGGGTTTAAGGTTTACGTTTAGGGTTTAGAGTTGATGTTTTAGGGTTTCAATTTGAAGGTTTAGAGTTTAGGGTTTAGAGTTGATGTTTCAGATTTTAGGGTTTAGAGTTCATGATTTAGAGTTTAAAGTTGATGTTTTAAGTTTAGATTTATGGTTTAGGATTTACGTTTGGGGTTTAAAGTTGATGTTTTAGGGCTTAGATTTGAAGGTTTAGGGTTTAGGGTTTAGAATTTGATGTTTCGGGGTTTAGGGTTTAGAGTTGATGTTTCGTGATTTAGGGTTTAGAGTTGATGATTTAGGGTTTAGAGTTGATGTTTTAAGTTTAGATTAGTTAACCATATGTTTTTTTTTTTTTAAGTAAATCAAAAGGTTATAAATGTTTTTTACCCTTCATTAAAGATGAGAATAAAAGTGGTTACTGTAAACATGAAAAGTGGTACTTTGAAAATGATAGTTTTGGCAATTTCCCAATACAATATAGATTTATCAGCTTGCGGAAGAAATTCCCTAATCAGCTAATTTTATGAGAATTTCAAAAGAAATAAAACATGTTTTACAAAAATATCTTAAACCATGGCTAAAACTCAAACATAACCAAATTAAACCGAACTAAGTGGAAAGAATAAAAATGATTATTCATGACTTCACAAGATCAGTTAAGTTCTGTTCAAACTTGCTGATATAACCATCAGCAAACCCAGAGTCACTCAAAACACATCTCCATTTGTCATGATTCTTCCTCACTTTCTCACCAACCTCACTACCTTCACCCATCACACTCTTCACGGCATCCTCCAAGCTCCGCCGTGAAAACCACCCATTCTCTTCCCTCTCAACCTCCACCGCCACCTCCATCTCCTCTGCCATCAGCCTCGCGTTCAATATCTGTTCACCGTGCTGCGGAACCAAAACCATCTGACAATCACTCATCAAAGACTCCCACATCGAACCAAACCCACAATGGCTAACGAAACACCCCACTGAAGGATGGTCCAATATCATCGGTTGCTGAACCCAACCTCCGTACACAACGCCACGTCCACGAACCCTCTCTTGGAACCCTTCAGGTAACGCTTCCTCCACCGTTGACACACCTGAAGGCGGCTTTATCGCGACCAGAAACGGTAAACCGGTTGTTTCAAGCCCTAAACAGAGTTCTTGAAATTGATCTATCTTGTCTACAACGGGTTGGCTACCGAAAGCGCAGAACACAACAGAACCAGGCTTGAATTTGGCTAACCAATCAGCCCATCGAGGCTCCAAGGAAGTCTTATTAGGTTCGTCTACGGGGAGTACCGGTCCGGTTAGATAAACCGGTCTATTGTATTGGCTCTCGATGTAATCGCAGAATTTGCCTTCCGTCTCACGGCAAGTTCTTATAGCGATCGCATCGCAGTTTCTCATCGCAGTAACTTTCCCATTGAAGAAAGAACCAATGCCCTCGTGTCTCCTCCAGACGAAGCTTAGGGTTTTTGCTTCGCGCGCAAGCAAGACGACTTTTGAAGACGGGTAACCTAGAGGCGGTTTAGCTAACTCCTCCGCTGACATTTCCTTCCCGTCAATGATCTCTCGCTCCGCAGCAGGGACAAGAGTTAGGGCTATTGAAGCAGCGCTGACGGTATTGTAGCAAACAGTTTTAGCACCGACCGGTCTAGCGATTTCAGGTATCCAATCAGCGGAATCGTAGAAAACCAAATCCGGTTTGTTTGTACGCAGAATTGTCTCTACCTCGGGCCGGGTTTGGTTCATTGCAACCGCAAGCAAATG
The DNA here is from genome assembly GCF_020379485.1 of Brassica napus. NCBI lineage: Eukaryota > Viridiplantae > Streptophyta > Magnoliopsida > Brassicales > Brassicaceae > Brassica > Brassica napus. Next base: position 43,288,695 of record NC_063452.1, read on the forward strand.
GGTCAAGAAAAATGGTACGTCGGAGTTGGTCTCAGCACCGGGAGGGAGCCCTTTGACATGAGGAATTGAGATGGTGTGGAAAGTGATGAGATTTGGGTAGAGATTAAGAGGTTTGACCTGGTCTAGAGCTTTCTTGGGGAGCAAGAAAACGATCTCGTGCCCTTTTTCTGCAAGCTTGTTGGAGAGGTGAAGAAAAGCAGTCATGTGACCAAATGCTAACCACGGATACATTACAACGCTCATGCTTGACGATCCATCGGATCCAAAATCGCCCATTGCTTTGTTTTTTCTTCTAGCTTTTTGGTACTTTCTTTTACTATATAAATAATAACCTTTTTTTCGTATGTGTTTGCGTGTTTTCGACGTAAATAAATACACGAACCAGGATTGGTGGGTCCCTCCTGGCGGTGGCTGATAGCCAATGAAGTGTCTTGGCAAGTATAGCTGCCGGGTAAGTGGTAAGTGCAAACACGAGGTGTATGGGTCAGCAAACAAAAAGACAAGACCGGACTTTATGTGTTGTGCCTTGGGTTTTGGATTCAGCCCATTTTAGTTAATGGCCCTATTTTTTCTTAAGTCGACTACGTAAATATTTTAGGGGCTCTTATTGGTTTGTGATTTAAAAATAATTTTGATGATTTTTTTTTAAAGAAAAACTAAACAGTATTTTCAATTTAAAAAGAGTCCTGCTGATTTAATTATATTAAAACGTAAGGTTAAAGAGTTTCGTAAATTATTAGAGTTTTTAACTGAAGATAGTTTTAAATTTCTACAGAGTTTATCTTCTTCTTTTTTGTCAACTAACAGATTTTAAATATTTTATAACTACACTAGAATCTCTTTAAATTAATAAAGTTGGGACTTTGAAATTTTATTAATTTATAGAGATATTAATTTATAAAATTTTTCTTATTTAGATTTTCTATTTTAAGATATATTTATTCTAAGGTAAGAAAAGTATTTGATTCTATTGTATAGACATTAATTATTATTTTATGAAATTTGGCATTTATATTAATTTTATTATATTATTTGGTGTATATAATAAATATTGCATAGAACTTAAATTTGGTTTTAGATATAATATTACTAAATTTTTTCAAAAATATATTAAGTGTTAAGATAATATAAAGATAATTCCATTGAGAATATAAAACAAACAATATAGTAATAGGTTCTTACATATATAAAATATGTATATATATATTATTAATTTATAATTTTAATGGGACCATATATTTACATAGATTTTTTTTTAAAATATTATCTTATTATTTTATCGATTTGTGTCAAATTTTGAAACGGCCCAAGTTGGGACCGGTAACTTTATTAATTTATAGAGATTATTAATTTATCGAGTATTAGTTTATAGAGATTCTACTGTAGGTGTTTTGCCCGCGATGCGGGCTTAAACATTTTCATAAATTTTTGAAAAGTTCTTTGTACACTATATTCATTATACTAAAATAAATCTTAAAATAACTCAATATTCTAGTTTTAATTATATAATTAAAAAATATATATTTGATTAATATTTAATTATATAATTTATGTTTTTTTAACTTTTTACTAAAACACTTTTTCAGATAACAATACAATATATATATAGAAATTATCTTTTTTTTTAATTATATTTTTAGTATTTGGATAACTCAATATTCTATTTTTAATTATATAATTAATAATTTTATTTGATTAATATTTAGTTATATAATTTATGTTTTTAAAGTTTCACTAAAAGACTTTTTTCATATAACAATACAATATAATATATATATATACATATACATATATATATATATGTATATGTATATATATATATATTATCTCTTTTTTAAAGGGGAAATTTTACTTTTGCACTTTCCTTAGTACCATTATTCAATTTTACCACCACTAAAGGAGCATTTTCAAAAATACCACCTTCATTAATGAGTAAATGACCTAGGTGCCCCTAAGTAAACAAGATCTAACGGAAAAAGGGAAAGAGATAAGGTTTGGGGTTGTCACGACAAATCATTCTACTTTCTCGGCGAAGAGATTAACGGCGACTCTCACGACGGAGACTCTAACGACGTCGACATTCACGGCGGCCACTCTCACGACGACGACGAGAAAATGTCTTCTCTCTCACGAGTCACGACGTCTCTCTGGAAAGAGTATCCAGTGACGACGAATAACAATCACACTACACACTACATGATTCAAAATCTCATCTCAAAAATGTCGTCTTCTCTTCACGATTTTCCTCTTCACGATCCTCCTCTTCGCGATCCTCCTCCTCACGATTCTCATCTTCACGATTCTCTACAAATAAGTTTCTAAATTTGGGTATCTTTTTGTTTGTTTCAAGTCATTTGTTGAATTTGTTATTTATGTTATAAGAAAATAGAAGAAGATTGGTTGAGGATTGTCATGTCCTTAGTTAGATATAAGAGAAAGACTATCGATAGTGAACATTGAGTTTTTTTGAAAAATTATAAGCCTTTATAAATGTGGGTTTCAAGTAATTATAAGATGCATGAACTCAAGAAGTGTTGTCTTGTATTGCAGTTGGATAACAACGAGTTTTCCACAACCATGAGATTGCCTAGGAGGGTTTATGAAGCTGGAGAACCACCAGATAATCCGGAAGCGATAATCCATCACTCAAAGATTGATTATGTCGAGAAGGTAGAAGCTATATTAGGAAAAAAAGAGTTCTCTTTGATAGAGAACTCTCACATTGGGAGCATTTTGAAGCTGGTTAAAAGGAGTAGGGTTCAATTTTCAGAAGAGTTGTTCCATTTTCTAATGCAGCGAAGAGTATTGACGCAAGGAGAGGATCTCTGGTTTACTTTCTCGGACCAGCCTATGAGGTTTTCACTAAGGGATTTCATCTGACAACAGGCTTACGTTGTGAGGAAGATCGAACAATAACAGAGCTGCAGTTCAAAATAATAAAGAAGCCATACCTTTGGATGCTGGGCAAGGGTGATAAGTTTACGGTGAGAACGTTGTATGAAATGTTTAAAGAGAAAGCACGAAGCTTGCCAACACTAGAAAAAATATCCCTTGGAACAACAATAATCACAGAAGCGGTAATTATGGCAGAAAACCCGAGTACTAAAATCCCGAGAGACAGGTTGATGCGTTATATAAACTATCCCTTACCCAAGGTGGCTTGGGGTAAAATTGCTTATAACATCTTAATGAAAAGTGTAAAAAGTTTGAGTGCAATTTCCTGGACAGGAGATGTTATGAAGTGAGTGGTTTTGCGCTAGCCATAAATTTGTGGGCAATGTCATCAGTGCATGTGCTTGGTAAATCTTTGGGAAAACCATGTGAGACATCCTCTTCTTCAGATCCGTTATGTCTACATTGGGACTCAACAAGAACTCCGACAATAACTGAAGTGTTAGAGCTGGAGAAGATAAACAATGTGAGTTTTTATAAACGTCTATAAATATATTCGTATTGTATTGTTTGAAAAGTGGATTTCTAGAGACTCCTTGAAAAGGTCCACAAATCGGTGTCTTGTAGGGATTATAAATGTGACGTGTGTTTATAAAAGATTGTAAATGTAGTTTTATTGGGACTTATAAATTTATATATATGAGGTTTACAGAGATTTGTTTTATTTATTCTACAGGTTGAGTTATCACAGTGACTGGATTGGCTGAGGAATACAAACATTTGGTGGGGGCAACACATAGTGACGATGCTGACTTTCACAGTGTTGTGAAACTAGTTCAACAAGGATACAAAATGAAGATAAGCGATTGGAGCAAGGTTTTGTGGATATGTTTGTTGCAACAGAAGATATAGGTCAACAACGCAAGACAAAAGACGAAGATGCAGAGCATGGTGAAGATCTGAACCATAGTGAAGATGAAGAGGGAAAGAAAGATGAAGAGTATCAAAAAGATAAGGAGCAAAGAAAAGATAAAGATCATTCCATGTCTAACAGCGAGAAACTTGATAAGCTAATCCAAATGGTTCGTAATTTGGATAAGCGAGTAGTGGTGATCCAAAATGTTTTAGGAGTTAAGGTAAGAAATTGAATTTTACCAAGTACTTATAAAATTTCACTTGTTATTTCTCTCTTAACGATTTCACTTGTTTTTTTGAAGTTTAATGACGGTTCACCAAACAAAGAAGATTGTGAGAATGAAGCTAGTTCTGGTGATAGAAGAACTGCACAAGATTATGAAAATGAAGAAGATACAATTGATGAAGAAGCAAACTCTAGTGATTAAAAAAGTGCACCAGATGATGGAAATGAAGAAGATCCAATTGCTGAAGAAGCAAACTCTGGTGATGGAAGAAGTGCACTAGATGATGAAAGTGCACTAGATGATGAAAGTGAAGAAGAGATATGTGATGAAGAAGCAAAATCTGGTACAGAGCATCTAAAGGAAGAAGAGAATATTCTTGAGGAAAATGAGACTACACAGAAAATCACTCAAGACGAAGACACATAAAAATTTGAAGCAGAAAGTTGCTTGAAACAAACGTCGCAAGTATGAATCTAAAATAGGATATAAAGGTTTATAAATTTTTGATTTAGTGCTTGGCAAATTGAATTTCTTATTTCTTTTGTAGGTCACGTTGCCTACTCCAACATTCAATACTCCAAACTTTGATACAAGGGTACGAAATTAATATATTTTATAAGGCCTTGTAAAGTTTAATGTATATATCATAAACATCTAATTTTCAAATATTTTGTTTGCAGGTTACATCGTCAACTCCAACATTTACGTCTCCTAAGTTTGATCTTCTTTCCCAAGAAAGTCGTCATAGTGGAAAGGATACAAATGAGGTATTTTATAAAGCTTTATAAACTATTTCAGGATCGATAAGGCCTCTTAAACAGTTATATAAAACGATTTGCATGAATCAGGTTGTTATGAGAGATGTTTGTGAGATTCATGTTTTCCAACCTCTAATGAAAATTAAAAAGAGATTGGTATAATAAGACAGCCAGGTTTGTTTTCCAAACTTTATGAGTATTGATTTATTTTATAGACATAATTACCCTTTGTATAAACTATTTTTTTTTGTCTGTAGGTAAACGAAGATGTTGAGCCTCCACTACAAAAGAAGTTTAAAGCTGATACAGATAATTTTCCACTAAGAAGAAGTGAAAGAGGTCAAATACCATCCATTCATACACAACCCCCATTTACAGGAGCAAGGAAGAAACATCTGATTCTTCATCCCTTTGAGCCAATTGATAAAACAAGAAAGGAAAAGATGAGAGAATGGAAAATGTCAAACAAAAAAAAAGTAAGTTTTATTTGATAAGAAACTATATATTTCATGAGGTGAAACTAGATACCTACATAATAAGTATGAGTGTACAATGTAGGAAACCGAGAATCAATCAAGAGATAGTAAACGCAAAGTGGTTTTCAGATATTGAAACTCCCGGAAAAAATCTTTCAAAAACGGTTAGACTATATGTGAACAAAAAGTCTTTATAGTCCCTTATAAATTTATATTAATCTTCTTTATAAAACTATATGATCGCTTTTTTGAGTATTTGTTATTTTTGTCTCAGCATATTGAAGCAGGTTTGGAGTTGCTGAAACTGAGAAAGATAAACAATCCAGATTTGTTTCTGAACAAAACTGCCTTAGTTGTTGGAGTGAAGTTTCTTGAAAAAATAGATGAGCTTTATGATGAGTTTTTAGGTGACAAATAAGGTTTTCAATTTGGAACAGGCTTTGACAAGTACAACGTAGAGAAGAATATCAACTTCCTATATTCGGCTATTGCAGTAGAAGAAAAGTATTGGGCTGGAGTTGTAGTCAACTTGGAGAAGAGAAGTATCACAACATTCAATTGTGCAACAATGAAGTTCACAGATGCGAGTTTGGTCCCTTATGTAAATGCATATGCGATGGCTCTCCCATTAATGATTCGCAACATCTTCAAAGATGTCAGCATGGATACAAGCAAGTTCTCGATAAATATTGTGTCTGAAGGTGTCCCACATGTAACATTTTTATAACTGCTTATAAATCTTCATGTTAGATTTGTATCATAGATTAAATAACTTATATTATAATTTATCTGCTATGTTCTTAAGACTAATATATTACTAACACATTTTTGTTTCAGGTTCTTAAAGTAGAAGACATTGGAGTTTATGCATTGAAGCTGATAGAGTGTCATGCAATGCGTATAGTGGACTTGACAAAGCTGAGTGAAGAAAAAATTGCAATCATCTGAGAAAAGTTGGCGGTTGATATCTTCTCGGAATTACAATGAGTACTAATGTGGGAATGAACAAAAACTTTATCACTTGCTTATAGTTATGTGTGAACAACTATCTGTTTTATGCGTATTTGGTAAACTTTTTTTGTAGAATTCTGAGTATTATGAGTTTATGATTTGGATTTATGGCTTTGATTTAATTTAGAAAGTTAAATGGTAAATTTGTATTTCAGTAGCTTTATAACACATTATTAAAAATACTTTATAAACTCTTATAAAATCAAAACAAAATGGTTTATTACAAAATTTATATCTTAGTAGCTTTATAACACCTTATTAAAAATGGTTTTAAAACTCTTGTAAAATCAATCGAGTTTAGGATATATAAATGCCTATTTAAAAGATATAAAGACTTATAAATCTATGTAAATTAATTTATAAAGGTCTATAACTAATATAGAAAGGCTTATACATCGGTTTAAACTATTAATAATTATTTTCAAGAGCTCATCAGTTCATAAACAAGAAGAATTAAGGTTTATAAAGTCGTATAAAAAACCAAAATGATTTATAAATCTGTATAAAATAATTTATAAGGGTCTATAAATAATATATATAAGGGCATATAAATTTATGTAAGATAAAAAATAAATGTTTAAAATGAAAGACTATGTGTCATATTGGTTTAAGTTTCCAAATTTGTATTTCAGTATCTTTATAACACCTTATTAAAATGGTTTATAGACTCTTATAAAATCAAGGGAAACAAAATGGTTTATTTCAAACTTTGTATTTCAGTAGATTTATAACACCTTATTAAAACTGGGTTTTTACCTCTTGTAAAATCAATTGAGCTTAGGATATATAAAGGCGTATTTAAAAGTTATAAAGACTTATAAATCTATGAAAAATAATTTATAAAGGTCTATAACTAATATAGAAAGGCTTATAAATCGGTTTACAATATTTATATACTAAACTAATGATATATAAACACCAATACCAGAAACCGTGTTAAGCGTAACGAGAATGTGATATGGTCTAGTGGTAAGTTGAGGTTCCCTTAGACTTCAGTTTAGTCTGAATCCCAGGTTCGAACCCGGATCTCAACAATTGATCTGTTTTTTAACATTTAACAAAGCGATCGCAAAACAGTAAATTTAACTCTTCCTAGGCCACGTTTTCATCCTCTTCCCCGACACGTTTGTTTAGCTTCATCGTTTTCTATCCTTTCTTCATCGTTTTCTATGTCCGTAAATTCCAAGAAGAAGAATCTACACAACGATCTTTCCCATTTTGAACCATTATCGTGGCAAAGATAATTGAGTTTCATCTTTAATTTTGAATCAACACTCTAAATCGAATTGAATTTTCGTTTGGAACCAAATTGATTGACCTAAAATCTCAATCTGTTTCAGTTTTAGTTTCAATTCAACTTGAATCGATTTTGTCAAAAGGTAATTCAATTACATTCTCTGTATTCTCTTTTGTCTTTTTATATTCAATTTAGATGAAATTGAATTTTCTCTTTGCTTTTGTATATACACTCCAAAATCGAATTGAATTTTTGTATGGAACCTAATTGATTTATCTAAAATCTCAATTTGTTTCAGTTTGTTGGATGCATGTCGTTCATTTGATCTTTATTCACCTTCTTTCTTTCTTTTCTTGATTTTTTTTTTGTGCTCTGCATTTCCGATTTCCTTTTCAGGAGTAACCAAAGATGAACAATTTGAAGAAAAAAGGAAAACTTTTGTCTATTGCCAAAGGTTGTGAAGTAGAAGTCTCTCTTCAAGAAGATGGGTTCAAAGGTTCTTGGTTTAGAGCTATCCTCGAGCAAAATCCGATAAGACTGAAAGGAGAAAAGCTTTGGGTTTGTTACAAAACTTTGCTCAACGAAGACGGTGTAAATCCTTGCAAGGAAACTATTGAAAGATGTTTTATTTGGCCGGTCCCTGCAGAGTGTCTGAATGAGGGTGTCGTATTCAAGGAAGGGTCGGTGGTGGATGCTTATTTTAATAATGGTTGGTGGATTGGTGTTATCGTAGTTGAAAGGCCAGATGGTAGTTTTTTTGTTTACTTTGATGATCCACCAGACATAATGAGATTCAACAAAAGCCAACTGAGACCTCATGCTGATTGGACCGGCTCTGAATGGGTCAAAAGCAAAAACAAGGTATTGTTTTATTTGTATGTTTTAAGTTCTAAAATTTTGAATTGTTGATGTCTTTAGCTTTTATATGATTCTTTTAGAATTGAAGGTATTGAATCAACACATGTTTAGAACAATGAAGTTGGTTGAAATGACCCGTAAAATTAGTGAAAGTGAAGATATTTGGGTCCGAGCATTAGTAATTACTGAGATTCAAGGGGGTGATAGAAGAAATTTTTTGATCAAAAGATGTACAAGCTCACAGAATTTGAGTGATGAAGCGGAAGGAAAACATACAATAGTTGATATTTGAAAAATCAGGTCATCTCCTCCTCGAGATCTTTGTGCACAGTACAGTCTGAACGACTTTGTTGAAGTGTTTGTTACACATGGGTGGCACAAAGGTCGAGTGACGGAAATTCTCATTGAAAAAATTACAAAGTGTATTTCGATGCCACAAAAGAGGATGCGGTTTTTAATTACACTGAGATTATGTATTCCAATGAAATTATCTATTTTAAAAGAATTAATTCAAAAACTATATTGTCATAAGCTCAAACCATAGATCATCACATTCTCATCTAGCAGTCTTAGATCTTCCTTCCACCAAGACTAAGACTAACTCGAGCTGTATGCTTATAGAACCTATCATGTTCAAGTAAAATCGTGACAATAGCCATATAAACGATGTGGGATACTTCATACCAATAACAAATGTTAGAAGTATTTTTTTTTTTGTGGAGGAAGATTGCTTAAGAAAAATTTCTAGGATAGTCTTTTTTTTTTTTTGTCTTTTTCACCAAAAGGATCCTCAAGGAGAGAAATGACCAAAGAACTTTCATTAAAGAATAAATATAAATTTATATTGTTAGGGTTGATTAATCTAGAATTAATGTTTAGAGTTAAGGGATGAGGTTTAGAATTTTAAAAAATAAATAAATTTCAAAATTTTTAATAAATAAATATCAAAATTTTCAAAATAAAAATTTAAAAAATAGTTTCAAAAAGCATTTTTGAATTTCAAAAAGATTTTTTATTTTTTAAAGATTTTTTTATAAAAAAGTTCAAATTAAAAACATATAATTCGAAAACTATAAAAAATATTTTTTATTTTTTGTTATTTTTATTATTTATTTAAATAATTATTTATATTTATATATCTATAAAACAATGGATAGAAAAATCTTTAGCCTCTCAAATGAAACATTTTCTTTTGGTGACAAATTTTTTATAATGGCTATTTGAGAGAATTGTCCATTGCTTAAAACTAATTATATAGTATAACTAAGATAATCTTGCTAATAGCTTAAACTGATCAATAATCTTTACATAAAATTAACAATCAGCTTTGTGAGTTTAGACTTAACTCTCTGCATCGTACCTATAGATCAATTTCTTCACTGTTATAGAGTAATGTAACCAATGTGGGATGTAAATTCGGTAAGAAAAGCGTCTACTGATCTATGGATTAATTATAAAGCGATAATAAATTTTACTACTTCCAAGTTGTGCCAGTTCAAACTATGACACAAAACAATAAAATAATATATTTTAAAAAACTTATGTAAAGGTATGGTCTCATTATTGTTTGTTTTATATTTACAGTCAGTTGTGTTTCTTTATATGTTTTTTTTTAAATACAGTATTTTGATAATATTTAATCAGACTATAAATAAAAATATGTTTACGATTTATGGTATATATCTGACATAGACTAAATAATATAATAATAAAATATGAAAACATAATTTATAAAATTTAATTAATATACAAATCATGAAATAACTTATTTTTATTTATTTTACGAATATACATAATTTTAAATATAAAAATTTTAAAGGATAATAGTTTCATAAATTAGTAACTCCATATATAAATAAAATGTCGTAATCCCAAAATTATTCATTTATATAAGTTTTACTGAGATGACCTGATAATTTGGAGACAATTAGTAGGGTAGATGAACTACTTCCTCCGAGAAATATTTTATAACACCAAATGTCTCTCAAACTATGGTCCTCACTCTAAATATCGCAGAATAAAAATTTTGAAACCTACCCCCCATGAATCTTAAATCTATCGATTAAGAGAATACTCGGTCTAATCGCAAGACCAAATCATCAAACCCATAAATAGAACCGATAAACTGGTTCAGAACTAAAATTTTGACCAGGATTGACCCGACCTGTTGATCCACTCTATTTAAAATCCCAAATCGACCTAAGAAGCCTAAATCGATTTAGAAAATTATATTATCTCATCTGCTCTATTTTTCTAAAGGGAGAGTGTGGAGTGATGTTTGTGTCTTCAAAAACCGCGTATGGAGCTTCGAGTGGATCATTTAGTGGGAGTCGAAGGGGGTAGTGGAGTTGTGTCACGAAGAAGTGTTGGTGGGACAAATCTGTTGTCCCCTTGATGTCAAAATCCAATTTCAATCTTTACAGAAGATACTTTTGATGTGTTTATGCTGCAAAGAAGAAGGTAGTTTTCTTGTTTTTTTTCATGATTAGTTCCAGAAATATGTTAAGGTCGATTTTGATGGTTGAGTATGTGTAATGCTTTTTAGCTAGAGAATGATAAGCATACATTCAAGTTGATTGATGAGGCAATATTAGACAAAACAGAAGCACTAGAATGCAAAAATATGAGAATTGAGAAAGAGTTGAAAGAGATTGCAAGATAGATTTTGGTGTTTGAGAAGGTGAAAATCTGACCATGTACTAAAAACCGAAAACAAACATGTTAAACATATAAAAACTCATGCATTTAGTTTCATTTATCAACAATAAGCATATACTTACTTTTGACGATGAGACACCAAAATAAATCCAGAGCCATCATTAAGTGCTAAGTCTCCTTTATCATTGTTACAAACCATAACCAATTCTCTGTATTTTCAACTTGAACTACACCCCATGCCACTGGATATATGGCATTATTTGTGTCTCTTCCTAAGGCAACCAATACTTGTCCTTTGATCTTATGTTTAATGAAGCATTCATCAACTCCAATCAAAGGTCTACATATCTCCTTCAATGTTTTTTTTTTATGTTGTCAAAGCAAACGTAGAACCTGTTGAACTCATCTTGTCCATTCTCATTTCCCAAAGTATCAATCTCCAAAGTAGAGTCTTTGTTTGATTCAATCAACTCAGCCGCCTAATCCTGAAGACGAGAAAACTGATGATCATACTCATACTCAATCCACTTCCTCGCCTTATTTCTAGCAGCTTGGCAACGTGGCCTCGAAACCGTAACCCCCCATTTCTCTTGAACTAGTTCTTCAATCTTCATTGGCATGTAATACTCCGGTTCTTTCTGATTTTATCTAAAAACAATCAAGAAATTTGGGACTTTTATCATTGAACACTCTCCGTTACCCACACACAAAGAATGATTCTCTATAGGGGTGGGCGTTCGGGTATCCGTTCGGGTTCGGGTCGGGTATTTTGGATTTTCAGGTATTTCGGTATAGAGGTGTAGAACCCGTTCGGGTATTTCTGTACTTCGGGTCAGATTCGGATATTTTTAGTTCGAGTTCGGTTATTTCGGATCGGGTTCGAATATTTAGATTTTGAAAAAACAAAATTAAATTTTCATTTCTCAAATTTCTTGTATTTAAAAATATAACTTTCACTTAACTAATTTTTTATTTTTAATAGATTGAATGGTTAATAGATTTGGACATAATATTTTGAAACTAAAAAGACATTAATTTGGTTATTGTTTTTAAATTTTGGATGTAACTTTTTGTTAATTTTTGAAATAAAAAATTTGACATGCTTTTTAAGTGAGTAACAAATAATTTTCTTCGTGATTGTATGTATATCATATGCGGTTAAAATATGTGTAGTATCAATATAAATATTTTATATAAAATGAGAGATGTAAACTAGAAATATAAGGTTAATTATACATATGTTCGGTTATTTTCGGATATCCATTCGGGTTCGGAAATTACCCGTTCGGGTTCGGATATCCAATCTCTCCTAATTCAATACCCGTTCGGATATTCTACTACTTCGATTTGGATTTCGGTTCGGGTTCGGGTGCAACTTCGGATATCGGGTAAAGTGCCCACCCCTAATTCTCTACAAACACTCTCGCTTTCCACACATATCGCTCAGAAGAACTGATATTTTTCATTCACAACCGTCTCCTTCATTAAAACCCAGACACCTAAAACCAATATTTTTCCTTGGCGTGCATGTACTGCTGGATATTTCGGCATGTCCTGAGTGCATAATCAAGAACACAACATTTGAGAGAAACTCCGTTAAGAATGTATGATTCTTTTACAACTTTCCATCAACGTGTCTGATTTGAGTTACCTCTGTTGGTTTCTTCTTGCAGCCTTTCTGTTCCTTGTCATCACTCTCAAGACACTAATCATGGAGAACGAAAGACTCTTCGACAAACTCCTGAACCAATTGCTCAATTTCAAAGTCATCTCTCTCTTCGGCTTCTTCGTCATATGTTTCACCACCACCAGGATCAACAACTAAATCCATTCAGCTCTGGTTCTTCAGTCTTCTCGCTGAATCTTCTCGTTTCTCTCTTTATGTTTGTTTCTCTCTTCTCTACAATTTAAGTATAAACATTTATAAAATAATCAAATTATTGTAATTATCAAATATTTGTTTTAGTTTGTTTATCAATTTTAAGTTATTTTGTAATTTATATGTATGATAAATATAAAAAAACAAATAAACAAATAAATAAATGTATTAAGTATCATTATGTTCTAATCTTAATTATATATGTGATTTCAAGTATAATATGTTGTATTAGTTCTAGTATTCATTTTTGGTATGTTGAATTGCATCTATTCTTTTAAATTGACAATGATAAAATTGGATTATTATTTTCTTAACTTCAGGTAGTACAGTTCATCCTCTTATCTTTGTAAATATATTTTTTAAACTTTTGTATATTTTTATATATGTTATTTTTTAAAATAGGAAACAAAATAATAAATTAAAGTTTCATTAATAAACAAAACTTGTAATATTTAAAAAATTCATGCAATATGTTAATAAATAAATATAATAATTAACCATAATAATTGGTGTATTTGATGTTCATAGATCGGTTGGTTTGGCTATTCATATTTTGGTACATTGGGTTATATTTTTTCGAAACGAATCACAGTTTTTTTTTTGTTATAATTACACTAAATAAGAATAATTTTGTTAGTCGATTTTTTTTTAGATTTTTTTGGTCGATAAATACATATTGTAAGACACTTATACTTTTATACATGTTGCTTTCGATAAAATTTAGAAGATTGAAATGGTGAGGGATTCATAAGATATATACACCAAAAAATCATAAGTTTTTCCCCATCAATTTGGTCATATTCAAATCGGATCAAGCAGCATTTATAAGTTTAACTTTCAGTCTCACGTTATTTTTATGTTTATTTGGTTTTAAGTTATTCATTACATAAAAATATTTTTTAAATACAATATTATTTGATCGATTTCTGTTATTAAAATTTTTAATCATTTAATAAAAAATAATTAAAAATTTAATTTTACGATTTTGACGAAAAAAATCAGTTTGCGGGTTTGACAGAAAAACTCGTTTTTGGTTTTGACGAAGCTAGATCAAGTTTACATTTAATAATATTATTTAATAATTAAAATAACTAATCTAATTGATATTATATTTTTATTAAGGGTATTTAAGTCTTTTGAATTTTGAGATGAAAATTTTTGCATCCAAACTTTATGTTGTTTAGGATTTTAAATATTTTTAGATATTTTAGATTTTACATCTAAATACTGATGCAATAAAATACAAACGAATAAATCTGACATTGCATCCAAATGTAGAGTGTGGATACGAAAACGAACATGACCTTATCAACCCATGATCATTAGACATTTTTCTGATTGAATAGTGAAAACAAGCTAACTATTCCATCACTTTTTACTAAAGAATTACATGTGTTCTCTACGCTAAGTGGCATTAGCGGAAAACTCGAGGAAAAGAGTTTAAAATCAAAATCTAACTGAAAAAATTATCTAAATATATATATATATATATATTATAATATGTAAGATATTTTTTAATATAGAAATGTATATTTTTAAATCTCCTAAATAGTCATTTTTAGTTTTGTCCTCTAAATAGTTTCTAAAATCAAAGTGATCAAAATATGTTTCATTAAAGAAATAAATGACAGTTAAATTGTTATTTATAATTTTAATTAATCAATTATTAAATATATAAATAAATAAAGTTAAAAATAATTATATTCAAATTTTATTTTGACAAAAAGGATTGTATTTTCATATTTGTTTTCCAAAAAAAAAATTCCATAATAATCGTTTCCAAAAAAAAATCCTCGCATAAAGAAATATATTTTTTTTTTGAAAAGTGATTTTTCTTTACAAAAAATTTAGGAAAACGTTCTTGAACGTATGATATCTTGTGAATTGGTATTTTTTCCAAATTTAGGAATGACTTCATAAATGTTTAAATAGAGTTTTTGAATGTAACTTGTATGTAGATTTAGGAAGTTATTCGTAAATGTTTATAACAACTTCATGAATTTGATTTATATGCGTATTCAGGAAAATATTACTCAATATATAATAATTTTTAAAAATTATGAAGATGATTTGAAATAAGTATAATATGTTTATAAAAATTTTGATATCAAACTCCAAATGTCTCCCGAAAACTTTGGAAAAATATAATCGAAGTGACATGTTGTCAAATATTTTTATAATAATGACATTAAATATAATATTTTAAACTTACTAAAGATACTTTTGTAATTAAAACTGACTCTCAAATAATGTCATGTGACCCCCAAGGCTCCTCAAGAGAATAGCCGCATAAGGCATAATCTTCAATATTTGCTTTGAGTGGAATCAACGTCTCCACAACGGCGATGCAACAACGCCAGCCCCGATCTTAAAATCATTGACTGATTCATTAGGGATAGTTTTCAACCCCTAATGCAATCTTGGCTAAAGTATGAGTGATTAATACTCTTAAAGTTCATTCCTCTAGGCTTTTTCTTTTCTTTTTGCCAAGCTATACTATATACACTATAGATAGACTAACAACTTTTATATTACATACAAACTCTTTTCATATTTATATAATATTCACATCTTTGGCAAAAAGAAAGATTACAAACAAGGTACAAAAAGATTTCTAAGATTTTGCTTGCAATTGTATAAACATATTCAGATTTAGCTACAAACTTGACAACTTAGGAAGGTTACTGAACTCTTAATGTACCTAACTGAAAGAGAAGAAGTGAAATATAATACATCTGCATCGAGGAAGGTTAGACAATATTGACTCTAAGTTCCGGACATGAATGGCTTCTCTTATAGACGGCCTTGAGTTTCTATCAGGACGGCCACACCATAACCCAACTATAGCAGCAAACATTTAGCTTGTTGACTATGAAAATCCTCACCGAGATTTCTCGTCAATGGGTGAGACAAGTTGCAAAGTTTTCGAAGCAGAACACCAAAGCAGAGACACCACCTAAAACTGATATCTGGACACCGAGCAAATAGATATACCAATTTTCACTCAAAATATGGATCTTGAACATTTGATTCAGTTCAAACACAAAAACAGTAATCAATAAACACTACAAGAATTCATCAAATTAGCTACGGATTGGCAAAGACGTTTCCGTAGCTAAATGTATTAGCTACAAAAATAGTGACAGAATATATAATTTCATTTTTGTTGCTAAATTTGTAACTAACTTTAGCAATCCGTAGCTATATAGCTAGAGATAAATTCTGTCGGTCTCTGTAACTAGATAGCGACGTCTTGGCTAGAGATAAATTGTCTCCATAATTATTATACTTATCAATGGATAACATACGTACCATAACCAATCCCCAAAACTTAAAACTTAAACTCCAAATCCCTAATTTTATATACGTTAACCTAAATTTACAAATTTTGTGTGTATCATCATCAACCCCTAAAACGTAAACTTCAAACCCAAACTCCATACACTTTAAACTTAACCTACAAGTGTATGTATATGAGCACCAATCCCTAAACCTTAAAACACAAAACCCAAATTCTATACACTCGACCTAAAACCTACAAACATACACCAAAGTCATATGTATATAATTTATTAGAATGTAGCTTTATATATAATTTATTAAAATATGCTATAGGTCTGTCTAGTAAACATTATTACTCTAATATACAACTAAAGACTTATAGTTTTAAAAATTCCTTTTGAAATTCAAATTCATAACTTGTATTTAAATCTTAAACCCTAAACACTAATTATAAACTCTAAATCTTAATGGCAAAAAAATTTAAGTTTAATCTCAATTCTTAATCTCCAACTTTTAATTTCAAACCCCAAACTCCAAAACAATAACATATAAACTAGTTGATAACCAATGAATATCTTATCAGCTAATCTACATTCACTTAAACAATTTAAGACGCTTGGATGAGATTTGATCCAAGAGATGAAATTAATTCTTTTTTTTATCTCATTTCTCTTCCTTCGATAGATTCTCTTTCTCTCTTTCTATTGGTCAATTTGTTCCTTTCTCTCTTTCTATTGGTCAATCCATTAGTTGATGGATTACAAATACTAACCGTTGATAAAAAATAATCAGACGGTTCTGGTTAGTTTGTTCCTTCCTTTCTCTCGCTCACATGTTTCATCTCTTTCTTCTTACTCTTTCTCTCGCTCAGATGTAATTCTCTGTACCTTCTTCTGATAATTAATAATCTGTCTTTCTTCTTCATTTATGGATTTATTATTTAGCATCACAGTTGTTCCGTAGGACGAGGCTTCGATGGTTCAGCTCGCTGGAGATGAATAAAGGGGGAACTTCTTATCCTCTCTCTGCCATTAACCTCGCCGGTAAAGCTCTCCCTCTCTCACTCACTATCTCTCTCTCTCTCTCTCTCTGATTTTGTTTTGTTTTTGGTTCAGGAAGGGTTTTCGTGAGCAGAGTTGGTGGTCGTGAGCTTGAACACAGAGGAGGTACGGCGTGGTGGTGGTGGTGCTAGCCGCCTCTGCTTACCGGAAAGTGAAGACAAAGCTTCATGGTGGTGCGGCGGATGATGACAAAGACGTTTAGATTTAGATTTAGGTTTAGGTTTAATTTTTTCTCGGTTTAGTGATTTTTTTGCTTCGGTTTAGTTCTGTAAACCAATTTCAGTATATAAATAAATTTTAATTTTATAATTCAATTCTCAGATTAATTTTTATTTTTATTTATTTTATTTAGAATTGATTTAATTTGTGATTTTTTTAATATAGCTACAGAAATTCATTAGCTAGAATTGTCACTAATTAGCAAAGGAACAAGTCGTAGCTACATCATTGCTATTGGCTACGGAAATTGCTTTAGCTAATTTGTTGCTAGTTGGCTACGGATTGGCTACAGATTGAGTTTAGCGTTGGTGCTGAGGCCAATGAGTCAAGCCGTCGCTATCCGTCACCTTCTTAATTCTAGCTACATGTTATGTCTAATCGCTACAAATTAATCGGTAGCTATATTAGCAAATTCTTGTAGTGAAAACCAACGGTTAATGAGAAGAACTATTCGGTTTACAGAAATCGTCTCACGTGTATACGTAGCATTTGTACAAAAAAAAATGTAACTCAAACATAGTTAGGACATCATGTGTGCGGTAAGCCCATATTTATCGTGTTTATTAATTTATAGAGTATATATTGTTTGTTCTAAATTTATTGGGGATATTGTTTATGTATTTTAGTGGATTTCAATATCCAAGCAAATCTAGTGTTATCCAATATATAATTTTAAAATTCATATTGGATTTATGAATCCATAAAATTTTATTAATATTCAAATCTAACACGCTGATTCAAATAAATATTAATAAATTTTAAAGTTTCCCCTCGAATTTAAATTTTTGAATTTTTAACATATAAATTAATTCAAATCCTAGGAGGCCATCACCAGAGCTTTGCCGCCAGATCAGAACAGTCATCTCGGTTGTCCTTATGGTCTTTACGCTGAGCAGATCTCTGGCACCTCTTTCACTTGAGCGGAAATTTTGAGATTCATGAATTAGGGTTAATGAAGGAAAAGAAACTTAATGCCTCACAAAAGTTTGATTCCTTAATTTCTCATTGTGGGAAGTTTACTAAAATGACACAAATTTATTGTGTTATTACTAGAATGTCTTATATTTTTTAAAAAATATTAGGATGTTTTTCTGGTCGAAATTGTCATTGTCCATAGTTATAACAAAAAAAACATTACTAAAGTACCTCACGACAGAGTTATATATCCGACTTAAAATTGTTGGTAGACTTTTTGTTTATGTGGTGGCAGACTTTAAATTTTTTAATTTATGTTGTGGCAGATTTATTAACGGAAATCTGGATTTATGTAAACCAATTTCAATTTCGACCCGGTTTACATTAATTTCGAATCTTGTTTATTTCTAGGTAAATTAAGATCACAATTAAATAATTTTTTGTAGTTGTTGTCATCACTTTCATCTCTCTTTTCTTCCTTATCAAGTTGTTCTTTTTCACGGTGGTTTAATCATTTGTTGCATTTCTTATTGCTTTAAAATACATAGACCACATCATTCTCATGCAGAAAGTGAAAATTTGAGAGAAAAAAGTGGATGAATCATGGACATGATTTTTCCGCCAATTCAACCGTGTAATATCCGATGATGAAGGATTAGTGTTGATTTCTGACAGGCACAAATAAGTAAGGAAGGCTATTGCACTGGTCTATCCATTGGTCAACACTGAAATTTGCATGTACCACTTATATAAAAACATCTTGTTCCGATACAGTAGGTGTGATCTGTTTGGGTTGGTTAAAAAAGCCACCTGCTATTTTAGGTTAGCTGACTTTGCTTGGAAAAACATGGATTACATATCACTTTGCATTCATCAACAATGTAGAAACATTTTTACTGGATCCCCATCCATCCTTACAATACGAAATTATTATTAGAAGTGGGAGAGATTAACATCAGTCTTCTTTATCCCAAGTTAAAAACTACAAATAATGAACCAGTTTTTCCTCCTACTATCTCTTCCACTCACAATGATGGAAATCACAATGCATCATAGCTCAGCCAAAAACATTGCATTTGTTTTTTCGTTGGTGTCAACAAAAAAGAAGAAGATGAAGATGTGATCTATTATACCAATTGGGTGCTCAAAAAAGGACGTGGATGAGATCAACAATTTAAACTTTTTGCAATGCCAATAAACTTTTTGGAACAATAAGGTATCTGATTTCCTTTGTTCATTTCAAGATGCTAAATATTTGAGTTTAACAAGCCGTGCAGCTACAATAGAGAAGAAACTCAATCCCCATCTCAACACACTCCTGCTCATGTCCCGTCTTGAGCTTGTTTCAGTCTCTTGCTCTTGTCCTGTCTTGAGTCTGTTTCACCCACACGAGAGAAATTGAGAATTTGATCCCCTATGTCTTAACCTTGGCTTCATAATCAAAATATGATTTTCTATCCTTCCTGTTGTGTCTTGAATTTCTTGGGTGGAAGCAAACTGATTCTATCATCTTCAACACCAGAAAATTGAATCTGAAACCAAAGTAGCTGAATTATAAAATTTTCATAAAGAAGAACACCCAAGAGACTTCAACCAAAAAGAAAGATCCCAAAGCAAGATGCTGCTGACGTTGTGAACTAGAAGATCCAGAGAGTGTCTCAAAAATAAAATGATCACATTTGTTTCCTTGTCTTCCGGCTTTGCAGGATCAATTCAAATCTAGTTATAGCAGATACCGCCTCTGTGCAATCATGTTGAAAACCTAAGAACACCTGAGAAGGTTGCAATCGAGCCTCTTGACAGAATAATGGATTCTGTAATTAGGGTTTTCGAAATCAAACATGAAATCAAACGATAGATGTAGTCAATGAAGGATAAAAACTTCGATTAGTAGAGATTCAGAACTTATGGTTAGTGTTATATTGGAAAGGAATCAAGAGAACTCTGATGATGATTGTGAGGTTTGATATTCACTTTGACGGAGAAGAAGTTTATCACCTTGGGGGTAGAGATGACGGAGAAGTCGCATGAAGGTGACTTAGGGTTCATGGTCTTCGACGGAGGCGAAAACTGTTCTTCACAAACAAAAGGATTTTTATTTTTATTTTTTTGGTAAAATGTTAAATTATTATACCAAATTTTCAAGTTTTCGACAGCGGTTACAGAGAAACTAGTAGCGGAAAACAGAAACGAAACTAAACAACTGGAAAGTAGCAATGAAAAGAACCCACGCAGAGAAGCTAGTCTAGCAACCAGCTAAACAGCGGAGAATACTATGACCGTTTACACCCATTGAATCAAAATCTCATATAGAGAGAGCGGACCGCATAGCTACCAACCCTCCGGAGACAGACCTGCAAGAGAAAAGGTGGACTGAGAACCCAACTGCCGCCCAGAATCAAGAACACAACCAACACCACCGTAGGAAGGCAATACCAAAGCCACTAACTTTATTAAGGAAAAAGAGCTAGGCGCGGGTCCTGTAGGGGATGGATTCGACCATCCCTCAAGGCCAGAAGAATATACGGGCCCGGCCCATATAAGACATAGCGACAGCTCGGCATGACGGTTCGGAGCGTCGATCCCTCGGCGCGACGCGAGAGTGCTTTTGGTCGATCGCACGTCGACTAAACGCATCCGGCTCAACGGCTCCTCGAAGCAACATGGTCGTGAAAGAGCACCAAGTCGGCTATATAAGGAGAGAAGGGTGCGACGTAAAGAGGTTCCGAAATCACTCACACATACTCGGCGGTTAGATTAGGGTTTTACCTTTATTCTCTCGCCGTATTGTACTTTCCCGGCAAGCTTTCCGAGCTCCGGTTTCCTTTCTGTCGCACGTTTCCTCTCTTTGTAACCGACCAAACGCTTTTCCGACAATCTATAAGACGTCTTTGCTTAACCCACATCTGAAATCAAACGTTTCATCTTTTAATATTGTTTCCCGATCAAACAGTTGGCGCCCACCGTGGGGCCACTAGCAAAGTAACGTCAACAAGATGACGACGAGCAACGACGGCTCTTCCTCTGGAGAAGAGCGTGAAGCTCCCGAAACGACGCCTACACCCTTTCCTGCGACTCCAGCGCCGTTACCACCGGCATCCATAGAAACTATCATGGCCCGCCTTGTACAGAAAGACGCAGCCCAGAAGGCGGCGACTGACCAAATCGCGGCTCTCGCAAAAATCCAAGCCCCTCTAGCTGCGAACTTGGAAGCCTCAACGGCGCAGTACCGAAGACATCTGTTTAATACAAATCGAGCGACCGGCGCGACACCAGCGCATGCTGAAGACCAAGATATCAACGACGGCGAACTCGCCGCGTTAAAGCAATCAGTGCTCGATATCAACTCTAAGATTCACAATGTAACGACGTCTACTCCGCAAATCGAGCGTGTCCTCGCAGAATCTCTCCGGACGCCATTCACAGAAAAAATAACGGGGGTTCGACTCCGAAAGATGGAAAAGCTCCGTCTTCCAACCTTCGATGGCGTTTCTGACCCCTCCACCCACGTCACATCCTTCAACATCGCGATGCGACACGTAAACCTCTCCGACGAAGAGAAAGACGCTGGCTTTTGCCAGCTTTTCTACGAAACCCTGGAAGGACCGGCCCTCAACTAGTTCACCGGCCTCCAAGAGAACTCAGTCAACAGCTTTCACGATCTCTCGACGGCCTTCCTCAAGAATTGTATCATGTTTACTCGTCAGGAAGCTACCGCCACAGACCTCTGGAATCTCAATCCTGCTAATGGGCAGAGCCTCCGGGATTTCATGGAGAAGTTTAAATCCGTCGTCTCAAAGGTCGATGTACCCGACGAGATTCGTGCCAGACGCTATCGCCCGGTCCAACAACTTTATCGGTATGGAAGAAGATACCAGGGCGAAGGTGGCAAAAGAAGCGGCGGGAAAACAAACACCCGCCCGAACGAACGAGGCCCGTCAGGAACCTCGCCAGCATTCTTCGGGCGGAAAACCCAACGAGAAAAGGGGTTACATGAATGTCGTGGATGAAGAAGAACCCCCGGGCTCTGCAGTTGTCGTGCGAGAGAAGGGATGGAATCACTGGGACCGAGGCTCCGCGCAGAAGTCATCCAGCTCCTCCGAACCAACGAGTTCAAACGCTGCCGAGCCTAACAAGTGGTGCTCGAATCACAAGGTCAAGTCACATGACACGAAGGATTGCAAGGTTCTTTATGGACATTTCCTCGAGTCGGTCGAAAGTGGCAAAATCGAGATAGAGTCTCCCCCGAAGAAGCCGAAGAACAATAAAAGCTGGAGCAAGAACAAAGAGAAAAAAACTCAGAAGTCTCAAGCCAGGGCTCCTCAAAACGAAGAACGAGCCAGCCCCGAGAAAGCTCCCGTGAACAACCTTAACCTTGAGGCTGAGTCCACCGATGAGGAACGACCGAAGAACCGGCGACGAGTGGAAGTAATTCTCTCTCGCCCAGACGACTCATCGGATGACGAAATCCCACCAATAGCTCCTGATTTACGTGATAAATTGGGAAGAAGAACGGAGCAACCTTTCCTTCCCGCGACAAACTCCGAGGATCTACGCATCTTGCTAAAGCGAAAGGCCGCAATAGTACCAGCGAGCAAGACGGATCTCAGGACAACCATCAATAAGTCCAAAGCGAGAAAGGTTGGCCAGACCGTAGTTGCTCCGAGCCTCCAACCTCAAATCACGGACCTTCGCGAGCAGATCAATTCTAGATCCGAGGACCTACGAATCAAGCTCACTCAGTCCAAAAGATGTGACTTATGTCGACGTCTCGAGACAAAACGACGCCCCAGCACAGTTCCTCAAGCAGAAAATATTACCAGCGACCTGGGGGCACAATTAGAATCGATGAAGGCTACGCATACCCCGCACCTCAACGTTATAATGGGCGGTTCACCTCCCTGCGGAGACTCGGTACGAGCCGTAAAAGATTATCGACGAGAAGCCATCACCTCACAGAAATGACCTCACAAGTTGAGGCTGACCATCAGATCTCTTTCTCAGCAGCTGATACTCGCGGCATCAGCATGCCGCACAATGATCCACTCATTGATATTGGGATTGGCGAATGCCAGGTCACGAAGGTTCTCGTCGACACCGGCAGTTCGGTAGACCTTATCTTTCGGGATACGCTCGACAAGATGGGAATCGACTTACGCGACATGAAGCCTTCTTCACGCACTCTCACCGGGTTCAATGGTTCCTCGGAACAGATGATCGGGACAATACGTCACCCAATTTACGCAGGGGACGTAACCCGAACCGTTAAGTTCTCCGTCATTCGGGCAAAAGCGCCTTACAACGCTATCCTCGGCACCCCATGGTTGCACTCCATGAAAGCCATTCCCTCGACTTATCACCAGTGTATTAAATTCCCTGGGAAGGACGGAACAACACAGACGATCCGTGGAGACCAGCGAGCCGCGAGGAAGCTGCTTATCGCCGCAGTCAAGCTACAACAGTCAACTTCTCTCGTCAACTCAGTCGCCAAGCCAATTCATAAGGTCTTTCCCCAGAAGGAGGAAATTCGGGAAGTCCCCATTGATGAAACTGACCCGTCAAAGGTTGTGCGCGTCGGAGCCTTTCTCTCCGACGAAATGCAATCACAAATCATCTCCTTCCTCAAAACGAACGCTTCGACTTTCGCATGGACAACTTCTGATATGAAGGGAATAGACCCGGCGGTGACCTTTCACGAGTCGAACGTTGACCTGACGTTCAAGCCTATCCGACAAAAAAGACGGAAGCTCGGACCAGAGTGGTCTAAAGCTGTGAACGAGGAGGTCGACAGGCTTCTCGACGCAGGCTTCATCACAGAGGTACAGTATCCGGAATGGCTGGCCAATCCCGTCGTGGTAAAGAAAAAGAACGGGAAGTGGCGCATTTGCGTCGACTTCACCGATCTAAGCAAAGCATGTCCCAAGGACAGCTACCCACTCCCTCACATCGATCGCTTGGTAGAATCAACGGCCAGTAGCGAACTCTTAACATTTATGGACGCCTTCTCGGGGTACAACCAAATCCTGATGCACCCGGACGATCGCGAGAAGACGGGCTTCATAACAGATAGGGGGACATACTGCTACAAAGTCATTCCTTTCAGCTTGAAGAACACAGGGAAAACTTACCAGCGTCTAGTCAACCGAATGATCGCTGATAAGCTTGGCGACACTATGGAAGTTTACATCGACGACATGCTGGTCAAATCACTTCATTCCGAGAATCACCTCGACCATCTGCAAGACTGTTTCAAAACGCTAAATAAGTATGGGATGAAGTTCAACCCGGCGAAGCAGTGCCACGAGCTTGGAACTCGAAGCACCTTCGACGTTTCCACAACTAAACAAACACCAAAGAGAGCGAATGACTCCCCAGTCACATTCACTCGTCTAAAAAAAGAAGAAAAAACAGAGTAAATGCGCTTCCCCAGCCACTTTTACTCGAAAAACAAAGAACTACGAATGGTTTGATCCTCCACAAAGAGGTACGTAGGCAGCCTTAACGGGTCCTGCTGTAACAAAAAAAAACAAACTCTTCCCTCGAGAAGTTAAACCGTTCTTGCGATGCCCACACGAGCTCGCCCCGGCCTCTCGACCAAACGTACCGGCACTCGCCCCCACCATCAAGTATGTCCTGATCAGACACGTGCTCGCGGGGGCTTGGTCGTATCACAGCATTAGCTGATATGTCTGAAATGATGACTCATATCCATTTCATAATTTACTAAGTGAGTTTGGCCGACCGAATGCTTAGAAATTACTTTGAAATCAGATCTAGAACCGTCACCATTTAAAACTTTCTTGGTCTTAAGTTGCCCGCCTTTGGCCCACGTCTAGTCAATGCACAGATAGCGGCATCAACGAGCGAAAGAATTTCTTATGATCCTCCGAGAACTCTAAGTCAGATAGCGATTCTACGACTTACTGAGTATTCGAGATCTAAGGAAATCAAACGACTAACTGAAACTTCAAAGGAAAGGCTTTAAGAAAAAGAGAGTTCAAAAGCGTGAGAAAAAGCAAACAACGAAGACCTCTTCGGGACAAGTCAATACACAACAAGAGAGTTCAAGTTTAAAAGAAACAACAACAACAGAGCTACTCCTCAGCGTCTTCGGCCTGCTCCTGCGCGACGTCTTCCTTATCAGCAGATGATCCTGGAGGATCCACATTCGCCCATTGATCCACACCTTCATTCTCAATACGGGGAGTCGCCTCGCTCTCGCGAGCCTCAGATGGATTCTCAGGAGGGTTGACCTGGGAGTCGACCAAGGGAGAGTTAAGCAAGTCACCACCCTTTTCCTCGTCCATCTCTTCATTCTGATCCTTGTTGACCTCTCCGTCATCAACATCCTTACCTGATTCCCCGTCCTGCCCATCCTCCCGATCGGCAGTAGAGGAATCAGAGATCTCCAGAACGGTGGTCTGAGCCTCGTCTTGCGTCGAGATCGCTCCCTCGTCGACAGCTCGAACGTCAGAAATCGGCGCATTGCTTTTGGGGTACCATCTCCCGTAGAACGAGAAGGGACGACCGGATTTTCGAGATGATTAGTTGGGCTTTGGAGAGCGGCAGCGGTCCTCGGGTCGATCAGATGCGCATTGCTTCCGTGAGGGTCAAGGCCTACGAAGGCCCGCATGTCGACGAACTGTGAATCGAGCCTAAGCGGAGATAAGGCCAAGTCATTTTTGGGAATATCGCTGGGGTTGAGCTTCGAAGCTTCCTGCTCAAACTGCTTCTCTTGAGCAGAAAACATATCGATGGTCTCTTGAGGAATGTCGCGACCACCGGCTTTCAAAGCTTCGAGACGTTTCTTAGTTCCGAAGGCCTGACTCTGCAACAGCCGCATCGTGTCGAATGGCTCGCGACAGGCCCACCAATCACACAGATTCCCAAAATGCTTATTGCACTGTGCGACCACCTCAGTTTCGACCCTCACCCTTTCCTTTGTGACTTCGTAAATGTGCGAGTCCCTGAGCCGATCTAACTCTCTCTTGTACTCTGCGGCCTTAATTCCCATCTCTTCCTTGAGATTGGCCTTTCGCATTTCCAGAGCCGCAATAGTAGAACGAGCGATGGAAAGCTCAGCCTCAGCCGCGTCAGCTCGCTCTCGCTGGATCTTTCACCGAGCAATCGCTCGCTCTCTCTTTTCAGCCATCTCCCTGAACTCGTCCTGCCACTCTGCTTTCTTTCGACGATAAAGCCTGTTCTTGGCCGCCACTGCCTTCTCCGACCTCTCCAATTTCGCGCGCGCTTCCTTCAGCGCCATATCGTACTTTTCGATGACAAAGTTCATGCTTCCATCACCCTACGAGACATGGAAGCAAGACATTTAAGCTTAGGTAAACAAACGAGAGAAACGCGAAGAAGTCACAGGAAGAAACTTACCAGCAACTTAGTACGAGCAGCGTCGATATAATCATCCTTGAAGATCAGGTCCGTCACGGGCGGGAGAGGCTTCAGTCCGCACTTGAATTGGCTAACCAGTTCCGCACACTTGTGCGGGACATAGATAAGTGGAGTTGGCCCGTCATATTCAAATGAGACGCGGTCCGGAAACTCAACCCTTGAAGTCTTTTTTCGAGCCGGATCCCTACTAGCCAATGCCCCGGGAACTGATGAAGCAGGAGCCCTAGCAACACTTGGAACAGCAGCGGAAGGAGCTTGACGACTAGTCGTTCCCTGCTCGCCCGTTTGCTTCGACTTCTTCTTTATCTGAAGCGGAACTTCGGGCGAAGCATCCCTGGGCTCATCCGTCAAAGCCAAATTGAGAGACGGCTCATCAGTCGATCCCGCCCGAACAGCGGAACCAGCAACCTCGGTCCCTCGGACCACAACATTCTCCTCCAGAAGAGATTGTCGATTGCCCGACTACTTCTTCTTCTTTCTCTTCTTCTTGGACGGCTCGACAGTCTCCATCTGCTCGGTAGCGCCGGTCCCCTCGGGAAGCGTCTCGTGATCCTCGCCAGTGGAGGGATCATCGCGAGATCTCTTTTTGCTCTTCTTCTTCTCGGAGACAGCAGCGGTGGCATCGGGCGAAGGAGCCTGACGCTGGAGAGTCGCATCAGTTGTGTCGGTGATCATCACCTCGTTAGGAGGTTCCGATGGTTCAACACCCGGCAAACCCAGCTGAGTCGCCATCATAGCGCTTAGATCAGGAAGGCCCTTCATTTTCCTTGATTCGTTGATCCTCTTCTGCTCTTCTCTTGTAAATAGCGAGATCCGTCTCTTGACAATGTTCACCGCAGGGAGGTAACGCGAATTCCAGTCCCCTGCAAAACTCACAAAAAAAGACTTATGTTCGAAGAGAGAGACGAAAGGTCGCAGCAAGGCGAGGAAAAGAACGGACTTACTCCTAGAAATCCGATCGATGCAACGGCGAATCCTCTCCCAAGAAATGTTCCCCCAATGCTCTTGATCAAGTCTCGCAACCGCACGAGCGCTCGATAGGAACTCCTCCGGATACTCGCATGAAGTTGGATGATCAGCTGCCAAAAGAAAAAACAATGAGAATAAAGACGGTTAGTATGCGAAGAAACGACGCGAGTTAACAGAGGTATTCTGCCGAGCAGAGTATTCCATAACACCCCGTAGTCGTTATCCGGAGGATCCTCGAAGGTAGAATCATCGGACTTGATATAAAAATAGGACCTCTGCCAGTCGAACGTCTTGTTAGGATGTCCCCCTACTACGTTGTAGTTTGGTCGCATTTCAATCGACAGAATGCCTTCATCTAACGGGTTGATAGGCGTTAACTCCTCGAAAGCGCGAACACTCAGAGAAATGTCAATCTCAGCGGCCATTACAATCAAGGCAACCGCGATACGCCACGAGCCATTAAGAAATTGTCTTATTGCTGCACCTTGACGCCTCACATACGACGTAACTAGTTGAGGAATCGGGAACTAGAGCTTCGTCTCGTCTTGAAAATAAGATTCATAGACGCACTGGAACCCGACCGGTGGTGACCAATGCCTCTGGCTCCCCGAAGGGATTAGGAAAGTCACCCCGAATCCTCGACGTTCCCTCAGAATCCTCTTCACGCTATCGGGAGTCGACCGCGTCTTGATAACGTTCTCCCAAGCCTGGCCGCTCACATCTGGAGAGCGCAGGAACTCGGGAGCTAGAGCCGGGAGCTCCTTGAAGATTACCCCGGGGTAATAGCACGTCGGTACATAGTTAACGAGAGGAACTCCGTCTCTCGCACCTCCCGAACCGTCTCTTTCGCAGATCTACGGTTCCATTGGAGCTTTTCCTACTTCTTCTCGATATAGGCGCGCTGACTCGGAAACCAAAATTCTTTGGGACAACTCCAAACTCCTAGTGTCTATCATCGCCTCGCAATGGACCTGTTCGAACTCGTCGAGCGGAGTCCCGCTCGTGTCTCTCGCGGGACTGTATGCAGTCGCAACCTCCTTCCCTATCTGTTTACAAGATAACCTCCCACCAGAAGACATAACGCTGTCTATTCTACAACAACAATCTAGAGAGAAAAGAAGAGAGGAAGAGAGAGAAAATACCTGAATAACGCGGAGAAGAATGGAAGAAATGAGAAGTGGGCAAGTATTTATAGGGGACAAGTGGAGCATTTCCCTGAGGCGTCATCATTGGGTCTACGTGGGCCTACTTGGGCCTCGAAAGAGTACCTAGCCGCCCAAGAAACCGGCGCATCGCTTCGACTCCCCGAGATAACCGGGTCTGACCCAGATCAAACCGACGGTCGAGGTGAGAATCGGGTTTAACCAAACGGAAACCGGTTTAACCGGAATTCGATCAAATCGCCTAAATTCAAGAGTACGGGACGACATCTCGCGATATGTCGACCGAGCATCGCGTCTTCACGACGAACCGTCTATCCTTCCAAACCATTGCCCTTCCAAATTCATCGAGCTCGACAGAACGTCACTCACAGATGAACTAGGGGGACTTACTGTAGGGGATGGATTCGACAATCCCTCAAGGCCCGAAGAATAGACGGCTCGGCCCGTATAAGACATAGCGACAGCTCGGCCTGACGGCTCGGAGCGCCGATCCCTCGGCGCGACGCGAGAGTGCTTTTGGTCGATCGCACATCGACTAAACGCATCTGGCTCGATGGCTCCTCGAAGCAAAGTGGACTTTTCGGCCCAACGAGTTAAAAGCCCACGAAGGCGACGCGAGCTAGGTCGCGAAAGAGCACCAAGTCGGCTATATAAGGAGAGAAGGGTGCGACGTAAAGAGGATCCGAAATCACTCACACATACTCGGCGGCTAGATTAGGGTTTTACCTTTATTCTCTCGCCGTATTGTACTTTCCCGGCAAGCTTTCCGAGCTCTGGTTTCCTTTCTGTCGCACTTTTCCTCTCTTTGTAACCGACCAAACGCTTTTCCGACCATCTATAAGACGTCTTTGCTTAACCCACATCTGAAATCAAACGTTTCATCTTTTAATATCGTTTCCCGATCAAACAGGGCCTCACTGACGAGAATACGAAATGGAGGGGCAGGGACGGAACCGTAGCCGACGAGATGCAGAATTTGCCTCGCACGCACCGTCACGACACACTGTCACTTGCGCTGTCACCGCACACGCGCCACCACCTCCTAAGCGTGTGTCACCAGAGAACATTGAAAAACAAGCCGAAGCTCACCACAATTGAAACTCTCATGCCTCCACCAGAGATCCATAGCAGAAGAAAGGAAAGGTCTTCAGATCCGCGAAATCATCTGACCAAACCACTGTCGAACCTTAGCACCACCGGAGCGCCACCATCCAGAGGAGCTGACAAGCTGCGACGAGGCTTCACGACACCACTCGCTCCATCACTCTTGAGGAACCATAGGAGGCAAGGAAAATCAGAGCCAGTCAGAGACACCATTGAAACAAGAAGCGAGCCGAAGGTGGAGCAGTCACCGTCCTCTAGCGACGCCACCATCCAGAACGCGAACCGAGATCCAACGGAGTCACCGGATCTGAGACTGGCTCAAGACCTACGATGAAACCACGCCACCACCGAAGAAAGAGAGACAGGGGAGGAGACCAGAGACACAAGAACACAGAGTCGGAGCCCGGCGGTGGCGACCGCCGGAAAACAAAGGAGGAGGCCTGAAACCCTAGGCGGCGGTAGAAGGAAGGAGAAACAATGGGGACAAAAAGTTTTCGAGGAGAGATAAACTAATTCGTAATGAATGTTTTAAGGATTTTTATTTTATTTCTATGAAAACATGTATTCTATTAATGATTTTCGATGGTTAAAGGATTTTTATGTATTTTTGCTTCATAGCTGTGTTATTCTTGTAATTACAAAAATATAAGAGTTAATCTAGTAATTATATATATGGTTAGAGTTATTATAAGTAATTTCTTATTGTGTAAAGCATCATTAGTCATGGATATCTTAATATGAGCTTCTAGACAATATTTTATTAATATTTATTAAAATATTTTTATCTATCTATCTTTATATATAAAAGAAGCATTGTATCCATCCTGAGGCTGCCAGCTCGGATTCCACGTCGGAAATAGGAGCTCCCTCGCGCTGACACGTCGGATCCGCACCGTTTCACTAAAGTTTCTGTCTGAACGAGCTTCACGCGCTAACCAGAGGTTTCTTCTTCACGAGGCCCATATCCACAGATCTTATACGGAAAACCCTAATCAGTTGCTCCCTTCCTGATCTTCGTTCGTCTTCTATCGGCGCATCGATCGTCCAGAACCTGTAACGGTTATGCTTTTAATCGTCTTTAATCGTCTTTAATTCCTACCCCACTCAAATCAACCTCTTGAGCCGTTCATCGGCTATATTGTGTATAAATATGCTTCGATTTCACAGATGCGCTTTCCACGCTTTCCTAATCTCACACCTTGCTCATACTCAGACCTTACTCATCATCTTCTTAAATGGCTTTGACAAAGGTTTTCTTTTCCGATCTCAAGACTGGGCGGTGCTCATCTGTTGTGGAGGCAAGACTGCTTCGATTCTGGGAGGCTAAGAACGTTAAGCGTGGTGGTGAGCTGATGTGGATGGATCTGCTCATGGTCGATGTCAACGTGAGTTGTTCATCCTATCGCAGTCATTTCGTACTTTAAAATTATGATTATTAGTGTTGATTTGGTTTGTCGTTGATCCTTTGGTTTAGTATAGGTTTTGTCTTCCTGTGATTGTCAGTGTTGATTTGGTTTGTCGTTGATCCTTTTGTTTAGTATAGGTTTTGTCTTCCTGTTATAAAGATAGTTAATTACTTTTGAGTTCTTATGTAACTGATGGATTCTTATCTGCGTTTCAGTCAACCATGATGCAAGTCACGATCAGTGCTGGCCGTCTTCCACAGTTTCGGGATAGGCTCCTTGCCGGAACAATGTTTTCATTGTCCGGTTTTGATGTCTCCAGATGCGCACAGAATTTCCGGCTCACTGATTCGTCTTTTATGATCCGGTTCAGCGAGACTACCTTATTCCAACTGTTGACTGAACCTGACTCCCCCTTGCCAGAGGAAGCATTCCGGTTCCGTAACCAACAGGAGCTAATTGGTCTTGCCAATACAAACACTCAGCTACCAGGTATGTTGATCACAGGTAGCACGTACTTATATGTTGTTGATATTTTGAGTATAGAGTTAGGATCGGACTGGTATTATAAAGAAAATGATACCGGCTTCGAACTTGATGTAGACATCATATGTGAGATATTGAGTGTGAAGAGCACGGTTTGTGATCCTCCAGAGGAGAAGAATCGTGTTATGGTGACTCTGAAGCTGGAAAGGTAAATTTTTGACTCTCATGCTGTTTTATTTTTTCCATAATGTGCAGTGATGAATATATTTGATGTCAATTGATTCTCTGATATGTGCAGTGATGAGACCGTCACTTTAAGCTTCTTTGACTCTCAGGCGGTTACTTTCCATAACCAGCTTGAGGCTATGAGATCCGAAGGTCATGGTCGTAACTAGCATCAATCCCAAGATAGTCGGAGGTATCGAATTGTGTGGTATACTGTGATATCATAACACTTTTCTCCTGAAAAATTGCCATCTATGTAGGTCGTCTGTTTCTTAACGCTACGTCTGGAACGCACGTGTATTTTGATAAGAAGACTATAGCAGGAGCTGCTCGATTCTACAGGTATGAATGTCGTTAATCAGCCGTGTGTTTGTGTGTTCGGTTGTTCTTTGCCTAATCATTATGCTCTGCGTAGGCTGGTCGCCAGAGATCTGGTCTGCCGTCGGCCGCTCCACTGCTAAAGTCATATGCGAAGGTGGAGACTATGACCATCGCTGACCTCAGCAGTTTCGTCGTTTCTGCTGCATCTCAGGTATAATAGCTGTTGGTTTTGTTTTGTATTATTTTATCTGTAGTGTCAGTGTTCGCTTTTCATGTGAGTCTTGATTATATGTTGCAGGAGATTGATTTTCTGTGCACTGGGAAAGTTGTCCGGGTTGACACAAATAAGGGGTGGTGTTATGTTGCCTGCTCAAAATGCAGTAAAAAATTACAGCGGACTGAGTCTGCATTCACGTGTGGAGTATGCAACAATCCACATGCTGTTGGGGCCCTACGGTAAGTATCGCGTCTTATATATAAGGATTTACACGTCTGCTGGTGACCTGACCTCACCTTTACCATCTTCATATAGCTATCGTGTGGAGATGGCAATATCTGATGATACTGCGGAAGGAGTATTCGTATGGTTCGATGGTGTATTAACGAAGCTGCATAGTATCCGAGCAAGCGAAGCTGCACAAATGCTGGTATGACTCATAACTGTTTACATTCGTGATGTCAACGAAATCTTACTTCTCATCTTTTTTTTTTCTTACAAGGCTGAAGACGGTGTGAACCCTGAGGACACTAGGTTACCCCCGTTCATTGCAGATATGGAAGGAAAAACGTACACTTTCCAAGTGAGGGTCACTGCGTTTAACTTTACCGAGCATCACAAGACATTCACCATAACACGTATTGCTGAGGATCATGGTTGTCTACCAGTAGATGACGTCGTGAACAATGTAAGTTATGTGTGTATCGTGATGTTCAATTAGCTCCTTGCTGGTTGCATATACGTTTTTGCATATTGTACAGGGAGATGATGACGACGACGATGATGATGATGCCAGTCCGACCATCGAGCCATCGTCTGCTGCAGGTGATCAAGGTGGAACCAGTAAGGCGCGTAAGAAGACTGGCGCAGGGGCGTCAAAGGTGGCGAAGAAGGCACGTGCTGGTTGAGATATATCAACAATTAATAATGTTCAGACTATCGTTTACATAATGTTTATGCATGTTTATTTGATTTCGCAAATTTGAATATTTCTGTTTTGGATATTCCCCATTATATGGGCCCTTACGGCCTGCATTTCGGTTCGGTTTTAATTATGAGGTGTTAACCTTCCGGTTAGTATATTATTATTTATGTTATTTTTACGGTTAGTCTATAATTATTTATATTAAATTTTTATGTTACATTGTATGTGTTAAAAAATATATATAGGATTTTCTATCGTTAGTTACGTATCTATATAGTAAGCTTTTGTGTTTCCCATTCGCGGACATATGTTTTTATAATGTCGATGGAAAAATACATGAGTATAATATAATATATATATATATTTAAATATAATAACATATAACTCATTCCTTTGTCATTACCATTGAAACACTATTTAATTTGTACAACTGACGCAATAGTTGCTTGCTATTATTGTCCAGGCATCCATAATCCTAAATTTAATATATCTACCAACTAATTAGGAATGTATAACAAAAATCAGACAAACCATCAAACTCTCATGCATTTCTCCCTCCAATAACAAAAAAAAACCACGCGACATACGAACAACTAAGATTAATATACTAATACTTTAGTTTCAAGATCATCTTATAATTGACACCCCGCCCTACGGGCGGGCCGACCCTAGTATATATTACTATAAGGAAAACATTACCTTTTTTTTCCTTCTGCCACGTAGAAAATAAGGTAAGAAGAACGCGTCACGTGTATTAACTAAATCAGTTATGAACTTGGTTTTGTTGGATCTCTTAATGGCCTCCGTTTTTCTTTTCATTTTACATTTTTACGGGCATGTGTTGAGCTCTTAATCAGGCCCTCTTGGAGAATCAGCCGCCTCCATTAACAACACTTCTCACCCTCGCCGTTCTTCATACCGTCATAAAAAAAGACTGGATCCGTTACAGATTCAGGCTGAATCGAAGCGTCTCATGAACGCAATCATTAACAAAATCTCTCCACCACTCTCACGATCTGTCAATGAATGCATCCCCATTACTTCCTTTCTCAGAATCTTCAATTATGAAAATGTATTTGTTGTCCTGTGAAAATCATCAGTTCAATTTTCTCATTCATAAGCTTCCTAACTCTAAACATCTCTTCTTCAAGGAGATGTGTGCTTATCACAACATTTGTGGACATCTAGACCAACCTAGTCAGCATCGTCGGGAGCAGCAGAGCTGTTACGCGGAACGGTGAGAATTGCGGAGAGTGAGGAGGAGGAATACTCGGATATGGTGGAGGATTGGAGTCGTATGGAGCAGACGAGCAAGAAGCAGAGGAGAGGGGAAGGAGTATGGGTGGAGTTAAAGCTGATGAGAGAGGAAACGGCGTGTATGTTGGATGATCCGGTCCAGGGCGTGTGGTAGAAGGCGTTGGAGCTGGTCGAGAGGAAGGTTGGGTACGAGTAGGAGGCGGGGGAGCTGGAGAAGCAGACAATGAAGTGGATGAGATATCATAGCAAGAAAGCGAGAGAAATGGAGAAAGTTAAGCTAGAGTACCAGCTGACGGAGACTTAGGATGGAGAGGATGATTCTGATTCTGCGGCGGAGAGAGATTGAGTTGGCTGATTAGAGTCGGTAGGTGAATGGGTTGAACCGAGTTCTGCAATCGGGTGAGCTGATTAATGTTAGGATACTCACATTGTCGACATAATTAGCAAAGTCAATTTCGTTAGTGAAGTCAAAAGGTATTTACATGATTGATTAGTAAAGAGTAAGCATATCTGAACTTCATATTTTTCTTAGAGCTTTGTGAAAGATGGGAAATGAGTGATGATGTTTGAATCAGTCTTCTCGCATGTTATCGTAACTGAATCTGAAACTAAATCTCTTAAAGCAAATAAAAAATTCTAAGGAAATGGATGATGAAAAATATATAAAATAGCAACCAATGAAATAATGAATAACGTATAATGTATAATCGAATCTTTCAAATATTTATCAAAAACAAAATCTTTCAAATTTGAAACAAAATATTTCATGCCTTGTTATTGGATAAGTTTCAAAATGCAATGACCTTCATGGAAGGGTCTGCTGTGGCTTGCAAATGCTTGGGGTAGTGATAAGATGGTCAAGACGTTACAGACCTAACTTCAATTAGTATTAAAAAGTCTTTTAAGAAGTAATATAAATTAATACAAAAAGGTTAGAGAGAAGAGCAGTCCGAGAAGTTGGCTACAGAAAAAATAGTTTCTCGCCTTCATCTCCTGATCCATCTTTGCGTCTACCGGTACTCTGGTAACTAATATGTAATTATTCTTCTCTGTTCCTTTGTGAGTTTTATATAATCGCAACATTGGACTGTTATAGGAAAGAGAAGTAAATAAGCCTACAGATGAAATGGAAAAATATTGCTTATTTTTCTATCGCAGGTATATAATTCATAAATGATCCAAGTAATTCCATTCCTCTGTGAGTTATGTTTTATTGGAAGAAAATTTTCGGTGTGACCAAAATGAAAATTCCATGGAAATTTCAGAATTTTGGTAACACCAAAAGAAAAATCAAGAAATATGTTTGAAGCAATAGAAGCAATGTTTGAAAGAAACTTTCGGGTTCTTATCTTTGATGACAGCCAGGAACATCAATATAATAAAATATTTATCTCTCTTATACAATTTTAAAAAATTTCACATTGGCTGTGATTTGCGATTAATAAATCAGACGTCTTCAGCCAAAATATGATTTTAGTTATGAACACTACAACAAAAACAAAATAACCTCTTTTTCTTATTGTGGGAAAAACAAATGTCGATACATTTATAAGTATTTTTTAATAGATTTCATTTCAAGCGAACAAACAGTACATATTTTATAAATAAACAAAAAGACAAATTATTTTTCACGTAATTCACCTAATTGCAAATATTTTGAAGTATAAACTCCTAAAATAATATATAATGTGATTTCACGTAAATAATGTTCTATACAAAATACATAATTAAACTTTTGACACTAAAAAATATTAATTCGAAAATATTTACTGAATCTCCTCGCTGCGCGTAGCGCGGATTTCCCCTAATTATATAATAAATATAATTATCTTGAAAAACAGCATAACCATTTACAAAAGAACACGTGACACATAGTTTCTCATGTTTTTTTTTAAGTTTCTTAAGCAATGACCGACTCTACCTTTTTCTACTTTTTTCCTGCTTTTTGTTTATTTATTACTCCCTCCGTTTCCGAAAGTAAGATTTTCTAAAGTGTTCACGCTTATTAAGAATTCAATAAATTTTTATAATTTAATTTTTATAATTTAATTTTTCTTTTACTTTATTATACACTTTCCAGTAACTTTTCACCAATGAAATTTAATAAATTCAAATATTTTCATTCATGTTTCTTAAAAGTATAAAAAATACCTTAAACATATACAAAATCTATCTTTGTGGAACAAATAAAAAATCTAAAATATTTTACTTTCAGGAAGGGAGAGAGTATTATTTTAGTGTTAGAAACTATGGTACTACCTTTGATTCTGCCCTAAAGCTTAATAATACAATTTAGCCCTAAAAAAAATCAACTCAAATAGAGAGAAAGACAGAAAATGGATAATGAACCCAAATAGAAAGAGAAACAAAAGATGGTATAGTGGTTTCCACTAGAGGAAGAGTTGCCCTGTTGGTCCAGGCCAGAGATCGACTCCCCTTTAATGCGAAATTATTAGCTCCACATGTGGCCACGCGGATATGGGCACATGCTTACGGCCCATTGGAATACCCGGGAGAGGATCCATCCGTGGGTTGCACTTCCCACCCGAGGGTTAGGTCTGTGTCTTTAATAGATCCGGGTTTAAACCCTTTAAGTTAAAAAAAAAAAAAAAAAAAAGATGGAAAGAAATAGGGAAGCGGGACCTTTTGACCAGAATAACCTTTTCAAAGGTGGATAATGGTTTTTTTTTACAGATAATGAAAGAGCGATCCTAGGTTAAAGATTCGTCACCATCAGAAAATAGAAACCCTTTAACTTTGAGGTTCCTTAGACCATGCAAGGGGTCCTTAAGGTTTTTTTTTTTTTTAATAAAAATAAAAAATAAATCAATCGCGGACCGCCATGTGTCGGTGGAGCCCGCTGCCAAAAACCCCCAATTACTGATCTTTATTTGGCGATTTTGGAGAGTAGTTTTTAAATTTTTGTGGGATCCACGCGTCAGTAGGATCCACATTTTGTCAAAAAACCTCCCTAAGAGCATGATTATTGCTAGGACAAGTTTAAGAGTCCTTAGCATTTTTTAATAATATATGAAGATTAAGGACAAATTAAAGGGATAAAAGGAAATGTGTAGAATATTGGTAAGTCTTTAACATTGTCCTTAACCTAGATCGAGAACGACAAAATACATGCAAGACCATGGAGGAAACAAGCCTGCTTTACCTTGGAATAGGCGGTGGAAAAAAGACGAAGTTGAATCGGCGGTGGAAGGAAGACAACGGTGATTCGCCTTGTATGAGACACCAGATCGGTACCGAGATCGAAAGGAAAAGATGACGATGAAGAATCGAGAATCGTCACGTTTCGTAATTCTCCGGTGAATCACCTCAAGAGTCCCAATCGCCTTCGAGTGTTTCGCTCTCGAACGAAAATGAGAGTGAATCGGAGACGCCTCTCGGTTTCCCTTCCAAAATCTGTCGGCTACTATCGTACCGACACGTGGCAACATAGGACGCGCCTCAAAATTCCTTAATTAAGGAACGTCCTACGTTATTACACTCAATTTTGATTTATTTTCGGCAATTAAATGCTAAGGACTTTGCCTAAGATATGGCGATAATCTTGCTCTAAGAACCTTGGGATGTTCATGCTCATAGTTAATCCTAAATAGAACTCTCATACAAAAGGGGAAAGAGTAATGAGTGCACTTTGATAAAAGAAAATTTGCAGTGAAAGCTAGTCTTTTAGCTCTAGTAGTAATGAGTACCATTAATGATAACTAATATTTTCTCCGTTTTATATTAAGTATTTTAAATTTTTAAATTTGATTCAATATAAACGCTGTTTTACATTTTTAATGTATATTTTAAACAAATTTTCAAAAAAAAAAAATTATTTTTAAAAATCGTAAACCACACTTAGTGTTAGACATAGGGAGTAGAAATGAGAAACTTAATAATATTTCTAAATTAATCTTCTCTAGGCATGAGTATTCGGGGTTCCAAACGGGTTTCGGTTTTGTCCAATCGGATTTCGATTTTTTGGGTTTATCAAAATCAGCCTCATTCGGGTTATATGAAAATTCGGTTCGGGACCGGTTCGGATTCTATCTGGTTCGGGTCGGGGTTAGTAAATCTTTAAAGGACCAGTACAACCCATTATACTTTCGGATTTGGGTCCCAATCGGTTCTTCGGTTTAAAAGTACTTGATTTATACATGTTTTGTAATCAAAACATAAGTAAAATCAATTCAAAAATAAGAAAAAAAAACATCAAACGTGATCATTCAAAATCAAATGAAAGGTAAACATAGTTATTGATAAAAAGAAAACCAAATAAATAAGAGCATAGAAAACCAAGTTCTCATGAAATAAGAAACATTATTCAATGAAAACAAAACCAAAATCTAAAAACTTCAAGCTTCAACCGCCACATTCAACCATCAATCTTCATGTAATAGATAATTATTTTAGATGTTCAATAATATCTTAATGTAGTAGATACATATTAGGAATTGAAATCATGTTTCGTACAAGTTCTTTTTGGAATTTTGAAATCTTTTGGTCGGGTATCCATTTATGTTCGGGTTCGGTTCGGATAATACCCATAACCCGAAATACCATAAAAACAAGATCCATTCGGTTTTTACGTCGGGTTCGGATCGGTTCGAATTCATTTTTATCGGATCGAATTCGGTTCGGGTTTTCGGGTTCGGTTTATTTGTCCAGCCCTAATCTGCTCCTGCAGATTCATTTATTTGTTAGACTAGTCGAACCAGTGTTAACGGTCATAAAAAGTTATGGTTACGGAGAAAATGTGCTAAACAGTGGATCATCTCTTTAATGATTATTGATATTAGTAAGACCTTTAAAAAACTCCAAAGGTTACATTTTTTTTTACTATGAAAATATAAATTGAAGTCAAGTCCATGTTGTTGGAACCGGGATAAGGCGAAGTGGAACTTTCTTAGGACAGACAAGTCCATATGATTCTTCAAGATCAACATCTTTTGCCTCCATTCCTTCTGGAAGCTTCCAATCGAAACGGTAAAGAAGATTGATAAGAGTTAAGTGTACCAAAGCCATACCCATACCCATACCAGGGCACATCCTCCTTCCACTACCAAACGGCAACAACTCAAAGTCTAGACCTTTATAGTCGATCTCATTGTTCATGAACCTCTCGGGGATGAAGGATTCTGGATCTTTCCAAACGTTTGGATTCCTGTGAACAGCCCATATGTTGACATGGATCCATGTCTTCTTTGGAATGTCGTAACCTCCCATCTTTATATCTTTCGAGGCCTCTCTTGGAACTAGAATTGGCACAAGTGGGTTTATCCTAAATGTTTCTTTAATCACCATTTTGAGATACTCCATTTTCTCTATATCTTCTTCTGTAATATCATTTTTATTTTTTATAACTTCTCTCACCTCTGCTTGGACTTTCTTCAGAACTCTTGGGTTTGCAATCAAATGAGTCATCACCCATGTTATCGTGTGGCCAGAAGTGTCTATTCCAGCAATAAGCACATTCTGTAACAATCAATAAAACAAGATTAAAATTTCATGCATGCAACATGTAAACGATGAAGTTAATCAAGATTGAGAAGTTTCCATTACGTACAAGAAGAATTCCTTTGGTGTGGTTTCGTGTAAGTTGAAACTCCCCAAGTCCAGTCTCTCCCCTTTCCATTTTGAGAAGCAAGGCAATGATATCATCCTTAAGGCTCTCATCTTCTAGGTGATGCTTTATAGATTGATCAAAAAATGCATCCATTGCTTTAAAAACCTTCTCACATTTGCTATGTAACCCTGTGATCCTATCGATTAATTTACCAATGACCGGGAAGTAATCAGCTGCAGCAAAACTCCCCAACACCTCCATGGTTCCTTGAATGACTTCCTCATAAGTATTCTCGAGTTTGCTCCCTTTAAGATTCATCCCAAATCCGACTCTACAAATCACACTTCCAGACAATTTCATTAACTTCTTGTTCAAGTTAACCGGGTTGGCCAGTGAAGCAGACTGCTTTATGAAATCGACGAAGGAAGCAACTTCTTCTTCTCTTATATGTCGAAAAGATTTGACCCTTTTTGCGGTGTAGAGTTCAATAACCGTCATCTTCCGTACTTGCCTCCAATATTTGCTATATGGAGAAAAGGCGAGATCATTTAAATTGTATGAAACTCTTGCAGGATAAGTCAAATAAGGTCGCGAACAACAATCTGCGTCGAACGTCTTTAAGACATCCTTCACTGTCTCCGGACTTGATGCCACGACGGTAGACACGTCTCCGAACTTGAGGGACATTAGAGATCCATATTTTGCAGATAACTTGAGCATGGTACGATGAGGTTTGGATCCTAATTGGTGCAAGTTGCCAATTATAGGAAGTCTTGGTGGTCCGGGAGGTAGTTTTTTCTTTGTCTTTCTGGTCTTCTTTGCAACGAGTACAAATGCAGAGAAGACGATTGCAACGATGATATACCACAAACTCATTTTGCTTCCTACACAAAAAAGCATAGTTATTCATTTGCTAAGCTTTACAGAAATATAAATAGCATATGTCAAGTGAAATAAATACACAAAATAAGTGAATAGATACACAAAATAAGCATGTTAAGTGATTAAATCCCCAACAAAGTAAGCATGTTAGGTGAAATGAAAATACAGAAGTAAAAAATCAAAGCATCACTCCTACCCTATGTCATCATCAGATTAAATTTGAATTTTATTGGCAAGTTGGCAACACTCAAAGAAAGAAGTGAAGAATACGTATATTTAAAATAATAGCGAAAGTAAGAATTTCTTCTGCTATATATTGGAACATCTACTCAGTATAGATAGAAATACTGAGTTTGGTAAGATTACCTTCAAGTCTTATACTGTGCTGACGATTTTAGAGCGAGATAGAAAGAAGAGACAGAGAGACTGAGAGGGGAAGTTGTATTTTACTTTGGTTGTGGAATAATTGTGTTTACACGCAGCAGGCAGTAGCAACATATTTATACAACTTTGGCATTGAGATGACGTGTAAATTACATTAGCATCCACCAAAATTTACTAGACTATGTACAATAAAATTGTTGAATAAGTTGCGCGACAATTGAATCACTATGATGCTGGTGTTGAAAAAGAGAACAAGAAAAAGAGAAAACAAATACGTTGCTTAATTTGTGTTGAATAGATTCAACAAATTGAATGAAAAGAAAATGGGTCAATATTAATGATGTCGTTATTTTAAATCAATAAAGTAGAGAGTGAATATCAACCAATTTTCTTTAAAAACAAATATAAATTGATACAAGTGTTAAGTTATAATTGATTGATGAAACTTTTAGATTTTTTTATTAAATCTAACTATTTTGAATCATTTATTTTATAAGAAAACAACTTTTAAAATAAAAATATTTAACCAGGGTTCATCATATTTTTACTCTACAAATATGGACTTGGTTCACTTAATTTGATTTATTTTAATATCATCTTTTAATTATAATATTCACCTTATTTTCAGTAATTCTTGGTTATGCAACTAAATATTTTTTTATAGATTTACAAAAAAAAAACATAAAGCTGAAATAAAAATAATAGAATAAGGTTTTTTTTTTTTGAACAAAATATAGAATAAGGTTATGAATTATAAAAAAAGCCATTGTCTAATATAAAAATGAATAAGTTTTGAATTATAAATAGAAAAAGAAAAGATGATGTGAAATTTTAAGAAGTAAAAAAATGGTGCTGAATACAAAACTGTGGTAAATAGTCTTACAAGTGAACTCGTTTAAATGTTTCCACAGTTTTGTATTCAACACCATTTTGTACTCGTGGAAAATATCTTCACATGAACGGTTTTGTCACCTTCGGTCATTTATGAATCTTAAGTTTAAACGAAAAAGTTAAGAAAACTTAGAAAATTACAAATGTTGTGTTTTAGAAAAAAATTAGAACAACACGAAATGATATTGGAAAAAAGGAGAACCTCTCGCTAAAATTTCATCAAGACAGTTTTCTTGTACATGATCACTTTTGGACACTCGAGTGGCAAACTGTTAATAAATAAATGAAGTCCAACCTCAATATTTAGAGAAATAATTAACTAATATATAAATAGGTATGACCAGTCCATTTATCAGTAATCTAATCTATTAAAACAGAATCATATTTTAAATCTACTTAAAAAGTTCATTTTAAATTTTGGACTCTTTCAGTTTTTAT
The DNA here is from genome assembly GCF_020379485.1 of Brassica napus. Taxonomy (NCBI): domain Eukaryota; kingdom Viridiplantae; phylum Streptophyta; class Magnoliopsida; order Brassicales; family Brassicaceae; genus Brassica; species Brassica napus. The sequence goes on from NC_063452.1 coordinate 43,331,717, forward strand.
AGTACGTTACATATGTTTGTTACATAATATTTTTGACGCTTAATATAAATAATATAACCAGAGTACTTAAACTAAACCAAAACTAATCTACTAATGGCATCCAAAATTTTACTAACTAAACCGATATGTTCTTTACTATTAGAATGGGAAAACTGTTTTTTTAGAGCAAAAAAATAGTAACTATGTCCCTTTAGACTAATCTATATTTTGTGTCATATTTTCCTATAATACCCTTTAATATTTATGAAAATAATTTTAATAAATAGTTTTACAAACAAAAAAAATTTGGAAAAATAGTAACATTTGTTAAAATACCTATATGAACTTAATGGTATATTTTCCAGTTATAAAAAAGTTAAAATTATAAATTTCAGATTATGTTCTAAAAAAAGTAGAAATGACATTCTACGAAGTAGAAAACGAAATCTACTTTTTTCATTGAATCTACAATGTTTAGAATACGTGATTTACGTAAATAGGAGTATTCTACAAATATGTAGAATACACATTCCGCGCTTAACCTACCATTCTAAAATTCTTAGAAATCAAAATCTACACATTAATCTAATTCTAAAACATGTAGAAACCGACTTCTACAGATTTACTATAAATCCAAAACATGTAGAAATCAAATTCTAAACATTACTATAATTCTAAAAAACTGTAGAAACTGATTTCTACATATTAGTTGTATTCTACGGATAAGAAATCAGTTCCTAAAAATATGGAAACAAAATATTTGAGAATATTCACTTTTATATTTTTAAAAAAAAATCGATTTTTTTTATTAAAAAAAACGAAAAAGGAACAAAAAAAAGCGACAAATCGATTTGAGAATATTCACTTTCATCCCAGAGAAAAATAACCTATTTTTAGAAATTCAAATTCAAAGGGGTGCTACTGGTTGTTGTCGATGGAACATTCTTGAAGAGGCGTGTCCTATTTTTAGAAATTCAAATTCCTATTTTTAGAAATTCAAATATTTGAGAATATTTGAGAATATTCACTTTCATCCAAGAGAAATCGAGTTTAAAGAGTTGAAATCATGCTTGGTCGGTTCAAATCAAGTGGGAATCAATCCGGATATAATCATACAAAACAAAAAAAATCGATTTGGGATTCTTTCCTCGGCACGGGATCGATCGATCTATTCTTACAGATCGGTCGATCTGTGTAAATCGACCTTCGCCGATCGAGTGAAATGGACCAGGTCGATCAGTATATATTTCGCATTTTTTTTTGTTCTTAATAATGATCGGGATCGATCGATCCACTATAACTTGTAAAGTGGGATCGATCGATCCCCTTTGTCGAACTCAATATATATCTTTTTTAAAAAAAATTACAATTTTAAGGGAATTACTGCCATTTTGGAAAAAATTAGTCTAATAGGACATAAAGTAGTATAAATTAGTCTAAAAGGACATAGTTACCATTTTTTTGCTCTAAAAAACAGATTTCCCTAAAATAAAATTACAATAACTCTAATTGGACCATGTTAGTATAGGAAACTGATCTGATAACTCTAACTGGCTATGATATTTGCTTCTCTTCCGATCACTACCTGCCACAGGAAGAAATCAAATTGTTTTATACTTTGATCATTATTCATCATACCAAACATTTCCAGTTATACAGAATTCTATTATGAACACAATATTATCTGAATATAAGTTTACATCATAGAAATTGCAAATTTTGATCATTGTTAACAAATTACATTACATATGATTTGTTTTTTTATCTATTGAAGCCAACGATATAACTCAGGACTTACGTTCATTTAAATTTTGTAATTTTTATTAGTTAAATATCTTTTGATTATCAAAACAGATAAAATCAAGTGCAAAAGAATATTCTAACCACATTAAGAATAAATTTACTCAAATCTAACCTCTAAAGACTTAATATTATTTTCCCAAGATATTCGTCCTTATATTTCAAACCTTATATTTCGAACGCCGTACTTATCAGCTTAACAATTACATTCTTATGTGTTCCATATCTTAACGGAATATAACAACTACTACAAAATATGGCAACCAGAATATGCTTTCGATCTCATAAAATATACAAATCAGAATATCCTAACGATACTCATTCAACCTAATCTTTAGAAACAGATCACTATAAAACATCTTCCCATCGCCTAACACTTTCTACAACTCACGATTAAAAAAACAGAGAAACAAATGGCAATGGTTACATCAGACCGAATAACTTTGTTGAGACTCTTTGCAGTTCATACTTGGAAGGTTGAAGTAAAGGTTCTACATTCATGGACACAACGTTCTAATTACGCCGGTGGAGACTCTTTGCAGTTCATACTCGCAGATAAGACAGTAAGTGTTTCCATTTCATAATTTTTATGTTTCTCAAAGGTTGTATTGCAATCTGCTAAACTATATTATATCAAATGTTATTGTAGGGTGTCAAGATCCATTGTACCTGCAAGAGACTCTTCTTTGCTCGTGTTAAAAAACTTCAGGTGGGACAATGGAGGTTCATTGAGAATGTGTCCGTAACTCCTGCTGGTGGAAAGTACCGACCGACCAGTCATGCGTACAAGCTGACCATCATAATTAACTCTAATGTCACCAATTCCTCCCTGAAAAATGATGATGAATTTTTGTCATTAACCACTTTCCCAGAAATCATGAACGGAAGTCTTGATTCAAATTTTCTAATTGGTAACTCATAATATATTTCCTTATATATCTATGCTTCTGCTTATCTAAACTAATAATCCAAATTTCTATGTATGTTTGTAGATGTTATTGGTCAAGCAATAGATATTGGAGATATGCAGATTGTGCCAGTGCAAGGTAAAGAAACAAAGAAGCTGGAACTTACTTTGACTGATACAGAGTAAGTTATGAACATTATATTAGACAAATAGATATTTTAAATGTACCCAAATCGTGTTTTAATAATTTATATTTTTTCCTCTATTATCAGGGATCACCAAATAGCATGTTGTCTTTGGGGTCGTTATGCTGAACAACTTTTATATACATACAAAGTTGGTCGAGTGAATAAAAATTTCCTCTGTTTACTGAGATTTGCTAAAATCAATGTTTACAAGGGTAAGATATCTACTAAACTATTAATAAGTATATATTTTGATTATGATTTTAATTCATTTCAATATTTTACTTTGTTTGTTGTAGGACAATTCCAGATAACAAATGCATTTGATACTTCAACCTTGGAGATAAATCCACCTGGATTTGATGTGCAAGATTATATCAGACTGTACGTTATACTATCATATTATAATACTTTAAAAAAATATCTACATAGATTACATCTTGTGTAAAGGTTGTATTACTATATAGGATGCCAAATAATGAGCTTGCTCTCATTACTGATGGTCATGAGGTTGTGAAACCCAAAGGAAACAAACGCCAGCCAGATCAGTGGTCAATTTACCCAGAGAGAACAATTTTGGATATCATAATGGCGACTGAGGTTCATTTTATATATTTATCTAAACTTTTTTTAAAAATCTACACAGTTAATAAAGCTAATGTTATTTGTGTAGATTGAAAAATGCATTGTTAAGGCAACAGTTTATGCAATAGACACAGACTGGGCATGGTATTATTTTGGTTGTGCTAAGTGCCACTATAAGAAGGTTACCGACATTACTAATAAGGATGTGGTGCCTGTGAAACATATGTGGTATTGTGATACATACCATCAGTCAGTCACCAATGTTGCACCTAGGTATGTTTCTTTAACTTTAATCTAAAATGTTTACAATCTATATGTTGTAACTAATTTATAAATTTCGTATAGGTTCAAACTACATCTACTACTAAAGGATGACACTGGTGAAACTAAGGTGATGTTGCTTGATACTATTGCTGAACCTATTTTGGGAGTAAGTGCTGAAGTACTCTTAAATGGTTTTCTAGAAGAGGTATGTACAAGTTGTTATTTCACTTTTATATTATGGGTTGCATTTGTCGTTTTAAATGTTGTGTTTATTTCTATTTAGGTTGAGGATCCTGAAGACTTGTCTGACCAAGTTACTGCTCTGATTGGGAAGACTTTCAAATTTGGAGTCTATGTGAACAAAGACAATGTTGATTATGGATCCCATATATTTAACATTAGGAAGACTTGGTCTGCTGATGCAATAATAACTCGCGCGGACGATGAGGACACCGAAGATACATCGACCATAGTTTCCTCTGATCGTTCATCCGGACATGTTTGTAAAATTTGTGATGTTTTTATATTGTATAATAAGCATATTTGTAATGGTTACCTTAAATATTCTTTATCTGTTTTTTTTTTGTACTAGGTATCTTTTGTCAGAATTGAAACTGAAGACAACACATGTTTATTTTCAACTTCACTGTCAAAACGAAAAGGAGGCATTAATGAAATTGATGACCTTTCTTCTACTTTAAAGAAACAATGCTCTAAGATAATCAAGGTGTAAAAGAACGCTGTGGAGAAGTGAAAGGCGTTGCTGTTATGGACTTTGTTGCATTTTAGCAAATCAAATAAATGCTTTTTGATTTTATTTTTCTAGGATAGTGGTTCTTTTCAGTTTCTACGTATTATGTTGTTTTTTTCCTATCAATAAGAATGAGTTTTAATAAAATGAGTTTAATAAACTAATAAGTTTCATTGCTATGCTTTCATTTAACATATATTCAAGTTATGGAAAATATCCTATTTGTTTTTATAGATGTTTAACCTACAGCATTGTTGAATGTTAAGTTATCGCTTACTTGGCATATGTTGTAGTTGGAATACCTTTTGTTTACTCTATGACCATATGTTGCTTCAAGTTAAACACATAAACTGTCCTGAAAAACATCAAATAACGTAGAAGAATGTTAGTCATCTCGAATATTTTATTAATGAAATTTTCAAATGTGATGACAATCTAAAAAAAATTAAGAATAAAACACAGATACTAAAGAAATCGGTTGAGATATATGGTAAAACTGTTATATTATATCTAAAAATAAAAATTGTTGTGACCTATTTACATATTATACTACCTATTATGCAAAGAATCTTAACTAAAGCAATTTTCATTTTAATTTACCATCATTCCGCGCTTACTTCGTCTTCAAAATTTTGTGTAGTTTTAAGCACTGAGATTAACTTTTCATTATAGAAACAGATTAATCAGCGGTCTCTGAACAATTATATTCCTATCACCATTGTTGTTAAGGTTATTCTAACATTTATATATATAATACAAAGAATATATATACAAAGAGTTTTCTTCACATGTAACCGTTTATATTCACAGGATGAAACGAAAGCATCCTGCTCCCTTTGGAGCAGATGCTCATCGGAAACGTGCGCAATCTGCATCTAAACAAATAACTGAATCTTCCCAAACAAAAGATGTCCCCTTGACTACAGTTTTTGCAAGACTATTGAATGATGCTACAAATAAGAATATTGCTTCAAGGTGTCACCCAAAAGTTTCAGTTACAGTGTCGAAACCTAATAACAAACGAGGTGGTTTTTATTCTATACTATGCCTATTTTGATATACAAAGTGTTTTGTACCATTCAACTCACACATATTTGTAATTTGGTGTAGCTTATTCTGACAAATAAAACAATGATTGTTCTAATCACAAGAAAACAAGTCAACTCAAAGGTATATTTTATATACTGCCAGAGTGGTAGTAGTTGTAACTTTAGAGTCTGCAATTATTCTTAAGACATTTTTACACTCATTAACTAATTTCTTTTACTATGTATGCATCTCAGCTACCTACACTGGATCATATCCAAGTCAGCTCACATTTGAAAGAAAACATTCACCAATTCCTAAAATACCTAACACAAAGACCAGAGAAACTGCAAGAGCGTCAGAAATATCCACATTTGAAAGACAACATAAAGGTATTTCTTAGCCGATGAACAGAGTGATGAAAGCTCAAACAAAAGAGTTTGTGCTTGAAAACTAAACATTTTAACTTTCATTACCTAATTCGTTTTGTTATGCAGGCATCTCAACTAGCTTTACTGGATCATGTCAAAGTCAGCTCTCATTTTTAAGACAACACACACCAATTCCTAGAATACCAAACACACAGACCAGAGAAACGACAAGAGATTCAGGAATGTCAAAAAATGCTATATTAGGACAGAATTGTTCGAAATCTGATCCACTGAATGAAGGTAACTTCTATAAACTGTTGCTATCAAGTTAGATTGGTGTCTGATTTTGTCAATGTTTTAAATGTATAACTATTTTGCAGATTTACTAAGCAACATGGATGGTTATGATGACCTAGCATTCGAATGTAGTAGTCAAGAAAGTTATGACTCTGATACTTCAGATCACGAACAATCTATTTTGCTAGAACCAGAGATAGACAACCAATCAGAACGAGTGATGAAACTGGCAGCAATGTTTAAAAAAACCTTCTCTGAAGTGAAGAAAAAAGTCAAACCAACAATATCTCCCAAAGAGGATGGTTAGTTTAATTACTCAATTAAATATTTACTCGTGGAAAATGTTATCCTAACCTACCGTCTTATAATTTACCAGATTATGTTGATGAGGGTGACCCATAACACAATTGTCTACATTGTGGAGCTATTATGAGGTATGGGGAACACATAAACAAGAACAAATATAGACGAAAACCTATATTTACATTGTGTTGCATGCAAGGACATGTTCAGTTGTCATATTTAAAGAAGCCCCCTGATCTTCTAATGAACCTTCTAACAGGAAATGATAAGCTTAGCAAACATTTTCAAAGGAATACGAGATCATATAATATGGTCTTCTCTTTAACTTCACTTGGTGGGAAGATAGATAAATCTATGCCAAATTTGGACAACTATACATTGTTGATACATAGAATAAAGTTGAAACAGATTTAATGCTCTGAGGTAACTAATATCTATATGCCCATAGCTAAGGTTTCGTTTTGTAAGAGTTTTATATTTAATGGCTAAATAATTGTGTTTTTGTTTGTGTTAGCAGCAAATTCAAAAATTCCTCATCTAGTAGTAAGCAAGACGGGTTGAAGAAGGAAGTTATTCAACCTATTATCAAGATGTTGAATGCTGTTAATCCATATGTTGTGCAGTTTTGATCAGCTAGAGAGAGATTTCAATTGGATCCTGAAAAGACCTTCCATATACGAATTGTCAGTAGAAGTGACAAAGATGGTAGGACATATAATATGCCAACAGCAGCTGAGGTTGCTGCATTGATTCCTGGTGATTTTAATTTAGGAATGGATAAGCGGGATATTGTGCTTCAGCATAAGTTTGGAAAACTAACCAGGATCGATGATATTTATATCTCTTATCTATCACTACAATATCCTCTAATATTTGTCTATGGTGAGGATGGTTTCAGGGTTGGTATTAAGAAAGGCGTCATAGAAGCTTCAAAGAAACTCAAAAATCCTTCAATCACTATGAGGCAGTTTTTTGCTTTCCGGCTTCAAGAGCGAGAAAATGAGTCGCATGTTCTGCTATATTCAAGAAGGTTATTTCAGCAGTTCATAGTGGACGCCTATACTACAATAGAATCTAATAGACTGAGGTATTTGAAGCTTAACCAGACATGCTTGCGTTCAGACAGTTACGACTCAATCAGGGAATCAGAAAATGCTGGCAACTCAGATATGAATGAACAAGGTCAACTATTTCTTCTACCAGCTACTTTCACAGGGAGTCCAAGACACATGAAGAATATGTACTTAGACGCTATGGCCATTTGTAGACATTTTGGTTTTCCAGACCTTTTCATCACATTCACATGCAATCCAAAATGACCTGAACTTACAAGATTTCTTCAGAAAAGAGGCTTGAAATCAGATGACAGGCCTGAGATTATTTTTCGGATCTTTAAGCTGAAACTCAATTCTTTGATGAATGATTTGACAAAGAAGAATATTATGGGAAAGACATCTTCATGTAAGTTTTACTCGAAACATCATTTTTATTTTATCATTTTACTATTTTATACATGTTAGAATTTCCGTTTCTGTTTTATATTGATTGGATCTTGTGCTTATAATAATTTTTGACCCGTTAAGTTTTTTCCTATTGCAGCTATGTATACTGTTTAGTTTCAAAAGAGAGGCCTACCACATGCTCACATTCTGCTTTTTATGCAGCCTTCCTCCAAGTTTCCAAAAACAGAAGACATTGATAAAATCATATCAGCTGAGATCCCAGATAAATCATCTGATCCAGATCTTTACAATGTTGTTAAAGATTGTACGATTCATGGTCCCTGTGGAGCTGCTAATATGAATTCACCATGTATGGAGAATGGACAGTGTTCGAAAATGTTTCCTAAGCAATTCGCAGAGAATACTAGGGTGAAAAAAGATGGATTTCCGCTCTATAGAAGACGCCAGTCGGACTGTTATATTGAGAAGAATGGTTTAAAATGTGATAACAGATGGGTCATCCCTTACAACAGGAAACTCTCTCTTCGTTATCAAGCTCACATTAATGTAGAGTGGTGCAACCAAGTTGGTTCTATTAAGTATCTATTTAAATACATTAATAAAGGAGCGGATCGTGTAATTGTAGTTGTCGAACCACCAGGGCCAGAAGTTAGGAGCGAAACAGTAGCTACCTCAGCTCCAGCGAACTCAGCACCACCAAGCTCATCTGCAGCCCACTTTGCTACAGTAACCTCAGATTGTGCGACCTCAGCTACAGCTAACTCAGCGACAGACACTGGTGGTGATGTTTTGAAACAAAATGTGGAGATTAAGAAGAATGAAATAAAGGATTTCTTTGATTGCAGGTATATTATTATTTGATGTCGGTTTCTTTATATTTTTACAGATTATTATGCTTTTAATCCGATATTCTAATAGGAAATTTATATATTTTTGTAGATATGTTTCTACTTGTGAAGGAGCGTGGAGGATTTTTAAATTTCCCATACATTATAGATCAACATCCGTTGAGATCCTCTCATTTCATCTACCAGGAAAACAAAACATTATCTTCAGAGGGAAGGACAAACTGAAGGATGTTGTTGGTCGTAAGCTTATCGAGAACACAATGTTTCTGGCTTGGTTTAAGTTTAATGAAGTTGATGCTTTCGCTCGGACTCTTACTTATATTCAGATTCCCAACTACTACACATATTCAAAGAGTCAGAAGAAGTGGACTAGAAGGAAGCAAGGGTTCAGTGTTGGAAGAATTAATTATGCCCTGCGTAAGCAAAAAAGTGCTTATTTTTTTAGAGTGCTATTGAACTACGTCAAAGGTCCTACCAGCTTTGACGATATTAAAACCTACAATGGTGTAGTTTATGAGGGGTATAAAGAGGCATGTTATGCTCGAGAAATATTGGATGATGACCAAGAGTATATAGACGACTTAGTGAGGCGCAGTTATGATAGCTCTGCAGCTGTTGTTCGTGATCTTTTTGTTCTAATGCTTCTATCCGATAGTATGTGTCAACCTTGGGATAAAACTTGGGAACTGTTGTCAGAAGATATCGAGTATAATCACAGAATGCATTTCAATAGGCCATGTACACTACCAATATCTTCTAATAAAGTACGACAGTCATAAGATTATTTTGTTTTAACTTTAACGTTAGTTATATTTTTACCATTAGTTCATATATCTGTAATTTTAGAATGGTATTTATATAGATGGTACTAAGTGGAAATGTCCATATTTTGGCAGGGCTTATACTAAGCGACAGTGACAAGAAACTATATGCTCTTATAGAGATTGAGAAGCTTATGAAAAAGAATGGGAGTTCACTTTCAGTATATGAATCTATGCCTAAACTGCCTGCCGAATTCAAACCGATCGAAAATGTTTTGATCTTGGATGAGTTAAATTACGACCTAGATGAGTTGCAAGCCACTCATGATAGAGATATTCTGAAGATGACTGATGAACAAAGAAAAATATATGATGAGATCATTGGTGCTGTTGTTGAAGGTAGAGGTGGAATGTTCTTTGTTTATGGGTTCGTTGGGACTGGAAAAACCTTTCTTTGGCAAATTCTATCAGCTGCTGTTAGGTGTAGGGGAGATATAGTTCCTAATACTGCATCTAGCGGAATTGCTTCTTTGTTGTTACAAGGTGGTAGGACTGCTCATTCCCGTTTTAGCATACCAATCAATCCAGATGAGTTTACTACATGTTCATTGACTCATGGATCATATAAAGCTAATTTGATAAAGGAAGCGTCTCTAATTATTTGGGATGAAGCACCAATGATGAGCAAAATTGTTTTGAATCTTTAGACAGAAGTTAAAGGATCTGATGGGGAATCACGATAATAGGCCTTTTGGTGGGAAGGTTATTGTTTTTGGAGGTGATTTTCGGCAAGTACTTCATGTGATTACTGAAGGTAGCAGGGCTGAGATAGTGTTGGCTGCAATGAATTCTTCTTATCGCTGGGAACATTGCAAGGTTCTGAAACTTACTAAGAATATGAGATTATCTTCAAACAATCTTTCTGAGGACGAGACAAAAGATCTGAAAGAATTTTCTGATTGGATTTTGGCCGTTGCGGATGGGAGAATAGCAGAGCCTAATGATGGAGAGGCACTAATTGATATTCCAGAACAGTTTCTAATTATGGACCCAGAGGATCCTATAGAAACTATAAGTCATGCCATCTATGGAGATACTGATTCATTAAGAGGAATTAAAGATCCTAAGTTTTTCCAACAGAGAGCAATCTTATGTCCAACTAATGAGGATGTTAATATGATTAACGATCATATGTTGTCTAAACTTGATGGTAAGAGTTTTATTTTATTACATGTATTGTCATTATATTGTATAGACACTAACTTCGTTTTGAAATTTGGTTCTTTCTTTCAGGTGAAGAAATGATTTTTATTTCATCTGATAGTATTGATCCTTCTGCTACTGGTTCAGTCAGCAATGATGCTCTCAGCACCGACTTCCTAAACAGCATTAAAGTTTCTGGTCTACCAAACCATAGTCTAAGATTGAAGATTGGTTGTCCTGTTATGTTGCTTAGGAATATTAATCCTAATGAAGGTTTAATGAATGGAACAAGATTGCAAATCACTCAACTTATGCATTTTATGGTGGAAGCTAGAATCTTAACTGGTGCTAAGGTTGGTGAAATCGCTTATATTCCAAGATTGTTGATCACTCCAACAGATAAAAGACTTCCTTTCAAGATGCATAGAAGACAATTGCCTTTAGCAGTGGCTTTTGCAATAACCATCAACAAAAGTCAAGGACAATCACTATCTAAAGTTGGATTATTTTTTCCTAGACCAGTTTTTTTCTCACGGACAGCTATATGTTGCCATTTCAAGGGTTACATCGAAGAAAGGTTTGAAAGTTTTGATTGTGGATAAATAGGGGAAGCCGCAAAGTAAAACTACAAATGTTGTTTTCAAAGAGGTTTTCAATAATCTTGAGAACAGAGAGGAGTGATAAAGTGTCTAAAAGCGAGATTGTTTTTTAGTTAGATTGCATCGTGAAACTGGTGTTTTGTGTTTATTTTATCTTTGGTCTACATTTGAGTTGAAGTTTTTTAAGTCATTTCTGACTTTGAACTAAATAAATTCAGTTTTTTTTTTCATTTACAAGACACAATGTACTTTGCTCTACACTATCAAGCGTGATAGAGGTTTGAATTCAAACCAAACTTGTGTTGATCATCATGTTTTGATCCAAAAGAAATACACTTTGTCATCCAGTCAAACCAATCCGAAATCAAATAAATTTCAACAATACACAGAACAATAAATATCCAAACTAACACCAAGTATGCAACGATCACTATTCTTTTAATTTCAAAGCAGTCAATCTAATGATTTATCAAAAGTATTTGTGCATCCTAAACAGTCTATCCTTACAATGATTCTACTGGTTTAGTTCACGGTTCCTCAATTTATATACATTGTAGATAGTGCTAACCTTTGTCTCTGAAATTGGTTTTGTGGACTGTTCCAATGAGTAATTTGCAGTTTCTCTTTTATCCAGTCTCACCAATGACCTATCGAATATATAAACTATGAGTTTGATCTGTTAACGTAAATTGACCAGAACAAATAAATTGAACAAAAACACAGAGTAGGAAGAAGACCAGGAGAATAAATAAGAAGACAATTTATATAAACGTAATGTGTATAAATGTTTGAAACTTACACTTTACTTTTTTTATTATATCAGGTTTGTCTTCTACTCTTCTTATGTCTTTTTAAGAACAAACTTTCGTCACCTGTACAAAAACTTATCAATACTCAATTATTCATTAACATCATAGGATTTCTAAATCCTGTTTATACAAGTTAATACAAGAAAAATCAATTTTTTTATTAAAAAAAAACTTATCTTTTGTCTAAAGCTTGGTGATGGCCGACCCGGAACTAAAGCATATCTTGAAATCGAACTTGTGATGGGAGATCTAGAACTCGAGGTGAGAGATCTATGAACATTAAAAAAAATTCCAACTGATTAACCAAAGATCAAAACCTGATTGTTTAATATGAAGGTTTACAAAAGAAATCAAAAGAGACTAACCTGAAAAACACAAGATCGATTGACTTTCGTGATAGAGTGAACGATTTGATTGTGGATCTTTGGAAACGTTTCAAGTGATTTCGATTTCGGTCTATTACAGAACCACCGTCAAAGAAGATGAAAGAAATAAAGTGGTTAAATTTTTTATTTGACACGTTGAAGTAGTTGATCTTCCCGGAAAAAAAACCCTAGGCTTACTTAAGTTTTTAATCAAACTATATTGTTTTAATAAAGGGCCAAATCCATATACTAGAAGTCTACTTACGGTGCAAATTATTGGATCACAAATGTTTATCAATTATTAATAGGGAAGTTTACTAAAATGACACAAATTAGTTATGTTATTACTAGAATGACTCATATTTTTTGAAATTTATTAAAATATTTTTTTAGTCTAAATTGCCCTTATACATAGTTATAACAAAAAAAACATTACCCAAATGCCCTTATTATTTAATCGACGGCCGATTTATTTTCAAAAAAATAAATCTATCGACCAATAAGTCTGTTTATAAAATCTGTGTAGAAAACAAAACTACTATTAAAGTGGTGGCAGACTTTTTAGAAAGCGTCAGATTTGTTCACATGGCAGATTTAATTGTCAGATTTGATTAAAAACAGATTTTTAAGAATATGTCTATCGAATATGATAGCAGATTATTTCTAAATGGTAGATTTAAGTGGTCAACTTATTTTCTTCTGGGTAGATTTACTTTTTGTGATCGACTTATTTTCTTAAGGCAAATTTATATAGCCGATTTAAAATTGTTGACAGACTTTTTGTTTATGAAGTGGCAGACTTTTTGTTTACGTGGTAGCAGACTTTTTGTTTATGTTGCGGCAGATTCATTAACGAAAATCTGGGTTTATCTACAGCAATTTCAATTTCGACCCGGTTTACTAATAATTCCGAATCTGGTTTAGTTTTTAGGTTAATTAAACTCAGAATTAGGGAAAATTTTGTAGTTGTCGTCATCTCTTTCATCCCTGTTTTCTTCCTCTTCAAGTTGTTTCTTTTCATGCTATTTTAAACACTTGTTGCAATCCTTATTGCTTGGAGAAACATGGATCACATCATTCTGGTCTGCGGAAAGTGGAAATTTGAAAGAAAAAAATGGTTATTTGAAGTGGATAATGATCAAGGTAGTAAATTACTTGCAGCTAACGAGGAAACTAGATATGAAGATTTTGTGAAAACCATATATGAGGATTACGAAGTTGATTTCGCAGAACACGAGTTGGAGCTGACGTACGTTTTGCCAAAACCTAAACTAGTCAAGGAAAACCTCGATACCCCTCCTGTGAAAGTAAGAAACGATAGGCAATTTCATGGATTTTTGTGTCTTAACAAAGTAGAAAACGTTAGACTCTGTGTAGAGTTTAAACTGAAGAAAAAAGAGGTTGAAGAAGCTAGCAAAGAACTAGAAGAATTCCTGCAAAAAGATGACCCATTGTCGGCAGAGGATGAAGATTCAGATGAAGACAATGATCGATTTGATTACTGCGACGATTCTGATGGAGCAACGTCTGATGACGAAAACTTTACCTCATATGGGTTTCCGCCAGACCAAGTACAAGAGAGTCAGGGATCTCCTACAAAGATAAGTTCAGCGACAGTCCTAAAGACACCAAAAGGAGATTGTACGCATAATAGGTTCGACTTGAGCTCTTTCAAACTGGAAGTGGGGCAGAGTTTTGATTCAAAAGATGCATTGGCTACACGTCTGAAGATCTGTTCAGTCGTCCACAAATTCGATTTTGATGTGGATAAATCTACCCGTACGCTGTGGTTTGTAAAATGTTGGGTAAAAGGATGTACGTGGAAGCTTAGAGCTAGACCAGTAGGTGAATCTTCAAGGTTCACAATCCGAGTATATGTAGATGAGCATTCCTGCTCAGTAACAGAGCGTTCGTCTCGTTCTCGACAAGCTACTCCTGAAATTCTTGGCCTCTTGTACAAAGACTATATTGGCCGTGACAGAGTACTTAGACGACGGAGAAGTCGATGTCGTCGTGAGAGAGACCCGACAAAAGGTTTGTTTCTATTTCTTTTTTTCTGTCGATTTTTTTTTGTGGGAAGTTTAACATATATTTTCTAATTTTTTTATTTATTTATGTGGCAATTTTGTAGTTAATCAAATTAGTAATGGGCTTTTAGTACTTTTGCTTATCTTTCATTTTAGTCTAGTAATTTAAATTTAATATGAGTTATTGTGGTAATTTTAAGATGAATGTGAGTTAGTCTAGGTAATTTCTCTTATTAATATATGGGCCAAATGTGTTTAAACATTGGGTTTTAACAAACAAACGTGTGTTTAAAAAAACAAAACAAAAAGACGTTATATACACCTCAAAAAACATAACAAAAGTAAATTATAAGGAAGGCATCATATTATAAACATATAACTTAAATCATATAATCTAAACTCAATAATGATTAGAGAAATTTATACAAATAATATATGCGCACAGTGCGGATCCGTATCTAGTTGATTTTTTTTTGGTACAACATGGTAACAACATAAATTTAACGTGTATAAAAATCTCGTTTATTGATCTAAATAGAATATCCAAAAATAGTTTATTACTAGGTTAAGACCCGCGCCTTGCGCGGGATGAACATTATATATATAAATTATTTTATATATTATATGTTTATAGCATATTGTGAAATAATAAATATATATTGAATAATTAAAAAGTCATTATCTACTACTTATATAATTAAATTGGTGCGAACATATAAATAAATTTAATAAATCGAAAAAATATTTTTTCTATTTGATATGATATTAAATGATAGTAACATATATATGGTATATGTTAATATTAATATTTATTAGATGATACTTTTTGCTCATATTTTTTTTTATCATTTGTATATGTTATAGCAAAAAGTCTAAATTAGTGACAACAAAATTTTCACTGTGGGAATAGTGGTTTAAGTAATTTATAATATTTTAAAAAATTAAGTTGTCAACATTTTTTCAAATTTTTTATCAAAAAAATGTTCAAAGTAAATTTCAAAATTACGATATTTATGTATTTTTATATGGCATATAGTTTAATTTAAAATGATACATATATTTATATATCTTTTATTTTTGATACTTATTAAATGAGACTTTCAACTTATATTATTTTTCAATTATTTGTATCATGTCATAACAAAAGTTTTAAATCATAGATTACAAAATTTGAATGTAAAACTTTTAACAGTTTTAGTAATTTATACTCGTTTTTAAAAATTCAAAATATAATATATAAATAATTTTTTTTATTTATTATATAGTTACTATGATTGTTTAATTTATTTTAATAGCTTAAAATTAAACAAATATAATTATAATACACACTTATTTTTATCAAATCTTTATTATTCAAAATCATTAATTGTCATATATACTTTAGCCATATTAGATAATTCTGTAATCTTATTTAAGGAAATAATGAATCACATTAATAATGTATTTATTGTGGTTTAATAAAAAGTTTATTATATATTTAAATGGACCAACCTATTTATCTAAAGATTCTAAGAATCATTCTAGTGATGACACGTGGTTACAAAAAAAATGTTGCAATGCTTCTTAAATAATATACAGGGGATTGGCACCAAAATGGGATCCGATTACATATTGGCCGATAAGAGGAACCATTTTAAAAGAACATGTTGAAATCCCATATCAAAAATTTAAATAGACCAAATTGGCATATAAAACATTTGGATTAGTCCATTTACTGCCTATTAGTTGTAAACTCATGATAGTCCCGAATGTAACATGAGATTAGAGTAAAATGATGTCGGACCACTATGTAGTTTGTTGTTCCCACGATTGCCCACACTTTAAACTCTGGAATGTAGCATGAGGAAAAGTGTTAATAAATAAATAATGCCTCACAAGCAAAATAATTTTAAATTGAAAGCTAATGATAATATCAAATTTAACATATAGCTTAGGCATGAGACTTATATCCGAGATCAGTTATCCGATCCGAGATTTGCTCCGATCCGATCCGAAAAACAGATATCCGGAGAGTCCGGATCCATATAATAAAATTTTAGGCCCGGATATCCGGATCCAGATCCGAACTTACTATTTATTTAAAATATTTAAAATTTATTTATATTTATATATGTATACTATATATAATTTTTATATAAAATAATGAATTTTTTTAATTTCAATAATTTTTCATTTAAAAAAATTAATAGACTAAATAAATTAAATAAATCATTTTAATTAGCTTATTTTTAATTTAATTTAATTTTCTTTTTAATTTTTTTTTAAAGAGGATACGGATCCGGATATCCGCGGGTATTCGAATTTTAGGCCGGATATCCTAACCCCGAATATCCGGATCAGGATATCTCAAAATACCCCGGATATCCGATCTGTCCCAGGGCTCTATAGCTAACTTGCACTGAAACAATGAATAAGTCTAGACGTTTGGCTCTATTGGATGATCGTAGCCGTTAGTCGTAAGCGAGCAGAAGCCACGATTAATATATTCCATTTCAGGTCTTCTTCTAAATTGTCTAAAATTAAGATGCCAGAAATAAATATTGAACTTAGAATTGTAGGGCTTTACCCCGAAGGGAGCCCTTGCAATAGACGCGCCTCGGTTAGTACCTCATTAGCTGCGTCATTGCCCCAAGCGCAAACATGAGTTTCAGCAAGAGCAAGCCTCTCCTATTTATAGTCATACAGAACCTATCACCTTGCATACTGCTTCCGATGTGGGAGGTACTAACTTAATTGATTTAACCATAACTAGGCCTGATTGTTAAAAGCCCATATATGCCTGATAAGCCCGACTAATAGATAAGTTAGGTAAATGAGTTGCCACGCTGGAAAAGGAGTTTGAAAACCAGACGTCGTCTCTTTCCTCGTCGATCCAAACGCCACGTCAGCAACACACACTCTCTTCCCCACGGCTATAGCTAATAAGCATATGTATCGTCTTCATGAGAAGCTCGTGAGTGAGTTCGATGCGTCGAACAGCCGACAGCCGTAAGAATCCGACTCAGATTCGATGGAGGGCTGAGGATGTTCCTGATTCTCCTACTGATTTCTAGGGATGTTAACTACAGGGTTAGGGCTCAGCCCTCTTTTGTTTATTATAAGCCCAGCCCTATTTTAACCCAACCCTATTTTGAACCTATTATAATCAAGGGTTAGGGCTGGTACCAGGGTTAACTCATTTAATTGAAAAAAATATTTTATTTATTTTTGTTCTTAAATTTTAAAGATAAAACTAGAAAAATTAAGATATCATATGATTCTTTCCTCCAATTTGTTGAGCATCAAAATCAAAAGTTTTCCTCCCAAAATCGCAAAATCGAGTTTTTGCTCCACAACTAAGAATAAAATTTTTCCGTCAAAAAAAAATTGTGCTTTTTTCCGCCAAAACCTAATTTGAGTTTTTCCACCAAAACCACAAAATCAAGTTTTCCCACCAAAACCGCAAAATCGAGTTTTCCCGCAAAAACCGCAAAAACCGCAAAATCGAGTTTTCCTGTCAAAACCGGCAAATCAAGTTTTCCCGCCAAAACTGTAAAATCGCGTTTTCCCGCCAAAACAGCAAAATCAAGTTTTCCGCCGAAACCGGCAAATCGGGTTTTCCCGCAGAAACCGTAAAATCTAGTTTTTCCGCCAAAACCGCAAAATCGAGTTTTCCCGCCAAAACCGCAAAATCGAGTTTTCCCGCCAAAACCACAAAAACGAGTTTTTCCGCCGAAACTGGCAAATCGAGTTTTTCCGCCGAAACCGGCAAATCGAGTTTTTCCGCCGAAACCGGCAAATCGAGTTTTCCCGCCGAAAACTACAAAATCGTGTTTTCCCGCCGAAACAGCAAAAACGAGTTTTCCGCCGAAACCGACAAATCAGGTTTTCCCGCCAAAACTGCAAAATCGAGTTTTTCCGCTGAAACCGCAAAATCGAGTTTTTCCGCCAAAACTAAAACCGCAATATCGAGTTTTCCCTACAAAACCGGCAAATCGAGTTTTCCCGCCAAAACCGTGAAATTGAGTTTTACGGGTTTTCCAAAAAAACTTAATTTAATTTTACGTTTTCACGGGAAAATTCGATTTTGAGGTTTTGGCGAAAAACTCGATTTTGATTTTTTGGCGGGAAAACTCGATTTCGAAGTTTTGACGAAAAACTCGATTTTGTTGTTTTAGTTGAAAACTCGATTTTGCGGTTTCGACGGAAAATTTCGTTGTTCAGTTTTTGGCGAGAAAACTCTACTTTAAGTTTTTTTTGATGAAAAACATTATTAAATATTGTATAATAGTTGTGTGAATCAAAATAAAAGGGTTAGAATTTAAACCCTGGTCCTATTAGGGTCAACCCTATTTAAACCCTGTTTAAAAAATGAGGGTTAGGGTTACAAATGGATTTGCAGGGTTAGGGCTAACCCTGTCACGTTGAGCCCATATTAACATCCCTACTGATTTCATTGATGGGTTTGTACGCTATTTGTGGAGCTGGAAGCTCCTTTCTTCGCCATGGATTTGCCATTCACAAGTATAGATTTGGTTTTTGTTATAGTATGGTGTCTTTAATTTAGATCAATGGTTTGATTAGTCTTGTTCTTTTTGAAAGGTACACTGCTAACAAAGGAATGAAAGACTCTGCCTTTATGGTGACTTCTTGTTTGTTCCTCAGGCTGGAAGTAAGTTAAGTCTCCATGCCTTACTTTGAATTTGTTGTAAAGCTCATCTTTTGTGTAGGGCTATGGATTGAAACCGAGTGTGGGAGGGAGGCTTTTGGTATCTCATGGTGAAATTGTTGTTATACCACAAGGTTTCAGATTCTCCATTGATCTACCTGACGGGTTATGTTTCTGAAATCTATGGTGCTCATTTTCAGCTTCCTGATCTTGGACCTATAGGTAGCTTAGCTACTCGAGTCCTTTGGGATTCATTCAACCTTGGTAAACAAGTGAGAGAATATTTATCTTTGGATGTGTGAAGGTGCTAATGGTCTTTCTTGCTGCACCAAGAGATTTTCTTGCACCAACGGCATGGTTTGAGGAAGGACTACGGCCTGACTTCACAATTGTTCACAAGTTTGGCGGCGAACTCTTTACTGCTAAACAAGATTTCTCTCCCTTCAATGTGGTCGCCTGGCACGGCAATTACGTGCCTTATAAGGTGGATACGGTGTTCTTTCTGGCCTAAGCTCTTGGAAAATTTAAAGCACTTACTTCTGACGATAATCAATTTCCATCTGCAGTATGACCTGCAGAAGTTCTGCTCATACAACACTGTCCTTATAGATCATGGGGATCCATCAATAAATACAGGTGAAGGCACCAAATCTATTGAATAGCTGTTGATCTTCCTTCAGTTTTGTTATTGGTTGATAATACTCTTTTGTACTCTCAGTTCTTACAGCGCCGCCAACGGATAAACCCGGTGTAGCTTTACTTGATTTTGTCATATTCCCTCCTCGATGGTTGGTTGCTGAGCACACTTTCCGACCTCCTTACTATCTGCATGAGTGAATTTATGGGCTTAATCTATGGTGCATACGAGGCACTACGAGGTATCAACCCATCTTGTGAAGCAGACCTTTTGAGTTTTTACAATACAACTCAAATCTGAAGCATTCTCATAATGATATTTGTAGGCGACGATTGATTGCTCGTGTAGTAAATGCAATGGCTCCTACTAAACTCACAGGTACAATGGCTTTCATGTTCGAATCAGCATTGATCCCCTCTGGAGTCTCCTTTCCTCGATCACGACTACTATCAGTGTTGGATTCGACTCAAGTCCCACTTCTCCCGCATATCCTTGAACGAGACTAATGTTGAACAAACAGAGAAAAGGACAGGAGCGTCAGAGTAAATAAAAACATAAACTCACGTGTCTTGCCAATACCCACTCTGTACAGACCGCTACTATATGTTAAGCATACAACAAGTATATATGCAATAAGTAGGTGATGTTTCATATCACATCTGTTACATCCTTTGTACTTGAAATCACTGATGATTGACCTTGCCATTAAGAGATTCTTGATGTCTATTTGAACTAAAAACTCTCTCTTCTGACTCTTTCTCTCTCTGTTTCCGATAGAGTTTCTTCTAACCACTATGGCACAGTTGCAAAATGCTATCGAAAAAGAAGAATCACAAATGTGACAAATATTTTTAGGATATCACAAATGACAAACAAGTGGGAACATTAGCAATGCAACATTTGTGAGAAATACAAATTACGGAGTGGATTACAACGGATTGAGATTTGAGAGAGATGAATATGAAAATTAAAGGGTTACAAGAGGCTGTTCGGTGGTTTTGGTGTCATTGGCTGGTGCAGCCTCCTCTTGCTTTGGTGCCTCAGTCTCACCAGAAGCTTTCTCCTCAACAGCTTCTTTAGTTTCTTCGGTTTTCACAGCCTCTGCAGCTGGCTTGGCTGCCTCAGCCTCAACAGGCTTGGCTACCTCAGCTTCAGCTGGTTTGGCTGGTTCAGCTTCCTTGTGTGTCTCTGCTCCATCTACAGTAGACTCTTCCGTCTTCTCTGCAACAACTTCATCTGCCTTCTCCTGTAAGCCCCAATAAAATAACAAAAAGAATTACACATCTTTCACCCCAAAACATTAGCTATTTATTTAGCTCAGAAACAAAATGATAGAAAACAAAAATAATTCTATTGATCCACAAAACCTGAGACACTGCTTCGGATTCGACGTTCTTGGACTCGACAACAACATTCTCAGTGGTGGCAGAGGTTTCAAGGATATCAGACTCCTTAGGTTTGCTCGCACAGCCTCCCATGGTGTTTAAAAAGAAAGAATCGGTTTGAAACGAATACAAATTAAAGTGGGAAGAACTGTGGAGCCAACAAATGAACTCCTTTTCTGTTCCTTTTCTTAAAAAGCCAAAACTATTTATTTTCTTATTAGAGGGCTGAGCAAATGTAGGACAAGACATCAAAGAGATATATATAGTGGTTGTACGGACACCCGAGACCAATGCTATTTCAAGAAAATGACTAAATTTTTCATGTCACCAATAGATTCTTTGAGGCTCTTCTCTGTCTACGACCTATTCAACAGAAAAAAAACCTATAGCTTTATTCTACACCGTTCTTTTTTAGCCACTCTCTTCTCCAGCTCTAAAAACTTGTCACAAGCTCTCCTTGTGTCATTGTACCAACCAAACTAACAAGAACAGGAAAATAAGAGTTGTCTTGATTATTAATGGTAAGCAATGCAGTGAAGTTGTAAAAGAACAAAACAACCAACATTATAGGATCAAATCGGGTGCAAAAACCTCGTTTCAGAAATTAGAGTTTAGATCTGTTTTCTGGTTGCAGACTAGAAATAAAGGTAAGATAACTGTTTCTCATATCATAATCAAAAGTTGTTTCCTAGTTCTTCCTTCTACCACACGTCTTTCTATTTCGCTTTAGAAGAGGATACTACTGCTGATGTTTCCTGGATACCACCATTGGGGACGAGGCTTTTGTACATTGTCAAAGCTTGAGCGATCATGTTAGCAGGATTTGCTGCAGAACTCGGAAGCAGCATTGTTGTACCCTAAAAAGAAGACAAAAAAAAGTTTATTACGCAATTAGATTCATACCCAAGTGAGGACGAAATTAGCGAGTAGATAGAATCTGGCACAGTATGACGAGTTTCATAATAATTGTTTACCTCCTTAGCGATGTTGCCAAAAGCTTGAATGTATTGCTCTGCAATTCTCATACTCGCAGCCTGCATTTTGAACCACGATTAAGCTTGAGTTCCCAATTTTGAAACTCAACATTTGCAATTCTGATAAGCCACGGTAATCTCAATTTACTATCTAGACAGAGAGAACCATTTATGAGAAAAACAGGTTAGATGCCTCAATGCATTGGCTGGAGGTGTGAAACCAAACTATAAGTAACAATCTGTGCAAATCGTGTTAAGACCTAAGTAATCAGGTTAATTCATTAATCTCAAAATTGTGTAAATCATGTAAAGAAACTGCTGTTTAATCTCATGTACTAACCTCCACTCCACCAGTTTCATTGAGGGATTGAGACAACATGGTCAGCCCCCTGGCTGTTGCTTGTGCTCTAGCTATTATTGCTTCTGCCTCACCTGGAACGCATTACAAAAAAAAAAAACATGTTGTGATGAAACAAATCGAAAAATGGCTTGACAATCTTATTATGATGTGTTCATGGCTTACTAAATAGTTAATACTAACCTGATGCTCTGTTGACTTGGTTTATCTTTGCAGCTTCTGATTCCAAGATTACAGAACTTTTCTTACCATCAGCGATGTTGATATGAGCTTGGCGTTCTCCTATTCAAATAAGTAAACCAAATTATGAGAAACAGATTGAGCTGTAGCAAGCACACAGTTAAACCACAGAACATAGGTTTGCAAAGATAAGCCATGGAAGTGTTACCTTCAGACTCAAGAATCTGAGCTCTCTTTCTACGTTCAGCTTCAGCTTGCATTTCCATAGCAACCCTCACTCCATTAGGAGGCATGATATCCCCTGGATACACATTTATTTATAAGAAGGGCATCCAGGTAAAAGACCATCAAAAGAGTCAAACAGAAAAATTACTCACGTATCTCATAACGAAGGCACTCAAGACCCCAATCTTTTGCAGCAACGTTAATGGCTTCCTGCAACGTAAACTGAAAAACTCACAGCCAGTAATGACGGAAAAAGAACAAAACAGCTTAAACAATATCAACTGCAATCTTAGGTACTATAAATGCATAATGACGAAACTCTAATCTAACACAAACTAAACTCACACTCAGACCCAGCAATCGCTAAAAAAACAGCAAGGTAGCACTAATATAACAACACCCACTAAAAGTTAAGCTCAAGTAAGGGCAAAAGAAGACGAACCACAATCTTCTCGTTCAGCGTATCTCGTTCCTCAAAAGTCTTGTCAAGAGTAATCTTTCCAAGCTCACTACGCATAGTGGTTTGAGCCAACTGCATAACAGCGTAGATGGGATTCTCAACGCCATAAGACGCCAAATGTGGATTCACAATCTGCAAACACACAAAGCCAAAATATCAAACGAAAAGAACTCATCAAAGTAATCAAATCAAGATAATAACAACCTTGACGTATAGAACACCGTCGATGTGGATGCTGACGTTATCCTTCGTAATCGCAGTCTGGTTCCCGATCGGAATCGCTTCCTCCTTGAGGGAATGAACATACGCGATACGATCCACGCCGGGGACAAGGAAGTGAATCCCTGAGTCCAGAGTCTTGACGTATTTGCCGAAACGCTCAATCACGCACGCCTTTTTCTCCGGCACGATACGGATCCCCCAGTTCGTCGGCGGCTTGATTTGGTAGCTTCAAGAAGGAAGGAGATTTACACAAAAACGTATCAATCGAAACCCTAAGACTCGTCCTTCTCAGATCCAAGTATCTAGACAAAACTGAGCTTTAAATTACCTGTTGAAAGCATGACCGGGGGAGCTGAAGTGGCGGACCGGGGTAGTCGTGGCGCCGGGGAGCGAGTGAAAAAGTGCGGAAGATTGCCGGAGGTAGCTGATGGATCTTAGGGCGGTGGTAGCCACTGATCTAGAATGGATAATTTGGTTCATCATAGTAACAAACTAAAACCCTCTTAAAATCTTTGTTATTTGAAATATTTATATTTTTATATATACATACATATATATATATATATATATACACATGGATGAAAAACTTGGAGAAGAGGCAAAAAGAAATATGGGTTTGTCATTTTTATTTTAACTAGTTTACATAACTCGTAGGAGTGCTTATGTTGGCTTGAAGCCAAATTTAAATAAAAGCTAATAGAATGTCTTACATGATTTATTATTAATCTTCACCTTAATATTATTTTTTATCCATGCATACTTTTTACACATAAACATGATCGTTGTCAAAAAAAAAAAAAAAACACATAAACATGACCAAAATTTCTTTGATGTTGATACTCTAACACTGAAACTGTTATACTATGCTACATACTTTATAGTATAGTCATACAAAGAATTTAATTAGTTACGAAGTTGAGTTTCATCCGTTATATAACTATATTGTACATAATTATAACATAGTATTGAATACTCGACGCAAACAAATAAACTTTTTATTTTATGCCAACAAGGCGTAACTAATGGAGGTTTAAAGTTTGAGTGACAGCTTGAAAATATTATATGAAACTATATTATATCTATTAAATAGATAATACTAAACGATCCATATACACCAATAGTACATCACAAGGAGAAAGAATAAGGGGTGTATTCAATCAAAAATTTGAGGTGATTTGATTTTAAGGAATTGCAGAGAATAAAATGATTTTTGTTAAACCACTCTAAAATATCACCTAAAACTATGAGATTTGAGTTTTAATTTTTTTAACTAAGATACTCCATCCAAACACTCTAAAATCACCTGAAAACTTTAAAATTCCACAACTTAAAATATTTTCAATAACAGTGGATTTCAGAGTACTTTATAAAATGTCAAGTTCAATAACACTGGATTGTCATGGCCGACGTAAATGATCGACGTTGAGATTTCAGCTTTTCTGATTCTTACTATTCTAATGTTTCAATATAATTTGAATATTCCATTTGTTTTATAATATAATGGTTTAAAAGTATTTTTTGTTTTCCTATATAAATTATTTTTATATTTCAATGTAACTTTATATTTATTGATATTGTGTGGCTAATTAAATTATGTAAATTACTATGTAATTGATTAAATTTATATATTAAATGATAATTATCTAAAGTAATAACTTTTAAATATTACAGATTTTAATTAAAACTGATTACATTTTAAAACAGATAGAATAATCTATAAACTAACTCTATATAGATATGAGGACAAAATTGTAAAGTTGTCTTACATTGAATTTCTCTCATTCTGTGCATTCCTAATTGGAAGGAGATAATCAACATCTAATATTATGTTACTCTCAGTATATTAGAAATGGTTGAACCGTAAACCAATTAAGGATGATGTAAAGAAGACATAAAGATGTATTTCCAGCTATCACAAATATAGAATCAATTGACAACAACTTAATTATGTCCAGCGTAGGACAAAAGAGAAGAGTTTCCATACCTTCTAATATTATAACATCTCACTATATTAGTGGCTAAATCAGTTTTCTCTAGCACAAATACTCACTCCATTCTTGGAGTTTAAGCTTTTCTATCTGATGATATTAGTAGTTTGATCCCAAAAAAAAAGAAACGGCCGAACTATACATTGTAATTGGAGAAAGAAAATAAATAAAAATTGGAAATAACAATTCTCTGCAATTAAAGAATAAGACAATAAAATTGTAAAAATACAAAAGAAAACAAAAAATATACACATAAAGAAAGATTTAGTAAAATAAAATCATAATATAATTTCCATAATTGATAGTGCTCAGTTACACTAAAAAGTCTAAATTTACAACATACACAGTTTTATTTACATTTTTAAACCTATTATCTAATTAAAATGATTCTAAAAAAGTGCCAGCATGAAGAGTTAGAAAATATACGATAAAATATAATACATAACGTTAAAAATACATTATCACTGATCACTAAAAAATCATGTTAGTAGTAATAAAAATGAAATGACAACACATTTATTAAAACCATAGAACGGCACGCAACAAGGTGTTATTAAATATACAAACTACAAATTAAATATGCTCAACGCAAACACACATAAAAATGAGACATCATATTTGGATATATTTAAATAAATAATTTTAAATATATTATATTCTAAATAATTTTAAAATTACTTAAAAAGAAACTAAATTATTAAAAAATTAATATACAAATAAAACTAAAGCAATATTTTGTAACGTCAAAATAATAAATGAATAAAAAATATATTATGTTAATAAAATAGATTTTAGATTTTAAAGACTTCTAATTCATGTAATATTACAAAATTCAAAATTTGTTTATTACAATTAATATTTTACCATTACATATATTAAAATTATATTCTAGATCGATATTCAATTGTCAGTTTTCAACTATTACGCGTAAAAAATATTATTAAGTACGCTTTTTTTTTAAAAGGGGATTTTATATTTTATGTAGGTTATTGGAGTACTTTTTCTTTTCGTTAATTTATTCGAGATGAGATTCTGATCTTTTAAACTAAGATAATTTATGTTCTATACATAATTATATTTTTTTACATAACTTTAAAATCTCGGACTTGATTTTTCATATTTTATTAGTTAATTGTGTTACATATAATAGAAATACTTACTTCAAACTAAAAAAAAAATCAAATTTAAAAATTAGTTATATATAATTTAATATACAAAAATTCATATACAAATAAAAATGATAAATGTAACAAATTTAAATATATTATCCGCGCGTAGCGCAGAGAAAAGATCTAATATAGATTAAAAAAGAAACCACCACGAAAGGTGGAAGAGGAAAATAAGATATGGTGGAAAAAGGTGAGGAGACTACAGTGGCAATGGTGGAGGAGGAGAAGACAATGGCGGTGATGAAGCAACTGAACGTGGCGATGCTACATGTGGGATCTTTTGTAATAACTAACTGTGACGGAGGAGGAGGAAGAGGAGAGGAGGAGGAAGAGAATGAAGAAAGTAAAATGAAAAATGAAAATGAGGAGGATAGAACAAAAAAAAAGAGAAAGGAAAAAAAGAAAGAAAGACACAAAAAGCTTCACACCAAAGCACCATCTGCTAAACAAACACATTATCAAATTTATATGCTCTTGAAACATTAAGAAAACCATTTCTATTCTATTTTTCTCAAATAGAATAGTACAACGAAGTGTACACTGTTCTTCTTCTCTAACAGTTCTAGGCATTCTCTGCTTCTTAATCCTTATATATCGAAAAATAGCAAAACTTTAAACTCAAACAAATATGTGAAAAAGTGATTAGACTATGGACAATTGTTGGATATAATGATTATACGGTGTACGAAGTACTCCTTTCCCAAAAATTTCATAAAACTTATAAATGATCATAAGTTAAAAGAAAGATAACAAAGATTATTATTGATTTTTGAAAAATAAAAATAGTTTTAGAAGAATGAGATCAAAAATGGAAGTGGGAATGAGAATAGAACATGTATGAAGGGTATTTTTTTTGTTTTTATACATATCATACGAAGAATATCATAGCCCTTGCCTTGCTAATGTGTATACACTACATTTAATCCTACAATGGGTATGCACCCTAATTTCTATAGTTACATAGAAAAAAACAAAACCAGATTTTTTCTGAAAACATAGAATGCATAATTAGATTTTCCAAACACAAGATCCTAACAAAGTAAAACAATATGACATAAAATTGAACAAAATATTCCATTTGTTTCATAATAAGTGTCATTCTAACATTTTTTTCTTGTTACACAAAAAATGTCATTTTGCAATTCTAATGCAAATTATATTTATTTTCATCTGAAAATTAATTGCAAACTGTATTGATTTTATAAATAATTTTATCTATCTCAAATACTATTGATCAGAGAGGTGTAATTAATAACAACTTCCATATATTTCATCTATTTTCTTAATCTGTGTGAAAAATGTCAAAGTGACACTTATTTAAAAACGGAGGGAGTACATGATAATTAGGAGGTTGGAACCAAAACAAGATTAAAAGCTGGCAATAAAAACGGGGAGAAGAGGAACGCTCTGAAGCACCAAGACACCAAAGCTCCATGTGAGTCTTTTTTTAACATGATATATAAGCAGATAACCTTTGCTTCAAATCTGCAAATTAAAATAAGTTTCATAATCTTATTCTCCGGCGAAATAAAAAAAAATGCGTCAAGAAAACACTAAAAAGAAAGTGAAAGACTAAGACACGGTCATACCTTTAGAGAAAAGACAGAGACAAAATCACAACACACCATCCCTAATAAGATTTGTAGATAAGATGGTCAAAGGATTGAGACGGCGCGAAGCCAAAGATCCGTCACAGCAGAGAAGGAGCATGCCTAATAGGAGACACACCACCACTCTGTCGACATCTTGCAGATCTGGAACCTCTAACCTTGAACAAATCTAGATTTCAGCCTTTTACTTTGAAAAACAACATGCAAGCCCACCATTTAAACACACTATAGAAATAGACCATAAAAACTAAACTACTTCGGGTCTATGGAAGTAGTCGGGGACAGTGACAGAGGAAATCAAATGAAAAAGAAGAAGAAGGTTTTGATGAGAGAGAGATGTATCCAACTGAACATGAAGACGTTGACGTCGGCCTAATGATCTTTCGATGGCGAAAAGCACTTGTGTTATTATTGTGTTGATTTAATGTTTAGTTATAAATATACTCTCTTCCCTTCCCTTATTATAGGTGTAAAGTATTATGCTGAAAAAGTTATTTTTACAATATAACTTATGTATTATGTAGAGATGAATATGAGGATAGTAAAAAGGTGAATGAAAGACATATGTGCTATGCGTACTTACAAATTATATATTTATATATTCGTATGGAGAAAATGTGGGATGCATAGATTAGTTTTGTAATATCAGTGCATTGTTTTCTACCCGTTACGCATTAGGCGCTACTTTTACTCATATTAGAACTTGATTATTAGGTCAGAATGCTATGTTTGGGTCTTTGTATCCGCAGGTTTTGCATTTCGTACCTCATCGAATGATTCATCTATTACTCACCCTTTTTCTTCCATTTTAAGTGAGTGTGATGGGTAACTGTATATCTGGACGATTTAATTAGGCATGAGATGGATCCGGATATCCGGGAAATTTATGGTATCCGGATTTGTCGGATTAGTGGAGTTAATATCTGGATCCAAATTTGTGGCTTTTGGATATCCGTCTAGATATTATATTATCCGCGGGTATTCGGATAAGGATCTGGATCCATAAAAATAATTAAAAAATACTAAAAAAATAATTTTTAAAATACTAAATAATACATCAATTAAATATTTATAAAAATAAATAAATATATATATATATATTATAAAAATTAAAATATAATATTGTAAGACTAATTTATGTATAAATATTAATATATCAAATATAAATACTAAAAAATTTCAAAAAATATATTTTAAAAATATGGTTTCGGATCCGAATATTTGGACCAAAAGTTAAGATATCCTGATCCGAATTTGGTTTTGACGGATCCAGAATTTTACTAACCAGATTCGGATCCGGACACCCCGAATATCCTATTTTCAGAGCGGATCTCGGATCGGATCTGGACACCCCAGATATTTTATTTTCAGAGCGGATCTGGGATCAGATCTGAATCCCGAATAATAAGTCTCATGCCTTGATTTAATGTCTTAGAATCGTCGTTTTTTTTTTGTTTTCTTTTGGTTTATTTGATTTTTATCATTCAATTTAAACTCGTGTTCTCTTCAAAATTATTTTATTTAATGTTTAAACATTTTATTTGGTTTTTAATATTTGGTTTAATTCATTTAAATTGTTATTGATAGAATAGTGATTAAATGTAAAAGATAATTAATAAAATTGATTGTTGAACTTATAAAGTTAAAGTGATATATACATTAGTTTTTAAGTACCATGCCGTTCTAAAAAAAAATGTTGGAAAGCTTAGATTTAGGCTTGAATGGTGGAACGAGGAGGAACACTATGTTCCTTAGCATTCCTTAAATTTTTTAACATTCATGAGGAATATGTTTTACTTTTTATTTTTCTTCATTCCTTTGTTTGTAGAGAATTATAGAACAAATCTATTCTTTATTAATTTTGATAAGGAACCATCATTCCTCATCATTCCTGAAATTTTATTCCTACTCATTATTTTCCTATCCGTTCCTATTATTCTTATGATGGTTACCAGTCAAACCTATCTTAGACTTTGACTTACTATAATGTTTAGCTAATCAAGTGAAAAAATGTTTTTTAGCGTTCAAAATTCGTTTCAAAATGATCTATATTTTAGAAAACAAAAATTTCAAAAATTCTATTCAATAAACATTTTCCAAATTATCTTATATTAAACATAATGATACTTTGTAATGAAATTTACATTTTAGCAACAAAAGAAAAACATGGTCATTCTAGACACATGGATAATGCCCATATTACATAAGCCATCATGATTACATTCTGCTGAATTTTAGCCAATGTTTTAAAAACCTGACCAGACATTGACTCGGCATTGTCACTGTATAGCTGGTCGGACCGGTCGAACCTGGGTTTTGATTTTTCTTTATATATACATACTCATATATATATATATAATATTAAAACGTTATAAAAAGAACTAGAATAAAACATACTTTGAAAAGCATATGATTTGGAAGTACATTTACATTTAATTATATATACGAAATAACTAACTAAAGAAGAATTTAAGTAAATAATATATAGATTGTTGATTTATTTCTATAAATCATAAGTCTCCTTATATTTCTTCATGCACGTAAATGAGAATTGGTTTAGCAAATTTTTATTTCCTTACTCTGAAATTAAAAAGAAAGTAAAAATAGAAATAGTCCTAAACCAATGAATATTGCATTAAACTGTAACACAAAAATGGAAATAATTGATGTAATTTAGAAAATCGGATTCATATTCTAAACCGGGTCACTGGTTTTGCCGGGTTTCAACCGATTTTAGCGGTTTAGGTCACATAGACGATTCACGGTCCGCCCGGTTGGCCGGTCGGTCCGGTTTTCAAAACCATAATTTTAATTAACATGTATGTGGCATGCCCTGTTATTCGACTTGGTTCCCAAATTATCTATACTATTAAAGCAGGATCCTATTGTCATAATTACCTTAGGGGCATGTTTTCTTCACTAACATTGCATGTTTCATTAAGGGCAATTAAGTAATATTAATAACAAATCTATATTGGATCATTATTTTTGGATCCAGCCCAAATCAAATCTCTCTTGGGCCATTTGGGCCTATTAAAAAATCAGATTCAATTCTCACCTTTTTTTTTTCTTTGGATCATTGAGTCCAAGTTCAAATAATTTTTTTAATACTATTCTTAATTATTATTTTTTTCTTTTCTTAATATAATTTAAGCATTCATAAAAATAATTGAATTTTTTTATTGAAAAGTATAAATCTTTATTAAAAGTATATAATTTTTTAATTAAAATATTAACCCCATAATAAAATTAATTTATCAGAATTATACCAACTTAATTCATTAAAAAAATAAAGTTTAATTTTTTAACATAAATAGTCATTTAAAATGAAATACGATAAATAAAGATAAAATTTTTAAGTCTTTTATAAAATAAAACACAAATATATGAAAATGTGACATTTACTAAATATTTGTCAATTGAAAAAAAAAACAAAAATAAACCCGCGCTTTGAAAGCGCGGGTCAAAATCTAGTTATACCATTAAATCATAGTTCATACAAATGTTGTTCATGTTATGAAAAGAACCAGAATTTTATGGTATCGTAGGAATTTAAATCAGGGAAAATTTTATACCCGTAGAAAGGAGATAACACTGATAACAATAGAGAATTTGTTATTAGAAGGAGAAGAGATGGTGTGTTACAAACGATCGAAACGATCGTTTGTATAGAAATTAAAAAGTGGAAGTTATTGTGCATGCATAGTGACGGTGGGCTCCACATGATTTATAGTGTCAAAGTTTGGTGCCGTAAACATTGACGTTGTTTACGTTTATAACACTCCCCCTTGGAGACCAGTGTCACTATCGCTTCTTGCTTAACGTCTATGTTGCCTCGTTAAAAACCTTTCTAGGAAAACCCAATGGGAAAAACCATAGTAAGGTAAAAAGAGTACAACTACGTAAGCTCCCCCTCGAATGAGCAGTCATAGATCCTTCTGATGACGCATTCCAATGTTACGAACATGTTTTCTGAATATCGAAGTCGGAAGTGATTTTGTGAAGAGGTCAGCTGCATTGTCGCATGATTGGACATATCTTACTTCAATCTCTTTCTTTTTTACGAGCTCTTGAGTGTATGAGAAGAACTTCAGATGAATATGCTTCGTTCTATTGCTTTTAATATATCCGTCCTTTGTTTGAGCAACACATGCTGCATTATCTTCATATAGAATAGTTGGCTCCGTATTTTCGCCAATCCCGCTGCTTGAACAGATGTGTCGGCCCATTGATCTCAGCCATACACATTCTCTACTTGCTTCATGGAGTGCAATGATCTCAGCATGATTTGAAGAAGTAGCCACGAGCGTTTGTTTCTGAGAACGCCAAGATATAGCAGTGCCTCCGATCGTAAAAACGTATCCTGTTTGCGATCGGGCTTTGTGTGGATCTGAAAGATATCCTGCATCTGCAAAACCAACCATTTGACCTTTTGAACTTTTACGATAAAACAAGCCTAAATCAATGGTCCCTTGGAGGTAACGAAAAACATGTTTAATCCCATTCCAACGTCTTCGAGTTGGAGATGAGCTGAATCTTGCCAAGAGATTCACAGCAAATGATATATCAGGCCGTGTACAATTTGCAAGGTACATCAGCGCTCCAATTGCACTTAGATATGGTACTTCCGGACCAAGTATCTCTTCTTTCTCCTCAGGTGGTCGAAATGGATCACTTTCAATATTAAGTGACCTAACCACCATCGGGGTGCTAAGAGGAGTTGATTTATCCATGTTAAATCGTTTCAACACTCTTTTAGTGTATGTGGATTGATGCACAAATATACCATTTTGTGAATGTTTTATTTGTAAGTCAAGACAATACTGTGTCTGTCCAAGATCTTTCATCTCAAATTCTCCTTTGAGATAGTCTGATGCCTTTTGTATTTCCTTTTGAGTTCCGATAATGTTAAGATCATCAACATATACCGCGATTATTACAAATCCGGATATTGTTTTCTTGATGAAAACACATGGGCATATAGGGTCATTCACATATCCTTCTTTTATTAAATGATCACTGAGACGATTATACCACATACGTCCAGATTGCTTTAACCCATATAATGATCTTTGCAATTTTATTGCACATAACTCTTTAGGTTTGGAACTTAATGCTTCTGACATTTTAAATCCACCAAGAACTTTCATGTAGATATCAGTATCTAATGATCCATATAGATAAGCTGTAACAACATCCATGAGACGCATCTCAAGATTTTTATCAGCGGCTAGACTCATCAGGAATCTAAATGTGATCGCATCCATTACAGGAGAATATGTTTCCTCATAATCAATACCAGGTCTTTGAGAAAATCCTTGGGCTACAAGGCGAGCTTCATACCTTGTAATCTCATTTTTCTCATTTCGTTTTCGAACGAAAATCCATCTATACCCAACTGGTCTCACATCTTCAGGTGTGAGTACAATAGATCCAAACACTTTTCGTTTGTTAAGCGAATCAAGTTCGATTTGTATTGCTTCTTTCCATTTATTCCAATCATGTCTCTTTTGACATTCATATATGGATTTCGGTTCTGGATCATCGGTATCTTCATTTACCTCATTTGACATAAGATATGAGAAAACATCACCAATGTCATCATTTTATTCCTTTTCCATATCTTTTTATTATGGATGTAATTAATAGAAATCTCATGATTATCTTTCGATTCATGATGCTCTGATTCATCAGAGTCCTTATCATTTATTTCTTCCAAAATATTTTCTGCTATTTTTGGTGCATCATATATTTCAGCTTTCTTCTGTTTCCTAGGATTCTTATCCTTAGAACCAACAGGTCTACCACGCTTCAGGCGTGTTTTTGGCTCACGTGTGCCATCCTCCTTTTCTTGTTCATTTGGCATTTTGATACGAGTAGGAGCATTTGCAGCTGGTATATGAGATTTAGTTACCGTCTTGGTATCCGCAAATGCATCAGGTAGCTGGTTAGCTATACTCTGTAAATGCATAATTCGTCGAACTTCTAGTTCTGACTCTTTAGTAGGAGGATCAAGATATAACAATGATGGTACACTCCATTTTATATCACTTCCAACATTTTTATTTTCTCCCCTAGAACTGGGAATACATTTTCGTCAAAATGACAATCAGCAAAACGTGCTGTAAAGACGTCACCAGTCTGTGGTTCTAGGTATCTTATAATTGATGGAGAGTCACAACCAACATATATTCCCAACCTTCTTTGTGGTCCCATCTTTGTTCGTTGTGGTGGTGCTACAGGCACATATACTGCACAACCAAAGATTCTTAAATGGGAAATATTTGGTTCTCGACCAAACGCTAATTGTAGTGGGGAATACTTGTGGTATGCACTCGGTCTGATTCGAATGAGTGTTTCTGCGTGCAAAATAGCATGTCCCCATACAGAGGTTGGAAGTTTTGATCTCATGATCAATGGTCTTGCAATCAGTTGCAGACGCTTAATTAAAGATTCAGCCAAACCATTTTGCGTATGAACATGAGCCACAGAATGTTCAACTTCAATTCCCGTTACCATACAATAATCATTGAATGCTTGGGATGTGAATTCACCAGCGTTGTTTAATCTAACTTTTTTAATATTATAATCAGGGACTGTGTCCGTAGTTTGATTATCTGAGTTAGAAATCTCGCAAATGCCATGTTTCGAGATCATAATAGACAAACGTGTGACCATCTACTGGATGCGTCAATTAATACCATAAAATAGTGGAATGGTCCACATGGTGGATGTATCGGTCCACATATATCACCTTGAATTCTTTCAAGGAACTTTGGTGATTCTTTATCGATTTTGGTTGGCGATGGCCTTACGATCAATTTTCCTAGAGAACATGCAACACATGTCATTTTATTCCCTTGAGAAATCTCCTGGATTTTCAGTGAATGACCATGTGAGCTCTCTATGATTCTACGCATCATTGTGGTGCCCGGGTGACCGAGGCGATCATGCCATAAATTAAAATCTTCTGGATTTTGTTTTACCATAAAATTTGATTCGATTGCATTGATATAAGTATGGTGTAATCCCGAAGGAAGTTCTGGAAACTTTTCCAATATGTGTTTTTTGCCAAATTTATCAGAAGTTATATATGTACACTTCTTTCCATTTTCAGTTACAGACTGAGTATCATATCCTTGACGATATATGTCTTTAAAACTCAACAAATTTCTTCTAGAATTTGGAGCATATAGTGCATTATTTATGAAAATTTTTGTTCCATTTGGCAATGTAAAGTTTGCTTTACCATTTCCTTCAATCACGTCTGCAGGACCTGATATTGTATTGAAAATAATTCTTTTTGGTTTTATATCTGAGAAATATATATTTTTCTCAAGATAGTGTGCGTTGTTCCACTATCTAGTATACATATCTCTTGAATCTCTTTCTTAGATTTTGTTCCATTTGCGTTTTGATCCATTTCTGAAATTATCATAAAACATTGAACAACAGTGAAACGTGAAATTTATTTATTGATTATATAAATAAAACACACAATAATTATACATATATTGTTGTTAAAACAACATTATTCTTTGAAAAACATAATTATTATACATTACAAATGAGGACTATTCAGTAGTCTTATTAGAAACATTTCCGTACTCTTCAAGAGTATTCTAGTCCAGCTCATTTGCGAAATCAGAGGATTCAAGGTATGAGGTCCCTTCAACGTTTTCCGTGAGGTTCACCTCTTTAGCCTTTCCTTTTATGGACTCTTGATATAACTTGCACAAATGTGGGGGAGTACGACAGGTACGGGACCAATGTCCTTTACATCCACATCTGTAACATACAGTCTCACTTTTCTTTGTGGTATCCTCTTCGGTTTCTTTGCCTTTAGGAGGTTGTTCAGATCTAACCCATTTGTTAGATCTAATACTTTTAGGATAGTAAGGCTTTCCACGTTTGTTGTTGAAACGCCGACCACGACCTCGGTTGGTCTGGTTTCTCCTTCCCGAATATTCTACCGCCGTAGCATTCACTTTGGGAAATGCCTTGGCTCCCGTAGGTCGGGAATTATGGTTTTTGATTAGTAACTCATCTTTCTTTTCAGCCAACATGAGTGTTACCATCAATTCAGAAAATTTAGTGTACCCACATTTTCTGTAAATTCGGGATAAGACGTTGTGTTCTTTGTGGAAAGTATTGTATGTCTTGTCAAGCATTTCTGCTTCGGTGACAGGGTTACCACAATATTTTAATTGTGCAACTATCCTCAAGATAGTGGAATTGTAATCTTTAACCCTTTGGAAATCCTGAAACCTCAGGGTTTTCCACTCTTCAAGAGCGTGAGGGAGATTGATTTCCTTTTGATTATCGAATATGTCTTTCAAGGCTTGACATAGTACGGCTGGGTCCTCAACGTCTCCATAGTCGTGAGTTAGATTCTCATCTAAGTGCTTCTTCAGGAAGATTATCGCCGCGGCTATATGCTCGGGTGGCAATTTGTTACCGACTTTTATCGCTTCGGTTATCTTTTTTATTAAAAGATAAGGTTTCACATTTGTGACCCATCTGACATAGTTTTCGCCGGTTACTTTCAGAGCCGGGAACTGGAGTTTCTCGATGTTTGCCATTTGTATTTCGAATTGCAGAACGATCGTGCTGATAACGTGTTATGAAAAGAACCAGAATTTTATGGTATCGTAGGAATTTAAATAAGGGAAAATTTTATACCCGTAGAAAGGAGATAACACTGATAACAATAGAGAATTTGTTATTAGAAGGAGAAGAGATGGTGTGTTACAAACGATCGAAACGATCGTTTATATAGAAATTAAAAAGTGGAAATTACTCTGCATGCATAGTGACGGTGGGCTCCACATGATTTATAATGTCAAAGTTTGGTGCCGTAAACATTGACGTTGTTTACGTTTATAACAGTTCATGTATTTTTCCTTTGCTGTGTCGCCGGATGAATGGGCCGAATCAACTTTCTAATCACTACCAGGCCCGGCCCAGTAAAAATTGTTGCCTAAAGTGAATTAAAAAAGTGGGACTCCTACTGAATCAAACTGAGAACCTTTGATTTTAGATTGTGGTACTCAACCACTGGACTTTAAGTGATTTCTACGATTTTGATGCCCTTAAATCGTTACTATATTTTGACGCCTGAAGGCACTTTACCGGCTTTAGGTCAGGGCTGGCAGTGATCACCACTCACCAGAGCATAAAGTCCATAAAACTACGATAGATGTGGAGATAGAACGTTTCACTGAGCGCTTCCCTTCTACATGAAAGATTATGATTCTTAAATCAACCGACACTAAACCCACCTAATATAATTCTTTTAACGGCAAGAGAACATTTGCCCCAGTAAAGATTAGCAAAGAATATTACTCTTTTTGTAAGAAAATTCGAAGAAAATTCCTTGATTCCAGTCATCAACTTAAACTAATTTACAAAAAACAAACATAAAGCTGAAGAGAAAACAAATAAAATCCGATGAAATGGAAAAACAAACCCGAGTAACAAAAATTACAAAACAGATAAAAGAATCCCAAATAGAAATCCAAAATACAAATATAACTTTCGTTCTTCTCTCCATTGAAAAGAGAGAGAGAGCTATACTTAACTTATACCGTCAATTTTTGTAAATGCAGGCTAATTTCATAAATTGAAAAATGTTCTGGATTATTTTTAAAAGCAAATAAAACAATGGATTAACTAAATACTTAGCCTTAGAGCATCTCCAATCCTACTGCATAATTTACTGCAAAATGGAGTGAGAAATTGAGTAAGGGCCTGTTTGTTTCTCCATCTAGATGGACCATCTGGATGAAGATGAGAGTTTTGTTTGTTTAGGCACTAAAAGTGCAACTCATTCAGATGGATCATCCGGATGACTTTTGGAAATTTAGGCTTAATTTTAAAGTCCATTCAGCTGAACCAATTTGGATCATTTGAATGGAGATGGTTCATTCAAAATGGTATAATGTCTATTATACCCCTAATGTAATTCATAAATTACAAACCTAAACATAATATCATTTTTGTCACAAACGAAAACTAACAAAACTATAAAAACACTTTTTCTCGTGCTAAAAACTACTTTTTCACGTCAAAACCCCAAAACGCATTTTCCCGCTAAAATTGCAAAAAAATGTTTTCCCGTCAAAATTGCAAAAACGTGTTTTTCCGCAAAAACCGAAAACAAGTTTTCATGCCAAAATCACAAAAAAAAATGTTTTCACGCAAACACTCCAAAATACATTTTTCCGTCAAAACACAAAAAAACACGTTTTCCCGCCAAAGTCGCAAACCGTGTTTTCCCGCCAAAATTACAAAAACGTGTTTTCCCGCCAAAACTAAAAAATGTGTTTTTCCGCCAAAACCAAAAAACGTGTTTTCTTGCCAAAACCGAAAATTTGTATTTTCCCGCCAAAACCGAAAAAATCTCGTTTTCTCGCGAAAACAGTAAAAATGTGTTCCCGCCAAAACCGCAAAAACGCGTTTTCTCGCCAAAACCGCAAAAACGCTTTTTCCCGCCAAAACCGCAAAAACGCGTTTTCCCGCCAAAACCGCAAAAACGCGTTTTCCCGCCAAAACCGCAAAACGCGTTTTCCCGACAAAACCGCAAAAACGCGGTTTCCCGCCAAAACCGCAAAATCGTGGTTTCCCGCCAAAACCGTAAAAGCATGTTTTCCCGCCAAAATCGCAAAAACGTGTTTTCCTCCAAAAGCGCAAAAACGTGTTTTCCCGCCAAAAACGTGTTTTCCCGACAAAACTGCAAAAACGTGTTTTCGTGCCAAAATCGCAAAAACGCGTTTTCCCGCCAAAATCGCAAAAACGTGGTTCCCTCCAAAACCGCAAAAATGTGTTTTCTCGCCAAAAACGTGTTTTCCCGCCAAAAACGCAAAAACTTGTTTTCTCGCCAAAACCAAAAATTTGTATTTTCCCGCCAAAATCGAAAAATATTGTTTTTCCGCCAGAACCGAAAAATCTTGTTTTCCACCAAAACATAAAAAATGTGTTTTCTCGCTAAAACCGAAAAAACTTGTTTTCCCGCCCAAACCGCAAAAAGAAAACTCGTTAATTTTGAAATAATTCTAATGTAAATATACTAAACTAAATAATTAAATTTAATATAGTTAAAATTAATATTAAACATATAATTAAATCAACACAAGGATATTTTGGTAATTTCTTTACTAAACTCATTTGAATGGAAATGAAAATAAAGAAACAAACATAAGATCCATTTAGATGATTCATCTAGATGAGCTATATGGATGGACAAACAAACAATCACAAAAATCTGAATGGGTCATTTGAATAGATCATACAAATGAATCATTTGGATGGAGATGGCAAATGGTGAAACAAACAGCCCCTAATGGGTTTTTTGTTTGTTCATCACTCCATTTCCCACTTTATTTTGCA
The DNA here is from genome assembly GCF_020379485.1 of Brassica napus. Classification (NCBI taxonomy): domain Eukaryota; kingdom Viridiplantae; phylum Streptophyta; class Magnoliopsida; order Brassicales; family Brassicaceae; genus Brassica; species Brassica napus. The sequence continues at coordinate 43,371,504 of NC_063452.1, forward strand.
GTAAATTATGAATTAGGGTCGAAGATGCTCTCGTAACAGCAACCACTCACCGATTTTCATTCCCTTCGTATTAATGCCAAACCAACAAAAAAAAAAACCTTTGGTGGACTTGATTTGTCAAAACTCGTTTTCACACAACAAACATTTTGCACCTTGGCGCATTTTCCTTGAAATTTTGCACGGACTTCACTGAAACTTTAGAGAAAGAAAGAAATAAATAAATAAAATAAAATCATCTGAAATCCGGTTTATAAAACAAACTCGCGACACTGGAGCAGTCGTAAAATTCCAAGACAAAACGCCCATTCTTGTACGATTCTTCTTAAGTATTTTCAGAAGTGTAAAATTCACATCACACACTTTTGTCTCTCTTGATAGAAAGAAGATATTCGTGCTATCTGTTTTCTCCGGTCACCGGGAAACTGATTTTAACTCTCGATGGCGATCACTGACCGTCAGAATCTGAATGCTGAGGAGAAGAAGAAGTTATTCAAGCTATGCCCGTTCTTCTGGCAGAGGAGAACCACCACCGCCTCTTCTTCTAAGCCGTCCTTCGCGAGATCAATTCTGCCGGCTCGCCGTCGTCTCCGACTAGATCCTTCCAGCTATCTCTATTTCCCTTGTACGTCCGTCCTCTTTTATCTAAGTTGGATTTGTATTCAAAAATAGTTTCGTTTCTCTGAGAGGATTGTGTGTGTGTGTGTTGCAGATGAAGCTGGTAAACAAGTGAGAAGCGCAATCAAGCTTAAGAACACTAGCAAATCTCACACTGCATTCAAGGTACCATGTATCATTCAAGTTGACTTGTTTTAGTCTGTCATTGTAATGAAGTCTCTCTCTCTCTCTCTCTTTCTCTCTCTCTCTCTCTCTCTCTCTCTTTGTTTTAGTTCCAAACAACTGCACCTAAGAGTTGTTACATGCGTCCTCCTGGTGGTGTGTTGGCTCCAGGGGAGAGCGTCTTTGCAACCGGTATTCAGATTTCTGGAAACCAAAAATGTCCTCTTTGTTTAGTTTATTTACAAAAGCCGCCTCTGATTCTTGCCAATGACAGTGTTCAAGTTCGTGGAACACCCAGAGAACAATGAGAAACACAAGTTAAACAAGAAGAGCAAGGCTAAGTTTAAGATTATGAGCCTCAAAGTGAAACCGGGTGTCGAGTTTGTGCCCGAGTTGGTATGTCCCTCCTTTCTTACTCTCTTTATCAGGTTATGTTCGGTAGTTGTAGGCATAAGATGTGTTGTGGCCCGTCATATCTATCATTTTTTTTAGATGATGCATCTCTCCTCCGGTGTTTGTTTATGGTGCAGTTTGATGAGCAAAAGGATCAAGTAATAGTGGAGCGGGTTCTTCGGGTCATTTTTCTTGATGCGGACCGCCCAAGTGCTGTAAGCTTTCTAACTAGTTTTTTTCATCCACCACATATATATATTGTAAAGTTTTGAATATTATCAGGCACTGGAGAAACTGAAACGTCAATTGGATGAAGCTGAAGCTGAAGCTGCTGTTGAAGTAAGAAAGAAGCCTCCGCCAGAGACAGGACCTCGTGTTGTCGGGGAGGGTCTTGTCATTGACGAATGGGTAAATATTTGGCTTTCTCTTTCTTTCTCCCCATGAGATTTTTTTTAGTAACCAAAGTTTGTGTTATCTATCAGAAGGAGCGAAGAGAGAAGTACCTTGCTCGACAACAAGTCGATTCCATAGATTCTTCTTCCTAAATTGCACATGGATTTGTTATTAGCGGAGGTAAAAAAGACACGCCTCTTCTCCATACATCTTCTGCTTCTGTACATAAATTTGCATCTGTCTATTTATGTGTTTTTATTATTTCTAGATGACAATCTTTTTCTTTTTCTTTTTCTTGTATGCCTCTGTTTGTTGTGTGATTCACGCCAGTTACTCATCATAAAGTTTTGTTTCCGTTTAAGCGATTTTATTAATCCAGCTAGAGCCGAACCATAGTAGTCAAGTTTATCAGTTTTCGTGTTGTGCTTTCTGACTTATGTAGTACCACTAGTGATTCTCTTGCATACTTGATTCGTTTTACTAATGTAGAGTTGTTATCCCCCGTTGATAGATGATCTGACTCCAGATCACCAAATCTGCCAGCTCTAACAACTTCAACTAGCATGATGATGACGACTTAAAACACAACAACACAAAGCAGACTTGGTGGCACTACTTCCACTTATTGAACGAAATCTTAACCGATAAACACACAAGTGAACCGGCATGACAAAATATATAACGATGCTACTTTTTTTTTAGCTATTCTATCTTTTACTAATCAAATCTCCCGTAGCATTACAACGTGTTTTCGTAACCACTTGTCATCACTAAGATTCTTAGAATCATTAGAAAAATATGTTGGTCCATACATAAATATTTGTTATACTTTTTTTTTTGTCAAACATATGTTATAGAGAAAATATCTAAAATAACACATTTCTAAGTTTATATCACAAAAATAGCACTCAAAAACTAAAATGACCAAAATAGCACCTTTCTAAGTTTATCCTTTGAAAATTTTAATTTTTTTATTTTTCAAAATTTGAAATCTTATCCCCAAAACCTCATTTCTCAACTCTAAACCCTAAACCCTAAACTCTAAACCCTAAACCCTAAACCCTAAACTCTAAACCCTAAACTCTAAACCCTAAACCCTAAACCCTAAACTCTAAACCCTAAACTCTAAACCCTAAACCCTAAACCCTAAATCCTAAACCTCACCCTTTAACTCTAAACCCTAAGTTTGTGACTTTTGATAAAACATTAAGTGCTATTTTTGTGACTTTTGACCTTGAGTGCTAGTTTGGGAACAAAAACTTGATTTAGTGCTATTTTTGTCTTTTTCTCTATGTTATACTTTTTATTTAACTAACTATCAAATAGATTAGTAGTGTACAAAGTAATATTCTCAAATTTTCTTGTAAATGAAAGTTACGGAATTACCTAATATGGTTAACATATATATGATAATTAATGATTATGAATAATACATATTTGATAACAATTTTTGTATCCTCTTTTTTTATTTAATTTTATGTTATTAAAATAAATTAAACAATCACATTAAGGATATAATAAAAAAATAGATTTTTTTTTATATGTTATATTTTGAATTTTTTAGAACGACTATAAATTACTATAAATGGTAAAAGTTTCATAGTGAAAATTTTGTGATCAATGATTTAACTTTTTTTTGTTCAAGCAAGATACAAATGATCATAAGACTTATGAATATAAAGTCTCATTGATAGATATTCATATTATATATATATATATTAATATCATTTAAATTAAATTATATACTGTATAAAAATATGTATACTAGAGCAGTGGATTAGGTTTTCTGCTCTTGATTTCAAGTCTGCAAATTATACATAGTTTACATATACTAGAATGGTAAAGTATTATATTTTTTTTATCGGTATATTTTTAAGTAACTAAATCTCAAAAGCGTAGGCTAATAAAATAAGCAATTTACATTTTTGTTTTAGAATTATATGATTTGTAGACCGAACTGATGAATATATACTAGATAGACATTTATATTTCGAGTCTGCACTTATATTTTTATAACAGTTTGATATATTAGAGTTGAACACTAACTTGTGAATAAATTTTGCCGGTGATTTTCTTCAAAATTTTGATTCTTAGATATGTATCTGAAGTGGAACTAGCATTTACAGATGTCCATCTTTTTTAATTGACACTTATGTAATTCACTGAATTCACAGAAGAAGTTAAAAAGAAACAAAACTCATATCAGTGAAACAGAAACGAGAATGAAAGCACAATTTTTATAGAAATAGAAATACAATAATCTATGGAGAGTCAATAGCAAAAAAATCGAGAGCATAAAACCTAATCTCCTTTTGTCGTTTTACAATCGATATTACATATCTGGTTTTGTAATTTATGTCAGCCGCAAAACTTAATTTTCTTTTGTGCATATAAAGTTTTAAAAATAATTAAAAAGAGCTGTAATACGTTAATTCTTCAACAACGATGATACATTTAAGAGACCAACATTTGTATTCATCATTTTACAATCGATAAAGGTTGTAGTGTTACAAAATGTTAAAATTATTTAATGAACAAACATTAGTATAAAAAATTCACTTCGCGCATGCGCATGCCCGCGGATTATACTCTAGTAACTTAGTATATATCGAAAATATTGTCTTAAAAACATGGAAGGCAAGGACATTCCTCAGTATTAGTGGAGGGTTGTAGGTGGAGGAAATAGAATTATGATGACTTCACTACATATCAACCATGAATTTACATTTCTCAAGTATCAGTGGAGGGTTCTGGTATTACCTTTTCTAGTATCTCTCCCACTACCTTCTTATTGAAGCTGTGAGACTCATATTCTTTCTTTTTTTGGGTGAAATGTTAAAATTTCTACCAAACTTTTGTTTTTGACCGAATTTTAAAAATTACTAGAAGTGGAGAAATCAAAACAAAACACCAAAAATTACAATGCACGACAGCAATAACAACAAAACAAGAAGCGAATCACCCTGTGAGAGAAACTCAGGAAGTTAACGAGACAATGGGTGGACCAAACAACACATAAAAAAAGAAGATCAGACAAAACGGCTGCCACGAGAAACCAAGAGATATATGGGTGCCTCAAAACCTAAAAATACGGCGCCTACAACTTCCGAGAAGCCTAACTGCTGCAGACCAAACCAAGAATCCAAACACGAACCTACAAAAAATATTGGTAAAGGGAGACATCGGCGATATGAGGAAAAGCTGAGCACAGATGATGACGTCATTAAGAAGAAGAACCAGAGACTACCACCTTTAGCTCGAACAACCGTGACCATATACACCCATTTAGCTGGAAGACCAGTAGTAGGGAAGTCGGGCAATTGCGAGTCTCATTTTTGAAACCTCGTTTTTACCTTTTTTTAGAGGAAAATACAAAGTTCATCCATGTGCTACATCTTTGACCTCATCACAATCAGATATTGGCTCGTCCCATTTTGCTTCTAACACTAATCCCAAATCAACCGCGTTGTTCCTCCTACTTTTTATTCCGAAAGAATCATAAAATCACGTTTTCAGCACATACATAGCAAGATTACATACTCTCTTCAAGTTTGTTTAAAGGGTAACCCTAAAAATGTCAGATGGGTCAACCAGCGTCCATGTAGCTCAAATGCTTAGCGGGTTTTGATTTTTTAAGAACCGTGTAGGCCAGCCCGTCGAGGGTTTTGATTCCTGTATATATGTCCAAGTCCACCCACATGGCTAAGAGGTTTTCTGGGCCAACCGCGGGTTGCAACTTAATTATGACGCTCAAAATATATTATATCGTTTTCACGATCTGAAAGAGACTTATGAAATATTTAATCTTTGCGGTTTCCTTGTGTAAATTAAATAGATTAGATTCAAAACATTCATTCATTAAAAATAAATAATAACAATTATAGAAAGTTGAGCGAATATCATTTTACAATACTCTTTGCATTTAAATTATTTGCCTATACTTTGTTTGTTTTTAATTATTATCCAACACTTTTGTTCAAGAATTAACAAAACTGAAAATAACTGATATACAAAGAATTGAGAAACAAAAGACTAAGGGGGTGTATTGAATATGAAATTTGAAGTGATTTGATTTTAGTGAGTTTTTAGATGATTTTAAGAGAATATTAGAATTTGGTATGATTTTTGTTAAATAAATCTAGAATCTCATCTAAAACCATGAGATTTGGATTTTTATTTTTATAACTAAGAAATCTCTCCCAAACACCCTAAAAACATCAAAGCATTCTAAAATCTTCAACTTAAATTTTGTTCAATAACAGTGGATTTCAGAGTGTTTGTTAAAATGACAAGTTCAATAACACTGGATTTGAAAGTATTTTTTAAAATCCTCATTTGAATAACACTGAATTTGTCATTTTAATACAAATCATCTGAAACTTTTAGTTGAATACACCCCCTAAGATCATTTATAAAATTTACTAAATCAGATGATACAAAGCAATTGAAAGTTAAAGCGCTTAAAAAATTGCTTAGAAGATTTTCTTTTTTTTAGCTCTTAGAATAAGATTCCAAATTTGCTAAAATATGAAGAAAAAAAAATTTGTGTCGTGGAGATAAAAAACGATTTTCTTTAGGTGGCTTGTTTGTTCTTGTTTTTCTATATTTCTTTTCTTTTTTTCATTTGGTTCGCAGTTTTTTTTTGTTATAAAAAATAATTTTTGGAAAGTCTCTTATATTGTTTAATATTTTCTGTTAAAATTTTTGGTTTTAGAAATGTGAAGCGGGCAACCACGTCCAAGTAGCTCAATCCTCAACGGACTCAGCTTTTTGGTCCGCAGCAGATCACGGTTTGTATATATGTTTAGATCCGTCCACTACTGGACTATTTGGACATCACCCGCCAGTTTTTGCCTGCTTTGACATCTCTATAATCCTCTGGCTAAAAGAGCTTTTCTATGAGATTGTAATACTAAACTCCACATTTCTATATTTGAATCGGGAAAACTCAATATCAAAACATGTTTCTCCCCTGCTATAGAACAAATTTCTTAAAAGCCTTGAATGAATCATGCCTCCTTATTACATCCTTCTTCATGTAGCCCAAGTGGCAATCAGGTTTAACTTGCTACTTCCTTTCCGGACATGCATTCTAACTACCTTGAGTTTGGTAAGGACACAATCACTTTAGCAATGAAACCAACAATATACAATGTCCAATCCAAATCTCTGGGACTTGCAAGTCCAACCCAATTTTGCATCTCAACAGAGAAAGAAGCCAAGCAACAGGATGCACAAATTAGCATGCCTATCTCAGTTACAATCATTTTCTCAAGATACTATTATTCTTTCCCTCAGGTATAACTGCTTTCTCCTTTTCATATTATGCCTGTGCCAGCTCAGTCCTTCTCATGTGACCTGTCACCAGCTTATGTGATGATCATATCAGAGTTCTTGAAAGATATCAACCAAACCGCATATGTTGATTTGTCTGGTCAAACCTTCATTAGTTATATTGATACTGGCTTCCATTCTTACAATAGTGAACCTCAAAATCTAAACTAGTAGTTTAGATCTAAGTCTCTGTCTGCACCACAGTTTTAAAGTTATGAGAAGAATCAGTTCCTACTAATTGATCTAACATATCAATCTTAAATTTCCCTAGTGCAGTTGTTGTCCTTCAAGTTTTGAAGGATTTCTTTTGAGATGAGCTTTGCGATTATCCTTAGTTACATGGAGATTAAGATCCTGATTATGAATAAATCAAAGAGCAAGAGAATTGATGTACAGCTCACAACTTGAGAGTTCAGTAGAAAAAAATTTAAAAAATAATAATAAAAACAATGCGGTGAGCGTAGATCGAACACGCGACCTTCAGATCTTCAGTCTGACGCTCTCCCAACTGAGTTATCCCCGCTGTGTTTTTTTTTGTTTATATTTAGTATTTAGAGACGCATTTTAAAATATTACTTGCATTGATTAACCAAGATCTGCAAAAGTATAAAATATATATATATATTTTGAATTATACAGGAGTATTCTAGCCCCACAGAAGTGGTCGAAACTAGTCACGTGTTGCCACATGGAAGTAAAATATATTTCCTTGTCCAGCATCAAAGATAATGGTGTAAGGAATAGTCCATACTGAACTGCTGTCAGTTTTGTTTAGATCTTCAGGCTCTGCTCTTCGAGAATCTACATTGTCTTCTTTAATGGTGGAAGCATTTTTGAAGGACGCTGAAGCAGATGTAAATCATGTAATGAAAGACAAAACAGATACATAACTTTAGCTAGCTAGAGATGCCAATCAATGCCTTTCACGTCCTTGATACCTACCCTAAATTAGTTAAATTTTATGACAAAAAGTACCTTTGAGACTGGCAACAACCATCAACTTTGTTTGCACTTGAGGAACCATTGGGTCGAGTGGATCTCTATATTTTAACTGTTCCTGCACAAACAATGATGCAACCCAATGTAAAGATATAGAAAGTATATATTAGACATCCTAAGATTATGCACTATAACGGCTCTCTCTGTAGCGATGTATATATATTAGCTTTTCTTATTCCTCTTTGTACTCAGATATATATTTACCTATTACGTGAGATAATACAAGACAAGAAATTCCATAACCTAATACTCAAGTTGATATTCTATTCCTTCCCACTATCTGCAAAAGTTAGTTTGATTTGTTGTTACTTTTGCTTTTTGCATTCACAAACTATGATATTCCAGGTAAAAAAATTAAGGAAACATTGGAAAAAAGAGACATTTTCAAGTTTGATTTGTCTCAGTAAGATTTTTTGAAGATTTTTTTGGAAACTAGGATTTTATTTTCTGTTAATACCATAACCCTTATAATTAACCAAATAATATGAATTTTAAATATAAATTATAACTTTAGTAATTGATTTAATATTAATTAAAAAAGTAAAAAAAAAGGTATAAACAAAAGGAAAAAAAAAAGAAACACGGTTAAAGGGTATCTTGTTAATCTAATAACATTTTTTTTCTCGTCTTCTCAGCCGTTGCTCTTCGCTCCATCCATGGCGAATTAGGGTTCCAAGTTCTTCATTCGTGTCTTGTCAATCCTTTCCTCTCTTTGTAGCTGAATCCATGTTTCTCCTGTGTGACGACAGGAAGATTATGTTGTTATTCTGCTTTATGATATGTAGAAAATCAGACGACCCCGTGTCAGACAGGCTGATTCGCGTGATGCATCATGTCTATTCGAAGCATATCAAACCGAAGAATGGAGGAGTGTTTCGTGACGGCGGCACGTCGGTCCATTGCCGGCGGAGGAGGGGAAGCGATAACGACCCTTCCTATGGATCCAACTTCTTCTTCTTCTTCTTCACCTCTTAGATGGAGAATCCTTCGCCAAGCTCTTATCATTAGATCTGGTGAATGATTTCTCATAGCTAACGAATCAATTATCTCTCAAAAATTTTCACTCAGATTCTCAATCTGAAGCTGAGATCAAGCGGGTTTCAAGGAAAGCAACTCAAGGATTCAACTTGATTCCTTGTCAGGTGGTTGTTTCTTCTTCGGAAGATTCTCGGGAAGCATGAGTTTGCTACACAATTCCCATTCCTCCTTTTCCCAAACTCTATCTAACGTTAGTAAAGTTTCGATCCAATGAAACAATCTTCTTTAGATTTGCCATTCTTATAGATTTTTCAATGAATTTATAGCAGACAAAGAGTGGATAATTGCAGTGATCTCAATGACTGAGATATCTAATCGACACAACATCGATAATACTGGACTTTTCTGTAAGCTTTTTGATCCCCACTTGTGTTATTATGTTCACAAAAACATTATTAATTGTGAGTTTTGCATTTTAATCTTAGTTTGATTAGGTAGAAACTTTATGTGAATAATGTCTCTGCTCTGTTCTGTTTAATATGTTAGATTTTAATAACGATTTGGCATCATCATCAAATCAACACACATTCAGTTGCTTTGAGGTCTCAAATGCTATATGACATCATTGACTTAAGTTACTGTCACTCTTCTTGGTCAGTGGCCTTCGGAAGAAGTTCTAGCTTACCTCTGCTTGTCTCAGCCAGATTGCTTCAGGTTTCTTACTTCAGCTTTAAGATGGTGTTCCCATAACTTCTTCTTATGACATTTTTATTGGGATGATGCAGAGGTAAAAGAGTCATTGAGCTTGGATCCGGGTATGGTTTAGCCGGTTTAGTTATTGCTGCTGCCACCGAAGCATCAGAAGTGGTGGTCTCAGATGAAAACCCCCAAGTAGTCAATTGTTTGTGGACTGTTCCTTGTCTTCTTGGATTCATAGTTGTACTTAACAATCCATATATTAAACGTAACATAGAGTCCATCTCCATGGCATTTAACAACACAAGCGTAAAAGCCATGGAGTTGCACTGGAACCAGCATCAACTTTCAGAGCTGACCAACAGTTTTTACGTCATAGTTGCGAACGATTGGAAATATCTCTTTGACAAACCAACGGACGATTTATGGACTCTGAAATTAAAGAGGCTTGGGATTCTACATGACACAAAGAAAGAGCAGAAGCAAACTCGTTCGTTCGTTCTATCAGTCATTTTGATATATGCAACTGAACTTGGATCAGAGCACTAGTTATTAACTTTTGAAGTTTGTTTTCTTTGTTATTTAGTTTCACCGGCTTAGTGGTGTTTAATTTTGTTGTCACAACGCTAACTCCCTCCAAGGGCTTTTGTTCCAGACTGATGTTAATTTATTAATCTATACTATTATTTATGAAGTGATTTTGCTGATTTGTCACATTTTCCATGATTTTAGCTAATTTTGCTTATTTGTCATATTCTTATTAGTTTTTAGATTAAATAATCAGTTTCTTAATTTAGATAATATAAATATTTCAAACTTTCTAATTAATTCATTAATTTGAATAATATATATATTTCAAAATATTATTTATGAAGTGATTTTGATGATTTGTCACATTCTCCATGATTTTAGCTAATTTTGCTTATTTGTCATATTCTTATTAGTTTTTAGATTAAATAATCAGTTTCTTAATTTAGATAATATAAATATTTCAAACATTCTAATTAATTCATTAATTTGAATAATATATATATTTTGAAATTTCTAATTGGAATATGATTATAATTATTTTAACTTTCACGAGATTCTTATTAGTTTTTAGCATAAATCATTAATTTATTAATTTAAATAATATAAAACTATTTCAAATTTTCAAACTGGAATTACAATTATAATTATTTTACACAAGTTAGGATCAATTCTTATTTTCATATGATGTAAGATGTTTTAAAATTCTATAGTTTCATTTTTCTCATTCATTCTAAATTTTCTCGATTATAGTTTTTGACATATATATTTATGTACTTTTGATATTTGTTTTTTAGTTGGAATTCTATATTTTTTTTTCTTTTTTTGAGTTTGAAAGACTAGGAGCAAGTCGGTTTTGTTACATGGAGTTTGAAATTATGAATTAAGTATTCTGAATCACTTTTGTACTTATTTCCTGTGTATGTTTAATTATTGTTTAATCTATAAGAGAAATATGCTTTGATATTAAGTTTAGAGAGTTGAATATGTAATCATGTTATGAAACGGCTAAAACGGATATATTTTTAATTAATAATTAGATTTATCATTATATAATTAACCATAATTTAACTTTAATAATAAAACTATCATTATCTATTTTTTTAATTAAAAGTAAACTTATGAAATATTAAGATAAGTCAATGTATATATTGATCAAGTAAACCAATGAAATATTGTCATTTTCTCAATTCGTTTTAAAAAAAAAAAGTTTTCTTCTAAATTATCATCAAACTTTAATTTTTATTTACTTTTTATTTATTTTGTTCTTGCTTGGATTTTGTGTGTTTTAGTGTTTTTTTTGGTAATTTAATACATGTTTCTGATTCAAAAATACAAAGTAGATTAAGAGAGACCAAAAATTCACATTCTTAATTTACTTTATTGTGTAGAATATTTGATATGTAATTATGCTCTTATAGTCTCATACTTTTATAGTTTTTTTTTGTGTTAGGGAGACGTAGACCGAAATAAAAATCGAAGAAAACTAAATGATTAAGAATAAGTTATCCTCATGTTTAAATCATAATACATATATTAATAACTATTAGTAAAATGATTAAGCCCGCATGTGCGAGCAAAACACCTAGTGGTAAAAAATAAAAGAAGTTAGAGGGTATATCCATCAGCTACTCGTCAAAACATTTAACCAAATCAAACAAAAGAAAATGCCTAATATTAAGGGTAGATTTAGTTTAGATTTAGGAAAAATATTTATCGAAATATGGATGTTTCCATATTTTTCGTGATATGCCTATAATATGTAACTAGATTTTGACCCGCGCTTGGAAAACGTGGGTTTTTTGGATTATATTATAATACAAAGTCTTATTATCTCGAAAAATATAATTTTTAACAGTTATATAATCTACGAATTAGTTTATTTGAGATTTTATGTGTATACTTTTACGTAAGTTTCTTTTAGGCATGAAAATTATATGCAGATCAAAAAAATAAACCGAACCAACCCGAAAATATAGGTTTAGTTCAAGTCGAGAGAAGATAACCTATTGGGTTTTTTTTTGGACCCGCAGGTCTTTGTTTGAGCCCGGGTCCTACCCTAGACCTGATCATAAATATGTTGTGTTTATTAGGTATATTTGGATATTTCGAATATGTTTCCGGTATTATGGATATTTTTTTTAATTTTTTGGTTCACGATTATAGTTTTTGATTTCAGGTAAATTTTCAAATTAAAAAAAAAATTGGGTATTTTTCAGTTCATCGTGTCAGATTTTGAATTTTTAGGTATTTGAATTTTTTGGGTATTTGTTTGGAGTTTTGAATATTTTTCAGATTTTTTAGATATTTTGATTTTTTTTAGGATCCTAAATACCCGAACATATGTGGACCCATTACGTCCATATCAGGTCCAACAACCTTTTGATATAGTTTTTTAACGTTATTGTACAAAAACATGGTTGATGAAATATTTTTCTTAGTAAAGGTATCATAAAGAATAATATTAGGATCTGTTAAAAATATCTAAAATATTGTATGGTTAGAGTGATTAATGGTATTACCAAAAAAAAAATAGTTATACATGACTCCAACAACTTTTTTATATTAGATTTTTAAGACTATTTCTCTTTTAATAGTATTCATTCGTTTTTAAGTGAAATATATATAAAAGTATAATATCTAAATCAATAATTTTCAAAATCGTGAATAATCAATACTGATATCGTGAAGTCGGGTTAACTTTAACAATCCAATGAATTTCTACATTTTTGTGAAGGTAACATGAATATTCAGAAAACTCTTTTTTAAATATGAAAATATCTATCAAACTATAGACAGTTGAAAGTTTAGTATATGATATGAGATTTTAGTGGAAAAGTTTATATATGATATGATTACTTTATTATAAAGGAAAGAGGAAGTTAGAATTTACACATATATGTCGTATAACTTCTCTTGCTTTAAATCATATATTATATGATAAAAGTGATAATATAAAACATTAGTTTCAATGCTTTTACGATTAAAAATCAAAATGGTAAATATAGTAATAGTAGTGATTGGGATTTAGGAGTGATATTTGAATAAATAAAGAAATTGAATAAATTATTGTTAGAGAAATATATGGTAACATATTGTTAGTCTAAATTTAAGGTAAGACCAAAAAATAATAAGATAAATGAAAGAGTCCAAACAATTTTCATAGGTAGATTTTTTAAGAGTCTTTCCCTTTTAATACTATTGATCTAAGTATATCAGAACGCTGAAGAGAGGATGGAAGGTTTATTATTCCTTACGCATATGATAAGGTAAAAGGCAGAAAAGATTATGACACATAAAAAAAAGGTATTTCACATAGTCGATGTTATAAGTTGTAATAAAACTATAAGAAGACTAAAGATATCTTGTTAGAATATTACCTGACGAAATCTAGGTAGGATAGAATATTGAAGAAAGTTTTGTTGGTATTCTCTACCCAGGATAAATCAGTATGTAATACTTACTATCCGATTTCTAAGCTAAATAGATGACTAGAATGAATATTATATTCGTGGTAGAACATAAAATAAAACATGATTCCACTAATTTTAAAAATGAAATTTAAACATATAAATAGTCATACTAATATTTTCAATAGTTTACATATTTTTTTATATTTTTAAAACTTAGTTTACTATTTTTTCCATTACAGAAGGGTAAAACCTGTATAAAATGACCAAAAATATCTAAAGTCCTATCTAGACAAACAAAAGTTGAAAGTGTCTCTTTTTTCCAATTCTCCCAAAAATTAATGGACTAGTTTGATAGTTTTTGTAAAGATACAATTGCAAAATGCTGTTGCATTTTCTACGTTCAAACCTGTTGGTTGTGGCTTATTTGGTCCTTCATAATATAACATTACTTCTTACCGAAACTAAATAAAAAAGCAAAAAAGAAAAACAAACTCTTGCATTATCAATTGGATACTGAAGGTTTGATAATTCTATGACATAGGCCTTGATTAGTAGAGCATTACCATTAGCATTATGCTCTACATTATCCAATCAACAATTGTTAGAAAAATATTTAGAGAAGCATTTACTAAATGCTAATGCTCTCCAAATTCTCTCCTGTCAATGCTCTCATATGAAGTATTTAGAAGATCATTTGCATTTATAATTTATAAAATTAAAGAAAAAATATAATTAATTCATTTATTTTATTTAATAATATCATAAAATTATTTTTATATCCAGAAAATAAAATTTGATGTCTATAATTAATTTACAATAAAAATATATATATTTTAAATAGTATTTCACATTTAAAATATAATTTAGTTTATATAATTTAATTTATAGAATTTAATTTATTTTAAATGTGAAAATTATTTTTAAAAATAGATATTTTAATTATAAAATTTATTTTAAAATAATAGTTTTCGATATAAACATAATTTTTAAATTATTAATAAAATAAATTAATTATTTATCTTTTTAATTTTATATGTTAATATATTTATATATATATATATATATATATATATTATATATATATATTAGAAATATATTCATTAAAAATAAATATATTATATGTTATCTACTAATTTTTATAATAATTTTAAATAGCATACTCATACTGTTATACCAATCATCTTATTAAACATTTTATCAAAAGCATACAGCTCCTGCAGCATACCGCTTCTATAGCATAATGCAACTGCTAATGCTAATGCTTTACCAATCAATGCCTTATATTAATAAGGAAAATACCAGTATCTTGTTCTTAAACCTTCGACAACCTTAGTAGAGTTCTCAATAACTAGACAATTAGTTTGTGGTTCTTGTATGCCTATTTGTTGTGTGTGATTCGAGTCGATTTTTACTCTTCCATTAAATTTTATTTTGGTTTAATCGAATTCCGTTATAGAATCAAACCAAAACCAAAGTTAGTTCAGTTTTAAGTTTTGGTGTTTATGTACCTTTTTGTCTCCAAACTCAACTGGAAGCAACCAAAATGAAAAAGACCACTACAGGTTCTTTTGTACATCTTTCCCTGTTTAGATTCAACAAGGTACAAATGTGTAGAGTTATCAATCCCCTTAGCAATATACAATGACTCAAAATAAGTATAAACTAGATTTTGATCCGCGCTTTGAAAACACGAGATTATATATTTTATAAAAAGTTTATTTTATAACATATAAATATTTCATTTTTATTTTTATTGTATTATTTTATTTAGCTTAAATTTATATGAAGAATTATATGATGTTGTGATTAGTATGTATATATAAGTAATAGTTGGTTTTATTTTTTTTAGTGATCATTATTGTTAAATAATTTTTGTGGTAATAAACTAATTTATTGATTTAGGATAAGAATTTTTCGATTAGAACTAATATTGTCAGATATTAGTATTGGTATTTTTTACAAATAAATAAAAATACTTATATTGCAATATTATACAAAATATTGTTTACTTTTTAACAGTTATGGACTTAATTTTTAAAAGAATATGTTTTAAATATTTTTAATCATATAATTAAGTGCAATGTAAAAAAATAAAAAATAAAAATATTAGTATATAAATTAAATGGTGTAATAATATTATAGTAGAATAGACATGCGTCTTGCGCATGATGAGTTTATATAATTAAAATTAAAAGTATATAGTATTGACAAATTATATATATATATATATATATATATATATATATATATATATATATATATATATATGTGTTCTAATTTATTTATATGTATACAATTATGTTTTCTTTAGATAATCGTCTATACATTAGGCCGAACATTTGTAATTGTAGCTGTGGACCGAAACCTATTTTGAATTTATGATGAGCATGATCGATTTGGGCTTAAAATTTTTATCACCCTGTTTATACCAACAAAAACCCATGCTTTTCCCGGGGTGAAACATTGTAAACAATATACTCTATTTGTTCCATAATATAAAGCTGCTTAAGTTCAATTTGAGAGCTCTGAACCGTTCCAGGCTTGGCGATTTGCCAAACAGAACCAAACAAGCTTACGAGGAGCTCTACGAATGCCAGAATAGAGTGCTTGGGAATCCTAGTCCTGAAAACTGTGCCCAAGAGTCCGCGGCTTCTGATCGTTGGCACAAGCTCACAAAAATAGAGGAGAAATTCTGGCTACAGAAGTCGTGTATAAGATGGTTGCAAGCTGGAGATCAAAATACAGTCTTCTATCATCGTTACGTTCAAACTCGGACTGCTAGATACGCCATTAGAAGCCTCACTACAGAGACTGGAGAAGTTCTCACGGCGGCTGTCGACATTAAGAGAGAAGCGGTTTCTCACTTTCAACGATTCCTGCAATCCCAAGATGTAACTCGAGTTGAGGTTACAGGCGATGAGCTTCGTGGTATTTTGATGTATAGATGCCCAGGAGGAGTCTGTGCACAGCTGGTTGCTCCTGTCTCAGGACGTGAGATAAATGATGCCCTGTTCTCACTACCTAACGGCAAAGTGTCTGAACCCGACAGTTACACAAAAGAATTCTATGTTGCGGCTTGGCATGTGATTGGCAGGGATTTTATTACGGCGATTCAATCATTTTTCCTCTTTGGTTTTCTTCCAACCGGAATCAATGCAACAAGTCTAACGCTGATCCCGAAGACTGAAAATTCTGAGAAGATGAAGGACTTTCAGGCCCATAGCGTGCTGTAATCTACTGTACAAGGTCATCTCGAAGGTGTTAGCTAACAGGCTCAAGCTCATATTTCCCGGAGCTATTGAGGCAAATCAGAGCGCTTTTATAAAAGAGAGGCTGCTGCTGGAAAATGTGCTCTTGGCTTCTGAGTTGGTAAATGAATATCACAAGGCTTCCTGCTCAGCAAGATGTGCTATTAAATTTCACATCTCTAAGGCGTTCGACATAGACAAGTGGTCCTTTATTAACTCGGTACTCCAAGCGATGGGACTACCATCACAGTTCGTCAACTGGATAAGACTGTGCATCTCTACAACATCCTTTTCGGTCTCAGTAAACGGAAGTCTTGAAGGCTTCTTCACCAGCGCACGAGGGATAAGGCAGGGATGCTCGTTGTCGCCTTATATGTATATCATTCTTAGTAATGTGCTTTAAAAACTGCTAAATCAAGCAGCCGAAGATGGAAAGTTCGCCTATCATCCTCAGTGTCAGGGAGTCAGGGTCACTCATTTTAGTTTTGCTGACGACATCCTGGTCTTTACTAATGGTACCATAGATTCAGTAAATGGGGTTATAGAGGTTCTGAAGGAATTTGCAGATATGTCGGGCCTCCACTTAAACGCAGCTAAGTCTCAAATTTTTGTAGCAGGAAGTGATTAGATGCCCATGATTACTGAAGCGGAAGCTTTGGGAATTGGAGTAGGAAACCTACCTATCCGATACTTAGGTATGCCTTTAACCACCAAATCTTTAACAGCTAACGACTATGAGCTATTGATAGACAAGATCAGAAGGAAGATGCTTTGCTGATCTAACAAGGGCTTGTTCTTTGCCGGTCGGCTCCAGTTAATTCAATCGGTTATAGTAAGCATGGTGAACTTTTGGAGCTCTGCGTTTATCCTTCCAGCTAAGTGTCTGGATACAAAAGAAAGCATGTGCAGCGCCTTCCTTTGGTCAGGATCGCCAACGCAAACCCCACAAGGCTAAGGTGAGTTGGGAAGATGTGTGTTATCCCAAGGAAGAGGGAGGGCTTGGAGTGAGGAGGCTGAGGGATACTTCTAAAGTTTATGCTTTGAGGCTTATATGGCGGCTCTTTACTCAACAAAATTTCTTATGGGTTTGCTGGATCAAACACTATCTGCTTCGACAAAGCTCTTTTGGGATGTGAGAGATGATAATAAGGGATCCTAGATTTGGAGGAAGTTACTTAAGCTGAGGGATTTGGCTTATGAGTTTATGAAAATAGAGGTTCGAGATGGATCAACTACGTATTTCTGGTTCGATAACTGGATGGGTGCATGGAAACTGATTGATGTCACAGGCGCCATCGGCACAACGTATCTGGGTCTTCCTCGCAGAGCACTGGTGTGTGAAGCGGTCTCAAGTGATGGCTGGATTCTGAGAAATAAACGCAGCAGGAAGTTCCAGTCTTTATACAATCAGATACTCGCGAAGCCGGTCCCTGATGCAGATAGGGGAGATGATCTGGTTTTATGGAAGCAAGGAGAGGATGATTTCCAAGACAGGTTCTCTACTGCAAACACTTGGGAGCATATTAGGCCAAAGAAGCCGAAGGTAGCTTGGTATAAGGTCGTCTGGTTCGCACAGAGCACACCTCGGTACGCCTTTATCACTTGGCTAGCAGTACAAAACCGGCTTTCTACTGGAGACAGGATGAGGAGTTGGGATATTACGCAGGAGTGTGGACTGTGTGGAGAAAGGGATGAGACAAGAGATCATCTCTTCTTTGCATGTCCCTACTCTTTCACTGTTTGGGAAGGTCTGGTGAGAGGATTCTTTGGCCGAAGGACTAACCCTGACTGGTCTATTACGCTTAATGCAATCAAACGCGAGAGGGTAAATAGACTTGACTCCATTCTAAGAAATCTGATCTTCCAAACAGTCATTTATCATATTTGGAGAGAAAGAAATTCCATGCGGCATCAGTGCAAATGGACGTCTACAAACCATATGCAAAAGGTTATTGATAGATCGATGAGAAACAGAATAGTGTCGCTGAAGTATGGTCTGCAGCATAGAATTGATGGACTTTTACAACGATGGTTTGAGCTCACGGGTTAGGCAGAATGTGGTCTTTCTATAGTTTTTCTTATTCTTTCTTTTACTTCAGTATATTCTTCATAGCCTGATTTTTTTTGTAAATGTAATTCTTTCTCATGATTGATCAATAAATTTAAAATTTTATCAAATATATATATATATATATGTTTTAGAAGATTTTTGTTGTTACAAAATAAAACACTTTTTAATATTTTTATATTATCTTTAATTTTATTAAAAATCGATAATCAAATAGATTTTTCAGTCATTTCCCTAATTGGTTGAATGATTTTTAAATTCTATTTTTAAAGTTGTTTTATAAAGAAAAATAAATTTGTTAATTTTTTTCATTAAATAAAATATGTATTATGAAACAAAAGGAGTACATTGTTCATTATATAAAACATATGTTATATTTGATCGGTTAGTACGTACATAATTACTCAGTAAATTGAAAGCATTGCAACTGTTTTTTAAAGAGCATAAAATTTGATTAGTGATTAGCCAGACCAAATTTTTTTTTGAAAAGTATTGTACCAAACTTTTAAAAGACGATTGTTCTGTCTGACTATGACATTCCATTCATTTTTTTATGGGAAATTTGGAAATAAGGAACAAAAAAACTTAGCTATCGTCTCTTTACTACAAAATTAAAATTTGTCACTTTTGGACTTTCAGTACTCTTCTTGTAAATAAAAATTAATATCAATATATTTACAATACAAAAAAATAAATAAAAATATAAAACATGAGGTTATCAAACATGTGCATATTTGAAAAATATTTTTGGATTAAAAAAATATTTAGAATAGTAACTTTAAAAATGGACTAAATGTGTTAGAATATCAAATCTACCATCGACAACTTAGAATATGCATTCTACCTAAGACAAAATGATCTACAATACATAGAAGGCACAATACACCTAAAACATTTTGACCTACTAAAGCAGAATAACAAATCTACATTTTCTTCTATGTTTTGTATATTTGGTAGATTATACGACATAATAAAAGTTCTCATATCTGTCCTGACAGAACATATTTTCTTCCCACTTTTCCTTTATCTACGATCTCAGTTTTTTGCATCTACCACTTCATCTTTTTTCGAACTTTGGTAGAAAGTAAGTTCTACTAGATTTGTAAACAAAATCCGAAAATTCAGGAAAAAAACGGTTACCAAATATTCCCTAAATCTTTTTTTATTTCCTTTTTTAAATGTTTATCATTAGTTTTTGGCTGTTTTGTAAGGTCATATGTAAACTAGTATAAGTATGGCTAATATTTAGCTGCTTAAAGTCAAGGGACTTTTAGCCAGACACAATCTTCCATGTCTTTTCTGAATAGTGGACGGGTTGTGATGCATTTCACTATCCATCAGCCTCCGTTACGCAAGTAACCATACGTCATTATATGTGCATCACGTACGCATACGCCTTATCCTAGTCTTCTTTGTTTCTTTCTCTTTTTCAAATTTTGAAAATGACTTGGAAAGGAATACTCTTGTTGAAAAGTCAGGTTTTAAAATTTGTGGTAGTGTTCAGCAAGACCAAAGTTGGATAATAAATTTTTTTCCTCAGTTTTAAGGGAAAACAAACATACAGTCTGAAAGCAAATCCTTAACAAGCTAGATTGGGCTCACTAGAGCTTTATTGAAAGTAGATATAAATAGCTCGTAAAAATGTTCCTGGTTTCAATCTCTTACTCGGAGAGACATCTTGATCGTTCCTGCCTCCCCCTTGAGCCTTCTTCAGTCATGTGGTCTTTTAATTTGCAGTTCCGTATTTGTAAAACTCCAACATCTCTTCTTCCACGGGATGTGTCTTGCCTACTATCACAAGACAATGCAACGGTGCTCCACAATCAACACTCTCCAATTGCTTCATCGTCCCCGAAAGTATCTTCTGGTCCTCAGCGCCAAGCCTCGCAAAACCCACACACTCTGTCTCTTCAGAGTACACAGAATCTCCACGCTTCTGCTCAACTTCCAGCAGCTGCTCGATGGCCGTATTAACAGTCATATACCTCGGCGGCTCATACTGTTTCTTCCCTCCTCTGCAAAGAGACTCGAAAGTAGGCTCCTTCACTCGGATATCAAGCAAGCAGAGCGTGTGCAGTCCAAGAGCACGGTTCTTCTTGATCTTCTCGTAAAAGCTATCAGGTCTCCAAGTCTCGGTAAAGAAAGGGGTCGAAACCGTCTCTCCGTAATGGTAAAGCTGCAGACGACAAATCCCAACATCGTTCATCACAGATGCGTTGTGCACCACCTCTACGTTTACACCGAGTTTCTTAGCTCTAACAACAAGATCGCTATGCGTTGTAGCTCTGCAACAAACAAAAAAACACACAAAAACAAAACAATTCAGACAGTATCTAACTAACTAAACGACACCGTCTAACTAGATTCAACATTACCCAAAGGGATCACCGATTCACCAACAACGAGAAAAGCGATATCATTATCAATGGCTTCTTCAATCATAATCCCTACCTTTCTTCAACCATCTCTCTATCAGCAAGTGTGATTGGTTTCCCATAAAACTTTTCCTGTCCATGTATATTTTCTGAGATTTCTTGACGGCCTCGAGTCCTCTCATGGTTATGTCGCTTTCGTCTCCTAAACCTAAACCTATGATGTACAACATCTTCTCCTTCTAACTCTTCTCTTCTGTCTTGAACCTTAACACATGAATCAAGCACTCAAATCAGGTAATTGAGGAAGAGTTGAGCTTTATAAGATTAAAAGCTTCAGCCTTTAGTTAACAATTGATGAACTAAATCTAAGACAAAGACAAATCTATCAGCAACATAAGTGAGTTTAGGTTTACCTGGTGATGGTCGTTCAAAAAAAAAAAGGGGGTTTACCTGGTGATGTTCGCAGAGAGCCTGGGTTGGAGACGATTGGATTTTGGACCTTTTTAACTTTATTTACTTTTTACTATACTCTAAAACTTACTAATATCATATTATAACTATATTTAATTAGTACTTATGTTTTTATTATATTTATAAATCTAAATAGTAAACACCAAGGACTAAAGTGAGTTTTCCTTATAGTTTGTACTAAGAGGACAAAGATTAGTAAAATTATTCTAAGGGGACAATAGCTAAGTTTTTTTGTTCCTTATTTCCAAATTTTCCTTTTTTTTATCACTCAAACATTAAGGCAATGAAAATGAAATTAGGTTTTCTCACTCAAAACAATCGATTATCAGAACTCCATTTACCGGATTCTTTCAATCCAACACTTCTTTACTCATTTCGACCTTTGAATTATAAATTGGGAAATCTGTTTTTTTAGAGCAAAAAAATGGTAACTATGTCCCTTTAGACTAATCTATACTACTTTATGTCCTATTAGACTAATTTTTTCCAAAATGGCAGTAATGTCTTTAAAATTGTAATTTTTTTAAAAGATATATATTGAGTTCGACAAGGGGGATCGATCGATCCCACTTTACAAGGTATAGTGGATCGATCGATCCCGATCATTATTCAGAAAAAAAAAACGCGAAATATATACTGATCGACCTGGTCCATTTAACTCGATCGGCTAAGGTCGATTTACACGGATCGACCGATCTGTAAGGATAGATCGATCGATCCCGTGCCCAGGAAAGAATCCCAAATCGAATTTTTTGGTTTTGTATGATTATATCCCGATTGATTCCCACTTGATTTGAACCGACCAAGCATGATTTCAACTCTTTAAACTCGATTTCTCTGGGATGAAACCCATAATTTCCCATTCACGAACAAAGGGGGAGAAAATCAAATTCTCACCCAAGTTCATTAACCCTAACTCACTCAATTTCATTCTGATTTGGACGATTATTTGACCTAACCCATACGATTTCGTGAGCTTTTTACGAATCTATCACTCTTTAGTTTGTTCTGCAAAGGTATGAAACTCTATCTCCACTTCTTTTTAGAGTTTGAAAATAGAAAGGTAAAAGGTAAATTTTTTAAGTTAGTTAGGATGTTTAGGCTTCAATCATGTGTTAAGATGATGATTAGAGAAGATTTTGTACACAATCATGGCTTAAATCATATTTTTGGGATAGATTTAGGAATTTTAGGTATTGTTTTTAAAAAAAAAATCAAAGCACCAGAAAATTGAAATTAATACAGTGAGAATGCTAATTCTTTGACATTGGTTATTGATAAAGTATTAAGAGATATTATTTAACTGAGCTGTGATATTTGTTATTAATAGATATAGATATATGTTGTATTGTATTCAATTTTAAGGTATGGAGTTGGAGTTGCCTGATCGTTTATACGGTGAGGGATTGGAACCTCAGGTTAAGAAGATTAATAACAGCTGCCGACTAAAACTTCTCGAGTTGCTGAAGGAAAAAATGGAGCCCGAATTCGATGAAGTTATGAAAGATCCCATTTTTTCACAGATTATGGTTATCCAGAAGAATGATCTAAAGTTTTCGGCGATGTTGGTACACTCTTTCTTGTGTAAGGAGTTGATGACAAGCAAGAGACATGAGAAGTGGTTCACTTTCGCTAGGAGACCTCTGCGTTTTGGATTGCAACAGTATCATGCTGTCACTGGTCTGAAAGTGAAGCGAGAGAATAACAGTGGGTTAGTGACATGGAAAGATGATGATGGTTTTTGGAGCAAGCAGATAAAGACAAATGGAAAAATAAATTTGCAGATCATAAAAAAGAAGCATTTGGAAGAGAGCAATACCTGGACTTGGGTTGATAGGGTGAGACTGATATATCTTTGCGTTATTATGGGTGTGGTGATGGGGAAGGATGAGAAGGTGAATATCCCTCATCAGTACATGAAGTTGGCGATGGATTTGGAGAAGCTTCGGAATTACCCATGGGGTCTGTATTCGTTTGATTTCCTTCTGAAGCAAATTGATAAAACAAGGCATAAATTGGAGCAGAAAGAGGGGTATCTGATGGAAGGATTCTTGTTTGGTTTCCAAATTTGGATAATGGAAGCTGTTCCTGCTTTAGGAGAGATTTGTGGCACAAAAGTCAGTAAAAATTTTACAGGTCCACTGTGTGGTAATTGGAGAGGATGTGTAAAATGTTCTTATGAAGATATCATTGGCGTTGAGAACTTATTCCCAGAAAATGTATGCATATATTTTTCTAATTAAAATATTTATTGTCTTGTTCACTTTACTAATGATTTGATTGTTTGTAGGGGATTTTGCATTCATTCATGGAATCCAACATAGATGGAGTAGTCCTTTTGGCAACTGATTTTGTACAGAAGGATGAGAAGAAGGATGAAAGAGTAGATCACATTTTGGATATGATCAATAGCAAACATGATTGGAACAATCATGTTTGGGGAGTAAAAGAAGTTACGAACTCTGAATTTAAGGAATCTGGCGAAGAGAAAGGAGAGGATCAAACAGCTGATACTGAGAGAGGTGAAAATAGTCATGTTGCAGGGAATGTTGATGGCACAGCTGATGTTTCGGGAAGAAACAAGAGAAAGAATGCAGACCGAGGAGCAGAGTCAAGGAAGAAGAATGTTTTGTGCCACCTAGCTGCTTCATCAAAAGGGAATATTGACACATATATGAAAAACTTCTTGGAGGATCTGGTACAAGCTTTTTTTACTACTTTTGGGGAGAAATTCTGTCAGCAGTTCTCGGACAGGTTGGGAAAGATTGAGACTGAGGTTACACAACTCAGGACAGCTTCGGAGAGAACTGAGCAATTTAAGACAGTTGTAACCGACAGATTGGGGAAAATTGAGGCTGAGGTTACACAGCTCAGGACAACTTTAGTGGTGACTGAATTGGTGGGAAAGAGTGATCAAGCAAGCGGTCCTAGCATGACCAAAATCAACAGTGGTCCTAGCACCAGCAAAAAAGGCACTGCTCCATCAAAGAAAAAGGTAACTAATAAGAGAAAGAGTTAAAAGTTGTTGAAAGCTTGGAACTAGGCGATGGAATGTAGGTCTTTGAAGCTAGGTTGTTGGAACTTGGAATGAGGCGGTAATATGTATTTGAAACTTGTCGTTTATGTAATGACTATATTTAATGTAATATGTATTTGGAAGTTTGTATGTTTATTATGGATTTCTAACTTGTCGTTTATGTCTATTCTCTATTTTGAACTTGAAATTTGTATGTGTAATTTGTAATTGTACGTGTTTGTCAACAGGCTGTAAAAAACCAAGAGTTAAAGACTGCTGATTCGTGTGTCAATTTACCTCGTGCAAAAGTTACTCAATCATCAGCTAGTGATCTTCGTATGGGTACACAAGAGTTTTTGGAAAGTTGCATGAAGAACCTTCCATTAGAAACATTTGTGAAAGGTTTGAATCCTTCTTAAGCTAAAGTCGAAGATTCATTGGATTGGTTGGAACTTCCAAAATCATTGAAGAAGCCAACAGATTCATTGGAACTTCTAAAATCATTGAAGAAGCCAGCGGTCCGATTAGATGACCGAGATATAGAGCTAGACGGCGAAGATTTCCCTGATCGCTGCTTGGTGTTTGTGCATCCTGCAGATTTTAAGAAGATGCAGGACTGGCAAAATACACGAACGTATGTTATTCCTTTGTATATATCATTCCGCTGATTTTCTTAATAATTGACATCTCTACCATTGTATTTTATTTACAGAGCTATACAGATTGGTCCTTCTATGTTAGACGGTGATCTAGCCGGACGTATTATGTCTGCCAGCAGTTGGCTTAAAAACTACATAAGCATTCAACCGGTTATTTCTATAAAATGTTACCTATTATATAAATGTATACATTACAGATTTGTCTTTGTTTTTGTAGGAAATTGATGCTATAATGTATGTTTTTCGGGAAAGAACAACATTGAAACGATGGAACGTAGACCGTGTTGCTTTCATGACATGCGTCTTCAGCGACCTCATTGCTAAGGATTACCAGAATTTCTGTAAGGGTATTAAGAAATACACCATGGATCCATTATTACTTCAATACGGTAAAGGTGAACTGCCTTCCCATGGAAGAACACGGATGTTGTGGAATGTCGATGTGGATCGGATGTACGTTCCTGTCTGGGTCAATTGCAACCATTGGATTGCTTTATGCATCAGTTTTGTGACTAGGAATATCCAGGTGTTTGATTGCGGGGGTAAAAAAAAAATCAAGGAAGTGGAAGCTTTCGCGCAGCTTATTCCTCGGATTGTCAAGGCTGTGCAGTCATTGACAATACAGAAGCATCTCCACATCACTCCGTACAATGTTTCCTATGTACCTATGAGTGGTCTTAACCGACTTCAATGTCATTGTGGTGTGTACACTATAAAACACATCGAATGCCACGTGCTTGGGTTGGACATATCTATGGTGAGTGATGAGAACATTTGGGGAGCTCGGATAAAGATTATGTGGGATCTATGGGAAGCAGCTAATGATCTAGAACTGATTGAGAGAATGTCAAAGTATGAGCCTATTAAGTGTAGTAAGCCTGCCGAGTATGTTGAGATTGATGATTTATGATTTATTGTTGGTTATGCTTTTTAAACTTATTTTGTAATGATTTTAGGAATTTATGTTATAATGGTATTTTTTCTATATACAGTACTTGAGTTTACAAAATGAAAGACAACATTATCAATTGAGAAACCATAAAGTTCACTAAACTCAAAAAAGAATTACAAATCCGGTCAGCCTAAATAGATCGATCGATCGAAACAAGATGGTCGATCCAGAAAGATCGATCTAGATAGATAGATCGTTCTGTGTAGGACCAGATCGATCCAGACAGTTGATCCTGAACATTATGCAGAACAAACAAAAAAACGCGCAACATATTTTGATCGACCTGTTCCAGTACGCTCGTTCGGCAAAGCTCGATCGCCTACAGATCGATCGATCTATATTTCGGATCGATCGATCCCGCACCCAGGTAAGTCTCTCAAATCGATTTTATGGTTTTCATCGGTTAAATCCGGTTTAATACCCACTTAATTTGAACCGGACTAACACGATTTTATTCATAAAATCGTGAGACTCAGATCAAACCTCACTTTTATCTCCTTCCCCAATTTTTTTTGAGAGAATGGGATCAAACCCAACTTCATAAACCCTATCTCTCTCGATTTAACTTCGATTTGGACGATTCTTGAGCCTAACCCATACGATTTTGTGAGCTAATTCTGAATCTACCACTCTTTCGGTCGATCTGTAAAGGTATGAAATTCTATCTCCACTTTTATAGTTCGAAATTGAAATAGAAAAAGTGAAATTTTAGTGTTTTTAAGTCGTTTTGGCTTAAATCGTGTGTTAGGGTGATGATAAGTGACGATTTTCCTTATAGCTCTTGCCTTAATTCGTAGTTTTAAGTTTGATTTAAGAAATTAGGGTTACTTCTTAAAAAATTTTTTTTGAAAATTTAGAATTAATAGACTGAGATTGCTGATGCTGTAATGTTAGTTGTTGAGTTGCATAGGTGTTGAATCATTGTCCATGCCAATTAACTCAGTTTTATCTTTGAGAACTCATTTGTTAAGGGTTGTGTGCAGAAAATGGTGAAAAAAGGAGTGCCGAAAAAAACCAAGGAAGCAGCACCGGCGGCAACACAGACACGTGACACAACAGCTGCTTCGACCTCAGCGCAGCCCGAAAGTGGTGAGCCTTGGGAAGCAGCCCCTTGGCCTCGTGACCCATTGACTCCATTCTCTAAACTCCCTACAATTCATAACCGACATATCTCAAGTAAGAAGGAGCTGAGAGAACTTGCATCCTACACAAACCGCGATTACTATGCTGGTTGGAGTGATTACCACTGCATTCTCTACAATGGTTTGCAGCGGATGAGATTGAAACCAACAAAGTTCATATGCGATTACACTACAAAGGAGTTGGGAATTCTGCGGGATGTCAAAAAGATGTGGAAAAACATGGGACTTGGAACTCTTGGCTACAATCCACAACCCTTATATCCAGACTTGGTTATACAATTTCTCTCTTCTGTTGAATTGCACTACAAGTCCGAGGTAAACAAAGTTGCTAGCGAAGGTAAACTTACATTCCTATGTAGAGGACTGCTTTATGAGATGTCTATACACGAGCTGTGTATACTATTCGGATTTGAGACCCGACATCAGGCATGCTCTTTGCCCAAGTTTCCTTGTGCTTACTTGTTGTGGAGAAAGATTGCAGACAGTTCTTATGTATCTCGGGAAGCTAAACTTGCAATGCTCAGAAACCCGGTCTTGCGAGTGGTAGCAAAATATCTGGGTCATCTTCTACTTGGAAAGTCAGAAGCAGGATCACTTACCGAGGATGAAGCGCAGCTTATTCACTACGGGCTGCCATTAGCTCTCAGGCCGACGTATGACGTTGCAGATGAACCTCCAGAAGAGCTTTCGGTAAACATGGGAGCATTGTTTGCTCAGATGTTGTTTGAAAGGAAGTTTAGGGGTCTTCGTCCTCTTGACAGGAAGCCTTTGGAGGAGTCTATTGGCAGTCTACTTACTCGGATCTTCATGCACCATGGTATTGATCTTTCGGATACTCCTTGTGTGGATACGATTGACAGATTTGATGCCCAATTCTTCCTAAACACCAAGATCCTTCACTCTGGTAAAATTTACCGTTTTACCATGCCTGATGGGAAAATCCTTCATTGCAAGCTTCCACAAACCGCTATCACATCTCTGACGTCTGTGGAGAACATGGAGTTCATGCCTCATGCTGAAGTTCTTTACACGCCTCCTCCACCAGCTTCAAAACGTCGTCGTGTTTCTTCTTCTTCTGGTCCTGCGCAGACACAATGTGAGGATGACACCATCCCGGATATCTCAGTCGATCATACTCCAAACCCTTCCATGGAGTATTTGTTACCACCATATACTGGTCAGTTTGATTCTGGAGCACCACCATTAGATGGTACACAGCAGCAGCAGTTTGCATGGACTGCCGATACATTAGTCAAGCTCTCGACGATGATGCAGACTGTGTGGGGTGCACTCGCAAAGATTAGATATCCACCTACTCCTTCCTGCTGCCGCGCTCCACAGACTACAGAGGCAGCTGGTATGACTAGAGACGACGCAGAAAATGAACCATCTGATGAAGCAACCGATGCAGAGCGAGGTTCACGCCTCCATAGGAGCAGACGAGCACCAGGACAGAGTAGGAGCTGCAGTCCTGACGACCACCAATGATTAGTATCAGTTATATCTTTCCATTGTGTTCCACCGGTTTTTTAAAATTTTCTGCGCATTTCGAATTCGGATCTGGGTTGTTTGCATGTTTTATATATCCAGTTTAGATTATAACTTTTATTAATTATATAACCTATAGTAAGTTACCATTCTATTAAGTATAGTCATGAAGGAGAAGATAAATGGAGGTTTTTATCCTATTCTCTCTATTTTGCTGAGTTAAATTCGGTTCAAATAAGATTTATCAGAGTACGGGATCGATCGTTTCATCCGGCCGATCGATCGATCTAAATTATAGATCGATCGATCCAAATAGTCGATCGATCGGTCGGTATGAGATCGAGCTTTGCCGATCGAGAGAACTGTACCAGGTCGATCAAAAGATTGTCCGTGTTTTTTTCTGTTTTGCATATTGATCAGGATCGACCGACGGATCGACCATTCAATATATAGATCGATCGATCCAAACGTAGCGGACATCACAGTTTGTTTAAGAATAAGTTATGAAAATTAAACAAAGTTCTCACAAACTGAATCAAAGTTACTAAAATTCAAGCAAATATAATATGAAAAACTGAAACAAAATTATCACAAACAGAAACAAAGTTACTAGAAATCAAGCAAATGAAGTCTGGAAAACTTTCACTAAATTGTGAAGAACACAACAAACAAATCCACTATATTGGAATCTTGCAAGTTGCTCTATTATGACCACCAAGACCACATCTACTGCACTTACGAAGCTGATCCCCCTGTGATCCTTGTGATGATCGGATTTTGTCTTCAACAGTTTCATATCTGCGTTTTCTATTTCTTCCAAGAGATCTTCTTGTCTCAGGCGGTAGCACTTCAGAATTTTCCACTACTTGTGGAACAGACCAACCATCTTCAGGAACTGAAATGGGATTTATGCTTTCTTGATAAGCTTCTCTCCAAGCTCCCGTGGTATACAAAAAATCAGTCAATGTATATGGTTCTCTACCAACAAAGAAACCAGCTTTTATTGCGTGTCTACAAGGGATTTTCAAGAGGTCGTACTTCCCACAAGAACAAGTCCGTTTGTCCAAATCAACAAAGCAGTCAATTGTATCGCCTTTAACAAGCAGCTGGCTATCGGTTACAGGGTAAACTCTGAAAGTTTCCCCCTTTCCAATTCTCCTATCAATCTTTTCCTCCACATTTATGGTCAAACGGTGGGTGTGCTTTGAAATCGATTGCTTACGCTTAAAAAACCAGCGTGTCAGCATTTCTCTAATACTGTCCAACAAAGGAATTACGGGAAACTCTCTCGGCGAACGCAACGCAGAATTTATCGACTCTGCAGGATTGTTTGTCCTAATGTCATACCTGTATCCATGAAATTGACATCTAGCCCACTTTTTGACATCTGCTTCCATTAGATAATTTCCAATTGCTGGACTGATATTGCAAACATGAGCAAACGTCTTCTTGAAATCAACCACTCTATAAGCCTTTGAAGCCTTAGAAATACGATATCACATTATTCAACAAATGATGAATACAAATACCATGTCTCGCTAGCGGATACACTTTCTCCAGTGCCTTCCCTATTGACACTTGTCTATCCGAAATAAAAGCCAAACCATTATCATCAGCAACAACAACTTTGAATTGTCTCATAAACCATTCCCAAGACTGTTCATTCTCAGAGTCTACTATCCCAAATGCAATAGGATATAAATTTGAATTTCCATCTATAGCAGTTGCAACCAGTAGCACCCCTTTGAATTTACTCTTCAAGAATGTTCCATCGACAACAATGACACGCCTCATGACTGTGTTAAAGCCTCTGATCGATTGACCAAACGCTATAAACAGATATCGAAATCTACCATCGACGTCAGTCTTGTAAGAGGAATGTGTACCCGGATTGGCCTCTCGCAGCATGTGCAAGTATTTTGGTATTTTCCCATAACTTTCCTCTGGAATACCTCTAACAGCGTTGACTGCATATTCACGGGAATCCCATGCTAAAGAATCAGAGATCTCACATCCATAATCATTACGCATAATCTGAACAATATCTTTCGCTTTAGGCCCTTCCTTGATACCTTCATATTTATGCATTAGCAGACTGCCTATCGTTTTCGCTGAAGCTGTCTTTCCGGCACTGGTTTTGTTTGAAGGTGCGCAGGAATGTACACCGATATACTTCTTAATAATAAAATATGTGGAGCCCTTCAAACACTCAGCTCGAGCACCCCAAAAGCACACCTTAT
Source organism: Brassica napus (assembly GCF_020379485.1). Taxonomy (NCBI): domain Eukaryota; kingdom Viridiplantae; phylum Streptophyta; class Magnoliopsida; order Brassicales; family Brassicaceae; genus Brassica; species Brassica napus. Next base: position 43,402,674 of record NC_063452.1, read on the forward strand.
CAGCGCATCTAATACACCAAACTGATTTATTGGAGTTGGTAACTGTGTAGTGAAAGTTATGCTTCATTGCACATAACTCAAACCTCGCTTTCAAAACTGTTTTGTTGAGGAAAAGATCTCCCGTCTTAACCAATTCCACCACCTGACTCTTTGCCAATTTTTCTCTGTTTTCTTTTTCAGAATTGATTTTGTCAGCATCATAATCATCTCCTTCAACCTCGTCTTGCTTCATCTCTCCTTTCTTCTTCTCGTTATGCTTGTCAGCATCATAATCATCTCCATCAACTTCACTTTGCTTCATCTTCCCTTTCCTCTTCTCGTTATGCTTAGCCCCCTTAACAATATTTGAAGCGGTCCCAATGTCACAAGGATTTTGCTCGTTCTCTTCACTAGTACTTGCATCAGTTGGCATCTTATTAAGATCAATATCGATCTTATTTGGATTTTCTTGCTTTGCTTTATAGCTGACACACAATTGAGTTGACTGATGCTTCTTACAAAACCCTAGAAAATTTTGAACTTGCCTTGAGTTTCCAATGATCACTGGTGGACATTTTGATGAATTGATCAATCCAATAGGAAGGTAACTCAACTCCAAATCAGCATCTGTTTCTTCAAAACCAAAATCCTCTATAACGTTTTTCTGTAACTCTTCCAGAGAAGACTTCAATTCCAAAGCAAGTAACCTTCCCCCTTTCTTTTTATCAACATTAAAACTCCAACCTGAAGATACAACCAATTCCCAAACACCACATGAAGCATAGACATGAATCATGGTAGAAATAATGTGAAAATTTTGTGAAAATTTTGTGAACAATCAATGGAATATAGAAGACGGCGAAGAAGGTTGCCAAGGTTTTTTTGTCGATTTTTTTTTTCCTTTTTCGTTTTTTTTTAAAAAAAATCGATTTTAAAAAAAAAATAGAAAAGTGAATATTCTCAAATATTTTGTTTCCATATTTTTAGGAACTGATTTCTTATCCGTAGAATACAACTAATATGTAGAAATCAGTTTCTACAGTTTTTTAGAATTATAGTAATGTTTAGAATTTGATTTCTACATGTTTTAGATTTTTTAGTAAATCTGTAGAAGTCGGTTTCTACATGTTTTAGAATTAGATTAATGTGTAGATTTTGATTTCTAAGAATTTTAGAATGGTAGGTTAAGCGCGGAATGTGTATTCTACATATTTGTAGAATACTCCTATTTTCGTAGATCACGTATTCTAAACATTGTAGATTCAATGAAAAAAGTAGATTTCGTTTTCTACTTCGTAGAATGTCATTTCTACTTTTTTTAGAACATAATCTGAAATCTATAATTTTAACTTTTTTATAACTGGAAAATATACCATTAAGTTCATATAGGTATTTTAACAAATGTTACTATTTTTCCAAATTTTTTTTGTTTCTAAAACTATTTATTAAAATTATTTTCATAAATATTAAAGGGTATTATAGGAAAATATGACACAAAATATAGATTAGTGTAAAGGGACATAGTTACTATTTTTTTGCTCTAAAAAACAGTTTTCCCTTATAAATTTATCTCTACTTTTGTCTCTACCGAAAATATGTTTGTGAAACCGAAGATCCATTGATATTTCGCCATATTTGAGCTAATATCTACGAAAGAGAAATAAAGTCTCCGGGATCTTTGAGAACGTCAGGTGGCCTAGCGGCAGTACTGAACGTTTCTCACACACGACTACCCGAGGTCGCCAGTTCGATACTCGGAGAAAGCGGGGTGGTACTGGGTTAGCTAAAAAATCCCTACGGGGATTTCTGGCGAGGTGGCCCTTCGGGGTGAGCCCAGTCACTATAAAAAGTTCAACCTATACAGTTATAACCGGGCCTCGTGGTCTGGTGGTAAAGGAACCTCGGCTGAGGTGCCCGCCATCACGACTTCGAGCCCCGGCCACAGCGGATTTAACATCCCTTCCGTTGGAGCGCTGGACCCCCTACGGGGGGATAGTTGGGAATGTGGCTGTCCAGATACCAGAGTTATCAAAAAAAAAAAAAAAAGTCTCCGGGATCTGCTTTGTATTCTTTGTTTTCATGCATAGGGTGCATGTAGTAGCCTTATATAAAGTATTTATACACAAAAAAAAATTAGTAATATAAATTGTATAAACCATAAAAGAAATTTGTATGTGACTTAATGTGATTACTTTTTGGGTAAATTACACATATTAGCATGCCACATTAAATACAAAATATTGTTTCTTCAAACAATAATATCCACTAACAAATCTTTTGCATATTTGGTAAAAGGATATCGACATCCCCTAAATTTTAGGATGGATTTATGACCATATATAGAACAAATCATATATAAAACAAATCATATATACTTGGGGATGAAGTATCAAAGTAAGATATTTGTTATTGAATATAAATGAATTGAATATTGTCAAATATATATTTGTAAGAACTTGTATATCACATATATTATTTTGTTACTTCACATAAACTTCCATACGAAGCTAACTACTAATTGAGTTGGTACCAATAAACCGGCCAAAGTTTTTAATGACCTGGTCCGGTTTAACAACGATTAAATAATACAATTGCAAACATATAAAGACCGAGTTAGGCACACCTTTACAACGCATATTTCTCACAAATAACCAGAATTTTATTTTGTTCATAAAGTTCACAAAAAAAAAGTTTTTAAATGGAAGAAGCTAAGCTGTAATCAATTCAAATACAAAGACGTTGTAACTGATAACGTGTATAAAAAATATTGTCAGTGGCATAAAATATTAGTCTAAAGTTGTAGGAGTGGGCATATCGGTTTAGTTTCTGGTTCGGTTTGGGTTCGGTTTGGTTTGGGTAATTTGGGTTTTGTAAAACTCAACCCAATTAAAACCATAGTAGTTTTGGTTTGGATTCGGTTTGGGTTTAGTTTGGTTCGGTTTATTTCGGTTTGGTTTATATTAAGTTTGGTTGGGTTTTGATTTAGTTCGGTTTGCTTTATTATGGTGTAGTTTGGTTCGGTGTAGTTTGGGTCGGTTATAAAATATGATGGCATTAGTTTTACTTAAAAATCATCAACTTATAAAAGATAAAGAGGGAATATAAACTTTGTTAGCTAAAAAATCCATTACTAAAAGTCAAAAACAATGTATCCAAAAACTAAATACCAAATATGGTCCAACTGAAAACAGATCTTCACTAAATTATAAAGCCGAACAAAAATCAAAAACCCAATTTAACTATAAAGAGAAAGAAGAAAAATCCAAGCGTCTCTCTCATGCCACCAACAATAATCTGCAACAAGACAATAATAATAATCGTTCAAACCAATATTCATATCTTATATAGAGCCATTATATAGCATTATATAAAACTAATATAACCTTAGCAAAGCTTACCGTTTTACGCTAACAGAGACGGGTGAAGCTCACTTTCATTCTGAGACTGAGGATGAAACTCTAACAAATTCAAATTAAAAAAAAAATTAGATATTAGTTCATATACGGGAGACAGTGAGACATTACTCACTTAGGATTCTTAAAAAAAAAAAACTAAAATACCTGAATCCATGAATTGGTTTTCTTCTTCTAGATTTTCAAGAGTCTTTATTGCTTCTGAACGAAGTGATGCACGTAACCAGTCTTGGGTCAAAACCAACGCTTCAACCATATCAGGAGTCAAACAACTTCGATACTGATCTAAAATACGACTTCCAGTGCTAAAAGCACACTCAGATGCAGCAGAAGATACTGGTATAGCAAGAATTTCTCTGGCCATTAGAGACATAATTGGGTATTTTGAGCTGTTTGTCTTCCACCAGTCTAAAAGATTAAATGGAAGCCCCAAGTCATTTTCAACTTGTACGTACAGCTCGTCTTTGAGATACTTGTCCAGCTCGTTTACAACTTCTGAAGTTGTTCTTTTAGCAACCATAAACTTTAAAAAGGGATCATCAATGTTGTCATCTTCCATATCCTTGCAATCTTGGCTTGACTCGGTTACATTCTCACCATCACGAGCAGCAGAATCTTGTAGATTCAAAGTGTTGTACCGGTCACTGTATACCTTGAATATGCTCCCCAAAACATCCATCACCAACTTAGACATTTCTTTGCACTTTGAATTACCTTTTCCATAGATAATTTCAAAGCTGTACTCTGAAAACCATTTTGCGAGGAGGATCAAGTATACCAGCCACTATTAATATCTTATTGATCTTCTCAGTACCTTCCCAATATTTAGCAAACTTAGTTGTCATTGCAGAAGCCATATCCCTTAAATCAACGTCTTGACTATAAGCCATATTCTCGACACTTGACTGAATTTTGCATATCTCATTATAACAACCATTGGATGTTATTTTTATAGAAGAAGAGAAGGCTAAAGTTGAGTCATAGAAAGACTTCAAGAACTTTACCATATGCCGCGCTTTGTCCCAATCAACAGCTGTTGGAGGTCCTTTCCTCACCTTCCCGTTAGAATCAAGTTCTTTGAACCATGCATCATACGGCTTATCCATATCAGCCATCCTTTCAAATGCAGTTTGATATTTAAGTGCACTTCTCAGCATCAAGTAAGTTGAGTTCCACATAGTAAGACAATCCAATACCACACTTCCACTTGTTATCTTCTCAACCTCCACCCAACGCTTAAAAGATTCTAGTCTTGAAGTAGAAGACCTCACATATTTGACAGCATTACGAACACTTATTATGCTCTTACTTATATCATCCAACCCTTCATTGGCAATCAGATTCAGTATGTGTGCACAACAGCGTATGTGCATAAATTCACCATTCATCATCAAAGCATCATTGTTCTTTTGGAGCAGCCGATCTTTCAAAATGCTGATTGCTTTATCATTGCTACTTGCATTATCAAGTGTCTCAGAAAACACTTTCTCAATACCCCAATCATCCAAAGATCTTATAAATTGATTTGCAATGGTCTCTCCTTTATGATCAGGAATAGGACTAAAACTAATAATCCTTCTATGCAGTTGCCAATCCATATCAATGAAATGAGCACTTGAGCAGTTATAACCATATAACTCAAAGTTGTAATAGCAGTCCATCTATCGGTGGTAAAAGAAATCGCTTGCTTATTTAGGCTAAAAGTAGTCCTCAATGCAGTTTTCTCAGCATTATACATACCAACAACCTCCCTTGTAATAGTCCTTCGTGATGGAATACTAAACCAAGGAATAACAGTCTCACAAAACTGTCTAAACCCTTCATTCTCAACAAAAGAAAATGGCAACTCATCCATGATAATCATTTTCACTGTTGCTCGCTTGCACACCACATGATCAAAAGGTTTAGTCATACCAACACTTTTACCACCATGAACATTATTTCCACCACTAGACAAGTGTTGCTGAGAATCAGATTCGAGCCAATCTAAATAATCTTTGCACTTCTTCATGTGTGACATCATAGTGCTAGTTCCACTTGTGGAAGGACATGAATAGGTCTTACCACAGTAATTGCATGAGCACTTTGATTCATCATCTTCAAGTTTCGTAAAAACTTCCCACGCCGGTGATCGTGTTGGTAGTTTTCTTTTTGGCTTTGGCGGTACTGGTGGAGAATCAGATTCCTTTCTTTTACCGCTGGCCTTGTTTTTGTTATTCATCTACACAGAAAACATAGAAGTTGTTAATTAAATTATTTAAATAGAAAGAACGTTCAGTTACTTCTCTCTTTTCATTAGAAACAGTGAGTTGTAACGTGTATTTACTATTAAAACTTAAAAGTCAATGAAAAAAAATTTAAACCTCGGTGATAAAACTCTCAGGTCTTAACCACGTCAAAGGAAGAAATACATAATAGACAAAGAGTAGACTATTTGTAATCTAATTAGCGTAACAAAGACTTGTAAGCATTCCAAAACCTATTAACTAAAAGACTATTTGCATCTACCTTTTTTTTTATTGATCCTATAATCACTTTGTTACGTAATTTTACCTTTAGGCAATGGAAGCCGGAGAAGATGAACGAGACGAGACGGCTACGTAGATACTTATAGTTTTTAGGTTTTGTTTTCAGTACAATCTATTCTTTAGGTATTAGGATTAGATATATATATATAATAGTTTTATTTGAATCATATTTGGAATTTTTAGAAAATATATGGAAGTTAAGAAAAAATGGAAAACGAAACTTTAACTAAAATTTACAATATGTTAATATACATATAAATATATATATATATATATATATATATATATATATATATATATATATTTATAGATAAAAATATATTGGATTATCGGTTTGGTTCGGTTTGGTTCGGTTTAAATCCAAACCAAACCAAACCATTCGGATTGAGTAAAACATGAACCAATTGAGTTATGTAAAGAGGACGGTTTGGTTTGGGTCGGTTTAACTTCGGTTGGTTTGGTTCGGTTCGGTTCGGTTCGGTTTGAGTTTTTTGCCCACCCCTGTAAAGTTGTGTAAACTCAATGTAAGGTTGCTACATCAGTAATAAGAAGATTTAAAAAATTGACACCTAAGCAAGTCTAAAATTTAATTAGTACAAATTTGAATTTACAACTTTTTAAAAAATCCTCAATTAATATATAGAAGATACTTGGACTTGGATCAAATCTATATATATAAAGTTGGCTTTTTCCCTTATTCTGACAAGTGGCACGGGGCTTTTGCGACACATGTCATCCATGTATTTTTTCATACGTTTTAGGTCCTTATTCTTTTAGATTAGTGTAATTTGGCCAAATCTTTTCTAATTATGCAATATCTAATCATTTTCGCACTAACTATCGTCTGAAGTTTGACAATCTATTTTATTGTTTACTAAAATTCAATATGAATAAATAAATAAATAAAATAATAGAAATAATTTTGCATATTTAATTTATTCATAACTAAAAATAACATAATTTTTGTTATTTTACTATTTTTTACCATTTTCTATTATTTAATTTACAAATTATATATTTATTTAACTATTAAAAATATAAAATGACCAAACTAATAAAAAGAAATTAGAGTGTAATACATAATCTAAACATAAAACTTCCGCAATCACGAAGAAAAAGCAAAATACCATAGTAATACTAACTCAATAAAAGTTTGGAGCTGAAAAAAGACCAGCAAAGAAGACTAATCTCTCTCATCTTACCATAGAATGTCTTGGTTAGAACAAGCAGATGTCAGAAAAAAAGTAAAAAGATAAAATATGAGATAAATCAATCCCCAGAACACAAAGGATCGTGATCAAGCACCAGAGCAAAAAACCAAAAAAGCGGGCCAGAGAAAGAATAATCATCGGAAGAACAAAATCACCACAAAACAAAAAGACGCATGTCTAAAGCACCAGAAGCACAACCACCAGTTAATAGATAAGAAGCACCTCACAAACTAAATAAGTACATAGAAGACGCCCATGACAGCGAAGAACCACAAAATTCTGAATAGAAGAAACCAAAGCTCCAAAAGAGTAGCTCCGCATACCTACACCAAGGGATGCATGAGAAGAATATAAACAACTTGAGTGTGGGAGAATGAAAGCCAACCACCGAGAAACCAAAACTTAAGTTTGAGACCATAAAAAACCTTTCAAGTGCACAAAGCATACACAGATAAAAACACTATCCAAACCTAGAGTAGCAAATATGGCGAAAGGGAGAGCCACCATAGACGTGATCAGCAATGAAAGGTGCAACGAGATGAGAGAACAAAGAGATAAAAAGAGACAAAATGAGACAAAATGAAATCAACGAACCGTGGATCCATCCTCGAGTTATGAAAAAAGAACATAAAAGTCAGATCACCAAAAACCAGATCTTGAGAACCAAGACGAGCAGAGACTATCGATGGCAAACCAGCAACAAGGAAAACAACATCAATGACAACTAAACTCTGACCAAACCCAATGAGAAGTAGTTTCTAACCTTAGCTAAAATCGAAAGAAAAAAACGACAAATATTGACCGAAATAACATACAACGCCGTAAGAAACAACCACACAACATGGAACTAATATGTCTGATCTATAACAAATAACATATAATCTCAAAGAAAAAGAAGGTGAGCAAAACAAGAGCACAAAGGTGAGTATTTTCCCAGTGATGGTGAGAAGCACTGCACAACGGAGAGGTAAACGAAATACATAGATGGTGACGGCTCAAGGTCAAAATATGGGGGAAAGTGCAAAAAACATCTAAAAGAGTAATGTTCAAAAATGTGAAAAACTAAAATACAATTTTGACGCTGTTAATCTTAGAATCAACAAATTCTTAAAGACAAAGTTATTGAAATTCAATATATTTTACATAAGAAACTCATTTCACCACTAACAAGTAGTATTATACATACAACAACACTTTATTAAAAAGACGAACACATAATATATTAACTTATTAGCTACTACTACATAACATAAAAAAATCAAATAATGATGTTCACAATAAATACTGACCACATAATCACATCTTCCAAAAATCATATTTAACGACAATAACGCGGACACCCTCCTAGTTATAAATAGAGATGGGTTTAAGATTTTTCCAAATAGCTGGGCCAGATTTGCAACTTTCCATAAAGCCCTGTTATTAGATTTACTAAAACATTCTTATCTACGGAAAATAATAGAGTTTCACTATATTGAACATTAAACTGATTTTAAGATGGAATTTTTTTTTACTTGATAGGCACTATAAATTTCGATAAATAAGAGATGAATGAGATATGGTCTTTTTTTTATTGGCATAGGTGGTGAAGATGTCTGTATTTATAGCAAAAACTATATATAGAGTATGTTTAGGATCTTTATAGAAAATCTAGTGTATTTTAGAAACAACAAAAAAATGTAAAAATAATAGAAACAAAATTGTAAGTAAATCTTTAGTATAATAAATTTTAAATACATCTTTCCCCATTTAGATTGAACAAGGTATAAATGTGTAGAGTTATCAATCTCCTTAGCAATACACTACAAGAAAACAGCGGTATTCTAACGGACATTTCGACGGAAAATGAAATTCTCAGAATATCCCGAGGTCTCGGAATATACCGACGGAATTCCGAGGAAATATCAATCCGTCGGAATATTCCGAGGAAAAATGTGTTCCTCGGAAAAAACCGATGAATTCCGAGGAAATATTATAACCGTTAGAGAGCCGTTGGGGGATTTTAAAAAATTTCGAGGAAATTCCGACGAACTAGCCGTTGGCGTCGGAATTCCGTTGGAATTTCCTCGGTCTGTCGGCAGGATTTAAACTATAAATACAAGCAGTCCTCTTCCTCTTCATTCACTCCATATCTTCATCCTCCCTCTTACTCTATTTACACACGAATTTGATTCATAAAAAATATGTGTTCTTCAAATTATTTTCGTTCTTGGATCGATCGACCTCATTTGGATCCGAACACGAGATTGCTTACGGAAGAATACCAACGAGGTATAACCGAATTCATGGGGTTAGTTCACCGACAACCGGAAGAAAAAACATGTATGTTAAGATGTCCTTGCTCTAATTGTAAAAATAGAAAGGTTATTAAAGAGTGGGATGTTTGGACTCATCTATATTTGAATGGGTTTACACGAAGTTACAAAATTTGGTATCATCATGGGGAAACTGATTATGAACATGGTAGTACTAGCGAACCTCAGCCAGCGGTTAGATTAGAAGAACCAATTAGAACGGATGTAGATTATGGTGTAGGTACTGAGGAGATGGTAAATGATCATTTTATAGGGGAAGATTTACCCAATGCACAAGCTAGTAGATTTTATGATATGTTGGATGCTGGAAAGCAACCATTGTACGAAGGTTGCAGAGATGGTCATTCAGCTTTATCATCTGCTATAAGATTGATGGGCATTAAAACAGATTATAATTTGGCTGAAGACTGTGTGGATGCGATTGCTGATTTTGTAAAAGGTATTCTACCCGAGGATAATGTAGCTCCTGGTTCATACTACGAGGTTCAGAAACTCGTAGCTGGTCTTGGTTTATCGTATCAGGTAATAGATGTATGCAGCGACAACTGCATGATTTATTGGAGGGCGGATGAACAGCGGGTTACATGCAAATTTTGTGGAAAGCCTCGTTATAAAGATACGAGTGGAAGAGTTCCAGTGCCATATAAAAGGATGTGGTATTTACCTTTGACGAAAAGGTTGCAGAGGTTGTATCTGTCTGAACGCACAGCGCAACCAATGAGATGGCATGCGGAGCACTCAACAGATGGTGAGATCAGACATCCTTCAGATGCAAAAGCGTGGAAGCATTTCCAATCAAAGTATCCCGACTTTGCGTATGAGAGAAGAAATGTCTACCTTGGATTATGTACTGATGGTTTCAGTCCGTTTGGCAAGAGTGGAAGACATTATTCTCTATGGCCCATCATTCTTACACCATACAACCTACCCCCAAACTTGTGCTTGCGACGAGAGGTTTTGTTTCTCTCGATTCTCGTTCCCGGACCAGAGCATCCTAAGAGATCACTTGATGTGTTTCTTCAGCCACTAATATATGAGTTGCAACAAATATGGCTCAAGGTGCTGAAACATACGATGTTTCGTGCAAAGAAAACTTTCAAATGCGGGCAGTACTAATGTGGACAATAAGTGATTTTTCAGCATATGGTATGTTGTCTGGATGGAAAACGTATGGAAGGCTATCATGTCCATATTGTCAAGATAACACTGATGCTTTCCAACTAAAAAAACGGAAGGAAAACGTGTTGGTTTGACTGTCACAGGAGATTCCTACCACCTGATCATCCATATCGTAGGAGTAGGAATTTGTTTACGAAGAACAAGAGGGTGTTTGACAGTCCACCTCCGGAAATTTGTGGGAAAGATTTGAAGATACAACTAAGAGATTTTGGTGCAGAAAAGACGCCAGACGTCGGTGGACATGAGCGTTTTCCGGTAGATGCTGTTGGAGAACTACATAACTGGCACAAAAAAAAGTATTTTCTGGGATCTGCCATACTGGGAGGATCATCTGCTAAGGCATAATTTAGATGTCATGCATATTGAGAAGAACTTTTTTGACAATCTCATGAACACGATCCTTAATGTTCAAGGTAAAACAAAGGATAATTTGAAGTCAAGACTGGATTTAGTCGATATATGTGCTCGTTCAGAACTTCATGTTGATGAGAATGGTAGGGCTCCTTTTCCCATATACCGACTTGATGCAGAGGGAAAAGATGCGTTCTTTGATTGGATTTCAAACGATGTGGAATTTCCAGACGGTTACGCATCAAATTTGCGTAACTGTATCGACAGAAAGGAAGGAAAGTTTACTGGCTTGAAAAGCCACGATTGCCATGTAATGATGCAGCGCCTCCTTCCGTTCGCCTTCAAGGAACTATTAGCACGAAATGTTCATGATGCAATTGCAGGGATAAGTGGTTTCTTTCGCGATTTATGCACGAGATCAGTGACTCTTGAAGGTATTGAAAATTTGAAGACTAACATAGCCGTGATTTAGTGTAACCTTGAGAAGATATTTCCTCCCTCATTTTTTGATGTTATGGAGCATTGATATCTTGCATATTCACATTGTTTTATCCATTTATTCATGTGCATTTTCATCATATAGATTAGGATTAAGCCATATCTAGGTTGCATTTTGCATACATATGTCTCTATCAGGTATTGGAGTACCACATGGAGTTCCTGGAGACACTTGGGTGCATTTGGAGCTCAAAGGAGGTGATTAGAGTGATCTTTGGACGAGCACTGCCTGAAGCGACCAGCCCAGAGCGACTATCTCAAGTCACTCCAGCCAGAGCGACCTACCGGAGCGACGCCATGAACTCGCTCGCCCTATACGCTTCAGAGCGACCTCCTAGAGCGACAAGGCGAAGTCGCTACAGCTCCTAGAGCGACCAGTTCAGAGCGATAAGGCGAAGTCGCTCCAGCTCCTAGAGCGACCTCACCACAGCGACCAGTCCAGAGCGACGCGCCGAGGTCACTCGCATCTCACACCCCTCTCGGAGCGACCTCCCAAAGCGACACCCCAAGGTCGCTCGCGTCTCTATGGCGAGACGACACGAAGCAAAGCCCGGAGCGACCTCTCAGAGCGACCCACTGAGGTCGCTCCCAAAGGCCAGAGCGACCTCTCGGAGCGACATGCCGAGGTCGCTCCGCGTCTATTATTGGGTCGATTTTCTATTTTACTTAAGGGCCTTTTGGTCATTTCATGATGCACGTTTTTATTTTCTAAAGCTATGTTTTAATACTCTGTAAGCCACGAGGAGGAGATTATCTTTTGATCTATTGAGAAATACACAAAAACTCTCTTGAGAAATTCATCTCTTGGATTTTGATTGTTATGTTCTTGTGTTATTGTTGATTTCTTATCTATTTCTCTACATGATTAATCTGAAATCCAATATGGGTTTAAGAGGAATCATAGAGATTAGTGAGTAATCACCTTTTTGAATTCATGGGTTAGGGAGATCAAGGGTGATTAGGTTAGTTCTAGGATGTTTTAGTGTAGATCACTCTTGTTCCTTGCTAGTAGAGTATTCATAATGCATCTTCTGAGTTGGCCACTCAAAAGTTGATCAATAGGCATTTCCCACCCAAAAGGTGTTTGATGAAATGCCTGAGACAACTCTCCTAGGCTTTTAGTATACTTTGCCAAAGACATTTGTTGTTAAAGGTGCTAAAATAGCTAGTAGACTTGTTAGTAATGATTGCTTTCATATTATTCAACCAAAGACATTTGATGTTTGAGATATGTTAGCAAATGAGCATTCATCTAGACATAGAGCTTGCTTAGAATTTTGTCTAGGCTTAAGGTCGATAGTTTGATTGATCATTTGTCATCCTCAGTTCGAAACTTGATCATCCAAGGTCTAATCCCTATGCCCATGAGTTCTCTTTTCCCTTAGTCAAGAAAGTATCATTCTGTTATTGCTTTTTAGTTTTAGTCATAACTTAAAACTCATCTAAATCATTGGTTGCACTTAGATTAAGTGAGTACTTGCATTCTCATTGCTTTGATATCCCTCAGAACTGGTTCGACAATCACTATACTACAACATTTGTGTTAGGAGCTTGAAAACTCTTAACATCAAGCATCTTGTTATTCACCTGGCAAGAAAATTGGAACTTGGTGGTCCTGTGCAGTATAGATGGATGTATCTGTATGAGCGGTATATGTTCCATTTGAAGAAGATGATGAAAAATTTAAGTAGGGTGGAAGGTTCTATAGTCGCACAGATGATCAATGAACAAACTTCAAACTTTGCCGAGTACTACTTTCCAGCAGAAGTTCAGACCAAAAACAGAAGACCTGCTCGGCATGATGATAGAGGCGAACGGGCAACATATCATGTTACGGTTCCAGACATTTTCACAGACGTTGGACGACTTAGCGGAAAACCAAAGGACCGTCGACTTACTGAGCAGGAGCACAGTCATTTGCAAACATATTTGCTCACCAACTGCGAAGACGTTCTTCAATATGAGAGGTAAATAAATTAGCTTACAAATTTTTATTTTAACAAGTTGAAATTTAAATCTTAATTAATTACATTATTGTCATCATATACAGGATTTTCATGGCAGAAAAGCGGTTCTAGTATAGATACGCCACAGAGGACGAACTAGAAGAAATGAAGCAGAGAGAATTTACTGGATGAATGTTTACTTATGTGAGTGCTTTAAACAAATTAAAATATATTTTATCACATATTTATACTAATTCACATTTATTGATATAACATATATATATGTGCTATTAATAGGTGTCTGCTGGTTTGGCCAGAGGTGAAACATTTGACGATTCGATACGTGAGAAGGTCGTTGGACCAAACTTTGTTGTGAAGTCATATCCGAGATTTTGTACTCGAGGATATGCATTCACAACTCAGAAGAGGAGACGTTCGAGTACGACTTATGATGCTGGCGTTTGTTCTGCATCAGGAGATGATGTATACTACGGACACATACATGAGATTTTGGAAATCAAGTATTTGGGCATGGTTGGATTGCGCTGTACTGTTTTCTATTGTGATTGGCACGACAACACTCCAGATCGAGGTGTGAGAACAGATGCATTTAGTGTTACATCAGTAAATTCGAGGCGAAAGCTGCAATATTATGATCCTTTCATTCTTGCTTCTCAGGCCGATCAAGTAATTAAATGTTAATTATTCAGAATGATTCATCATCATATGTATTAATTTATAATTTTACTAATAATTTTCTAAATGTTACAGGTTTGTTATATCAAGTATCCCCGGGTAAGGAACAGAGATGATTCATGGGTTACTGTTACAAGACTCAACCCGAGAGGCCGAATTCAGGGAAGTTCTGAGCTGGAAGACCCACTACAACCAAGCACATCCGGCAACTTAAGTGCAGCAGAAGATTTAGCTGGAGTTGGCCTTGTAGTCGATTTAACCGACTTCGGAGAGGAAGCCGTCGTTCACGTAGAGGATGAACCAGTGATTGGAGAGTTTCACCAAGATCCAGATTCAGATTCATCTGGTGATGATGACTCGGAAACAGACTACCATTGATTTTTTTTTTGTTTTAAAGAAATACCGAGGAAATTCCGAGGAACACTTGATATACCCTCTTTCCTCGGAAAAGCCTCGGAATATTCCGACGGAATTCCGAGGAACACTTGATATTCTCGATCGATCGATGGGATAATCTAATCGATCGATCACATTGTTACGCTTTGGTCAATCTTAGTGATCGATCGATGCGTTTTCGGACATATATCCATCGAACGATCCGTTTATAAAAAAACTTACAAGATTTTCCGAGGACATTCCGAGGAACGCTTGAGATTCTCGATCAATCGATGGGATAATCTAATCGATCGATCACATTGTTACGCTTTGGTCCATCTTAGTGATCGATCGATGCGTTTTCGGACATATATCCATCGATCGATCCGTTTATAAAAAAACTTACAAGATTTTCCGAGGACATTCCGAGGAACGCTTGAGATTCTCGATCGATCGATGGGATAATCTAATCAATCGATCACATTGTTACGCTTAGTGATCAATCGATGCGTTTTTGGATATATATACATCGATCGATCCGTTTATAAAAAAACGTACGAGATTTTGTTCTCGATCGATCACATTGTTACCCCAAACCCTGTTTCCTCAGAAAAGCCTCGGAATATTCCGAGGAAATTCCGAGGAACACCTGATATACTCTATCGATCGATGGGCTTTTGTACATATATCCATCGATCGATCCGTTTAAAAAAAAATTGACGTATTGAAACCCCAAACACTAGTTCCTCGGAATTTCCTCGGAATATTCCGACGGAATTCCGAGGAAGAAAAGGGTTTCCTCGGAATTCCCTCGGAATAATCCGAGGAAATTCCGAGGAAATAGGGTTTTTAAACCGAAAACAACGTTTTGCGGTTTGAATAACACCTATATAACCCTTATTAAATGTCTTACGTTCATTATGAAGTCAAAAATTTGTTCCTTACCGTATAATTAACACTTTTCCGATTGTATGAACGAAATCCCACAACATAAGAGAAACACTTATACCTTTTAATGAACGGTAAAGGGAATACTTTCAATTAGTTTTGAAATTTGTTATTTCATGGTTTATGCTCATCTATACAAAGGATCCTCAATGGTATGCATTACAATTGTATAAGAAATGAAATACGGCAAAAAAAAATTGATGTTTTGAAACCCCAAACACTAGTTCCTCGGTATTTCCTCGGAATATTTTCATTTTACCGGGCAATTATTTCGCGAAAATTGAAATTATAATTCCGACGGAATTCCGACGGATAATATTCGTCGGACCCTAGGTTTTATAACCACGAGCCCCTTCTTCTTCCCCATTTCTCTCTTCTTCCTCTTCGCGACTCCTCTCTTCTCTCCGGCGATTTTCCCCTGAAATCCGACGATATCTCCGGCGATCTCCCCCTTCTCTTACACAAATCATGTAAAGACCCTATCCCACTCTCTTAGGTTCTATTTGTTAGGTTTTTGTGTAGTTTTGATAGATTTTTGTTAGGGTAATTGGTTAGGATTGTGATTTGGTAGAATAATAGGTTTAGAATTGTGATTTGGTTGAATAATTTGTTTTGTTGAATTGATTTAGAATTTTTTTATAATTTTTTTTATTTTTTTTGTATTTATAAAATCGAATTTTGTATATAAATTGTATTTTACAAAACGATTTTTCTATATAAATTTGATTTTTGGATTTTACAAAATCTTTTTTTGTATATAAATTCGATTTTTTGGATTTTACAAAACATTTTTAATATCTATAAAACTTTTTTTGTGATTAAAAACTATTATTTGGGATTTAAAAATATTTTTAATATATATATATATATTATTAAAACTATTTTTTGTAATTATTAAACTATTTTTTTGTTTATTAAAACTATTTTTTGTTTATTAGGACTATTTTTATATATTTATTAAATATTTTTAATATCTATAAATCGTTTTTTGTGATTAAAAACTATTATTTGGGATTTAAAAAAAAAATTAATTTATATATTTCTGTATTTATTAAATATTTTTTTTTAATTTATAGGTCTCATGATGATCAGACCCGGCCTCGACAGCGTCGTGGTCGTGGTGGTACGGGGAGCCAGTCTCGGGATTCCAGCCATTTTCAGGATTCCCCTTCGCCCCACAGCTCCAACCATACATCTCCCTCTGCTGCACCCGCTCTTGCTCCTCTCGCTCCCGCTGCTGCATCCGCTCCTGCTCCTCCGGATCCTCCGGGAGTGATGAGTGTTGCGGAGTTGGTTCAACAGCCCGGTCGTGACCATCTTCCGTATCTCACTCCGTATCCACATGGACGAGGTCAAACATGGTAATTAAGCATTTTTTTTCTTTAAATTTGGATTCATTATTAACCGTTTGTTCTTTTTATTAGGTTCAACCGATCCGGGAACGGGATCAGCGCATGGATCAACCGTATGATGTACTCGGCCCTCGACAGGGGACATCCGACTTTCACTCACTTCCCTACCGACAAGCAGGTTCTGTGGTTTCGTCAGTTTGCGGTAAGTATTTTAATTTTTTACTTATATTTTTAATCTTTAATATAAATTTTCAACTAATTGTGTTTTTTTTTCAGCAAGAGTTCAACTGGAATCCCGATGAGACGCTCTTTATCTATCACCACTTCGTCCATAAAGTTATGGACAACTATGGGAAGCAGATCCACGAGTGGAAGAAGAAGTGGGAAATCAATAAGGTTCGATTTAATTTATTAAACAATTTTTTAATTTATTAAACTATTTTTTAATTTATTAAACTATTTTTTTTTTTTTATTAAAAGGTCCCAAAGTCGATGAACGACACGGTCTGGAAGGAGTTGTGTGCGCATTGGGATAAGGAAGAGACGAAAGAAACTTCTTCCACCAACTCCACCAACCGGAGGAGCGACCGTAAAGGGAAGGACATCTACAAGCATAACTTGGGTGCTCAATCTATTTTCATTCTGGGAGATCGCATGGTAAGTTCAACCGCTTTTTCTTCAATTATTTGAGTTTCAAAATTTTAATTTATTGTGCATTTCTTCTAATTTCTAATGTTTCTTTAATTTATGTTTTTTTTCAAGGCGGAAGAAAATGATGGCGAGTCGGTTGATGATCTCGCCCTAATGAGGAGGGCATATACCAACAAGAAGACCGACCAGATTGATGACGGTCTTGTGAGGGACGTGGTCGACCTGGTCCAAACTCAGGTGGTAGACGAAGTGTCTCAGCTTCAAACCGAGGATGACGCTTCGACGGCTTCGACCAACTTGTCCCGGTTTCGAATCAACGAAATCGTTGAATCCGTAAGTTCTTTTTTTTTTTAAGTTCAATTCATTTATTTCTTGGTTTAAATTTGTAAATTTGGCTATTTTCTATTCAGTCGGTTCCAAAGAAGAAGGGACGTTTGGTCGGTTTGGGTCGTCGCACCCGGTCGGTTCCTCCTTCTTCTGCACCACCGCCCTTTGTTGATCCAGAAGTACTTACGGCTCAGTTGAAGGACAAGGATGATCGCATATCTTTGTTGGAGACCCAGATGGCGGCTCAACAGGCGGGCTATGAGGCACAGAGGAGGCTGAACCAGCAAATGATGGAGATGATGCAGAGGATGTACCCGAACGAGGTGTTCCCGGACGTGCCAGACCCGTAGTTTTTTTTTTTTTTCCAAAAACTCGGAATGTTTTATTTTTATTTGTGAAACTTTGAATATTAATTAATATGATTTCAATTTTAATTTTAATTTTATATTTTCGAATTTAAATTTCAAAAATTTTATTTTTAAAAAAAAATTAATATTTTTTACATTCCGAGGAAATTAATTATATTTTTTACTCGATCGATCGATGCGTTTTTGGACATATATCCATCGATCGATCTGTTTATAAAAAAAACGTTTGGAATATACTGAGGGACATCTTTCTCGGAATATACCGAGGGACAACTTTCCTTGTTCCTCGGAATATACCGAGGGACATGTTCCTCGGAATATACCGAGAGACATGTTCCTCGGAATATTCCGAGGAAGATGTCTCTCGGTATATTCCGAACATTTTTTTATAAACGGATCGATCGATGGATATATGTTCAAAAACGCATCGATCGATGAACTTCCGAGGAAATATCCCGACGAAGTTCTCCCTCGATATATTCCGAGGAGATTTCCGACAAACTAGTGATCCTCGGAATTTCCTCGGAAATTTGTTTCCTCGGAATTCCGTCGGAAAATTCCGCAGGATTTCCGAGGAAAGAAGAAATTCCGAGGAAAGAAGAAATTCCGAGGAATTATTTCCGAGGACTTGTTTCGTCGGTATGTCGTCGGAATAACTTTATTCCGACGAAATTCCGACGATTTTTTCCCTCAGTATCCTTGCTGTTTTCTTGTAGTGATATACGATGACTCAAAATAAGTATAAACTAGACCCTGATCCGTGCAACCGCACGAGTGTTTGCTTTCATTTTTCTATACATAATTTTTTTTCTACATCATTAATGGTAAATATTCTTAACATTAACTATATTTTCAAACGTTTACGGCTATTTTGGTTAAATATTCGATTAAGGAAATCTATAATTTAAATTAAGAAATGACAAACATACTTAAATATAAGTTCAATAAATATCTCAATGACATGCCATTGTAAATAAGTGATAAAATAAGGGGTAATCTAATTTTGTAATCTTCTTTTAATAGATTAGATAGATACTACATATCGGCCATGTAGACCAAATTGATGCTGACTATAAAAAGAAAGTTACATAATTATAGACTTCTAGTTCATGATAAATCTTATTTTGTTCATGATATACAAATGGTGTAGAAATATGAATCTTGGTTTGTGGACGATAAGTTTTCCAAAGAATCCTGATCCAGTTTGTTTGGAACATTTCACAAACTAAAGTACATGTTTGTATTAGATGACAGGCTTGCCATGTTTGGTCCTTACTATAGTAAGAAATTTGAAGTTGGTCTTCTTCTTTTCTTTATTTTTCTCTAGTTAAGTTATAGTTTTGAAATTTCCGATTTGTATTATATCAGGCGCTTAACTCTTTAAGGTCCACAGAGAGTGACCTCTAAAAGACTTATGCCCAACCACAACCACAAGAGTGCCCTACACTAAACAAATTTGCACCCAAACAATGGTTTGATGATGTGTTCCTACTTTGCTCCTTGCTTATAAAAACTATGATATTCCTTGATGGTCCAGAGAATTATTCGACTAGTTGAATGTTTTGAACTTTTGAATACAACTAGAAAACGTTATCGCACTTTTCAACGTTCAGTTAAGCGTTTATGATCGACCATGGACCAACCCGTACTGCAGACCCAATCCGGGACATGATAAAGACAACCAGAGACTATGTGTTTATCTAGTATATATTTCATGTATATCTGTAACATAGTGTTTATCCTTAATCCTTATCTTGTTAGGATAAACATGACCTTATGACGGTCTAATACCTTGTATATATATGGACCTTCTGGTCGACAGTAATAATAACAGAAGTATTTCCCCAACACTTCATTTACAACACGCACTACAAGAAAACAACAAGGATACTGAGGGAAAAAATCGTCGGAATTTCGTCGGAATAACTTTATTCCGACGACATACCGACGAAACAAGTCCTCGGAAATAATTCCTCGGAATTTCTTCTTTCCTCGGAAATCCCTCGGAATTTTCCGACGGAATTCCGAGGAAACAAATTTCCGAGGAAATTCCGAGGATCACTAGTTTGTCGGAAATCTCCTCGGAATATACCGAGGGAGAACTTCGTCGGGATATTTCCTCGGAAGCTCATCGATCGATGCTTTTTTGGACACATATCCATCGATCGATCGGAATATACCGAGGGAAATCTTCCTCGGAATATTCCGAGGAACATGTCCCTCGGTATATTCCGAGGAAGATGTCCCTCAGTTTATTCCGAACATTTTTTTATAAACAGATCGATCGATGGATTTATGTCCAATAACGCATCGATCGATCGAGTAAAAAATATAATTAATTTCCTCGGAATGTAAAAAATATTAATTTTTTTAAAAAAAATAAAATTTTTGAAATTTAAATTCGAAAATATAAAATTAAAATTAAAATTGAAATCATATTAATTAATATTCAAAGTTTCACAAATAAAAATAAAACATTCCGAGTTTTTGGAAAAAAAAACTACGGGTCTGGCACGTCCGGGAACACCTCGTTCGGGTACATCCTCTGCATCATCTCCATCATTTGCTGGTTCAGCCTCCTCTGTGCCTCATAGCCCGCCTGTTGAGCCGCCATCTGGGTCTCCAACAAAGATATGCGATCATCCTTGTCCTTCAACTGAGCCTTAAGTACTTCTGGATCAACAAAGGGCGGTGGTGCAGAAGAAGGAGGAACCGACCGGGTGCGACGACCCAAACCGACCAAACGTCCCTTCTTCTTTGGAACCGACTGGATAGAAAATAGCCAAATTTACAAATTTAAACCAAGAAATAAATGAATTGAACTTTAAAAAAAAAAAGAACTTACGGATTCAACGATTTCGTTGATTCGAAACCGGGACAAGTTGGTCGAAGCCGTCGAAGCGTCATCCTCGGTTTGAAGCTGAGACACTTCGTCTACCACCTGAGTTTGGACCAGGTCGACCACGTCCCTCACAAGACCGTCATCAATCTGGCCGGTCTTCTTGTTGGTATACGCCCTCCTCATTAGGGCGAGATCATCAACCGGCTCGCCATCATTTTCTTCCGCCTTGAAAAAAAACATAAATTAAAAAAACATTAGAAATTAGAAGAAATGCACAATAAATTAAAATTTTGAAACTCAAATAATTGAAGAAAAAGCGGTTGAACTTACCATGCGATCTCCCAGAGTGGCAATAGATTGAGCACCCAAGTAATGCTTGTAGATGCCCTTCCCTTTACGGTCGCTCCTGCGGTTGGTGGAGTTGGTGGAAGAAGTTTCTTTCGTCTCTTCCTTATCCCAATGCGCACACAACTCCTTCCAGACCGTGTCGTTCATCGACTTTGGGACCTTTTAATAAAATAAAAAAAGAAAATAGTTTAATAAATTAAAAAATAGTTTAATAAATTAAAAAATTGTTTAATAAATTAAATCGAACCTTATTGATTTCCCACTTCTTCTTCCACTCGTGGATCTGCTTCCCATAGTTGTCCATAACTTTATGGACGAAGTGGTGATAGATAAAGAGGGTCTCATCGGAATTCCAGTTGAACTCTTGCTGAAAAAAAAACACAATTAGTAGAAAATTTATATTAAAGATTAAAAAATAAGTAAAAAATTAGAATACTTACAGCAAACTGACGAAACCACAGAACCTGCTTGTCGGTAGGGAAGTGAGTGAAAGTCGGATGTCCCCTGTCGAGGGCCGAGTACATCATACGGTTGATCCATGCGCTGATCCCGTTCCCGGATCGGCTGAACCTAATAAAAAGAACAAACGGTTAATAATGAATCCAAATTTAAAGAAAAAAAAATGTTTAATTACCATGTTTGACCCCGTCCATGTGGATACGGAGTGAGATACGGAAGATGGTCACGACCGGGCTGTTGAACCAACTCCGCAACACTCATCACTCCCGGAGGACTCGGAGGAGCAGGAGCGGATGCAGCAGCGGGAGCGAGAGGAGCAGGAGCGGATGCAGCAGCGGGAGCGAGAGGAGCAGGAGCGGGTGCAGCAGAGGGAGATGTATGGTTGGAGCTGTGGGGCGAAGGGGAATCCTGAAAATGGGTGGAATCCCGAGACTGTCTCCCCGTACCACCACGACCACGACGCTGTCGAGGCCGGGTCTGATCATCATGAGACCTGTAAATTAAAAAAATATAAAAAATATATTTAATAAATACAGAAATATATAAATTAATTTTTTTTAAAAAAAAAATCCCAAATAATTTAATCGCAAAAAAAGATTTATAGATATTAAAAATATTTAATAAATATATAAACGAGCACATATATCGACTAAATCCAGTCTTGATTTCAAATTATCCTTTGTTTTACCTTGAACATTAAGGATC
Organism: Brassica napus; assembly: GCF_020379485.1. Taxonomy (NCBI): domain Eukaryota; kingdom Viridiplantae; phylum Streptophyta; class Magnoliopsida; order Brassicales; family Brassicaceae; genus Brassica; species Brassica napus. Next base: position 43,425,165 of record NC_063452.1, read on the forward strand.
GTGTTCATGAGATTGTCAAAAAAGTTCTTCTCAATATGCATGACATCTAAATTATGCCTTAGCAGATGATCCTCCCAGTATGACAGATCTCAGAAAATACTTTTTTTTGTGCCAGTTATGTAGTTCTCCAACATCATCTACCGGAAAACGCTCATGTCCACCGACGTCTGGCGTCCTTTCTGCACCAAAATCTCTTAGTTGTATCTTCAAATCTTTCCCACAAATTTCCGGAGGTGGACTGTCAAACACCCTCTTGTTCTTCGTAAACAAATTCCTACTCCAACGATATGGATGATCAGGTGGTAGGAATCTCCTGTGTCAGTCAAACCAACACGTTTTCCTTCCGTGTTTTAGTTGGAAAGCATCAGTGTTATCTTGACAATATGGACATGATAGCCTTCCATGCGTTGTCCATCCAGACAACATACCATATGCTAGAAAATCACTTATTGTCCACATTAGTACTGCCCGCATTTGAAAGTTTTCTTTACACAAAACATCGTATGTTTCAGCACCTTGAGCCCATAGTTGTTGCAACTCATATATTAGTGGCTGAAGAAACACATCAAGTGATCTCTTAGGATGCTCTGGTCCGGGAACGAGAATCGAGAGAAACAAAAACTCTCGTCGCAAGCACAAGTTTGGGGGTAGGTTGTATGGTGTAAGAATGACGGGCCATAGAGAATACTGTCTTCCACTCTTGCCAAACGGACTAAAACCATCAGTACATAATCCAAGGTAGACATTTCTTTTCTCATACGCAAAGTCGGGATACTTTGATTGGAAATGCTTCCACGCTTTTGCATCTGAAGGATGTCTAATCTCACCATCTGTTGAGTGCTCCGCATGCCATCTCATTGGTTGCGCTGTGCGTTCAGACAGATACAACCTCTGCAACCTTTCCGTCAAAGGTAAATACCACATCCTTTTATATGGCACTGGAACTCTTCCACTCGTATCTTTATAACGAGGCTTTCCACAAAATTTGCATGTAACCCGCTGTTCATCCGCCCTCCAATAAATCATGCAGTTGTCGCTGCATACATCTATTACCTGATACGATAAACCAAGACCAGCTACGAGTTTCTGAACCTCGTAGTATGAACCAGGAGCTACATTATCCTCGGGTAGAATACCTTTTACAAAATCAGCAATCGCATCCACACAGTCTTCAGCCAAATTATAATCTGTTTTAATGCCCATCAATCTTGTAGCAGATGATAAAGCTGAATGACCATCTCTGCAACCTTCGTACAATGGTTGCTTTCCAGCATCCAACATATCATAAAATCTCCTAGCTTGTGCATTGGGTAAATCTTCCCCTCTAAAATGATCATTTACCATCTGCTCAGTACCTACACCATAATCTACATCCGTTCTAATTGGTTCTTCTAATCTAACCGCTGGCTGAGGTTCGCTAGTACTACCATGTTCATAATCAGTTTCCCCATGATGATACCAAATTTTGTAACTTCGTGTAAACCCACTCAAATATAGATGAGTCCAAACATTACACTCTTTAATAACCTTTCTATTTTTACAATTAGAGCAATGACATCTTAACATACATGTTTTTGCTTCCGGTTGTCGGTGAACTAACCCCATGAATTCGGTTATACCTCGTTGGTATTCTTCCGTAAGCAATCTCGTGTTCGGATCCAAATGAGGTCGATCGATCCAAGAACGAAAATAATTTGAAGAAGACATATTTTTTATGAATCAAATTCGTGTGTAAATAGAGTAAGAGGGAGGATGAAGATATGGAGTGAATGAAGAGGAAGAGGACTGCTTGTATTTATAGTTTAAATCCTGCCGACAGACCGAGGAAATTCCGACGGAATTCCGACGGAAAAGGCTAGTTCGTCGGAATTTCCTCGGAATTTTGTAAAATCCCCCAACGGCTATCCAACGTCTATAATATTTCCTCGGAATTCATCGGTTTTTTCCGACGATTTCATTTTCCGTCGGAATGTCCGTCAGAATACAGCTGTTTTCTTGTAGTGACGTTATCAGCACGACGTTGCTCTCATAAACCCTAACCCTAAAAACCAGAAATAAATCCGAGCAGTAAAAACCCTAATTCCCGACGAACTTCAAACAGCTCTATCCCTGAACTCCGGTGGATCCAGACGACGAGCCAGATACCAAATTTAAGCTCTTGACGAGACGAAGCCAACGCCGCTAACCCCGCATCAATCAGAGTTCGGACGCGCCCTCACGCTCAGCTACAATACAGGCGGAAAATTTGTTCCAGAAACCAAAATCTCTCTCAACCATATACCAGTCTCCTATTCCAACAAGCAGCAACAAAAACAATAATTCCGAGCAATCCATCAGCTAACCAGGAAGATCTCTAACTGATAGACCGATCAACCCATCAAAAGTTTTCAGGTATCATCGAAAACTCATCTAAAACCCATAAAAGTATTAAATACCCCCATCCGCAGCCATGTAGCTATATTTAGCAACATGTCTCTGCAAATAAAATAAAACCAGAAACCATAAACTCTTTAAAATCTCGAACCTGAACTTGTTTTGAACCTGTTCTTAATCTGAAACTGATTTTAAAATTGTTTAAAACTTTTCCTGATGATAGTTTCACATTAGAACTGTTTAGGATTGAAAGTTAAACAATTTTTTTTAAAATGACTGCTATATGTTGAAAGAAACCGACTGTTACTTGCTTAAACTTATTATTATTGTCCTGCTTAATGTTCTTATCTGATCTGAATCAACTAGAACTGTTAAGGACTGCATGTTACATATTTTTTTTTGAAAAATCTGATCATGGTTTCATAAATTAATCCGAGGTTTTACCTCCTGTTCTTGTCTGAGAAATTTGTTTTCCTGATGATTGATAACGACTAGAACTTGATTAGGATTGAAAAAAATATTTTTTTTAATATTTAAAATTGAAATAGCAGAGATATATCTGAGAAAATATATTTATTTTTAAATCGAAAAGCATATAATAAATTGCTTGAATAAATCAATCTTCCTGATTCATTTTTTTAAGTCACAATAATTTCTGATTTGATTATTTTTCAAAAAAAAAAAATAATAATAATAATAATAATAAATATATGGTATATATTTCGAAAACCCTAACCTGATTTCATGATTGAATTGATTTGCTTGATTGCATATTGTTTGCATACTAATATTGCATACTGAACATGAAATATCGACTGTTAGGGATATAGATCATTCATAGTTTTCAAGAAATCTGATCTGAACTGAAAAAAAAAATCATTATACTAAATGATCCGATCCAATGGGATGAATAAAATATGGACCATTTTCCTGATCATCTAAGATAGAATCCCTAAAGACCTTGAAACCTTGTGTTTGAAATAAGAGGACCTTAAATCTGAAAAATACATTGATCCACACCTTAAACCGTATGGTTTTTAAAAAATGCATCATTTAGAATTTTTTTTTCTTTTGGTCCGTGTGTGGCATTGATATGAAGCATGAAAAATTTCAAAAAGATTACTTGATTAAAACCTGTTTTGAATAAAGATTTCAGATGTCGAGTTTCATACCCTCAGATTACAAAGCCCCTGATCTCTCTGGAGATAATTATCTTGATTGGGCTATAAACACTTCAGCCGTCTTGAAGTCTAGAGGACTTGGGAAGTGCATCAAGTATGGCAATGACACCGTTGCGTGTGAAAGACACAGAGCCATAATGATTATGCGACACCATCTCTGTGAGGACCTAAGAGACGAGTTTGAATATGTTAATGATCCTCATAATCTCTGGTCATTTTTGAATTCTAGATTCTGTGAGCCATTGTTGCACGAATCCAAGAAAAAATGGGAAGCTCTAAGGTTCCAGGATTATGAATCCGTGGACAATTATCACTCTGATCTTATGAGAATCACCTATAGTCTTAGACTATGTGGTGAATTGGTAACAAACGAGGATTTGTTAAACAAAACTCGTGACACATTCCATTCAGGGGAAGTGTTGTTATCACATCAGGCCAAAGGTTTCACCACCTATTATGACTTGTTCTCATATTTATTAGACATTGAGCAAAAGAAGCAGAAAAGGATCGATAACATCAGACGGTTTAATGACATCATGGAGATATATTATGAAGTACTAGACAGTGAGATGAAAATCCCTGAAGCTAATAAAGCCACATTTGATAAGAAGAGATCTGAGGAGGATTCCGAGTGGACACTCATGGACCATGAGGTCGGATTATACATTGAATAATTTTCCGACATTCTGATTTTATGTTTTCATATCTGATTTGATTTATTTGTTATTCATTTATGTTACTGAAATAATAAAAACGATTTTGTTTTTATATATTATCTTGCTTGGTCTTGCTTGATGATTCTTGATTAAATAACAAATAAAACCTTAATAAAAGGATAATCAGTCCACTGATAGTTGATTTCATGCATGGTTTAACTTTACCTTGATTGTATAGGTTTAACTTTACCTTCCTGTAATCACATAAAATCAATTGTTGGGTGTAGACTAATGAGTCAGTCCACTGATAGTTGATTTCATGCATGGTTTAACTTTACCTTGATTGTATAGGTTTAACTTTACCTTCCTGCAATCACATAAAATCAATTGTTGGGTGTAGACTAATGAGTCAGTTCACTGATAGATTGATTTCTCGCATAGATTTAACTTCATCTTGATTGTATAGGTTCAACTTTACCTTCCTACAATCACTTGAAATCAATTAATTGGTACTGACAATGGCAAAAGACACGACATTATTCAGACCCATTGAGTTATAAAGAAAGAAAAAAAAAAAATTTCAATGTTTTCTACATTGAACCAGTGCGCAAAGAAAATACGATTCCTTTCAGATTTTTGAAAAATCGCCTAAAAGCATTATGAATGTCTATACCCATATTTCTACTGATTTATTCTATGCTAAGGATCAGTATGAAAGAGGCATAAAGCCATGGTAACCAGTATGGTTCACCACGAAATAAACACTTATGGCATGACCAGATTAGCCATCTTGATCCTAAACATGATGAAAAATTAATTAAGGCACAAAAGTGATCCCATAAAATCTCACAATGTGTTATAAGTACACAAAAGGGAAAATCACTAAAATAATTAAGGCTCCACTGTCCTAAGCACTACAAAATTATGAGTATGTTCATGAGGGGAGAGAGGACTAAAACCCACAGTCCATGATCATATCATAAATTCGGATTCCATGGTTTACAACCATAATATACACGGCTGGAAAGCTTTAAAGCTCTCACTAATGGTACATCACCCACGTCCAGCCTAAAGCTTAAGGACATTATGTATATAAATATTGATTTACATCAGGCTATAGATGTAAGCATAGACATTCCCACCTCTGAATGATTAAGGGTCATAAACCAGACATATACACAAACCATCTTAAGAAAATACGAATATTCCACCACATATATGTGTGCCATTTAAGATGGAACCTCAGATGAGGATTGGAAATATATATTAGATAAATAAGACTTCCTCCATGAAACTATAATGTATCTTGTGCCAAACATGGATGATTTAATCAAGTGGCCAAGAACACAGATTACAAAAGATAGTAATCTGATTATCCAACTTTGAAAGGAGAAAGTTATCAGGCTGATAAAGAGTAAAGAGTAAAAGAGAAATATAATGGTATCAACCATAGTTGTCTTGGCAAGATCCTCAGACCAAAGATTATGATCTAGACGTTCTAAAAGAATATGATCAAAAGATATAAAAGCTAGCAGAAATATATGCCAGACACACTGACCCGAAAAGAAAAAATGACTATGTCATACCAGCTTAAGCACCACGAATTTGATGTCTAAGAGACACAATCAAGTTGCTACAATGTCTATTAGAGATAGACAAATAAGTTCCAAATAATAAGGAACCTCGGAAAGTAATGAAAGGTGCTCAGAATCGTACAAATCCGAGTTCATAAGAGAAACCAGTTCAGACAGAGAAATAAGGTTGCGCAACCACACATCTAAGGTACCAGACCATGTAGTTTGGGACGCCAAACTGCAAGGTATAAAGGTCTTGGATAATAAGATCTCAAAATCTAATTAGATCATGTCTGGAACAGTATGAAACTAAAGATAAAGAGTGTTAACACCAAAGATGTATTTACATACATAAGAGCTCATAAAAGATTGTAGTACTTGGGATTTGAAGGATATAACCTGAGGATCATGAACCCACATAGAGTACTCATAAAACCTATATAGGGACGTGGGGTGTTCAAAGAATTCAAAGTAATTATAAGACAGATGGGCGTAGTAACCATGTACATACAGAAAAGCCATCTAAGAAAGAAACCAGTGAATGGATCTTGTGAGATAAGAAATTTCGTGAGATTAAAGGACATGACCACATGGTATAGTGTGTCCATGTTCCTTCTAAATAACGTTCAAGTATAGCTTGATTACACAAGGATACTCACAAGGACCAAGAAACAATTTATAAAGAGATATGCTCCTATATGGTGGATGCTACTACAGAAAATCAAGTTTAATTTTGTCTGGATATTTACTAAAGAAATAATGGTGTAGTAAGCAGCAAATGGATCACTGGATAAAGGTATCAACGTACCATAGAAATATGAGAAAGAAATTCTCATAGAACAAGCTTTGTTCCTAAGTTGTTTATGGATTGTAATATACAGCAGCTGTAAGTAATATGAAAGACTAAGTATTTACTTAGTACAGTCAGTCCATACAGAAAATATTATAATTCCTTGTGATCATAATAAAGACCAACTGAGAGAAAAAAGGTTTAATGGTTCAAAGGTTCAATGATACAAGTTATCGATTGATTAAACAGGCTATGTTTTACATATGGAAAGTCTGTAGAAAAATCATAGCCGTGTGTGTGTGTGTCAGCACGCCTAAGTGAGAACCATAAACCAGGATAGTGACCAGAAGGATGTCTGGTCGTGGCTTAATGATTATAAGCATTGCTAAAGCAAGAAAAGATCGATAACCATGTACAAAGGACATGAGTGTATGACTGCGAATTCATTGTGTGATGAGTTTCATTGCAGCAAATAATTATTGATGGTATGACCTTAGACACTCATGATTATGAACGAATATAGACAAGGTCTATAGCTCAACATGGATCGACAAAAGAAAATCAAGAATGATTGGTTACAATGGATAAAGCCATTGGCACATACGAAGAGATATAAGTCCGAATGAACGGAAGATATGAAGTAAAGTTGTTCGTATGTGTTCTGGGTCTATGACTCAATATATATTGAATGTCCACGTTTTGGGAAAGCCATATAACCAAAGAGAATCTGTGAGACATGAAAAAGGACCTGCAAGTAAAGTTTTATTGCAGATTATAAAGTCCATCCGAGCACCGTTTGAAGCACCATCAGTTCATCCAAGACTTACAAGTTCATTCAAGGAGAATCCAACTGATCATCTTCACCAAGTCATAGGCAACTTCAACGTTCAAGAAGACTCGGATACCAGATGGGAATGCGTCTACTACAGTGATGCATTCATCTGGGGGAGTTCATCTGTTGTACTCTTTTTCATGTCCTTGGTTTCCCATTTTGCCACATTGGTTTTGGGGTTTTTCAGGAGAGGTTTTAATGAGGCAACATTAAGCATGCAACGAACCTGTACCGGATGTGTCGATCAAGGGGGAGTGTTATAAACCAAATGATGATCGACCATAGACCAGCCCGTACTGCAGGCCCAATCCGGGACATGATAAAGACAACCAGAGACTATGTGTTTATCTAGTATATATTTCATGTATATCTGTAACATAGTGTTTATCCTTAATCTTTATCTTGTTAGGATAAACATGACTTTTTGACGGTCTAATACCTTGTATATATATGAACCTTCTGGTCGACAGTAATAATAACAGCCCCAACACTTCATTTACAACATTCACGACCTTTTCACTCGGATTATTTAACAAAAGAAGTTAACATTTTAGCGATAAATACGATCGTCACCCATTGGCTTGTTGTAATAGTGCTAAATTATCTAATCAGTTGTATAAACACGTATACAAGATTCACGTGGTATTATATAAAATTTGGAAAATAATGTAAATGAAAGCACAAAAACATATCCAATGTTTGAATATATTTTCTTTTGGTTAACAAAGAATTTATATTAGGGAAAGGGGGGAATAATTTGACTCATGAAGACTATGAAGGAGCAAAGACAGCCTCGGTTGTTACATGGAAACGGAAGCGGATATGTAGAAGCGGAAGCGTAAGGAAGCGCAGAAGCGAAATTTTTTAAAATATTAGGAAGCGGGTACGTGTTGGAAGCGTATATCCATATATAAATATATATATATATATATAAATATATATATATATATATATATATATTTATATATTTATATATATAATTTTTTTAGAAAATTAAGACTAAAAATTATATGATTTAAATTTGAAATAAAGCATTTATACATTTATTATAATTTTGAAATGATTTTATATTAAAACTGTAAAAATACACATAAATTAAGTTTACAAAAAATATTATATTAATTATTTTTAATACTTCATAAATAATTAACACAATATATTTCAATATGTGCTATATCTTTAATAAAAAATCTCTATGCATAAAGATAATTTATAGTATTATTTTTAATATTTGTATATTTATAATTCAATATTCATTACTATTAATTTTTTTTATTTTATATAGATTAAAACTATGGTTTTATATTTTATTGATATACATTGCATTTTTTTTTAAAAAACAGAAGCGTGATTCCAAAACGGAGTCGTAAGTTTCCAACAGGTTTTTAAAGAGAATATTTTAAAAACGTTTTGTAAGCGAAATTCCGCAAACTTCCACAAGGTTCCGATTCCGGTTCCGAAACGGGAAGCAGACGTCCGATGAACCTTCCATGCAACGTTATTTCACATGTCCCTTTACGAAGCTTTCGGCCAATTGCATAACCAAACGATTCTTTAAATCTTATCAAAGGACATGTTTATATTATATATTCATTTCAGGCATATCTTCTGGTACATTTGAAATGATCGGTCAGTTTTTTTTATATCTGAATAATATCAGATTCATATCTAGGCAAATAAAGTGTGTGTGTGTTAATTATTTTAGTTGTTGGGAACGTAACTAGGTAATCTTCTTCTTAACATTTTTTTCTAATTAAGTAAAGACTTGTATAACACGAACATCATAATGACTAGATTATGAATAATCAACTATGGTAACTGGTCCGCTGAATTACAGAAAAAAATCAAAATACTATTTATTGTACTTTTCCTGAGTCGTTAAAGGTTTTAACATTTAAGGCAAACGAACACATAATATTATGAAATTATTTGTATTTATTCAAAGTTTCCAGGCTACGAGCATCTTCGGTGTAAAACTTCATTTTTTCCTTCAAAATAGAGTAGAGGTGAAAACATAGTAAAATTGTTTTAACCCTAGTCCATAATAAAGTGTTGAACAAACAAAAAATAGATTACTCTATTTATAGAATAAATTTCATTATGGAATGAGATATGAAATTGGATTGGAGCATTTCTTATTTCATATTCACGTTTACTTCATTTTACAGGTAAAAATGGAGTAGGATTGAGATACCCTTACTACACATTTCAGCAAAAGAAACATGTCATAAGAAAATTAAATTAATTATATGAATTTAACGAAATATTCTCGTGGATAGATATCAGATCACGATTTAAATCATGTTTTAATGTTATCATCAAAACACCATTTACCACATTTTTCTTATACAAATATTGAAAATGTTAGGCATAGAGACAACACCTTAACTATTAACTAGATCTTCAAGACAACTCCGCTCGTACAAATTAGAAATTAGTTTTAGGTCACTTCTCAACAAAATGTATAGTCAGTATCACACTATCACTTAATCCTACCCTCACTAATTAGGCCAAGATCTCGACAAGAACTGCTACAGCGCATTAATATGTCTAATTGTCTAAACATTGTTCCTTACTTCAAGAAAAATATAGCGAATACCTTGCAATAATAAAACTATTTTTTTGAAGAAAAAATAGTTTTTCATTTTCATGGATGCCCGAAAGGGTGAAAAATATGGGGCGCCCATTGATCATCGTTAGGAAAAGAAAGAAGTAAATATATTTTTTTCTCAAAAGGCAAAGGAATACACGAACAAATATATTATTAGTATTTAATTTGACCAAGTAACAAACTCAGGAAATAAAAATATTATAATTTCCAAGGTCATTAAATAATCAAAAAGATTACGATATGACCATACATATTCGAGCAGAGTGCTACGCCACCATAATAAATACACATGCACACACGTTTATATATATATATATATATTATTATGTAGATGAAGAAGAAGAACAGAGAAGAAACAAAAAAATAACTAAAATAGTGTTTGGTTTAAATCAGAAGAGAAAATTCAGGACGGTCACGACGTTTCTCTTCTTCTTCATCATCCTCTTCCTTGTGTCTCTCTCTTGATTTTTTACCGCCGGAGATTTTTTGTTTTCTTTCTTCTTTATTTTCTGTAAATATATTCCCCGGCGGTTATAGAGGAAAAAAAAAAAAAAATGAAGGGGAGAATATCAAAGATAGGAAGCTATGCGATATCTTCCTCCATTAAAGACCATCACCAGCAACCTTGCATCTCCTGTACTACTTTCAACATCCTCGCTCCCATCTACAAACGTCTCTCTCCAAAGGTTGTCTTCCTTCTTCAAAACCAACGTCGCTTCATTCTCCTTTGTTTGTTTATGTTTTGGATGATGATGGAATGCAGGATCAAAGCATCCGTGAAAGCGATAACCGAGCGTATTGGATGGGGAGGAATCATAGAATCATTGATTGGTTATTGTACGAGAGGTCTTCCATTATATGTTTGCAGGTTCTTAATTCTCTTCCCTTGTTCTTGTTTTGACAATATTTGAATACGTTTTCTTGATTCTATGTTGATGTTTGACATTTATAGGAGTTTTGGGTAGGCAACGAAGAGCTTGTTAGTTTGTACGAGAAGAGACTTGGAGACGCTGGTTATCTCTGTTATAAGCTTGGCCGTACCAACAATCGTGGTGACGGTAAAGAGTCTTTCTCTCTATCTTATTGTTATTGCCTCTCTGTTCATGGATATGAATCAAAACAAAACATGTGTTCTTGGTGGAATAGGTTTGCTTACGGCTGTTCATAAGGACTACTTTAGAGTTGTGAACTCGAGGGACTTGCTTTTCAACGATTGTGGTGACCGAGTTGCGCAGTTGCTACATGTAGAATTAGTGCCTCCTTACTCTCAGTATGAGTCTCATCAACAAGTTTTGATCGTCAACACTCATTTGTTGTTTCCTCATGATTCAACACTCTCTATAGTAAGATTGCAGCAGGTAGACATATTTCAATTTTTTTAAACCAAAACTCCACTATCATTGTTGTTGATAATAAGCATTTTTCATTCTTTTTTTTTTTTAATTCAAGATTATGTTTTGACAGGTATATAAGATTCTTCAGTATGTAGAATCCTATCAGAAAGAAGTTGACCTAAGCCCAATGCCTATTATGCTTTGCGGGTAACTACTAGATTTTTACATTTTCAAGTGTTACATTTAAAGAATAGTACTGAAAATTGTGTGGCAGAGATTGGAACGGAAGCAAGCGTGGACATGTCTACAAGTTCCTAAGGTCACAGGGTTTTGTGTCATCATACGACACTGCTCATCGCTACACAGACTCAGATGCTCATAAGGTCACTACTTTTGGGTATGCTGTATATTTTTTTGATGATTTATGTTGGTGATCTGATTCTGAAAAACTCTTGTTATCTTTTTTTTTTTGTTTGGCTTTTACAGTGGGTAAGCCACAGGAATCACAGGGGTAACATATGCGCTGTCGACTTCATATGGCTTCTCAATCCAAATCGGTATAGAAAGCTTCTAAAAACAAGTTGGAGTGAGGCTGTGTTTGGCATGTTCAGGGTAAAAGACTCTCCTCAATCTTTTCTCTTCGTGATTGTTTTTAGCTTTTCCCTGTAACATTTGAGTATTTTGATTTTGCAGTATCTACTGAGAAGAGCTTCCCTAACAGCTGAAGACGCTTTTGCCTTTCTGAAAACTGATAATGATGGTGACTACATTACATTCATGGGTTTCTGCGAGACTCTTCGACAGGTACATACAACCCAGTAACACATTTTAATCATTCCTCTTATTCATCTGAGTCTTCACATGAGTATTCTCTTTCTCTATGCAGCTGAACCTAACGGGTCATTGTAATGGGCTCACCACAAAGGAGATCAAAGATCTGTGGATTCAAGCTGACATTGATGGAAATGGTCTTGTAGATTACAAGGAGTTTCAGGTAAAGCTATTTAATGTAATAATATCCTGTGTGCATCTAGATATAGAAAGAGACTTAGAATGCCTTAGCTTAAAACCCTCTCAAAACACACACACATGTTGCTCACTAGCTACTGTAACTTATTGCAGCAAAGAATATGGAACCAGAACTGGTCAGAACAGAGAGATATAGAGGATGGAGAAGCGAAAGGTAGCAAAGAACAAACCGTTGGTTTCAGCGTCAAGAACGCAGTCTTGTTTCCACCTGAAGTGGAAAAAGGAAGGTGGCCAGAAAATTACTCTCTCTCGGATCACGCGAGGCTAACCGTTGTGTTTTCTCCCATAAGAATGCCTTGCTCTCAACTGGTTTCATGACAAAAGCATTAAACAATAAACCTTTACCTTCTTCCATTTTATGGATGATTTCTAGTGTATCCTTTAGAGAGCAGAATCAAAAGAAAGAAAGAAAGGACACGACACACAATGGTATTCTACATTATACACTGTACAGACATGTTTTTTTTTTTTTTTGAAAAAAGGCTTAAGTGTACAGACATGTTAACAAAAATTTGGAAGCTTTCATGTAAAAAGAAATGTTGTAGTAGAGAGATTTATGAAGCAAGCAGCTTTGCGACTCTTTTTCTTTTCCTTTTTTTTTCCCCTTTTCGAAATTAATTTTCGACTCTATTTTTTCATACCTCTATAGAGATTGTTAGCATTAGTGCATTCTGATTAATGTACACATTTTGACTGACTGGGAGATGTGTAAGTAATTCATATTCAAAATTATAAAAGAATAATAAAGTTTTCGGTACTGGACACTGATCCGATAAAACGCCTAAGTTGGCAGAAACAGAATCAACACTTTGAGCTGAGACACATATATTGAACATACAGAAGACAACACCACATGTAGAGGTTGCGATCCTACCGTCAATTCTAGGACGATGGTGTTTTACATATGGTTTTTGGAAAGATAATGATATATTCTCTGGACAAAGTTGATTCAGTACTTTTGAAAATTTTTTGAAAATTTTGATTGTCTGATGGGAGCAAAAAATGTCAGGGCTAGTCTCTCCCCTCTTCTTGCGGAAGTGGAAGTTACTTTGGACAATGAAGCGTACGAGGAACTTACTTTAGTTTCAGGTTACGTTTGCAACACACTGGATTGTTTTCAATTGGTGAAGATTGTTGGACCCAATTTCGGTCAAAACGTTAATGGGCCGCGATCAAAGTTATGGGCTTTAAGGAACTGAAGCCCATAGCAGGAAATCGAGCTCGAAAGCGAAGGAGTCGAGGTCCCGGAGATCGCGGAGTAGTACCGGAGATCGCGGAGTAGTCCCAGAGATCGCGGAGTAGTCCCGGAGATCGCGGAGCAGTTACGCAGATTACAAAGTTGACTTACTATAAAGAAAGGAGAAGAGACATGAAGAAGGACACGTTGAAAACCCTAGAGAGAGCTACACACTAACATCGACCTTGTTTCCTCCCGATCTTAGACTCTTTTCTTTACGGTTCTTGTTTGTATCACTCGATCTAGTTCAACTCATCGTATTCGATCTTATTCATCAATAAAGTCCATTTTTACCTACTGGAAACTGTTTAACATCGCTGTGTTCTAAAGATATCGTTGCCTACATCATTTATCTTCCCTAGATCAAACTCCGATCACTATCAAATACTTAGTGTAGATTTTAGGTTCTACATTTTCGCGCCAACTGTGGGGAAAATAAACGAAAAACATCTTTGCTAAGAAACCGATCTAAGTTTCCTAAGCGCGACTATGGATCCCAACCAAACCGCCGGAACCACACCCTCAAGAGTCAACGACATCGATCCAATCGGATCTGACTCGGGGACCGAAGTGACACCAACTGGGTTAACGCACTACATGAAATATAGGTATTAATAGCATAAGATTATAGCGTTCATGACAGTTCTGCTATTGTATACTAACACTTATATTTTTTATAGCGTTTGTCAATTCAAAACGCTATATTTGTTATCGCGGGAAAATAAAATATTTTAGCCGCGTTAATTTGCTAAGTATAAACCTATTAGCATTGGAGATCCAAAATTAAACGCTATTGTAAATGTAAAATATCTCAAATTTTTGTAAAAATACTTAAAGTTAATATTCTTTGATCAGACTTGATACATACCCGTCGATCTTCTTCACTTTTTATTTTTTGAAATCTTTTTTCACTGTTTCTGAAACCCTATTTTTCTTCATTGTTTCTCAAAAAAAAAAAAAAATTTTAAAAGCAATCGGTTCAGACCAGAAGAACGCTCGCTCGCTAGCCTTTTACTATTTCTGTAAATCAAAATCCTTTTCGCAAGCTATTCTGTGGTACTGTTCTTAGGTTTCGAAATCATTTTTTTCTTCTGGCGTTTTCATCGCGCTGGAGGTTTTGGAGTCAGCTCCTCACCGTCTCCAATCGTCGTCTGCTATCCTTCGCCGTCGCAGTCAGCTCCTCACCGTCTCGGAGCTTCACCGTGACCAAGCCTCTTCGTCTTGCTCTGCCGTCATCGTTGGGCTCCAGATCCGGCGAAGAGAAAGCTTCGATCCTCTCCAATGGTGGAGTGTTACGTAGTTGCAAGACAGGTCCCTGAACTTTTGCTTTTGATTTCTGATCTTTGTTTCCAGAGCAGCCCGAGTTTGAAGATGGTTTTAACGAGAATGCAGAAGGTAATTTGTAAATTACTTTGGCGAGTTATCTAAATTTTGTCTTTGCTGTTGTCACTCATAGTTGCTTGTTGAATTTTTTTTATGAAGCTTCAAGATCTAGCACCAACCATGCTGGAGCTCTGGAATTTGATGGATACACCCATAGAAGATCAGCAAGAGTATCAGCAGATTACCTGCAATATAGCTGCATCAGAACATGAAATAACTCAAGCCAATAGTCTCTCTGAAGACTTCATCCAATACGTAAGCTCTTGAGAATTTTTCATTGTTACACTGTTGTATAACAACTCTATAATCAAGCTGATAAGTTATTGGATTTTTTTTTTATGTTATGTCTGCAAACCTTAACGTGAGTTCCATTTCCATACACAGGTTGAGGCAGAAGTTGTCCGATTGGACGAAGTAGAGAACTTTTTATGAAGAAGAGATCAGAGCTAGAGGAGATATGTAGGAAAACCCACATGTTACCAGTTTCAGATAGTGCTATGGATCAGACTATAGTAGCCATAGAATCTGGTATTGCGGACACCACATTGGTCCTGGAGCATCTTGAGCCACATATATCTAAGGTCAAAGAGGAAGCTTCAAGTAGGAAAGAGATACTTGCTCAAGAAGAGATCTTGAGCAACATATTGTGGACGCCACAGTCTCTGGCTTATGATCGAAGAGGCAGAGGAAAAGACTATGTGAGGTATCTTACTTGAATCCACAACTCAATCAAAACCTCAAGGAGGTGAAGTCGTGGCTGTGGGTGAAGGAAGATGATAATCTAGGCTTAGCAAAGTGTCTTGAGGTAGAGGAAGCTATAAGGTATTCCGTGCGATGGCTCTATATGGGTCTGAGCCTAATGCGTATACCTATAGTTAATTCTATATGGAAACAGCAACGCTGAGCCTGTGGCTGAAGCTTGTGCCCAGCTGACTCAAGAGTTCTTTAAGGGTGATACTCTCTGCCGCTTGATCACTTCACTTCATTATTTGAACTTGGAGGTAATTTCAGATTCAGACAAAGCAATGCTGCAGGAGATTCATGTTAGTAGTAGTGTGGTTTGATTGCTTTTTGTTCTTTCTTTTGAGTTGTGGTGGGTAATGATAAAGATGTTTCCTTTTTCTTGCAGTGTAACGGTAGGGTGGGTGAGAACTTGAAGGAGGAGCTTGAGAACTTTAGTGTGCAGTTAGGGGAGCTGAGAAGGAATAAAGCTGAGAATGAATCGGTTTAAGGAAGTTATTGATCAGTTGTTGAGCTTGTCGTTTCAGTTTGGAGATTTTACGGATTATCTGAAGTGGTTTGGTGCAGAAGAGACTGATCTTTCGCTTCACAAGTTGGAGGAAATGCGTAGGCAATTGGCAATAAAGGATGAGCTTGATGGTGGTGAGGAGAAGAGCTTGATGCTTTTAGTTCATTTTTGATATATAGAGTTTTAATTCATGTTCTCATGTATTGACTTTGTGTGTTTTAAATTTGGAGTTTAACTCCATGTACCCCATACCCTTCACAAAAATTCCCCTTTGACCTTTTATTATAATATATTATATTTTTCATTTATTTTTAAATAGAAAAAGTGGTTAATTACGGTTGTATAATAGAGATATAAGGTATTTACAGGATCCAACCACGAAGATCCGACCCAGACCAAGCAAACCGGACAGATCCGACCCAGGTAGACCTAAACGTCATCGTTTTTGTGTATCTTCAACTCTCCTTATTTTTTTCAACTCTGGAAAACTACTCCATTTCTTTCGCGATAGAAAGGAGCCTTCAACGGCGACAGACCCTAAAATCCCCGACTCCTCCATTTTCTTCGTTTCTTCTTCTTTCTCTGTGATAATCGAGTTCGCCCATCTCCGAATTGACTTCATGCGTATTTGTAAGTGATTTATTGTGGTTGATTCTCTGTGATATGTATTTTAGGTTAAATTTTTTTTGGGAAATTGGGAAAAAATTATCAATAGACGAAACTAAAGTATTGTGCTAGTTTGTGGTATGAAATTGGGAGAGACATGGTGAAATTGTGTGATTTATGTTATGAATATGTTATGATAGAAACTATTTTGGGGATTGATTTTAGACTCCTATTTTAGATGAAATTGTGCGATTTTCATATGTTTTTCTACTGAATAAGTTGAATTGGTAAGATGCTTGTTAAATCCGAGACTATAAATTAGGGATAAAATATATATGAATCGGATATGTTTGGTTTTAATGGGAGTTAATTGATGTTGTGTTGTTGTTTGCGGTTTGCATTTAGAGTGATTTAGTGTTGTAATGTTTTGTACAGGAAAGTTATGAAGGGAAATAAAAAGGTGGCAAAGAATAAGGGAGTCCCCAATGAAAGGCGTCGTCTATCTCTTAGGCCGAGAACGACCCCAATTGCAAAAACACCAGTAATTCCTGAGGGGAGTAAGAAGAGTAAGAATAGTAAGAAGAGTACGCAAGAGAGAGAACCGAGTCACGTATCACTCTCAGTCACAGATGAGTCCGAAAGGGAGGGGTCTGAAAGTGAGGTATATATTTTGTATTCATTGTAACTGTTAGTGAAAAATGCCACTTGTAATTAGTAGTACTGCTAGACTTCTTGTATTACTAGCATTACTAGACTTCTTGTATTACTAGCATTACTAGCATTACTAACATTACTAGCATTACTAACATGTATATATGTATTTTCAGAGGAGTAAGAAGAGTACGCCAGAGAGAGAACCGAGTTACCAATCGCGCTCAATCTCAGATGAATCCGAAAGGGAGGGGTCCGAAAGTGAGGTATATATTTTGTATCATTGTTACTGTTAGTGAGAAATGATGACTTGTAATTAGTAGTACTAATAGACTTCTTGTATTACTAGCATTACTAAGTACTAGCATTACTAAGACTTCTTGTACGTATTTTCATTGCAGGAGGAAATGCAACCACCGCAACCCCTTGAGTTATACTTTAAAAGCAGTGAGTTCACGAAGATTTGCAAGATACAAACCAAGTGCTATGTGAGCGCGACAGTAAAAGTCATCAAGGAGACGCTTAAGAAGGATCAGGCCGAATGGTTCACGAGCCATTCCCAGTTTCGACATTCCTTTCACATGCCAGAGGAACCAAACCTGAAGCTCCAAGGGATGTGGATGTTACTCCTGCACACCATTTGTACTCCAGAAGATGATGTTGCATGGTTTGCGGTTAATGGTGTACCCATCCGCTATTCTATGAGGGAGCACGCCCTCATCTCTGGCTTAGACTGCACTGAGTATCCGAGAAAATATAAGAAGATCGGGGGTCATGAGTTCGTGAATTACTACTTCCATGACATAGAGAAGATCACCATCACTGATGTGAAGCAGAAGCTGTTGTCTATGCCGGATTGTCCAGATAAATTGAAGATGGCTGTCTTGTTTTTCCTTGGTACTATTATCAGAGGAAAGCCAAGGTATGAGGGAAATTTAGACTCCTTCATATTGAGGATGGTGGATGATTTGGATGCTTGCAAAACATTTCCCTGGAGTCGTCTAACATTTGAAGATTCAATAAGGGAGATTAAGCGTGTGATGAACCATTTAAAGGGAGAAGTGACAAAAGATGCAGTCTCCTTTCCTGGTTTCATAGTCCCCTTAGAGGTAAGCATATAATTTAGTAAAAGTTTTAGTTGTTAAATAATTGAAAATCTGACATGTATGTGACACTGGATTCTATAGGTTCTGGCTTTTGAGTGTATTCCTGCTCTGGGGAAAGAGTTTAGAATCTATCAAAAGAATCCTTGTGCGGACTGTCCAAGGATGTGCAAGAGCCGGTTTACAAAGACCAGTGTGAGGGGCTATCCTTTGGAAGACATATACCGAGCGCTTGGAGACAAAAAGGTACATGTTTACAGTTATAGTAGAAGCTAGTAGAACATAAAATTTAATTAGTGTTATTTTTTTTTCCAGACTATTCACAGTGTGTTGGAACCAAATATTGGTGAGGAAATGTTGTTGGCTCGTATCATTGACTTGGAACGAGAGTATGACCGTCAGGGCAGCCCAAGCGAGACTTGGAACCACTGGTTAACTGTGAAGCAGAAGAGTATTTGGTGGGAAGAGCTGTATGATTTAGATCAAGCTGCACGAGTGTTTACAAAAAAGAAGGACAAAGAAAAGGTGACGTTAGCAGAAGCATCATCCTCTGATTCGAGCTTGCAAGGTCTGGAAGAGAGGCTTTTGGATTTCATGGGAGAAGCATTTGTTGGACTTAACTTTACGGTGGAGACAAAGCTGGAGGCTGTTGATTTGAGGCTGGGTGGAATTGAAATGAACCAGCGGCTGTTGAGATGCAGGGCTAAACAAATAGAAAAAAGGCTAACATCTATCGAGAATAAGGTGAGTGAGAAGCCGAATCGTGGTGAAGACATGGATTTTGGACAGTGCGATGGTACGGATTTTGGACAGTGGGATGGGAAGGAAAAAGATGATGCTGAGGAAGAAGAGAAGGAGAAGAGTGGCAAAGAGAAGGAGAAGAGTGGAGAGGTTGATAAAGATAAGGAAAACAGCGAGACTGATGAGGAAAATGGTAGTGAGCGAGAGTTGAACGAACTGAAGGAGAGATGTAGAGTACAGGCTGATGAACTATGGAAGGAAGTAGAGGCAGCTGAGGCTGAAGAGGATCAAGCAAATGACGAAAGGAAAGAGGCTGCAACCAATGAGGAAAGCATTGAGAATAATGAGGATGATGAGAAAGTGGAGGCATCTGAGTCTCCAAACAGTGAGCCTCGTTTTGAGTCTCCGATCAATGAGCCTCGGGTTGAGGCAGATAAAACTCCAACACCACCATCTGGTGGTAGGACTAAGGAAATGGCTGCGAGGAGAGTAGTTCATTCACCACCAAATACGTGGCCAGTAGTGGTGGAAGCCAAGGAAAAAGCTATTGAGAAAGCTGTGGAGTTAGAGAAAAAAACTAGTGAGGAAGTTGTGGAGGCAGAGGAAAAAACTAGTGAGAAAGCTGTGGAGGCAGAGGAAAAAACTAGTGAGACAGTTGTGGAGGCAGAGGAAAAAACTAGTGAGAAAGCTGTGGAGGCAGAGGAAAAAACTAGTGAGAAAGTTGTGGAAAGGATGGATGGGACCAAGGAAGCTACGAGGCCTAGGATCAGACATAGATGCAAGGAGAAGATAATGACGTCTGGCAAACCGACTCCTAAGAGGAGGGGCAGACCAAGGAGGAGTATTGCTGATGCTGCACCAAAGAAGAGTGATTGCACACCACATGCATCTAAGGGAAGAGGGAAGAGGAAGTGTGAACCATCACAGTGGGTGCAGACTCCTTTCACGAGGGGGAAGAAGCCTAAAACAAAGGCTTAGCCTAGGAGAAGCCTTATGTATTTAAGATGTTAATTTAAGTATTTTGGATGTTTAAAACTTGGTAGGAGAATGCTTTATGTTTCGATGTTTAAAACTTGTAATGCTTTTGAATGTTGGTATGTTGCAAAAGATAGGTTTGGAAAACTATATTTACAGATGTTACTATGGCAAAAAATGAATTAGTTGGATAACTGGATTTCCTGGGGGATTATTGAGACCAAACCAAAATATGTAAACATGTAAAATGCCAAAAAATAGCAAAAACGGAAAACACATGTAAAATGCGAAAATATTTAATATTTAAAAAAGTAAACACATGTAAAATGTGCAGCCGCCATATTTATATTTAGTATTATTTTAACACTTAGTAATACACGGTAATCTTCAAGGTATCAGTAATACTACTATCCACATAGTAATACTTTGGCAATTTTGACGTTTATCTAGTTAAACTATCACACAATGGAAGATTTCGTAGTAAAACCAATGATTTTACGCCATAACTATCATTAAGAAGGACATTTACATAAATAAGTTACCAGAAATACGTACTTTGTTTGATGCTCCTTACTCTACTTGAACCATTCACACACTAACATTGAAAGTTAAGGAAGTTTTTTGAGAAACTGATAAGCTTTTCTTAAACTATTGAAAACATGCATCAAAAATAGTTTGAATCTACGTAGTTATCATATACACGGTCTATGCATTGAAAATAATCATTGAAAATAGTCTGAATCTACGTAGTTCTCATATACATGGACTATATATAATGGTTTAAATAACACATAATAATACAAGTAATTCTCAGTAGTCCAAATAACACATAATAACACCAGTAATTCTCAGTAATTCAAATAACACATAATAATACCAGTACATCCTAGTAGTCCAAATAACACATAATAATACCAGTATATCCTAGTAGTCCAAATAACACATAATAATACCAGTACATCCTAGTAGTCCAAATAAGACATAATAATAAATTTCAACAATCAAACACCTGAACCCGAACCACTTCCACATTCAAAATATGCTGCAAGACCTTCTCCTCTGGCTCTGCCCGTGCCTCTGCCACTCCCTCTACCACTCCCTTTGCCTCTTTTTCCTCTTCCACGAGATTCTCCTACTGATGGAAACCTTGTTTGTTGTGGTTTTCCTTTCTTGACTTCCAAATCCGGAGGAAGTATTTTCTTTGCTCTAACTTCTTCTGGTATAACCCAATCAGACATATGAGGAACAAGATATATTGTCCTGTGATAAGCCAAAGCCCATTGCTCTACCAAATAGTACTTAGAACAATACTCAGATAGATGAAGTTCTTTTCCTGCTTTATGTGTCATGAATGTGGCAGCCGCGACTGCATGCACACATGGGTATTTGTCTTTATCAAATTGCTCACAGCTACAAGTGTATATAGCCATATCAACGGTATAAACCTTCCCGTCAGCACCTTGCACACTGTACTCAAGATGGAAGCTGTTTAACTCTTTAACTGTGAGAAACCCTCCTTCAACACATCTTTTAGACATTTCCTCTTCCACAATAGGCACAAGCTTCAGGTTGTATGGTACTTCAGCTGCCTTCTTCCTATACTTGTTAAACCATTCAGGCATTTTTGCAATGATTACATCAAACATTGGCAGTAAGGTGTACATTCTCGCTCCCCTAATAACACCATTAAAAGATTCTACTGAATTGGTGGTGTCGACATTATATCTATCTCCTTTAAAGTAACATCTAGCCCATTTCTTCTCTTCAACACTTTTGTAAAGATACGCCGCTGCACTTGGATACTTCCTGCGAAAAGCATGATAAAGGTACTGGAACTCAGCCACTGTATAAGCATGTGCGCATTCTCTAAACTTGAACGCACAAGTATCTTTGTTGTTATGGACGTGGCCTTTAACATTCTGAGATAAATGCCATATACAATACCCATGTTCGGCCTCAGGGAACACTAGACGTACTGCCTTGATTAAGCTTCTGTTTCTATCTGAAAGAAACACCAATCTGGGGACATCAGTTATCGCTAATTTCAACTGTTCCATAAACCATATCCAACTTTGATCATTCTCACCATCTGCTACACCAAATGCAATTGGGTAGTGGTGATGATCGGGATCTTGAGCTGTCGCAACAAGGAGAACTCCACCATAAACATTCTTGAGGTGTGTTACATCCACAATGAGGACTTTCCTCATTGCACGGAACCCTTCTACGCTAGCTCCAAGTGCAAAAAACAGATATTTAAATCTTTGGTGCTCATCCACTTCTACAAGTGTTCTTGTGGCAATATTGGTTTGTTCCAGCATGTGCATATAACAGTGTAGTAAAGTAAAACTCTCTTCTGGACTCCCTCGCACTTCATTTGCAGCTTCTCTTTTTCCTCTCCATGCGGCGGTGTATGATACTTTCACACCAACTTTGCGATGAACCAAATCGATCAGAACTTTGGGAACTGGTGTGTCAAATGTACCAGGATAATCTTGAGCCAAAACAGATGCAACGATTTGTTTTGTGCCTTTCCTTCTATCACGCAGTGTTCTAGTAGTAACAATAGAACATGTATGTTGCTTGATATAACTTCTAACCGTCCAGAGATCTGAATTCTCTAACTTTGCAACTCGCACAAACCACTTGCAACCTTCTTTGGCTCCTCGACATTTAATCACAAATCTCTTAGTATCCGACTTCTTTATATCAAACTCAAAACATTTTTGATGTGAAGCTTTCTGAATATGAACTTTTGCTGCCTCCTTGGTGGTAAATTCTTGACCTAGAACCATATCCACACCATCATCCCATGGCTCATAGTTAGCTGCTGGTCTTACTTCTGTATCTTTAAACTCATTGCCATCTTTTCCGTTGCCATTCTCATGCATCTCAATGTCTTGGTGATAAGTGAGCACACCACCAAAATCGTCATTATCATTTGCATCATTCTCAGTACCATCTTCATCACCAGCCTCTCTTGTAACGACAAAACATGTATGCTGCTTGAAATAACTTCTAACCGACCAAATATCTGAATTCTTCACCATTGCAACTCGCACAAACCACTTGCACCCATCTTTGGCTCCTCGGCATTTAACCACAAATCTCTTAGTATCCGACTTAATTATATCAAACTCAAAACAATTTTGATATGACGCGGTTTGAATAAGAACTTTTGCTGCCTCCTTGGTTAAAAATTCTTGACCTATAACCAAATCCATACCATCATCCCGTGTCTGATTGACACCATCATGCATCTCAATGTCTTCGTCAAAAGTGAGCACACCACCATTACCATCTTCATCGCCAGCCTCTATAGTCTCTCTATCAGATATACCAACATAGGCATCAGTTTCATCATTCTCAGTACCATCCTCATCACCAGCCTCTATAGCCTCTCTATCAGAGAGACCGACATAGCCATCAATTTCATCATCCTCTTCTGAAAATTTCACTTCTTCATTGATGAACTCCACATGTAGAACACTTCTACACTTCTCATGGTTTACTTGCAGTAGATAACCAAAGAATTCGTCATCATTCCGGATGTATGATGGCTTGTACGAATACAATACCATTGGAAAGTAACTAATCTTCACTTTCACCTTAGATTCATCTACCTTTATCTTTCTGCAAATACACTAAACCAAACCAGAGTAAGTGATCTCCTCCATTGACTTCCTAAACAAAATCGTGTGAATTTCATCTTCTCCTTCACCATCTCCTGAGATCCATTTTATTTCAGCCCCATCTTTCATATAATATCCCCCATAATCAAAACAAATGAATGTGCACTGCGGATTTTGCATTTTCTTGAGATAAAATAGAATACCATTAGTATTATCATTATTAGAGTAATTCCAGTAACTCTAGTAATTCAAATAAATTCTAGTAAAACTATTTTGCCTTAGTAATGCGTAGTTCTCCTAGTAATACCCAGAACTTGTTCTTCCACAAACTAATCTGTTTTTAGGACGTTGTTGTTAGGATTTTACATTACCCATGATGTATAATTTATCTTAAATGAAATTACACACAAAAACTCATCAAAACATAGATAACATATACCCAAAAATCTATAAAAACAGTTTTCAAAATCTTTTTCAATCTCTCATTATTTTCATTGGATCTGCTGTTTTTACACTACCCGAGCTATACACATGTTTTTAATAACATTTCAGCAAAAAAAATCATAAAAAACGGACGTAAATTATACTTATAATCTCTTACCACAGTTTTTAAATTCGTTTTTAAACTTTCTAATTATCATCAGAATGAATATCTCCATGATATACAGGACATTTTAAGGGTGATTTTACAAAAAAAATCACCTAAAACGAACAATAATTACCTTCTTTATGAGCTTCCAAAATCACCAATGGAAGATGAAGAGGAGGAGAGAGTACGAGGAAGAAGAAAAACATGTGGACCAACGAATTTTGATTGGTTAAGGTTAGGATGTGGGCCATGTAGGTAGTTGAATTGTGGTTGGTTTTTAATTGATGAATAAATGGACAAAATCTAGTTTAGGGAGTGCAACAATAAAGGGGTGGGATAAATAGGGTTGGGGTAATAAGCTTGAGTTCAGGAGGGTATGAGGTATATGGAGTCAATCTCCTTTAAATTTCTAATGGAAAACTATAGAAAACTATATCATATCCAAATTATATTTATTAATGATTTACTTGTGTTTTATTAGAGTGAATTATATTTATTAATGATTTTAAAAGCAATAATTAATAAATAAATTTTGAGTAAGCTCTAAATTTTTAATATCTCATCATAAAGTCTAAAGATAACATAAAAATAAAAATGATAAAAAGAAAATCCAACACTAATAATAAATTAGAACAAAAAAAACATTTTTACCTTAAATTTTAAACCCTAAACATGCCCTAAACCCTAACTACATATCTCAAACCCTATATCTTAAATTCCATTTTATACATAAATCTTCAATTAAACATTTTAATCAAAACACTCAGATTATATATCATACAGAAATATCCAACTTTAAACATTATAATACAAACCCTACATATACCCCTAGCCCTACTTATAACTCCAAACCCTATATCATATTCCAAACTCTATACAAAAAGTATTGAATCTTAACATTTTAAATTTATAACACTTATTTATACTAAATTATGAAATTATACAAACTAGAAAATATAAATAAAATCAGTATATTCATAATATAACTTCAATCCCTAAACTCCAAACCACATACCTCATATTGACCTATATCACATAAAACATTAAATCTTAATTTTTAATCAATCACACAAATTGAAAATTTAAATACAAAATACAAATTAAAAGTTTTAAATTATGATATCAAATTATTTAAAGTTTAAATAATTTTACAATAATTATAAATAAAAAGGAAGATAATTTGTACTGGTTTTTTCTGAGCCATTGATTGATTTTTAAATCAAAGGTCCAAAATTAATCTCATATCTATCTTTACCTTTGTTTTCTATTGGTTTGGCGTGGATCACCATCTGCACCGTTATATCATACCGAATCAACGCTTGAGATTTGTTTTCTTTTTTTTTCCAATTATTTTCTGAGAACAGATCGTGTGAGAGAGAAAGACGCGATTTGAGTAAAAAAAAAAGAGAAAGAGAGAGAGGCTCGACGCCCTAACAAACCTCGGCCTCCTTCTCTTCTTCTTCCTCGTCGGCCTCGAGATTGATCTGAAATCTCTCCGCCGCACCAGCCAAAAAGTGATTTCCATCGCAGCCGCCAGAATCCTCCTCCCTTTCGCGATGGGCGTCATCACCTCAAGTTTCTTCACCGGAATCTGTATCTTCACCACCACCACCACAACCCCCACCACCACCATCGCTCCCATCCACCATCGCTTCTCAGATCCGTCTTCACCGGAGTTGCCACCACCACCGTCACGCTCGTCATAACCACCACTCAGCTCTCTGTCTCTCACTTTCTGTTTCTTGTTCTCTCTACATTGAGAAAGAAGCATGAGGCGCTCACCAGTGGCAGTTCTTTTACCAAATCTAAAAGCATTGCTTCAGGTTACCAAGTTTTAGCTTATTGTTTTGTAAATGAGGATTTGGATTCTCTCTGGCTAATGGTTAGTTTGGAATGGCAGGTCTGGTGTTTTTGCTGGTAAATCTGTTGGAGCTTAAGTGATTGTTGTTATTTCTCTGCCTAAACAGACGCATTTTTGCGTTGCGCGTTTCCAGGGATAGAGAACAGTTTATCAAAGGATTTGGCTGTGGCTCTAAATGACTCAGAATCCCCTAGGTTTATACATTAACCCTTATTTCTATAATTGAGAAGCAAAGCTCGATGCTTTTGGTGTATGTGTTGAAACTTCTTCTTGTGGTACAGTGGTGAATTTTTTAAGCCTAGGTTATCTGACAAGGCGAAGGTACTAATGAATCTGACATGAGTTGTGTTCCAAAGTTTTGAATTTGGAGTTGTCGTATGAATGGCTTACGTTTCTTATTTTTCTTTGGTGGTAGCTTCATGGAGAGCTTGATACTGGAAGAAGACAGAGGCTAAGTCCTTTGGTGCTTTCTTATACCTTTGGTGATACTGGAAGAAGACAGATGGAGTTGGTTCAGAAGCTAGGGAAGAGAGATAGATGAGAAGCTTGAGGGTGGTGGAAGAGCAGAGATGTTAAGGATGATTATGAAGGGTTATTAGTGGTAGATTGATAGTATGTTTGATAGGTTTTGATGGTTTGTGTAAAGAGAAAAATGTTTTATGGTTTTGTAAACATGTAAATATTTATTAGTTTTTACAAATATTCGAAATATATATTACATTAAAAATCAATTCATAATTATTTTTAATAAATTTCTGATTAATTAAAATACAAATTAATAACACAATTGTATAACAAACTGTTATAGATAAAATCAAATTAATGAGTTTTAATAACATTTATATCATGTTATTATAAATATTAACAATTGCATAGATAATAACGCTATCATTATTAACTTAACTATAGCATACAACAGATCCGCTATCAAAAGGGTAGGACATACGATAACGGGCGCTGTGAGAGCGTTTTAGGAAACGCTATTAAAACAGACTAATAGCGTTTATCGCCAGCTATTAATGCCCACATTTCCTGTAGTGACGGGAGCCAATGACGCGACCGGAACAACCCTGACGCGACCGGAACAACCCGATCGCGACTTCAAGTCAAGATCGATCTCTTCCGATCAATCAGACATTGATCCCAGAACGAGTCGGAGCTCGAGTCTGGAACCGTCCCGGGGACAGACAATCCGCCGATGACCTGACCCGATCTCAATCAAGACCAATTTCGCCGACCCCTCTAGCACAAACTCGAGAAGAAATGACCGAACTTCGAGGAATGCTCTCATCTCTGATCGACGAAATACGTAACCAAATGGTCGCCAATCAAACCATCACTAACCGACTAGACCAGGCTGAGAGGGAACTCGCAGAGTAACGATCTGCAAACATTCGAGAAAGAAATCAAACGCCCCTCGATCCATTAAAAGCGACGTCGAACCCACAAAGCACCGGTCTGTTTGGTACTCCAGAGATCCCAAGCGCTCGATCCCGACGCTACACGGGAGAAAACTCAGAACGACCCCCACCGCAGGGAATGACCCACCAAAGCTTAAGCTACAGTGGATTGGACGAAATTGACACCGGGCTCCAACGCCCACAAAGCACTCCGATCCAATTCAAGAACGGATCAACGAAAAGACAGGGAGAACTGAGAACACGGATCCCGCCGTCGAACCATTCGATCCCCGAAAATCAAAATCCATCCGCCACGAGGACCTTCCATCAAGTGGGATTCGATAACTCAACAAAACAAGCTCGGAGGCATGATCTTCGCGGTCCCGTCAATATCGATCCCCAAAGGGAAGACCTAGGGATCCCGAATGAAACCGGAGCGTTTCAGAATTATATCGAGAGGAACGATGCCGAGCTCATAAGGATACATGCGATCGTGCATATGGCAACAAGCTCTGCCCCATATATCTACATGGACATCGAGGAAACCAGAAGGACTCCATTTACAAACAGAATCGCCAGCGTCAGGCTGCATCACGTCGGGAAGTTAAAATTACCCGAATATGCAGGAAACACAGACCCAAAGGCCCACGTACGAGCCTTCTGTTTGGAAATATCGAGAGCACACCTCACCGACGACGAAAAAGAGGCCGGTTAATGCCGCTTCTTCGCCGAGAACCTCACGGGGGCCGCCCTCGAATGGTTCGCTGGACTAGAAGAAAAATCGATTGACAATTTCACTCAGTTGGTATCTACGTTCCTCAAACAATATTCAGTCTTCATAGAGACAAGAGTTACCGAAGCAGATCTTTGGAATCTCAAGCAAGCACCTTTCGAGCCGTTGAGAGTGTACATAAACAAGTTCCGAGAAATCAAGGCCAAGATTTCGCATCCGAACGAGGTCGTCGCCCTAGCAGCATTGAAGAATGGCGCCTGGTGCTCATCCAAATTCAGAGAAGAACTAGCAGTACGGGCACCTATCTCGTTGGATGACGCCCTACACCGAGCCTCTTACTTCGCCACCCATGAAGAGGAGGTCGCAGCCTTAAAAGAACAGTATAGCGCGAACAAGAATAATGCGGCTAAAAAGCCTACTGCTCCTAAGGAGCCGGCTACCAAAGGACAACATTCCTATGCAATAAACAACTCACCGCAAAAGTCTTCGACATACGACCTCAGCAAATATTGTACCTTCCATGACCGCAAAGGCCATTCGACCGAAGAATGTCGAGCCGCGCTTTGCAGTCAGAACGAAAATAAGAAAACCACTGAAGAAACCGGAGAGGAAGAGGAAGAGCCAGTAACTCCAAATTCCAGCCGAAAAATCAAAGCCTCGACAAACAAAAGAGGCAGGGAGACCGAGCAGAAATCACCGAGCTCCCCACCCCCAGCTCTGAAGAAAAGAGTCGACATGATTTCGTGGGACATCACGCAACCGACGAAATCAGGAGTCAGACCGAAGGGAAGATACACTTCGAGATCACGGTAGTGATCTGCACATTAGAAAACCCTGATGAAGCTACTCCTTCTCCCATCATCGTTCAGTACAACCCAAATATGAAGCCTCCTTGCGGAAAAATACCTAACTTCAAGCGAAAGAACAAGATGACCAAAATTCGCAAGCTACTGGAAAAACCGATTGCCCTATTCAGAAAAAGACAGAATGCAGACCCTTAATCACAATCTGTCTGGGGGGGAGGGGGGCAGAGACACTACCGACCAGCACTGACTAAAAAATAGAATTTTCGGGCCCACGACAAAGGCAAAAAATGAATCAACTTCATTTACCGAGGCTCCAAGTTCTGCAATTCGGTCAACTCAATCAAAGCGTACCAACGGAGAGCTGAAAACAACGTAGGAGTGAGAAAGCCCCTCCCTATCAGGTCCCGATTATGAAATCACCTTCGACGAAAACGAGACCGCAAGTCTCGATAAACCACACGACGACGCTCTCGTGATACGACTCGACGTCGGCGGTTGCGAACTATCTCGAGTAATGATCGACATCGGAAGCTCGGCTGATGTCTTTTTCTACAACGCGTTCAAAAGAATAGGATTCACCACTCCTAAAACAAGAACGAACACCCCTCATCGGGTTTGCAGGGGAAACCACCTATTCCCTCGGATCGATCGAACTCGCGGTAACCGCCGGAGAAATTAGGAAAATCGTAGAATTCATCGTGAAAGACAGTCCAGCCCCGTTCAACGCAATCCTTGGGAGACCTTGGCTATATAGCATGAAGGCAGTTCCTTCAACATATCACCAATGCCTGAAATTTCCAACCCTGAAAGGAGTCAAGACTATCAGAGGAAGTCAGAAGAGCTCCAGAACATGCTACCTCGCAAGCTTCAAAAACATCGAGCAACACCCCTAGTCAAGCGACCAAAACCAACAACAAACGTACCGATGTACACCAACCACCGACCAACAGACCCTGTCTCAGGGAAAACAATCGAACTACGTTATGACTTGATCCCTCGACGAGGGTACGTAGGCAACTCATGACACGAGTCTAGTCACCCTCCAACCACAAAACTCAGAATGAGCATATCGCAACACCCGAGGAACAACGGCACGACAATATTAAACTGCCTTCTTTTTACAAATCTATAACGAAACAAAATCCGACATATTAATAAATATAGCTCTTTGATATCGCAGTTCGAGCATATCAGATTTCCTACATCTACAACCGCAAAACTATAACGGTTGACCGAAAACCGAGACCCTGATCAAGTCTTTGGTTGCGGCCAACTCCGCCAATGAGCGCGGCAAAACTATCTAACAAAACCTTTTGTTACAACAAAACCATCGATGAAAGTATCTACAACAAATCGACTCATGGCCCAAAAGATCGGCCTCGCATAAACACAAAAACCAAATAATAACAGCAAACAAACCGGGACTCACGACCCCCTCTTTATTAAATAATAATAAATAAAGCAACAAAAAGCAAAAAGGGAAAACAGAAACAGAAAAACCCTAAAGCTACTCTTCGATGCCAAATTCGCCATCCTCGAACTGACCACCCGAGCACTTCGTCACATCGTCCGCCGCAGAGGGAACCTTAGCAAAGAAATCCTCTGGTAGATCCTCCGAAATCTGAGGCAGATCAAGCTTCCCAACGGAGAAATCCGAAACCACTATCACATCGAGCTCGGACCCGAGCTCGACCTCCTTCGTTCGAAGTCGCAGCAACTCATCCGAAGCCAGAAGATTGTTATTCATGATTTCCTTCAACAGATCTATTTTCGCCATGACCTCCCTAAGACGAGCTTCACAATCAGTTGCGACCTTCTTCTTCTCCCACTTCTCCTTCAGAGATACCAACACGTCCAAATAGCTATCCGCCCGAGCCTTTTTAGTGTCATAAGTCGCGCGACAAAGGTCATCAGAGAACTTATTAGCAGAATATTCAATCTTCGTTTCCAAAAAGGAAACTTGCTCGAGGGCCGATTTCCTCTCGTTACTCACAACCCGCAGACGAGCTTCGAGCGAAGCAGCCTGATTCCCCAATTTCTTAGCGGCGGCCAGTTGAGCGGTATTGGCATCTCGATCTTGAGCCATCTTCAGACCAAGCTTCAGCTCTCGAACAACCTTCTTTATCTCGTAAAGCTCGTCAGAGCGCGGGACGTCCTGCATGCGCTTTTCCAAAGTCGCCGCGAACTCGTTATTAGCCTCCATGGCCTGAAACATAGCAAATCAGCACAGACAAAACGAACCAAAAATTCAACAAGGATCGAGTGTCAAAAAGAACGACCTTAGCATGAGCCAAAACCATCTTCACATAAGCCTCACGTTCCGTCATATTTTGCAAAGAAGGAAGCGGACACCCAGCAGGTTTGAAATGCCTCAAAATGCCTCACCAAGTGAGCAACACTGTCCGGGTCTTCCGTAATAGGGCAATCCTTGGAGTGTGAGAACTGCCAATGAAACGGTTTAGCAACGGCCGCTTCACCCTAAACACCGAGTCGATGGTCCGAACCATTCGTCTTTGCCTTCTTCGGGGGGCGGTCACGCCCCTCCGAACCTGTTGGGCTACTCGACTTAACACGAGCAACATATTTTTCACCCTCGAGGTCCTTGGCTTCTTGGGTAGAAATCCGCGGAAGTCGGGTCTCCTCATGAAGAACTTCTGTGAGCGTTTCGCTCACGTCTCCGGATCGAATGCGTTCCGCATTAGCACTACCAGTTCGAGTTCGCACCCTATCAGACTCGCGAGGGTTTGACCTTCTCGAAGCCATATTTCTTTGATAAGCAAAAACGAAATTGAACAAAACACTACGGTAAATCCCAAAAACAAAGCAAAGCTTTATAAGGATCAGGACTTCGTCGTATCTCAACGACCCAAACGAAGAGAATCTCGAAAGCTAAGGAAACAAAGATATCTCGAAACATTATACTTATCCGTTAAGAATATCCGAGGTATCACGGTCAAAGGTCGCGGAGAACAAAAATATATTAAACAAAAAAAAAAGAAAATTTTAACTAGAAGCGGTATCATCAGGGACAGACGACCCCCCAATTTGATCCCCCGAATCCTCAGAAATTTGAGGAAGATGAAGCTCAGAGATCGACCAATCTGGCACGGCGGCTGAAGCGACGAGGTCCTCACAATCCCTTTCCATCTCCTTTAAACGAGCAAGCTCTGCGTCAACGGCCAGGCCGCCGTCCTTGAGCTCGTTCAGAAGATCGATGTTGGCGGTTACTTCTTACAATCGGATCTCGGCAGACACTTCCTTCTTCTTGCTCGTCCACCTATCCTTCAAAGATTCAAGGATCTCTCTGTACCGCTGCTCGATGTCACGGCGAGCAATGCGAGAAGCACGACGAATGTCCCGATCCCTCTCGACCTCGAGCGCCGCAATTTTTGCCTTTTGAGCAACCACCTGGGTTGTAAGAGCCTCGTTCTCCTGGTGAATTCTCCTCCAATCCTCAGTCAAAGCCTCGATCTTCTCGGCATCTTTCTTCCCTTCTCGCTTGGTGACCTCGAGCTCCTTCGAAAGCCTCTTGATCTCGGAACCTATGCTCTCGATTTCCTTGTCGTTCTGAGAAGCCACGACGTGGTCTTCCATCACCACAACATAGTCATTGAAAGCTTCCATCACCTGAGAAGAAATCAAGACAAGCAAATAAGAACCTCGAAGCAAACTTTCAAAGAAAATAAGGTGGGAAACGAACCTTAGAGCTCGCCACCGCAACCTTGGCGTAAGCCTCCTTCTCGGCTGAGGAAGCAAGAGATGGAAGATGGCAGCCTGCAGACCTCATACGACCAGCAAGTGAAATTAGGTCACCTTGGGCCGCAAACATAGAACCATCTCCCTCAGGAACAAACCTAGGATGAGATGGGCCGGGCAAGGCACCCTTCGATGACCGGCGTTGTTTGCGAGTCGCCGCAACGGTCTCGTCCTCTGAGCCATGGCTCAACGAGACATGAGATCGCCTCTCTCCTGAAGCGTTTTCATCATCGGAGTCATGAATCGAGATCAAGGGAGATTTTCCAGAAGCCTGGCCCCTCGACACAGACCCGGAAGTACGGAATGACGACCTCCTCATGAGCTGTATAGTTAATCGATCCGAAGACTGGACCTGAACGGAAGGAGTCGCTATGACTTCCTGGGAGTGTTCGGCCTCGTCATCAGAACCCCCAACCAGAGGGGCCCTGTTGATCCCCTCCGGCATAGCGAAGATAGTTCGAATCCGAGTTTGTTCGAATGAAGACCAGTTCGAACGACCTCCCCGAAGAATCTCGATCAAACCACGAACCCCGTCCGACATCGAAGAGCTTCCGGAAAGAGCTGAATCGATCAAAGAAAAACGAAAAGTTAAGCCACCCACTTTCCAAAGAGGAAAATCGACACATAGACCAAAGAAAACTAACCAATATTCTCGGCCCAGCTCAGAGGAAGCCGAGAGAAGTCAAATTCACCCATGGATGCTCGATCCACCTTGAAAACAAAAAAAATTGCTCACGCCACTTCTCATCGTGGTAGGGGATGTCCTCGATGACGTGGCGACCTGGGCACGGAGACACAAGGAAGGTATCAGGGTTCTGCTGGTTCCGCTTCACCAGAACGAGATGTCGAACGAGATGTCGGAACTCACTAAGGCCAAAAGAAAGACCTTCCTCTCTAGCCCTAACCAAGAAGGCGACAAGATACCTAAGAAAGTTTGGGAGGATCTGAGTAAGCGATAACCCAAGCTCCGCCAGAATCTCAAGTATCAGCTCAGGGACTGGGAAGATAAGACCACAGGAGTGAAAGAAAGAAAGACAGGCTCCACAATAACCTTCCTGCACAGTTTCAGGAGTCTCGGTTGCGCCGGCCAAATCGAGAGCGACGACACAATCATAACACAAAGATTCTTTTAGATTCATAATTGTTTTTAATTTTTTTTTTTTCATAATTATAAAATATATGTGTTACGATGATAAATATAAAATAATAAAAATTAGGTTGATTCTTACGTTATTAACCAATCAAAAATTTTCTATTGATTTTTTATCAACAAATTTAATTTATCAAAAATTTCATAAATTTCAAAACTTTGTTACCGCAAATAATATTTAAATGATAGTATCTCGCGATATTGCGGAAAGTCATCTACTACGGGTTTAAATAATTTTTCAAATAATGTTTAAGAGATTTTTTTAGAGAATAAAGTTATTTAAAATTCAACTATAGTTTGAAAATTTTGAAGATTTACAATTTAAAAATCTTCTGAGCTGTTTGGACACGTGATCTTCCATAACCGGGCAAAAAATATCTTTTTCTTTAACTAACAAAAACTGCGTACTATAGATAAATCACAAGAGAGCGTAGCTAACATACACACCTTAAACCAATTGTATCAGGGACAAAGAGTTCCGGTAGCATGTGTTTAGGCAGAGTATAGAAAGTCGCTTCCGTACGGTGCTCCTTTTGGCTCCTCTCCTCTTTGAGATATTGAATTTTCTCTTAAAGGTTAGATTCTCCTTCTTCTTCTTCCCACATAATTCTTCTTTGTTTGGCTGAAGCTTTTCATTTTTACTTTCTTTTCTGGGTTTACGAAACTGGATCTTGTAAACACTCGAATGGTTAGCTGATCATCTCTGCGATGTTCTGAGTGGAGAACGAAAAGGGATTTTGTAGAGAAAAAGATAAATCGATTTGATATGGGTTTTATCATGATTTTGAAAACAAATTAAGAGAGGGAAAAAAGTTTGAAAATTTCGATGTTGGGCTAAAACTTGTGTGTTCGTTTACCGTTCCAACGTTTTGTATGGTCGTTTGTCTGAAATGGAACTACTTATTCTCTTAAAGATTTTGAGACCAAGCAAGTTACATATGTTGTGGGAAGCTAGCTAGTTTGGTTCTTTAAAAAGTTATCGTGGTTGTTAACTTTGAGAAAAAAAAAGAAAGAATCTTATTGTATCCTGTTAAGAGTGTGTCATCTGATGTAATTTTTTTGAGCAAATTTCTCTTTTCTTTGTCAATTTCTTCTCTTGGTTGCTTCCTTGTGCTCCAATCTTGAGTTTAGATTATTAGTAACTCTAATGCAGGTCAAAATGCTCTAACTTTAATAACCTGTACTTTTACAGCTTTATAATCATTCATTAGTCAGATCTGATTTGTTAGGCTATGCAAGTTATTGAGTAGCTATGTGGTTTTCGATGTTTGATTGTATGTACCAAAAGAAAAGCCTCTTTTTTTATGTGATATGTATGATTCCTCAGGTGGTGAAGAGAGATGAAGCGCATGTTTTCAGAAGTAGAAATGTGTCGGGACGTGGCTATACCTGCCAAACAATTGAAGAAGGGCCATTCGCCACCACACCAACAGATTCTAACGAGACTACTCCAAGATCTGCTCCACGAGAAAGCATGCAGGGAACACGGGTTCTATCTCGCCATCACCGCCTTAAAAAGCATCGGTAACATCAACAGCACCACAGACGATGACAATCCTCAAGCAGACGACGTCCTCACATTCCCTGTCTCCTTCACATGCCGCACATTCTTGCCTGCACGAGGAAATATCATGGTAGGGACCGTAATGAAAGTATTGTTTAACGGTCTTAACGGAGGAGCTGCTCCAGCTGTTTTGATAAGCTCTGGTCCACTCAGATACGCATACTTATCATACTTGAAAATGCCGGATTACCATTTTGTCCCGCCAAACTCTGAGGAGGAGGAGGAGCCGTGCTTTCAGAAAGATGATCTCACCAAGATTGCTGTTGGCGTTGTTGTGCGGTTTGTGGTCTTGGGACGTCGGTTTAAGGTGAGTCCAGAGAAAAGAAGAACCGATGTTTACGTTCTGGCCTCTGTGGAAGGTGATGATACACTTGGTCCCGTCTCTCTTACAGGCTGCGATAGGCCTTATATGTGATTGTTACCAATGTTGAACGCTTTTGGGTTTCCAAGTTACTTTCAGTCTTCTTGTTAGTTGTTTAGTATAGGTTACTAGGTGAACGAACACATCACTCATTAATTAATGTACACAAAAGTTTCTCTCTTTCTTTCAACCCGAAATTCATATTTGTAGATCAGATACCAGAAAGATTGTCATTGGAGCCGCCGTATCTCTAAAAATTGTAGTCTGAGATGTGAATATCTTAAAATGCTATAGTCGGAAATGTGAAAAATAACCATACTACATCTTGTTCTTGATGCTACAACAGTCATGAAATGGGATTTAAAAGCAATTAGATGTAGACAATGCATTCTTACATGTTGATGTACTATTGTGAATAAGACATTTGTCATATTTATGCTCAAGTCTGTAAATGCATTGTTGATAATTAATCCTAGAAACTCAATAAATGAATTGCTCTTTTGATCATCTTCTTCGCTTTTGTTCTATAGACAAGCAGAGTCATCATGCCTAAAGTGTTTAAATTCTTAAACAAATTTAATTTAATTTTTAACATTTTGAAATAAACAAAATACAAACAAATGTAAATATTATAATAGATATAGTTTAAACAAAGAAAACCAAGTCACAAAATGTTTTGTGATTTCAAAACTTTCTATAAAATGCATATAAGAGTGTGACACTTCGATAAAAGAAGTTATAAAAAATAAAAGAGAAATGCCGCCCAAAAAAAAAGAAAGAAAGAAAGAGTAATAGTAATATTTTGCGTGACGTCAGTGGTCAGGTGATCTCTCTACCTTAAACGCAAGCGTTCGATTGGTACTTGCCACCAACCTTCGCTAAAGTCGTCGTCTACCTCTTCCGATCACAGCTTCTTTGCCTTTCGCTGATCCCAGTCCGGAGATGGCTATTTCCTCAATTCCACACTCAGCGTCTCTTCTTGTTCTACTATTGCTCGTTATCGTTTCCGTCAATGGAGAGTACCCGCCGCGTCTTCTGCTGGAAGCTCAGGCAGATAAAGATTGGTTAGTCTCCGTGAGAAGACAAATCCACGAAAACCCAGAACTCCTTTACGAGTTGCACCAAACCAGTGCCCTCATTCGCCGCGAGCTCGACCAATTAGGAGTCTCCTACACCTACCCCGTCGCCAAAACCGGAATCGTCGCTCAAATCGGGTCCGGTTCACCTCCGGTTGTTGCTCTCCGTGCCGACATGGACGCCCTCCCCTTGCAGGAACTGGTCGAGTGGGATCACAAGAGCAAAATCGAGGGCAAAATGCATGCTTGCGGCCACGATTCTCACACCACTATGCTCCTTGGTGCTGCCAAGTTGCTTACCAAACGCAAACATATGCTCAATGTAACTAAAAACCTAAAACCTAACATCTTCTTCTTTTTAGAAATAAATGGTTTAGTTCTTTAACTCTCCTTGCTAATTGCTTGCTTGATTGGATGGATCATAAAAGGGAACAGTGAGGCTTCTCTTCCAGCCTGCGGAAGAAGGTGGCGCTGGTGCTTTTCAGATGATGAAAGAGGGTGCTTTGGGTGAATCTGAAGCCATCTTTGGAATGCATGTTCATCATGGCTTGCCTACAGGACAAGTATCAATTATCTCTGGTCCTTCTATGGCATCCACCAGCATTTTCAGTGTAAGAATATTCAGTGGAGGAGCTTCTTCTTGTGTTGATCCACTCTTGGCTGCTTCATCTACCATCTTAGCTTTGCAGCATATAGTCTCCAGAGAAGCAGATCCTCTCTTAAGCTACGTACGTATCTTGTCTACTTTCTCCTCCTCCTCACTATTAGTTAGCAAAAAAGTCTTCTTCTGAGTTACTTGATTTGGGTTTTAGGTGCTGTCTGTTACGTTTATGAAAAGCAGCGGCGCTTCTGATGAGATTCCACCGTATGTAGTAAAATTTGGGGGAACTTTGAGGAGTCTTACGACCCA
Organism: Brassica napus; assembly: GCF_020379485.1. Lineage (NCBI taxonomy): Eukaryota > Viridiplantae > Streptophyta > Magnoliopsida > Brassicales > Brassicaceae > Brassica > Brassica napus. The sequence continues at coordinate 43,463,328 of NC_063452.1, forward strand.
TGGCATGAACTGGTTGAGACGCAGGATGAAAGAGGTACAAAACATCCTAATGCTTAGCAAAGCAAGCCAGGCCTAAAACCCATTGTTGGTTTTACAGGTGGTTGAAGGAGAAGCTCAAGTACATAGATGCCAAGCGGATATAGACATGCATGAAGAAGATCATCCTATGTATCCAGCCACTGTGAACGATCACAAGTTACACGAGCACGCTGAAAGGGTTCTGAAGCTCTTGGTTGGACCCGAGAATGTCAAACCGGGTGACAAGATAATGGCGGGCGAAGATTTTGCCTTCTATCAACAGAAAATACCAGGTTACTACCTAGGAATCGGTATCAGAAACGAACAAGTCGGTTCTGTGCATTCGGTTCATTCACCTTATTTCTTCCTTGATGAAAATGTTCTTCCCATTGGATCAGCAGTGTTTGCTGCCTTAGCCGAGATGTATATTCAAGACCATCAAAATCAAACCAAGTCTGGACAAGACAAAACTCAGATGTAAAGTTTCTTTGTTACTTTTACCCCTTCACAAATAAAAGTTATTGTGCAATTTATACATTGAAATTAACCTACTGAGTTTCAGTTTTCTGATTCTTAACTACAACAAGTACTTCTAGTAGTCAATGACTTTGATTCTTGCTTCATCACTTAGGAGACTGCTTCATCACTTCTTTGTAGCTTCTGAGAAACTGCCCTTCCCCAAAGGGTCAGTCTTCATCTCCACAGGCTTATCAAGAAACCCATTCTTTTTCCACCTCATATATAAAAACTGCAGCTATGCTCAAGTCTTTTAGCTCGTAATCTACGAGAAAAATATCGTCTAGTCTTGAGGAGTGACGGCAAATAATCGGTCTTTGCTCCAGTCTCCGTCTTCTTGAAGCAGGCAAGCAGCGCGCCGTAGAGGACACGAACCGATACGGAAGAGGCGTCGCGGTAATGAATTGAGAAAGCGGTTTTCGGAGAGAAGCGAAGTGGGTTGTGTCGGGTCTCCGGTGGGAATAGGATTAGGTGTAGAGATAAAAGAAGTGAGAAACCTTGTGTGTGGATTCCATGGCGGAGGAGGTAGCTTGTGCAGAATCGCCGTGAGATTTTCCATGGCTACTGAATTTCTTTTCCATTTTCTTTTAAATCAAAACGTGGTTAAATGTGTCGTACGTGGAAATTTTTGTAAAATCAAACGTGGCTACTGGGACTACTACACCCACAGATTCTTGATGTTTTTTAGAGAGAACAAAGAGACAGAAGAGGACACTATCAGATCAGAGGCAAGATGAAAAAGATGACTTTACTGAAGACGTTTATAGTAATCCTGAGAAGTTTATAGTTTCCTGCATGGTTAAAAATCACATCTAACCAAACAAGCAAAAACTTTTTTTTGTCTCTAACCATGCAGTGAACCATGCATGTGATACATGTTCTTCAGTAAACATTATGTCTAGGGGATTGCTAATCATTTAAGTCTGAAGATAGAACCTTCTAGTGATTCATTCACTTTTGTGGATTGCTCTTGCTCTAAGGTGAATTCAGAAAGAATTGTCAGAAATCTTCGGATACAAATCGGCAAGTTTTAGTTCCGGGTGACTTTCATGTTATGAATATTCAAATAGACTAGAATTTTTATATACTACCTGGGAGAGCCTTCATCCTATTGTTTGTTATTTAAGTTCGTTGATAGCTTGATTGTCAATGGCTAATCAGTTCTCGTTCCACATTAAATACTATAGAAGTTCGTGCAAAAAACTGGTCTAGTGATACTTCATTGAGTAACCTATTTACTCATATCCTCTTTTCTATTCCCACATGTGCAAGAATGGTGGATATGGTTGGGCTGGTATGTTATAAAGAAGGGAACGCGTCTAGAAATCTTGGGACTAACAAGACATGGTGGAATGTTTGGTTTTGTAGACATGTATTTTGTAGACATGTGTTTCCTTAACCCCGCTCTCGTTATTCCCATGTCGTATGTTGCTAAAGACGGTTTTACATATATAATAGCCTAAATGTGGTTGTATCATAGAATTCTTATTGCATAAATAGTCATTATAAAGAAAAAGCATCTCGTATTGATCCTCAAAGACCCAAAAAACATGGTCGAGTTTCTCCACGGAGTTAGGAGAGCCATGTCCAACTTTCTATTACCCGATTAGTACGATATTGTCTACTTTTGGCCTAATAGGCAAGTCTACATGGATTTACTTTTGGTTTCCTTTCCAAAAGGTCTCGTACTAATAGAGTTGGACATATCTTTATATTCTAATGTGGGACTTAGTTTGTCATCTCACATTCTCCCCCTCAAACTAAGGACTACACTCATCTTGTGTTCCACAACTGTCTTCCAGGATTTTTTTGACTTGATCTCTACCGCACACACCTCACATTCCCAACTCGAAGGGTACCGTTCCTACTCGAAGGGTATTTTGGTCTTCTTGCAGATTTCTCGTAAACCTGGTGCTCTGATACCAATTGTTGGGATTGTTAAACCTCATGTCCAATTCTCTATTATCCAATTAGTACGATATTGTCCACTTTGGGTCTAATAGGCAAGCCCGCATGGTTTTACTTTTGGTTTCCTTTTCAAAAGGCCTCGTACTAATAGAGTTGGACATCTATTTATATATTAGACACTCCTTATCTAATTCTCCAATGTTGGATTTAGTTTGTCATATCACGGTAACAGTACTTCAGAGACAGTTTTCCAGATTTTAAAATTTCCCACATATCAAGAGAGCATAATCGGGCAGCGGATGATTTAGCTAGGATAGCCTTTTAATGTAAAAAAAGCATCTCTAACGGTTTTTTATTCTTAATTTTTGGTATTAAACAATACAATTTATATTTTATTTAATAAGTATATAAATAATTTATTTGGTTTCTCATATCGCTGAAATCGTAGTTCGATAATATTAAACAAACAAAATGTGACTATCAAATGAAAAGCAAAAAAAAAAAAGGAAAACAAAGAACCAGTACCAGTCCACTCAAATGACTCTCTCTTTCTTTAATTTAAACTAAAATTTGTAGATCCCTACACACTTTTACAATGTCAAAACTCAAGTAATATGAATTGTGAATTTTTTTTTGTCAAAGAATGGTGATTAAATATTGCGCAACACAAGGAGGCAAAGGGTCTAAGGCCATCGGTATCGGGAGCCCTTAGGCCCGTCCCGTAGATATAAATGGGTCAAGAATAAATGAAAAGAAATTAAAAGAGAGTGGGACGGGCCTTAAGTAAGGGCTGCTCGGGCTCGTCCCGTAGGCGACGTGGCAGCACGGGAGTGGGCGATGGAATCGGTGACTTGTTTGACTGTTTTTCTCCTCGAGAATTCCGAAATCGAAATCAAAAACAAAAATCAAAAGCTCGATGGCGATGGCGATGGCGATGGTGAAACCTTGATCTCCAAATCCATCTCTTCAAATCGAAAGCCAACCCTGCGTCTTCTCTCTTTCACTGGAGTGGGAGATCTCTTTATCTCCGTTGGCAAGGTGTGGAAACCGAAATTCGCACTGTCGATTTCCGTTTAAATAAGAAAACTTAGGAAAACCCTAATTTTCCAGAGGACCCGGATCTCTGCGAGAGCCAACGACAAGTAACCAAATAAATGCGGAAAATATGAGAAAACATGATAAAACGAATTTACAAAGAAAGTAGATCTTATTTCGAATTCGCGTAAGAGCGTTGCGATCATTACAAGAGAATACAAAGGCTTTGGCCGCAGGGGTCGTCAGCGAGTTACCTAGTTCTAGCAACATAAAACCCTAATCCTAGTTGAGTCGCAGCTCGATAACAAAAGACGAAAAAGATATCTAAAAGGCTTTGATTGATTTCGGACTGAACCTTATGAAAGGCTGCCTACGTACCCCTTTCGAGGATCAAGCCGAACGTAGTTCAATTGGTAGAGCTGGACAAGAGATCAAACTGCCTAGACGAGTTCGTCTAGTGATTGAGTGCCAGTCATAGAAACCGAACTTGTCGAGAAATAAGCCTAAGTATCTAAGTGCAGAGAGTTCTGAGACTAAAAAAGTCCTCTCCCATGCTCCTCGCCTAGGACTTCTTATATACTAGCTCCAAGGTCGGTTTACGCTTTTACTCTTATGCCCTTAAGCCGTCATAGCATAAAATGGAGATATTCTATTTTTCCCGATCTTCACAATTATCTTCAAAACTTCCATATTTATCCGCGGAAACTTGACATTTATCCTTCCTTGTGGACCAAGCGTAAACCGTGCTGTAGTTTACGGGCTTTTGGTTAAGAAATCGTAGGATGGGCCTCGGGTCGTGTTTTAGGTCCCTTTAGGCCGTCTTCCGACTCGACACGTTTACTACGATTTCTTCTGACAATGAACGAATTTTCCGCGGTTTCTAATCCGTAAAGTTTGATCGATGAGTTAGAATAGCGGAAAACATGGACTGAGCCTGCTACGGTCTTCGGGAGATAGCATTTGAAGGTTTGGCGAGAATGCATGGACTGGTGTCGTATCGATGTTCGGAAGAGCTCGATCGCTGCGTAGCGGCCGAGCTTTGGCTTGAGCTCGGTCGCTACGTAGCGACCGAGCTTCGGCTCGAGCTCGGTTGCTACGTAGCGACCGAGCGGGACGAGCGCTCCGTCGCTAAGTAGCAACCGAGCTTTGGCTTGAGCTCGGTCGCTACGTAGCGACCGAGAGGGACGATCGCTCGGTCGCTACGTAGCGACCGAGCTTTGGCTCGAGCTCGGCCGCTACGTAGCGACCGAGCTTCGGCTCGAGCTCGGCCGCTACGTAGCGACCGAGCTTTGGCTCGAGCCCGGTCGCTACGTAGCGACCGAGCGGGACGAGCGCTCGGTCGCTACGTAGCGACCAAGCTTTGGCTCGAGCCCGGTCGCTACGTAGCGACCGAGCGGGACGAGCGCTCGATCGCTACGTAGCGACCGAGCGGGACGAGCGCTCGGTCGCTACGTAGCGACCGAGCTTTGGCTCGAGCTCGGTCGCTACGTAGCAACCGAGCTTTGGCTCGAGCTCGGTCGCTACGTAGCAACCAAGCTTTGGCTCGAGCCCGGCCGCTACGTAGCGACCGAGCGGGACGAGCGCTCGGTTGCTACGTAGCGACCGAGCTTTGGCTCGAGCTCGGTCGCTACGTAGCGACCGAGCTTTGGCTTGAGCTCTCCCGCTTGGTCGCTACGTAGCGACCGAGCTTTGGCTTGAGCTCGGTCGCTACGTAGCGACCGAGCGGGACGATCGCTCGGTCGCTACGTAGCGACCGAGCTTCGGCTCGAGCTTGGTTGCTACGTAGCGACCGAGCGGGACGAGCGCTCGGTCGCTACATAGCGACCGAGCTTTGGCTTGAGCTCGGTCGCTAGGTAGAGACCGAGCGGGACGATCGCTCGGTCGCTACGTAGCGACCGAGCGGGACGAGCGCTCGGTCGCTACGTAGCGACCGAGCTTTGGCTCGAGCCCGGTCGCTACGTAGCGACCGTGCGGGACGAGCGCTCGGTCGCTACGTAGCGACCGAGCTTTGGCTTGAGCTCGGTCGCTACGTAGCGACCGAGCGGGACGATCGCTCGGTCGCTATGTAGCGACCGAGCTTCTGCTCGAGCTCGGCCGCTACGTAGCAACCGAGCGGGACGAGCGCTCGGTCACTACGTAGCGACCGAGCTTTTGGCTCGAGCCCGGTCGCTACGTAGCGACCGAGCGGGACGAGCGCTCGGTCGCTACGTAGCGACCGAGCTTTGGCTTGAGCTCGGCCGCTACGTAGCGACCGAGCTTCGGCTCGAGCTCGGCCGCTACGTAGCGACCGAGCGGGACGAGCGCTCGGTCGCTACGTAGCGACCGAGCTTTGGCTCTAGCCCGATCGCTACGTAGTGACCGAGCGGGACGAGCGCTCGGTCGCTACGTACTGACCAAGCTTTGGCTCGAGCCCGGTCGCTACGTAGCGACCGAGCTTTGCCTCGGGCTTGATCGCTACGTAGCGACCGAGCTTTGGCTTGAGCTCGGTCGCTACGTAGCGACCAAGCGGGACGAGCGCTCGATCGCTACATAGCGACCGAGCTTTGGCTTGAGCTCGGTCGCTACGTAGCGACTGAGCGGGACGATCGCTCGGTTGCGACGCGCTACGTAGCGATCGAGCACGCTACGTAGCGACCGAGCACGTTACGTAGCGACCGAGCACGCTACGTAGCGACCGAGCACGCTACGTAGCGACCGAGCACGCTACGTAGCGACCGAGCACGCTACGTAGCGACCGAGCACGCTACGTAGCGACCGAGCACGCTACGTAGCGACCGAGCACGCTACGTAGCGACCAGCTTTTGCGCTGGTTGCTACGCGGCAACCTTGTTCTCGTCTTTCTCCGATTTTTCGTGAATGTGTTTTCTCCGCAAGATTCTTCGTAAAAATAGATCTTCTTCTAAGATTTATTTTTCGTAAAAACGTTCATGCCGATTTTTACGGACTTTCAGACATTGATTCCATCGTGACCGATTTTGACCCCAACAGTTAGCCCCCCAGCTCGTTAGAACCATGAGCTTCTAGCGTGAGGTTTAGCGAGTGGCTTGGCAAGTTAGGTGAGTTATGCGGAATTAATGGTCGAAAAGGTCTGTGGTAAGTGGTCTTCTCGCTCTTCTAAAAGTAGAACGCAATAAAATTGGGGCTGCGCCTTATGACGGCTGCCTACGTACCCTTGTTGAAGGGATCAAGCCTTTCGTAGTTTGTCTTGGAGTTAAGGTTTGTATGACTAGTTCTCCAGCGAGACCTTTACGGTCTGGTTTTTATGTAGAGGTTATCAGGCATGTTGCTGCCAATGGCATTTTATATGGTGTAGAGGGAAGACTACGAGTTGTCGTCTCGTCTCGTATCTCGAATATTGGCAAAGAAACAAATTTTGGGATCTCGTATCAGGGTGTTTGATACTATGCCTAGAGATGTTAGAGACCAGTGCTCTGGGTTTAGGGCAAGACCTAGGTTTACTTTCGGTTTAAGGATTGTGCGGTGACTGGCCGGCTATCGTTTTTCCTGTTGCGATTTCTTCCTGATTCGTATCGATTTAAAATCCGCGATAGGTTCTCGGCTTATACGACTTATTTGATACGAATCGAGCATCTCTCCGGAGACCGGAAGTGCTGGACCAAAATTTCGGATTTCTTTTATAGCGCTATTATCCTTGTGTCGGATGTAAGAGTCATCTTCGTGAGATGGCTATGTCTGTTTAGGACGTTGAGAGTTTGTTGTGATCAGCAGCAAACTTAATGGTAAAAAATACCGTTTCGAGTCTTCGCGAAGAATATTTGAGAAGATGTTAGTGCGTATGACTGTTTAGTCTTCCATGAAGGTGTTTTTATCGAGGAAGGAAATTTCGTCGAAGAACTAATCTTTAGGCATCTGCGACGTCTCGCGATGCTGAAGATTTGTTATTCTTTCGTATGCCACGTTTCGTGCTTGAAATGTTCGCGGGCTTGAAGATATTTCGCGATGTTGCAAGGGTTTAGTCTTAGCCATGCGTTTGAAAAACATTCTAGTTTGACTACGAATGTTCGCAGCCAAAATTGTTGTTCATGTTTGGATGCTAATAGTTTTATTTGCGATCGAGGAATTATGACTGAGGTGTCGTGTAAATTTGTCCATGGGAACAAGCGTTTTCCTTCATAGTGCTTTGTGAAGTGTTGGCCTTCCGAGATTTCTTTCGTGTCTATTTGAGGATGTTCCGTATAGCTATAGGAGCTCTGTTACGCGTTTTCCTTACATGCCGCATTTTACGAGTAATACATAGCAGGCTTAAAGTGATTCGTAGTATATGGACCTTGGTCAATTTTTGACAAGTGGAACATTTCCGTTAACTGTTTGGTTGTTAGGACTGAGTTTCGTTATGACGAATTTACCGTATGATTCCCGTTTTTGGGTGGTACGATAATTGTTTGTGGGCTCGAAGATGTTGCGTGGTGTTGCAAAGGTTTTGTCTTAACCCTGCTTTGCTGGAACACTTCGATTTGTTTGCGGACAGTCGCAGCCAAAACTTATGTTCTTGTTTGGATGTCAAGTAGTTTGATTCATGCTAGAGCAGTTCGGAAATAGAGTGAATTGTGAGAATGTAAAACTTAGTCGATTTGCGACATGTTTACATTGTCCGTCGAATGTTTTGGCTTGGCGTGAAGGTTGTATTCAGCCGCATATCGAAGGACGTAGTTGATCAATAATTAGGCGATGACACTTTCGTGCTATCAATAAGGTCGAGTTGGTTCGGATTGCCCATAAAGGGGATGCCGTAACCTAGCTCGTCATCGAAGTGAAGCGTGATAGGACAAGGGACAAGGGCCAAGTAGCGTTTGTCGAGATTGATATGCCAAGTATGTCCATGGTCGTAGGAAACGTTTTTCCATTTTTAGGTTTGATTTATACGATGAAAGTTTCGTATAATCTTTCCTATGTTCGTATGGAAGTTTTTTCTTTTTTTTATCCGAGGGAGACAAAGCCTAAGAAGCTCGATGCAAAGCCTGTGCGGAGTCAGTCGCGGGGTGGTTTCATCCCTTCGAAGGGATGATCGTCAATCCGGGTCGATTAAAGACCGCGACTAATTGATGATGACTTGGAATATGTTGGTTTCACGAAAATTTCTAGGAGCGAGTCGGTTTTAAGACGACGTTCGTGTCTCTAGTTTCTTCTTTCTTTAGGAAGTGAGATGGTGTGCTTGAATGCGTGGCGATCGTTTCTCGGTTGTGCGAGAGATTGGATCGGTTTGCGAGTTTTGCCTGAACAGTTAGAGGACAATAGATCGAGATAGAAAAATCGCCTACGACTTAGCTTGCTAGACTATCCACCTAAATTCTAAGTTCCCTAGGGTTTTCGGCAGTTTCCAAGACGTTTTCATTCCCTTCCTACGAGAAATTAGAAGTCTAATAAAATTTTCAAATCAGACATACCTTAGTCTCATCGATGATTTGGGGCTGCCTCTTCTTCGTTATTCTCGTGTCTTCTGACTTATTCTCGTACGAATTGATTTTGACGAAATACCAACGAGAGTTTCGGAGTGAAAAAGGGATTTCAACATCCGAGTTTATGTTCTCGTTTCTTCGTACTGCTGGTTTTACTTAACTTACTAGGTGTGCTTTGTATATTGTTGAAAAATCCATCTGATGTTTATGATTAGATGTTTTCGACTCAACCTGGCAGAAGTTTATAAAACCGGATTGCGTTTAAATTTCTCGTATAGTTTAGGCAACTTTGGCGTTTAAGTCGACCGTTGCCGTTTTAGACGATCGATTCGATCTTATACGAAAAAACAAGTCTTTGCGGTTTTTATCGTAAAATCGAGACGAAACAAAAATCTGCGCGATGGAGACTCGAGAGAGAAGCTCGAGGAGTGGTCCAGCTCGCCATTGAGCGAGCTGTGTGAGCTCTCTCAGCTCGCCACACGGCGAGCTGATGCGGACAGTCTCGATTCGTCGAGCTGACTTGTTTTCGTCGTAAAATCTCAACGGAAAGTCCGATCGAGACGAAACGAAAAGCTGTACGATCGAGACTGGAGAGAGAAGCTCGAGGGGTGATCCAGGTCGCCGTAGGGCGAGCTGAATGAGCTCTCTCAGTTCGCCACACGGCGAGCTGATGCGGACAGTCTCGATTCGTCGAGCTGACTTGTTTTTGTCGTAAAATCTCAACGGAAAGTCCGATTGAGACGAAACAAAAAGCTGTACGATCGAGACTAGAGAGAGAAGCTCGAGGGGTGATCCAGGTCGCCGTAGGGCGAGCTGAATGAGCCCTCTCAGCTCGCCACACGGCGAGCTGTTGCGGACAGTCTCGATTCGTCGAGCTGACTTATTTTCGTCGTAAAATCTCAACGGAAAGTCCGATTGAGACGAAACGAAAAGCTGTACGATCGAGACTGGAGAGAGAAGCTCGAGGGGTGATCCAGGTCGCCGTAGGGCGAGCTGAATGAGCCCTCTCAGCTCGCCACACGGCAAGCTGATGCGGACAGTCTCGATTCGTCGAGCTGACTTGTTTTCGTCGTAAAATCTCAACGGAAAATCCGATTAAGACGAAACGAAAAGCTGTACGATCGAGACTGGAGAGGGAAGCTCGAGGGGTGATCCAGGTCGCCGTAGGGCGAGCTGAATGAGCCCTCTCAGCTCGCCGTGGCGAGCTGATGCGAACAGCCTCGATTCGTCGAGCTGACTTGTTTTCGTCGTAAAATCTCAACGGAAAGTCCGATTGAGACGAAACGAAAAGCTGTATGACCGTTGTTCGGAGTAGGATCAGGCTTGGGATCCTGAGAGTCTTGTCCGACTCGCCGTTGGACGAGCTGGACGTTGCGTTTCTAATTTGCTGCGCTCCTTTTTTTCTGCGAGCGACCTAGGGTTTTTCTGCGTGTAACCTAGGGTTTTTTACGCAGTTTCTAGGAGAGCAAGTTTTATTTTTCCGAAAAGTTTTTGGAAAACATCTTTTGGTCAAACCCTCACACGTTGAGATTTCTCCGATTTGGTTACGGGATTTGACAGGTTTTATCGTTGCCCTTTTGTTTAGACGGAGAAATCGCGAGCTCGTTTCGTGCTCTTTCCGTGGTGAAGAGTCTCGATTAGGTTTTCGATTTAGTTAAGTACTACAGCGTTTGCATGAGCGTTGGCTATAGGAGTAGTCGATACTGGAGTTGTTTTACCAACGTTTTTGCGAGCTGCGACTTTGTCTTTCATATATCCAGACATCGTTTTGATTAAGCGTTTTGCGGCTATGGGTAAGAGTAATCCGACCCCCCTCCTTCTAGCGCCAAACTGTGGGAACCGAAATTCGCACTGTCGATTTTCGTTTAAATAAGGAAACTTAGGAAAACCCTAATTTTCCAGAGGACCCGGATCTCTGCGAGAGCTAACGACAACTAACCAAATAAATGCGGAAAATATGAGAAAACATGATAAAACGAATTTACTAAGAAAGTAGATCTTATTTCGAATTCGCGTAAGAGCGTTGCGATCATTACAAGAGAATACAAAGGCTTTGGCCGCAGGGGCCGTCAGCGAGTTACCTAGTTCTAGCAACATAAAACCCTAATCCTAGTTGAGTCGCAGCTCGATAACAAAAGACGAAAAAGATATCTAAAAGGCTTTGATTGATTTCGGACTGAACCTTATGAAAGGCTGCCTACGTACCCCTTTCGAGGATCAAGCCGAACGTAGTTCAATTGGTAGAGCTGGACAAGAGATCGAACTGCCTAGACGAGTTCGTCTAGTGATTGAGTGCCAGTCATAGAAACCGAACTTGTCGAGAAATAAGCCTAAGTATCTAAGTGCAGAGAGTTCTGAGTCTAAAAAAGTCCTCTCCCATGCTCCTCGCCTAGGACTTCTTCTATACTAGCTCCAAGGTCGGTTTACGCTTTTACTCTTCTGCCCTTAAGCCGTCATAGCATAAAATGGAGATATTCCATTTTTCCCGATATTCACAATTATCTTCAAAACTTCCATATTTATCCGCGGAAACTTGACATTTATCCTTCCTTGTGGACCAAGCGTAAACCGTGCTGTAGTTTACGGGCTTTTGGATAAGAAATCGTAGGATGGGCCTCGAGTCGTGTTTTAGGTCCCTTAAGGCCGTCTTCCGACTCGACACGTTTACTACGATTTCTTCTGACAATGAACGAATTTTCCGCGGTTTCTAATCCGTAAAGTTTGATCAATGAGTTAGAATAGCGGAAAACATGGACTGAGCCTGCTACGGTCTTCGGGAGATAGCATTTGAAGGTTTGGCGAGAATGCATGGACTGGTGTCGTATCGGTCTTCGGGACGATCGCTCGGTCGCTACGTAGCGACCGAGCTTCGGCTTGAGCTCGGTCGCTACGTAGCGACCGAGCGGGACGATTGCTCGGTCGCTACGTAGCGACCGAGCTTCGGCTCGAGCTCGGTTGCTACGTAGCTACCGAGCACGCTACGTAGCTACCGAGCACGCTACGTAGCGACCGAGCACGCTACGTAGCGACCGAGCACGCTACGTAGCGACCGAGCACGCTACGTAGCGACCGAGCACGCGACGTAGCGACCGAGCACGCTACGTAGTGACAGAGCACGCTACGTAGCGACCGAGCATGCTACGTAGCGACCGAGCACGCTACGTAGCGACCGAGCACGCTACGAAGCGACCGAGCACGCTACGTAGCGACCGAGCACGCTACGTAGCGACCGAGCACGCTACGTAGCGACCGAGCACGCTACGTAGCGACCGAACACGCTACGTAGCGGCCAGCTTTTGCGCTGGTTGCTACGCGGCAACCTTGTTCTCGTCTTTCTCCGATTTTTTGTGAATGTGTTTTCTCCGCAAGATTCTTCGTAAAAATAGATCTTTTTCTAAGATTTATTTTTCGTAAAAACGTTCATGCCGATTTTTACGGACTTTCGGACATTGATTCCGTCGTGACCGATTTTGACCCCAACACAAGTTCGCAGCTTCCGTCGTCGTTTGATCCCCAGATCCTCCTCCAAAGCTCAATCCACATCGGTTCGCTTCCGTTCCAATCCGACGAGAACCAATCCTCCCCAAAACCTTTGAGAATCGTCCCAATCTTAACAAGGTTTGTTTTTCAAGTCCGATCTGATTTCAAATTTTTTTTTAGGGTTTTGTCGAAAGTCGGCGAATAAAATAGTATTTATCCGATGTTGTTTGATAGATTCGATGGCAAAAAGATATAGATTCATTGGTTTGAGAACAATTGTATCACTCCAAGAAAACAGCGGCATACCGAGGGAAAAAATCGTTGGTATGTCGTAGGAATAACGTTATTCCGACGACATACCGACGAAACAAGTCCTCGAAAATAACTCCTCGAAAATAACTCCGCGGAACGGAGCCCTCGGAAAATTCCGAGGAAAGAATCCGTCGGTATATTCCGAGGAAGGAGTCCCTCGGTATACTCCGAGGAAATATTCGTCGGAAATTTCCGAGGGTTCATTTCCTCGAAATTTTAAAAAAAATTAATTTTTTTTAAAAAAATAAAATTTTTTAAATTTAAATTCGAAAATATAAAATTAAAATTAAAATTGAAAACATATTAGATAATATTCAAAGTTGTACAAATAAAAATAAAACATTCCGAGTTTTTGAAAAAAAAAAAAAACTACGGGTCTTGCACGTTCGGGAACACTTCGTTCGGGTACATCCTCTGCATCATCTCCATCATTTGCTGGTTCAGCCTCTTCTGTGCCTCATAGCCCGCCTGTTGAGCCGCCATCTGGGTCTCCAACAAAGATATGCGATCATCCTTGTCCTTCAACTGAGCCGTAAGTACTTCTGGATCAACAAAGGGCGGTGGTGCAGAAGAAGGAGGAACCGACCGGGTGCGACGACCCAAACCGACCAAACGTCCCTTCTTCTTTGGAAGCGACTGAAATAGAAAATAGCCAAATTTAAATAATATAAAAAGATGATAAAATAAAAATCAAGAAATAAATGAATTGAACTTTAAAAAAAGAACTTACCGATTCAACGATTTCGTTGATTCGAAACCGGGACAAGTTGGTCGAAGCCGTCGAATCGTCATCCTCGGTTTGAAGCTGAGACACTTCGTCTTGCACCTGAGTTTGGACCAGGGTGACCACTTCCCTCACAAGACCGTCATCAATCTGGCCGGTCTTCTTGTTGGTATACGCCCTCTTCATTAGGGCGAGATCATCAACCGGCTCGCCATCATTTTCTTCCGCCTTGAAAAAAACATAAATTAAACAAACATTAGAAATTAGAGGAAATGCACAAAAAATAAAATTTCAAAACTTAAATAATTGAAGAAAAAACGGCTGAACTTACCATGCGATCCCCCAGAGTGGCAATAGATTGAGAACCCAAGTTATGCTTGAAGACGCCCTTCCCTTTACGGTCGCTCCTGCGGTTGGTGGAGTTGGTGGAAGAATTTTCTTTCGTCTCTTCCTTATCCCAATGCGCACACAACTCCGTCCAGACCTTGTTGTTTATCGACTTTGAGACCTTTTAATAAAAAAAAAAGAAAATAGTTTAAAATATAAAAAAATAGTTTAATAAATTAAAAAATTGTTTAATAAATTAGAAACAACCTTGTTGATTTCCCACTTCTTCTTCCACTCGGAATTCCAGTTGAATTCTTGCTGAAAAAAACACAATTAGTAGAAAATTTATATTAAAGATTAAAAATATAAGTAAAAAATTAGAATACTTACCGCAAACTGACGAAACCACAGATGCTGCTTCTCGGTAGGGAAGTCAGTGAAAGTCGGATGTCCCTTGTCGAGGGCCGAGTACATCATACGGTTGATCCATGCGCTGATCCCGTTCCCGGATCGGTTGAACCTAATAAAAAGAACAAATTATTAATAATGAATCAAATTTTAATGAAAAAAAAAATACGTTTAATTACCATGTTTGACCCCGTCCATGTGGATACGGAGTGAGATAGGGAAGATGGTCACGACCGGGCTGTCGAACCAACTCCGCAACACTCATCACTCCCGGAGGACCTGGAGGAGCAGGAGCGGGTGCAGCAGCGGGAGCGAGAGGAGCAGGAGCGGGTGCAGCAGAGGGAGATATATGGTAGGAGCTGTGGGGCGAAGCGGAATCCTGAATCTGGCTGGAATCCCGAGACTGGCTCCCCGTACCACCACGACCACGACGCTGTCGAGGCCGGGTCTGATCATCATTAGACCTGTAAATTAAAAAAACCATATTTAAAAATTAGTTCTAATAATTTTAATAAATAAAAAAAAACATATTTAAAAAATAGTTTTTAATCACAAATAAAAAAATAGTTTTACAAAAAATAGTTTTAATAAATAAAAAATAGTTTAATAATTACAAAAATAGTTTTAATAATATTAAAAATGTTTAATAATTAAAAAAATAGTTTTAAGAAATAAAAAATAGTTTAATAATTACAAAAAATAGTTTAAATAATATTAAAAATGTTTAATAATTACAAAAAAAAATAGTTTTGATAAGTAAAAAATAGTTTAATAATTTCAAAAAGTAGTTTTAATAATATTAAAAATGTTTAATAATTATAAAAAATAGTTTTAATAAATAAAAAATAGTTTAATAATTACAAAATAGTTTTAATAATATTAAAAATGTTTAATAATTACAAAATATAGTTTTAATAAATAAAAAATAGTTTAATAATTACAAAAAATAGTTTTAATAATATTAAAAATGTTTAATAATTACAAAAAATAGTTTTAAAAATGTTTAATAAATTATAATGCAAAAAATAGATTTTATATACAAAAAACATTTTCATATTATATATAAATAATTATCAATTAGATTTTTATAGCCACAATATTAATAAAAACTAAAAACAAAATTCCAAATCAAGTGAATACCATAATCAAACTCGATTTTACACAATCCTACCATTCACCCTAACAAAAATCTATAAATATCATTCCAAAATTATCAAATCTACTTAAAAACCTAACAAATCTAACCTAAGAGAGTGGGATATGGTTCATAAATGATCAGTGACTGAAATTGAGGAGGATTAGGCCGGAAATCGCGAGAGAGAAGAGAGTGTTCGGCGGAGAGAGGAAGAGAGAAATGGGGAAGAAGATCTGGTTCGACCTAATAAAATGAGGCGTCCGACGGAAAATGTCTGTCGGAATTTCCTCGGACTAGTTAAATATTTCCGTCGGAATTTCCTCGGAAATCATTAATTCAATTTTCGCGAAATATTTGGCGGCTTGGTTTACCCGGTGAAAAACCCCTAGTTCCTCAGAATATTCCGAGGGAATTCCGAGGAAATCCTTATCTTCCTCGGAATTCCGTCGGAATATTCCGAGGAAATTCCGAGGAAAAAGGGTTTGGGGTTTCAAAACATCGATTTTTTTTGCCGTATTTCATTTCTTTATATAGATGATCATAAACCATGAAGTAACAAAATTTCAAAAAATAATTGTAAGTATTCCTTTTATCTTTTATTAAAGTGTACAAGTGTTTCTCTTATGTTGTGTGGTTTTCGTTCATGCAATCGTAAAAGTGTTTGTTATTGGGTAAAACACCAAAGTTTGACTTCATAATCTGGTTACGACACTTAATGAAGGTTATATACGTGTTATTCAATCCGCAAAACGTTGTTTTCGGTTAAAAACCCATAGTTCCTCGGAATTTTCTCGGAATATTCTGAGGGAATTCCGAGGAAACCCTTATCTTCCTCGGAATTCCGTCGGAATATTCCGAGGAAATTCCGAGGAAAAGGACTCTATAATCAAATCCCTAAATTGACAAGGTCTATTCCGAGGAAATTCCGAGGAAAACCTATCTTCCCTCGGAATTTCCTCGGTATTTCTATTAAAAAAAAAAAAAGTCGATGCTAGTCTGTTTCCGAGTCATCATCACCAGATGAATCTGAATCTGGATCTTGGTGAAACTCTCCAATCACTGGTTCATCCTCTACGTGAACGACGGCTTCCTCTATGAAGTCGGTTAAATCGACTACAAGGCCAACTCCAGCTAAATCTTCTGCTGCACTTAAGTTGCCGGATGTGTTTGGTTGTAGTTGGTCTTCCAGCTCAGAACTTCCTTGAACTCGGCCTCTCGGGTTGAGTCTTGTAACAGTAACCCATGGATCATCTCTGTTCCTTACCCGGGGGTACTTGATATAACAAACCTGTAACATTTAAAAAATTATTAGTAAAATTATAAACTAATACACATGATGATGAATCATTCTGAAACTTGGACGGAAAAAAAAAACTACAATGTTTAAGTTTCTATGAATTCAATAAAATGTTTTTTTTTTCATGTTTGTATTTTTTTTTTCCAACTTTGTAATGTTTTCATGTTTTCAATTTTAATGTTATATGTTTTTTTAATAATTTTCCTTTTATATGTTGTTACTTATTTAAATTAATAATAAATTTACTAAGAACCATCAAATTAATCCTACCAATAATCCTCATATTTGGGATTGTCCTTAACCTTGGTCCTTAACATAAAAAAAAACACTAAATTAATCTAAAGACTTAAGCATAAGTCCTACCAATAATCATGCCCTAAGGATTGTGACACACTTCCAATATGGTTTCCAAAACTTTTGCACAAGAGAACAATCTCTCCTGCCGTTCTCCAATAATCTCCCAACCGATGATTCATGACATTCTACACAGAAGCAAACATGCAAACATATTCTCATGTTACTAATACAGCTTAATTATTCAAAATACAGTAACAACTCTATAAATTAATAATGTTGAGATCATAATATTTTATTAATTTATAGAGTTATTAGTTTATAATTTTTTTATAAAAATTCTATTTTAGAATATATTTTTTTTATAAAATAAAAAATAGTAGATTTACTTTTTATACACGAACTAAATTTTAGAAATTTGACTTTCATATTTTTTTATTATATTATATATTTCATAAAATTTGAATTTAATTTAGATATATTTTTACTAAATATTATAAAATATATTAAAGTGTTAAAATTAAAGATAATTTTTCTCAGCATAAAACAATTAATAATATTATATTTGTTTGTACTTATATAAGATGTATATATATGATTATTAATTTATGATTTTATTGAAACCATTTATCTACATATAATTTTCTAAAAATTATTATAGTCTTATTTTATTGTCATATTTTGAATCGGTCCAATTCATAACTAAGAAAAATTATTAATATATCATATTTATTAATTTATCTTCTATTACTTCATATAGTTTATATTAAGTCATGTGACATAGTATTTCCCAAAATGAGTGCATCTACGAACGAAGATATATAAAATTATTTATAATATTCAACTTTTTACAGGGAACAAAGAATCTACATATTGGCTAAACGATGGATTGTATGTCTACGGAATTCAGGTCATTTCTGAGTTTTGGTATTTCTTCTGTGTAGTCCGCTTCCACTTCATGTAGAATACAAGTAGGCATAGGACAACTCCTAATACAGTCAGGAGATGCACACGTAAGAGGAGCCTATGCTTCAGGTACATGGAGATTGGGTAAGAACAGAAGAGAGGCGCTGAGATGAGGACATACCAGCAAGTATAGGTTCTGCCAACAGGTAAGAGTATAAATCCAGAGACAATAGCCAACAAAAAGGCTATAGTATGTCCCCAAAGGAAGACGAAGATTAATGTGATTTCTAAAAAAGAAAACAATTTTATTTTATCTTCGTCATCTTGCGGCTGGGACCTTGTTTCATAAGCAGCTGCGAATATCAAAACTGTTATTACTAGAAAAGCGTTCCGCGTCCCGTCTGATAGGTGACTCCTATAACGTGATATACCCGTAGAGCAATATTCCCAAAAAGTGACCGATTTTCTCAGGAAGACGGACGTTTTCTGGACTTTGGATAGGGAATCTGCGCTCTTACCACCTGCATTTTTTTATCATTTTCTCTGTTCATCAGATGTCCATTGACTCGCAAAGCATCAAGGGCTGTCATACCACTTTTCGGTTCAGTGACATGAACTCCAACAGATATTTTACTGCCTGTATATAGATATCCCACGACAGCCATTTATTAGACACCTATGATAAAAGCACAAACTAAGGGTAAGAACATGCCTGGTGATTATTCTTGTCTGCCGCTAAGTGCAAGGCTGTGTTTCCTTCGCGATTGCATTTATTCAAGACGTAATTCTCGGTGGATGAAGAATCAGAATTGTGCAAACGTTGCACCCACCCTCTCAGAATCTTGAGCTCTTTGTATTTATCGTTCATAACGGTGATTTGAAATGCTGTTTCTCCATTTAAATTTGTATCTCTAATGCTCTCAGGACAAAGCACAAGAAACTCTGCAAGAAGGTCACAAGAAACTCTGCAAGAAGGTCCAAGTCACCAATTGTTACCACATGATGAAGTGGTGTCATACCTGTCCGTATGAAAAACAAAGAACAAAAAAAAATATCTCATTACATAAAGTAACTTAATTTAGGTTTTATGATAAATTAAGTCTGAAGCCAATACCTCCTCTTCCAGGAATACGAACAAGAGTGGAATCAAACATAATTAGCTCTTTAGCTAACTCAGATTGGTGGTTTTGAACCGCGAGATGTAAAGGACTAAACCCCTCCGTGTTCAATTTCTTTGCAAAAGATGGCTGAAGAACCATCAACTCTGTAGGAGATGGATTTCATCCTTTCACAACGCCCATCGAATAACGATCTCTAGCCCAATAAGCCGCGAGCTTATCTGGACTGGCGAGTAAAGCTGTCGGCTCAGCCCGAGAGTGCCTCTAGCCGTCGACTAAGCCGACCAAAAGCGCACGGTTCGAGAGGGTTCTACCAATGCCCATATATTCGGCCTTCTCACCAAAAGGGCCCAGAGGGAGACGGGATCTAGGGCACACAAGAAGGAAAGCCTATAAGAGGAGAAGAGAGGGCAACAAAGGAAGGGGGACAGACTAGGCGGCTAGATCTAAGGTTTAAGTCATTCCTTTACCCGAACCGCTTTGTATCTTTTCCGGCTCGCTCTTCTAGCTCCGGCTTGTTTCTTTGATCTCTTGTCACTCTTGTAACCCCTTTTGATCAGATCTAATAAAATGTCTTTAGTCATCCCATTTTCGAGTTCTTTCAACCTAATCGACTGAATCCCGTACAAACAAACTCCATCGCCAAGCTTGTCTTCCCTGTAGATGAAGCCTCGTGGAGAGGTGTGTGGATGAAGGGTAAAACGTCTAAGTTCTTAAGAAGACATGGTTCCTTTGCAATAAGTGAATACAAAGCATCGACGTTACCGGATCGACTAACCCAAAGCAATCTTGGATCCATACTCACAAATAAAGAAAATTAATGTAAGGACCTGTTCAGGAAGAAGTATGATAGTCTAAGCATTGTCGTAAATCAAATTTATAGAAAACTAGATTATGGTTTACATAATTTCACGAGTACTGCTGAGCTATTGACTAAATTGTTTCGTAGAACGAAAAAAAACACACAACGGTAGTAGGTGCTATCAACCTAATGGAGAGTCAGTGAGTCCACGCTAGGGTAGAAAACAATTGACTTTTGTATATTACATTAAAATCAATCTCGTTGGAATATATTGAATGCATTAAACATACGAAGATCATCTCGTGGGTGAAGTGCAAAGCTCAAAAACCTCAGAATACCGAACCTCTCTTCTCCGCTTGTCAGGAAAATTAATGGAATATTGATCGATACCATGCCTAATGGTTTAGTTTGGTACAGAATTAATGATTTTCGTAACTAACCCTATAAGCTTTTCTCCTCGCCTGGCGAAGCCTAAAACTATACTGCCTCAATTTCCGAAAGTAAGATTTTCTAAAGTATGCACGTTTATTAAGAATTTAATAAATGTTTATAATTTAATTTATTTTTTTACTTTATTATACACATTCCAATAAATTTCCACCAAAGAAATTTAATCAATTCAAATATTCTCAATTAATGTTCCTCAAAAGTATAAAAAAGTACCTTAACAATATAGAAAATTTATCTTTGTGGAACAAGAAAAAAAATCTAAAAATCTTACTTTCGAGAACAGAAGGAGTAGAGGGCTAGCGCAACTTTATCAAATGTGGCATTTCCAGGAGTGGGTGTTTGGGTACCATCGGTTTTGGTTCCTGTCCATTTGGATTTCAGATTTGGAAGTTACAGATTTAAGCTCTATCTGGGTATTTATAATTTTGGTTTGTGTTCGGTTTAAATTTTGCTGGTTCGGTTCGGGTTTTGGTTTGGATATCCATTTAAATTATCTTTTTATTCTTTGAAATTTTCAAAATTAAAAAATAAATATTATATAACATATATATTTAGATAATGAAAGTGTAAATATCTAAAATTTACAGAAAATTCGTTTAGTATGAATAATTGGATGGAGAATTAGTAGGTATTTTGAGCATTTCGATGTTTTGAATATATTTTTTGCTATTTTAAATATTTACTTCAGGTATTTGTATACTCCCTCCGTATCACTTTAATTGGTGTTTAGTGAAAAAAATTGTTTCAATATAATTGATATTATCGTTATTCTAGATAGAATTTAATATCATTTGAATTTTGTGACCAATTACAAATTAGTGTGTTTTTCTTATTGGTTGAATTAGTTTCATTTAATGATATTTTTATGTAACCAAGATAAATTGTATAGAAATTTGTATTTTCTTAATCCATGTGTAAAAACCTTAAAAACCACTTATATTGAAACATAGGGAGTATATTTTTTGGTACTCTGGATTTTTTTTAAATTTTATATTTTAAATATTTATAAATACCTAGAGAGGCTAAATGACAATGACAATGACTAAAATAACCTTTCTAATTTTAACTCTCATCCCTCGAAGAAGTTTAACCGTCTCCATCAAGCTTTGAGTCGAGTTTTCATCAAGTTTCATCACCGTCTTCATCTACCCTCGCCGTGACAGCGATGTCTTCATCCAGATTTCAGTGTGTTGTTTCTGGTTTCTTAATGGATTATAATGTTAATAGGGAGGTGAAGGAGGAGATCTAGAGCCACTTTTTTATTACCATCGTGTTCAGCCACTAGATTCCGTTTGCATTGACGATGAGTTTCAGTTTTTCAATCACACAAACACGTTTAGGTGACCTTTTTGTTTGTTTAGTTTGTGTCTAATCATATATAGATTCCTTAAATTCTGGATTTTTATTGTTGTGTTCACTAATTCAATCAAATCATTAACTATAAATCTCTGTTTTTCCAGTTAATTTTGCATGTTGGATAACTTTGAGATAGTTTTGTCTACCAGATTCATGATTTTGAACGAAAGGTTATACCTTTTCTGATTTATGTTGATCTATGATGTTTTTGATTTGATTAGTATGTATTTTAGCTTGGCCTGTTAAGGTTTCATTCTCTAGACAGCTGATTTGATTTGATGTGTAGTCAATAAGTCACTTTTTGTTGTATGATTTTATATTGTTTGTTTGTCCTAAAATTAATTTGATTTGTTAATGTAATAATATGGTGTGTTTTTAGATTCAAGAAGCAAGCTAAAGGGAGAGTGGTGATAGTGTTAGTTCATAGGAAAACTACAAATATATCATGAACAATTGAAGAAGATGTTGTTAGATTCGTAAAAGAAACATGATTGGATACCAATGAGCGTATAAAGATCACTGATTCAAACCATGATCATGACAAGAGCTCTAGAAGCAGCAATAGCGGCAATGGTCATAGCAACATCTCGGATGATGAATCCCATAAATTCATTGGAAAGATATTGATAATAAAACTGGTGGGTATGTTTCTTCTGTGTCAAGTCAAAATGTTCTAGTTGCTGGAGATGCTCTGTTTATGGATTATATTGCTACTATGATTGTAAAGAGACGAGTTTGGTGGATTCAACTACACCTAGTGATCTAAACACTCAGCAGATGCAATAATCTCAAACATCTCAAATCATAGTTTATAGTTTTTAACATAAACAAAACTCAGTTGATAAACACTAATAGTTCGACGTAGAAACCCTTAAATCAGTTTTCAAACTCTAATAAATAAATTCATAAACCCTAATAAATCAGTTTATAAAATTTTATAATCAAACTATAAATCCTTATTAATCATTTCATAGCACATAAAACAAAAGTCGGTTGATAAACACTAACAATTACACTTAGAAACCCTTAAAATCAGCTAATAAAACAGTAAATAAACCCTAATAAACCAGCTAATAAACTTTAAATTAGTTTATTAACTTTTATCAATCAAACTATAAAGCTTTATAAATCATTTTATTTTATAACATATAAGACAAATTTAGTTTTTAAACACTAGTAACTCTACTTATAAACCTTTAATTTTTTATAACATTTATAACATTTATAAATCATTATATAGACACTTATAAATATATTTATAAACCATTATAAATCAATTTATAAACAGATTAAAAAATATTATAAAACTGATATAATTTATAAAATCATCTAAACCTTTGCAAAATTTATAAACAATTATAATTATATCTATAGAAAATTAAAAATCATTTGTAAGAGTTTGCAAAAACTCTAGGTGAAATTTATAAGAATTTAAAAATTATTTATAGGGGATTATAACATTATTTATATGAACTTATAAAACATTTATAAATTTAAACTTATAGAAACTTGTAAAATTGACTTAATAAAACTGTTTATAAGGACTTACAAATAATTTATAAAATATTATAAAATCTAGAAAATTTATAAAGTCTTATAGAATGTTGACAAACTTTATGAAATAGATTTAAAAACTCTTATAAGAGTATATATAAAATCATTTTATAAGGACTTATAAATTATTCATAACGGTTTATAAGTCATTTATAAGTCATTTTATCATTGAAATGGTGAACAAAGCATTTGATGATTGGAGAGAGTCGTCTCAGGCCCAGTTGTCTGCTGAACCTTCACTACAAGAAAACATCAAGGATTCTGAGGGAAAAAATCGTCGGAATTTCGTCGGAATATCGTTATTCCGACGAAATTCCGACGAAACACGTCGTCGGAAATAATTCCTCGGAATTTCTTTTTTCCTCGGAAATCCCTCGGAATTTTCCGACGGAATACCGAGGAAATAAATTTCCAAGGAAATTCCGAGGATCCCTTGTTTGTCGGAAAAGTCCTCGGAATATACCGAGGGAGAACTTCGTCGGGATAATTCCTCGGAAGTTCATCGATCGATGCGTGTTTGGACATATATACATCGATCGATAGGAGTATACCGACGGACATTTTCCTCGGTTTATTCCGAGGAACTGTTCCCTCGGTATATTCCGAGGGATCCGTTCCTCGGAATTTTCCGAGGGAGCTGTCCCTCGGAAAATTCCGAGGGAAATGTCTCTCGCTATATTTTAAAAAAAAAACGGATCGATCGATGCGTTTTTGTTCAAAAACGCATCGATCGATCTAGTGAAAAATATAATTAATTTCCTCGGAATGTAAAAAATATTAATTTTTTTGAAAAAATAAAATTTCTGAAATTTAAATTCGAAAATATGAAATTAAAAGTAAAATTGAAATCATATTAATTAATATTCAAAGTTTCACAAATAAAAATAAAACATTCCGAGATTGGGGAAAAAAAAAACTACGGGTCTGACACGTCCGGGAACACCTCGTTCGGGTACATCCTCTGCATCATCTCCATCATTTGCTGGTTCAGCCTCCTCTGTGCCTCATAGCCCGCCTGTTGAGCCGCCATCTGGGTCTCCAACAAAGATATACGATCATCTTTGTCCTTCAACTGAGCCGTAAGTACTTCTGGATCAACAAAGGGCGGTGGTGCAGAAGAAGGAGGAACCGACCGGGTGCGACGACCCAAACCGACCAAACGTCCCTTCTTCTTTGGAACCGACTGAATAGAAAAAAGCCAAATTTAGAAATTTAAACCAAGAAATAAATGAATTGAACTTTAAAAAAAAAAGAACTTACGGATTCAACGATTTCGTTGATTCGAAACCGGGACAAGTTGGTCGAAGCCGTCGAAGCGTCATCCTCGGTTTGAAGCTGAGACACTTCGTCTACCACCTGAGTTTGGACCAGGTCGACCACGTCCCTCACAAGACCGTCATCAATCTGGCCGGTCTTCTTGTTGGTATACGCCCTCCTCATTAGGGCGAGATCATCAACCGGCTCGCCATCATTTTCTTCCGCCTTGAAAAAAAACATAAAATTAAAGAAACATTAGAAATTAGAAGAAATGCACAATAAATTTAAATTCTGAAACTCAAATAATTGAAGAAAAAGCGGTTGAACTTACCATGCGATCTCCGAGAGTGGCAATAGATTGAGCACCCAAGTTATGCTTGTAGATGCCCTTCCCTTTACGGTCGCTCCTGCGGTTGGTGGAGTTGGTGGAAGAAGTTTCTTTCGTCTCCTCCTTATCCCAATGCGCACACAACTCCTTCCAGACTGTGTCGTTCATCGACTTTGGGACCTTTTAATTAAAAAAAAAAAGAAATAGTTTAATAAATTAAAAAATTGTTTAATAAATTAAATCGAACCTTATTGATTTCCCACTTCTTCTTCCACTCGTGGATCTGCTTCCCATAGTTGTCCATTACTTTATGGACGAAGTGGTGATAGATAAAGAGCGTCTCATCGGAATTCCAGTTGAACTCTTGCTGAAAAAAAAACACAATTAGTAGAAAATTTATATTAAAGATTAAAAATATAAGTAAAAAATTAGAATACTTACCGCAAACTGACGAAACCACAGAACCTGCTTGTCGGTTGGGAAGTGAGTGAAAGTCGGATGTCTACTGTCGAGGGCCGAGTACATCATACGGTTGATCCATGCGCTGATCCCGTTCCCGGATCGGTTGAACCTTATTAAAAGAACAAACAGTTAATAATGAATCCAAATTTAAAGAAAAAAAATGTTTAATTACCATGTTTGACCCCGTCCATGTGGATACAGAGTGAGATACGGAAGATGGTCACGACCGGGCTGTTGAACCAACTCCGCAACCCTCATCACTCCCGGAGGACCCGGAGGAACAGGAGCGGATGCAGCAGCGGGAGCGAGAGGAGCATGAGCGGGTGCAGCAGAGGGAGATGTATGGTTGGAGCTGTGGGGCGAAGGGAAATCCTGAAAATGGCTGGAATCCCGAGACTGGCTCCCCGTACCACCACGACCACGACGCTGTCGAGGCCGGGTCTAATCATCATGAGACCTGTAAATTAAAAAAATATATTTAATAAATACAGAAATATATAAATTAATATATTTAACAAAAAAATAGTTTTAATAATATATATATATGAAAAATATTTTTAAATCCCAAATAATAGTATTTAATCACAAAAAAAGTTTTATAGATATTTAAAATGTTTTGTAAAATCCAAAAAATCGAATTTATATAGAAATTTTTTTTTGTAAAATCCAAAAAATCGAATTTATATAGAAAAATCGTTTTGTAAAATACAAAAATCGATTTTATATACAAAAATCGATTTTATAAATACAAAAAATAAAAAAATTATAAAAAAATTCTAAATCAATTCAACAAAACAAATTATTCAACCAAATCACAATTCTAAACCTATTATACAACCAAATCACAATCCTAACCAATCACCCTAACAAAAATGTATCAAAACTACACAAAAACCTAACAAATAGAACCTAAGAGAGTGGAATAGGGTCCTTACATGATTTGTGTAAGAGAAGAGGGAGATCGCCGGAGATATCGTCAGATTTTAGGGGGAAATCGCCGGAGAGAAAGAGAGGAGTCGCGCAGAGGAAGAAGAGAGAAATGGGGAAGAAGAAGGGGCTTGTGGTTATAAAACCTAGGGTCCGACGGACATTATCCGTCGGAATTCTAATTTCAATTTTCGCGAAATATTTGCCTGGTAAAATGAAAATATTCCGAGGAAATTCCGACAGATAGTAAAATATCCGTCGGAATTTCCTCGGAATATTCCGAGGAAATACCGAGGAACTAGTGTTTGGGGTTTCAAAACATCAATTTTTTTTGCCGTATTTCATTTCTTATACAATTGTAATGCATACCATTGAGGATTCTTTGTATACATGAGCATAAACCATGAAATAACAAATTTCAAAACTAATTGAAAGTATTCCCTTTACCGTTCATTAAAAGGTATAAGTGTTTCTCTTATGTTGCGAGATTTCGTTCATACAATAGGAAAAGTGTTAATTATACGGTAAGGAACAAATTTTTGACTTCATAATGAACGTAAGACACTTAATAAGGGTTATATAGGTGTTATTCAAACGGCAAAACGTTGTTTTCGGTTTAAAAACCCTATTTCCTCGGAATTTCCTCGGATTATTCCGAGGGAACTCCGAGGAAACCCTCTTCTTCCTCGGAATTTCCTCGGAATATTCCGAGGAAATTCCAAAGAACTAGTGTTTGGGGTTTCAAAACGTAATTTAAAAAAAAAAACGCATCGATCGATGCGTTTTTGAACAAAAACAAATCGATCGATTACTAAGATGGACCGGGCCGTAAGATTGTGATCGATCGATGAGTGTATCCCATCGATCGATCGAGAATCTGAATGCCCTCGGAAAATCATGTATGTTTTTTTAAAAACGCATCGATCGATGCGTTTTTGAACAAAAACAAATCGATCGATTACTAAGATGGCCTGGGCCGTAAGATTGTGATCGATCGATGAGAGTATTCCATCGATCGATCGAGAATCTGAATTTTTCCTCGGAATGCCCTCGGAAAATCTTGTATGTTTTTTTAAAAACGCATCGATCGATGCGTTATAGAACAAAAACGCATCGATCGATTACCAAGATGGCCCGGGCCGTAAGAATGTGATCGATCGATGCGTTATAGAACAAAAACGCATCGATAGATGCGTGTTCGGAAAACATAATTATAAGGCAAAACCCGACCTTTTTTGGATCTAAACCTTAGAACTCTCATCCCCTCCGATTTCCCCTATAATTCGCCCCCCCTTTCTCTCTCTATAATCATCCGATTTGAACAATTTTGGGCTCTATTCCACTTGATTTTTCGAGCTCTACCTGATTCCTACACTCGTCTTCACCCTAAGACAGGTATACTCCGCGAATCTCCACATTCTGAAATCGTGTTCTTGAGCAATTTTTTGGGTTTTGTGAATTTCTTATTTCCGTGTTGATTCCTTGATCAAATATGCATGAAACAGATGTTTAAACATGGAATAGAACACAATTGTCTGTGATCAACGAGTTTGGAACAGGATTTGAGATGATTTAGGGATTGAGAATTTTTTTCAATTTGGTTTTTTTTTATCACAACTCGATTTCGCTTTTCATTTTCATGTTGCTTTGAGTTCTTAATTGATTATAACCATGTTGAGAGCAATGATTCTATTCTGTAGAGAATGAAGCGCACGAAAACATCAGCAAAGAAAAACACACAAGAAGAGGGTTCGTCTCAGCTGGAGAAGCAAAGGCCAAAGAAGTGGGATAAGGCAATGATTCTATTTTGTAGAGAATGAAGCGCACGCAATGGGAGTTGTGCCTCCTGTACCAAGGTGTGAGGCATTTGCTACCGGCATTTGGAAACTCTACATTCCCACCTGCTACTGCCTTCAACATGGGAGCGGTGCTGGCCGCAAACTTAGCAGGATACAAGGGGAAAGTAACCAAATCCAAGAGCAATGCATGTTGATTTGGTGCAGTGATTACTCGGATCCTTAGACATGTGGGTGTAGACTGCGAGAACCAGCAGGTAGCACTGGACAGATCGAACAACATTGCTTGGAACTACCTGGATGTCATTTCTCTAGTAAGTAAGGAGTTCATAGCTGGTCCCCACTCGAGGATCCATCGGGATGGTCCTTACATCTACGTATTCCAGGACCGAGCGAAGAAAACACTCTACTGCCACCTGCCTCAGATCGGCCTGACTGGTCTACTTTCAGAGGCTGCAGTTGAGTTCATACCCCCTGCTACCGCACTAGTAGACAAGCCATCCTTCTTCACGCCAAAATATCAGACCAAAGGCAAGGGCGTGGTTGATGAAGAAGGACAAGATGAGGCTGCACAAGCCATTCCAGATGATTCACAACCCCATCAGCTACTCCCATCAGACTCCAGCCAGTACAAGCTGCAAGAGCTTCCACCGAACGCCACTTCGCGCCAGCAACAACATTGGAGAGACCAGAGCATAAAGACAAACAACGACATGCTACACAAGATCTGGGCTGCTATTTCACGTATCAGGCCGTGTCGTTGCCAAAAGGATGATGTAGTTCATCGGGACAACTCTCCATCCAGCTCTGGTTCGGGTTCGAGTGGTACACACAGGGTAAGAAAGAGGTCCAAGAGACCCAACGATGCAGGAACATCTGGAGTAGGAGACGAGGAGTAGGAGCTACCACCGGCTATTTTATTTTCTTTTCTATTCTAACGTTTTATGGTCTTATTTTCTGTTAATTTTGAACTGAGTTTTTTTTTAGGTTTCTTAATTATGAGTTCGTATTTCTTTTACATGGTTTCTTCGTTTTATTTGGTTGTGTTTTGAGTAGCTTTTAATTCGTATTCAGCTTTGCCTTGCTAGATAAACCAAATAACTATTATCCGAGGAAAGAAGTTATATCAAGTGTTCCTCGGAATTTCCTCGGTATTTCTTAAAAAAAAATAAATAATAAGTTCAATGGTAGTCTGTTTCCGAGTCATCATCACCAGATGAATCTGAATCTAGATCTTGGTGAAACTCTCCAATCACTGGTTCATCCTCTACGTGAACGACGACTTCCTCTCCAAAGTCGGTTAAATCGGCTACAAGGCCAACTCCAGCTAAATCTTCTGCTGCACTACAGTTGCCGGATGTGCTTGGTTGTAGTGGGTCTTCCAGCTCAGAACTTCCCTGAACTCGGCCTCTCGGGTTGAGTCTTGTAACAGTAACTCATGGATCATCTTTGTTCCTTACCCGGGGGTACTTGATATAACAAACCTGTAACATTTAGAAAAATTATAAATTAATACACATGATGATGAATCATTCTGAATAATTAACATTTAATTACCTGATCGGCCTGGGAAGCAAGAATGAAAGGATCATAATATTGCAGCTTTCGCCTCGAATTTACTGATGTAACACCAAATGCATCTGTTCTCACACCTCGATCTGGGGTGTTGGCGTGCCAATCACAATAGAAATCAGTACAGCGCAATCCAACCATGCCCAAATACTTGATTTCCAAAATCTCATGTATGTGTCCGTAGTATACATCATCTCCTGATGCAGAACAAACGCCAGCATCATAAGTCGTACTCGAACGTCTCCTCTTCTGAGTTGTGAATGCATATCCTCGAGTACAAAATCTCGGATATGACTTCACAACAAAGTTTGGTCCAACGACCATCTCACGTATCCAATCGTCAAATGTTTCACCTCTGGCCAAACCAGCAGACACCTATTAATAGCACATATATATATATATATTATATCAATAAATGTGAATTAGTATAAATATGTGATAAAATATATTTTAATTTGTTTAAAGCACTCACATAAGTAAACATCCATCCAGTAAATTCTCTCTGCTTCATTTCTTCTAGTTCGTCCTCTGTGGCGTATCTATACTCGAACCGCTTTTCTGCCATGAAAATCCTGTATATGATGACAATAATGTAATTAATTAAGATTTAAATTTAAACTTGTTAAAATAAAAATTTGTAAGCTCATTTATTTACCTCTCATATTGAAGAACGTCTTCGCAGTTGGTGAGCAAATATGTTTGCAAATGACTGCGCTCCTGCTCAGTAAGTCGACGGTCCTTTGGTTTTCCGCTAAGTCGTCCAACGTCTGTGAAAATGTCTGGAACCGTAACATGATATGTTGCCCGTTCGCCTCTATCATCATGCCGAGCAGGTCTTCTGTTTTTGGTCTGAACTTCTGCTGGAAAGTAGTACTCGGCAAAGTTTGAAGTTTCTTCATTGATGATCTGTGCGACTATAGAACCTTCCACCCTACTTAAATTTTTCACCATCTTCTTCAAATGGAACATATACCGCTCATACAGATACATCCATCTATACTGCACAGGACCACCAAGTTCCAATTCTCTTGCCAGGTGAATAACAAGATGCTCCATAACATCAAAAAATGAGGGAGGAAATATCTTCTCAAGGTTGCACTGAATCACGGCTATGTTAGTCTTCAAATTTTCAATACCTTCAAGAGTCACTGATCTCGTGCATAAATCGCGGAAGAAACCACTTATCCCTGCAATTGCTTCATGAACATTTCGTGGTAATAGTTCCTTGAAGGCGAACGGAAGGAGGCGCTGCATCATTACATGGCAATCGTGGCTTTTCAAGCCAGTAAACTTTCCTTCCTTTCTGTCGATACAGTTACGCAAATTTGATGCGTAACCGTCTGGAAATTCCACATCGTTTGAAATCCAATCAAAGAACGCATCTTTTCCCGCTGCATCAAGTCGGTATATGGGAAAAGGAGCCCTACCATTCTCATCAACATGAAGTTCTGAACGAGCACATATATCGACTAAATCCAGTCTTGACTTCAAATTATCCTTTGTTTTACCTTGAACATTAAGGATCGTGTTCATGAGATTGTCAAAAAAGTTCTTCTCAATATGCATGACATCTAAATTATGCCTTAGCAGATGATCCTCCCAGTATGGCAGATCCCAGAAAATACTTTTTTTGTGCCAGTTATGTAGTTCTCCAACAGCATCTACCGGAAAACGCTCATGTCCACCGACTTCTGGCGTCCTTTCTGCACCAAAATCTCTTAGTTGTATCTTCAAATCTTTCCCACAAATTTCCGGAGGTGGACTGTCAAACACCCTCTTGTTCTTCGTAAAGAAATTCCTACTCCTACGATATGGATGATCAGGTGGTAGGAATCTCCTGTGACAGTCAAACCAACACGTTTTCCTTTCGTGCTTTAGTTGGAAAGCATCAGTGTTATCTTGACAATATGGACATGATAGCCTTCCATGCGTTGTCCATCCAGACAACATACCATATGCTGGAAATCACTTATTGTCCACATTAGTACTGCCCGCATTTGAAAGTTTTCTTTACACGAAACATCGTATGTTTCAGCACCTTGAGCCCATAGTTGTTGCAACTCATATATTAGTGGCTGAAGAAACACATCAAGTGATCTCTTAGGATGCTCTGGTCCGGGAACGAGAATCGAGAGAAACAAAAACTCTCGTCGCAAGCACAAGTTTGGAGGGAGGTTGTATGGTGTAAGAATGACGGGCCATAGAAAATACTGTCTTCCACTCTTGCCAAACGGACTGAAACCATCAGTACATAATCCAAGGTAGACATTTCTTCTCTCATACGCAAAGTCGGGATACTTTGATTGGAAATGCTTTCACGCTTTTGCATCTGAAGGATGTCTGATCTCACCATCTGTTGAGTGCTCCGCATGCCATCTCATTGGTTGCGCTGTGCGTTCAGACAGATACAACCTCTGCAACCTTTCCGTCAAAGGTAAATACCACATCCTTTTATATGGCACTGGAACTCTTCCACTCGTATCTTTATAACGAGGCTTTCCACAAAATTTGCATGTAACCCGCTGTTCATCCGCCCTCCAATAAATCATGCAGTTGTCGCTGCATACATCTATTACCTGATACGATAAACCAAGACCAGCTACGAGTTTCTGAACCTCGTAGTATGAACCAGGAGCTACATTATCCTCGGGTAGAATACCTTTTACAAAATCAGCAATCGCATCCACACAGTCTTCAGCCAAATTATAATCTGTTTTAATGCCCATCAATCTTGTAGCAGATGATAAAGCTGAATGACCATCTCTGCAACCTTCGTACAATGGTTGCTTTCCAGCATCCAACATATCATAAAATCTCCTAGCTTCTGCATTGGGTAAATCTTCCCCTCTAAAATGATCATTTACCATCTGCTCAGTACCTACACCATAATCTACATCCGTTCTAATTGGTTCTTCTAATCTAACCGCTGGCTGAGGTT
Organism: Brassica napus; assembly: GCF_020379485.1. NCBI lineage: Eukaryota > Viridiplantae > Streptophyta > Magnoliopsida > Brassicales > Brassicaceae > Brassica > Brassica napus. The sequence goes on from NC_063452.1 coordinate 43,495,665, forward strand.
CACTAGTACTACCATGTTCATAATCAGTTTCCCAATGATGATACCAAATTTTGTAACTTCGTGTAAACCCACTCAAATATAGATGAGTCCAAACATCCCACTCTTTGATAACCTTTCTATTTTTACAATTAGAGCAAGGACATCTTAACATACCTGTTTTTGCTTCCGGTTGTCGGTGAACTAACCCCATGAATTCGGTTATACCTCGTTGGTATTCTTCCGTAAGCAATCTCGTGTTCGGATCCAAATGAGGTCGATCGATCCAAGAACGAAAATAATTTGAAGAAGACATATTTTTTATGAATCAAATTCGTGTGTAAATAGAGTAAGAGGGAGGATGAAGATATGAAGTGAATGAAGAGGAAGAGGAGTGCTTGTATTTATAGTTTAAATCCTGTCGACATACCGAGGAAATTTCGACGGAATTCCGACGGAAAAAACTAGTTCGTCGGAATTTCCTCGGAATTTTGTAAAATCTCTCAACGGCTCTCCAACGGCTATAATATTTCCTCGGAATTCATCGGTTTTTTCCGAGGAACACAGTTTTCCCCGGAATTTCCTCGGAATATTCCGACGGACTGTAGTTTCCTCGGAATTCCGTCGGTATATTCCGAGGAAATTCCGAGGAAACCCAATTTTGTGTTTCCTCGGAATTTCCTCGGAAATTCCTCGGTATTTTCCGAGGATTTCATTTTCCGTCGGAATGTCCGTCAGAATATCGCTGTTTTCTTGTATTGCTTGTGTGGATACTAAACAATCATCTACGCAGAGGAAAGGCCTCAATGGGAGCCACCGGTGGAGGGATGGCTGAAATGTGATATTGGCATCCACTAGTGTAGACAATCCCTCATTGCTGGAGTAGCTTGGATTCTAAGAGATTGGAATGGAGAGGTGATTCTACATATAGTCGATCCTCATTTCCTAATGTCCAATCCGGCTTTGATGCTAATGCAAATGGATGGCTGTGGGCTATTGAGAGCATGAGTAGTCTTCGGAAGAACAAGATAATCTTTGGAGTGGAAGCTTCAGATCTTGTGGGTGCAGTCATTAGGCCACCTGCTTGGCCCTCTTTCAAGTGGATCTCTCAGAAGATCAATGGGTCGCTGAGTTCTTTGGGTCTTTGGAAACTAGAGCTGATTGTTAGAAAGGCAAACCTCCCTGCCTTCTTGATTGCTAAGAGTGTCATCTCTGAGAATTTGCGTCAATCATATCTTGCTTGTGGATTTCCTGGTTGGTTGTCTTCCTTTTTTGGTTAAGGGTTCCACAAGCTTTTATTCCTTTTTGGTGGTATGTGATTGTTGTGCATTCCATTAATTGGTTTAGGGTTGTATTGGTTGCACTGCTTTAAAAGCTTGAATGAATAAGTTCGTTAGTGTGAAAAAGAAAGTGGTGTAAATAATTTATAAGGATTCATAAAACATTTATAAGGTATCTCTATTTATAAGAGTTAATATATTAAATATAAAAGCTTATATATCATTTATAAAGGTTTATAAGAGTTCATAAACTGATTTATGAAATCTTATAAACTAATTTATAAGAGATTATATTTTCATTTACATGAGTGTATAAGTTGATTCAATTGATTCATAATGGTTTATAAATTGATTTATAATATTTTATAAAATATCTGTTGGAGTCTATAAGTTAATTATAAATATTTATAAACTAATTTATAAAGCTTTTTAAATCATTGGAATCTAGCTACAACAGAGTTTGGACTTGTAAAACTAAGTTCTTTTTAGTTTTATAAACCGAAACAAATAAACACTGTAACAAAAATCCAAATGAACAAAAATTGATGGTCCAAAGTTCATAATTTTATAACGATCGTTATAAAATTTCAGAAATTCCTATCAACCAAATATAATTTAATACATAAAAACATGACATAAGATGTAACCAATTCTAGCACCAACGAATTGATATGGACTCCTTACTTACCTTCATAGTTTAGACACTGAAAGCATAATAAGAACATCAGAATAACATGTGTCATTACTTGAATTCCGGATACAATGTACTATTTCCCTTCTTGTTTTCTCTGTCCTATAAATTTCCCTTCATGTAATCCATTTGGTCACATGAGTATTGACACAAAATCTAGACCATTCAACGTCAGCCTAACAAAACTTGATTTCTATTACAAGAAACAAAAGGTGGTAAAAATGAGTAGTCTCACTTACTTAGCCACAAAATAACAGGTCATTTCATGGAAAGAGAAAGACATTAGAGATATATACGGCTCTCATCTAAACATAAGAGATAATTTCTTGTTCTCAACAAAAAATTGACATTACTAACATAATCTGAGAACATCAAGGCTTCTCCATATCACACTCTTCCGTAAAAAAACGATTGCAGTCAAACTCACTTAGATGTCTAACTAACCTCTTCAACTCTGAAAATCCTAGGAGAGATATATGATTGTTTTAGTATGAGAGATGTCTGAAGAAGATGAGAGAGAAGATGGTGTTAAGAAGCCAATTCTGCAACTATTATAAAGCTTTATAAATCTGTAATTTTTTGATTGCACAAACTACGTTCTTGTTCAGAGTCTCTGTTTCTTCTTCAAACAGCTCACCAAGCTCCTCGATCTTCAAAATATGAATTCAAGCCAGTCACATATTATTACTACGCATCAGCACTCAGTTCCAAAAACAAAATTCACTATAATTTAACTCAAAAATTGCACTTCAAAGTTCAAACACATCAATAAGATTTGGGGCTTTACATAGATTCAGTTGAATGAATTTACGTTTTTGAACTCAGAATTCGAATCCACTGACACAAAACATCTCGAGTTTTTCCATTGTGTTCACCGGAGCTTGTCGCTGTTCACCGAAGCTTGTCAGCGTTCACCGGAGCGTCGTTGGTCTCTTTGGATTTACAGATCTAGTGGGAAAAAATAGATTAGGTATGTTTATTATTTAAGGGCATAATGGTCTTCTTCTCTTTAGATTTTAATGGTAGAGAGAGTCAACGTGAATATGAAAAATAGTACTAAAGAAGTGGTAGTTTAGACAATTTCCCTAAAATCTAAAAGTTTTGCAAAATTATTACATATGTGTTTTAGAGCCGTACGCACATGGAATGTATATTGTATGAAAAATAAAGATTTTAAGGGATTCATCTTAGGCTCAATTCCTCATACAATACACATCTAATCTATTAAAAGAGAAGTACAAAATAAAAATATCTCTTAGTTTTGCAAGTTATTTACACTCCGATGCCACTGATTTATTTAATGAACCTATTTTTAAGTTTCTTTTGTTTTTTACGGTTAATAAACGTATGTCCTAAATCTATTTTAAACAGAAAATGTCTAAAGCTTAAAATTAACTCGACAAAATATTCTTAATATCAAGGACATTCCAAATTTAAACTATTTTATTGCTATCAAATTAAAAAAAAAATCAATTTTTTGTATACAATCTATAGAACAATACTTAGGTTCACTCCTATGGTAAATGGTTAAATTCACCTCATTCTTCATAACCAACAAAAGTGACATGTAGGATTAGTTAAAAAAAGAAATAAAATTAAAAAAAATAGCTGAAAAAAACAATACCGACATTAACGCCGTCTGCAAAACTCTAAACTCTAAAAACCTAAACTCTAAACCTTAAATCTAAAACAATAAACCCTAAATCCTAAACCTTAACCATCAATCCTAAACCATAAATTCTAAATCCTAAACACTAAGGTTTAGATTTTAGGATTGGGGTTTATGGTATAAAGTTTTGGGTTTAGGGTTTAAGATTTTGGGTTTACGGTTTTATAGTTTAGGTTTTTAGAGTTTAGAGTTTTACAGATGCGTTAATGTCAGTGTTATTTTTTTCAGATATTTTCGTTTTTAATTTTATTACCATTTTTAATAAATCTTACATGGCACTTTGGTTGGTTATGAAGAGTGGGGTAAATTTAACCATTCACAATAGGGGTGAACCTAAGTATTATTCCAATATATTCTTGACTAACCATATAGTAGATAAATAATTAAGTATTAGAAAACGTAAAATAAAAAATGAACAACGAAATTCTTTTCATATATATACTATCAAATATAAAAAATAATGTCAATATTTCAATTAAAATCGTTAATAGAATATTTGAAACACAAATATTGCTTTTATAAAACTATTTCATAGTAGAAAATTAAATGTTCTATTACAAAATAAATAATATAAAATCTTAACGAACCAAATATGATATAATTTAAAATATTTTAAATTAATGTGAAATATTTTATCGTAAAATATTTTATAAATTAAAAATGTTTTAAATTAATGAGAAATATTTTGTCTTAAAAATACCATCTAATACCTAACTATTTATTCCTAAGAACTAAAAATGTTTAAAACACATGTAAATAATCAATTAACATCACCAACTGGAACATTATTATGTAAAATAAAAAATTATTTATAAATATGTATTTTACGGATATTTACATTATTTATTCTATCGGAAATAAAATGTAACAAGACAAATATATAAAATTGCCAAATATTATTGGGAAAATTGCCAAATACGACGCACAACTTGATTTCAAATGCAAAATTAAACTCAATCTTGAATCAAATGCAAAACTAACCTAAAAGGCTATTGAAATTACAACCAACCCCTTGTGAACAAACAAAAAAAACAGAAATTTTTTTACGTTTCTAACCCCCGTAAGTCGTCTGGACTAGTTCTACTTAGAAATAATTTAAATTTTTTGTAAAAAATATTTTGATTAGTGAAAAATTGAAATCATGTAATTAACATATGTTTTAAGAGATATAAATTAAGATATAACAAAAGTTAATTGTTTTCAACATAGATGAGTGAAAGTAGTGAGTCATGATATTCTTTGGTTTAGGTTATGCCAACATATGTTGTAGTATTGTATGTGCTCTTAGGGTTAGATTTGGGAATGCATAAATATTTTTTTGAAAACTTTAAAATTTACCTAAGTGTGTTTATTTATGTGTATAGTAAACACTATTTAAGTATAACTAAGGCTTTATAACGTGGTTAGTTAGAAAATTTAGTCAATTTAGTTTAGGGGTTAAATTTAGGGTCTGGGATGACTTACTAGTAAGTCGTCTGATGTACAGCATTCAACAGACGACTAACTAGTAAGTCGTCCAAACCGGACCGAACCTTTAATTTTTCAATGTACCTTTAAACCTAACCGGATTATTTACCGGACATATGTAAGGTGTTTTTTTTATTCACTGTTTCGCGAAATTCAGAAAACCCTAACGCTGTTTCTCTCAAAGGCGATTTCGAAGGCGATTTCCGTCGATTCTCTCTAATCCATCGTTCTGACCGCCGGTTATCTCTCTGCCGTTATCACCGTCGTTCTCTCCGCCGTTCTCACAGCCGCTTCCCCTATATAAGATCTGAGAGGAAACCCTAGCGCACATTCTCTCAGAGGCGTCTCGTTGAACTCCGCCGCCGGTAAGTTATATCTCTTACTGTCGAGTGATTGATTGAGGAAAAGATGAACATAAGACGTTGTCTCTATCAATTTATACACTCGTTCTTTTTTTCACGTCTATTTTTGCAGATATATAACCGCTATGTCGAAGGCGACTATATCTTCTCTGAATTTTCAGGTCTGCTTTAAAATGTTCTACTGGAAGTCTTTCAGTTGGAAAACTCGCCAGAAGACTTAATTACAAGTTTTTGATTGTTTTGAGATGGTTGACTTAATTATAAGTCTTTGATTGTTTTGAGATGGTTGTCTTTGATTGTTTTGCAGGAAAAAAAGTGGATATACCAGAACTCCCCCGTAGGATAGATACATTAGGGGAAGAGCCCCCCGCAGTGCATAGCATTTCGTATCAAACTTGTTGGACGTTGCATACTGCTTTAAAAAAAGCTCTTCATGATGACGAATATGAAGAGCTGAAGGAGTCAAAGTTGGGAGTTTTCATCAAGTTCCAAGAGCTGGGATTTGATTGGACTTCAAGGCTGGTTCACTACATGCTCTGTTTTCAGCTGGACATAAAGAAGAAGTATGAGCTGTGGAGTCTCGTTGGTCCAGAACCTGTGATGTTTTCACTGTTAGAGTTTGAAAACCTCACTGGTCTAAACTGCGAGTACATCGAGGACCTTGAGAGACCTCACTGTGTTGTTACAAAGGAGTTGACTTCTTTCTGTGAGATGTTGGGAGTTCATGTCGAAGCTTGGCCATCTACTTAGGAGATAATAGCAGCATTTGAGAGATGCGAAGGGTGGTCTCGGGATGATCGCAAGCGGCTCGCATACCTTGCCATCTTCACTGGATACATTGAAGGGAGAAAATATTCAACCCCTACACGGGTTAGTCTGGCAAGGCTAGTGATGGAGCTAGAACGGTTTGAGAATTATCCATAGAAGAGAGTCGCGTTTAAGGGGCTGATGGACTCTGTGAAGGGCAGAGATATTTTGGGTTGTTACACTATTAATGGGTTTGCGCAAGCTCTCCAGGTCTGGGTGTACACAGCACTGCCGGAATTGGGTGCTAATTATGGTAATCCTCTCCCAAACAATCCGTCTCCACCGATACTGGCTTACAAGGGTCGCAAAGGACGCATGCAGTTTAAAGAGGCTATCCTCAGTCAGGTATGTACTGCAATCTGCACGACTTCGCAGAAAACTTATAATTAAGTCGTCTGATAAGTCTTCCAACTAGACGACTTAGTAGAAGACATAGAATTAAGTCATCTGGAAAGTCTTCCAGCTGGATGACTTAGTAGAAGACTTATAATTAAATCGTCTGGGGAGACTATCCAGACTACTTAATTATAAGTCTTCTACTAAGTCTTCCAACTGGAAGACTTTCCAGACGACTTAATTATAAGTCGTCTACTAAGTCGTCCAGCTGGAAGACTTTCCAGACGACTTAATTATAAGTCGTCTGCGAAGTCTTTTCTTTCCATCTTTCTTAATCCGTCAAATATCTAAGTTCATATCTTCTATTTACTGCAGACTAGGATGATCAACTTTGTTCAGAAGGACATTGGTGAAATGTTTCCAAAATGGGAGTTTGATGTTGAGAACACGCCCGCGGAGAACATAATTAAAATCATGTTTGTGAAGAAACCGTGGAAGTGGACCATGGATTGCTGGGAAGTCACCGGTACTTGGGTCAATACAAAGCCGACGGTTGTGAGTCCAGCGAAGATAAAGTTAGTGAAGGAAGACAGTCCAAGACCTCGGAAGAAAGCTCGTAAGAGGCTAGTGAAGAGGCAGCTGCAGTGGCTAGTGAAGAGGCAGCTGCAGTGGCTAGTGAAGAGGCAGCTGCAGAGGCTAGTGAAGAGGTTCATACGACTGTTGGTGGGTTGACCAAAGAGGATATTAAAACCATGTTCAAGGACATAGTTGATGCCATGAGGGAAGGGTTTGGGACGTTCCTTAAGGAGATCAAGTTTCTGTCGGAAAGGGTGGAAGCTGTGGAGAAGAAAGTTGATATCACCACAAAACGGAAAGGGACATCAGCTCAAAACACTACCCCTCCACCTAAACCGACGCTCGAACCCGGGGTTAGTAACAAATCATCTCCCAACAAGAGATTGACTAGACAAAGTCTTAAGAATAAGAACTGAAAAGTTGCATTTGCTTTGTTTCTTGTATGTCAGAACATGTGTGCTTTGTTTATAGTATATGAAATGGATCTTTGGACAAGGTCATTGGTTATTATTGTTTTAAATGGATCTGTGGTTATTATTGTATAAACTCATCTTGTATATTGCAGAGTGAAAGTGTTAATGGGACGAACGCGGGAAGGAAGAGCTTGCCGGAGGATAAAGGTCCAGATGTGCCCGCAGATGCTAGTTCCTCGAAAGATAAAGCTCCAGAACCGAGCCTTGTTCTATTGGACAAAAATCAATCCACTGTTTCAGATTTACAGAAGGAGGATGCTAGATATCTGGAAAAGAAGGATGCTTCTTTGGCACTTTGTCGTGCAAAGAGTGATCGAACAAGGAAACTTGCTGCCTCACAGCAATCTCCTTATACGGCAAACAACACGGCCAAAGGGATCATTCCAAACAAAAAGCTTTATCCAGGCTATAATCCTTTTGCACCAATTGACAAGAAGAACTTGAAGGAGCTCGCTGATTGGTTGAAAACTTGTCCGTAAGTGTTTGCTTTTCCCATAATAGCTTCTTTAGTCTACAAAAACTGATTGCTTTTCAACATTTTGTGTTTGCAGTCATTATTGAACACCTCTCGATAAAAAACCACGTACAAGTAGAACTTGGTGGTATCAAATCCTCCGGACCTCCTTAGAGTGGCTGGAGGACTGTGTAAGGCTTCTGCTATGACTTAGATGACTTACTGATAAGTTTTCTTTGTAGACGACTTACCAATAAGTCGTCTGATATCTTCTGACTTGTACCCTATTTTATATGCGGCATATTGATGCTTGGATTAATGTGCTTAGGAAGAGGTACGACGCTAACCCACAACATTTCAGGAGCGAGAGAATGTGCTTTTTTGATCATCTCTTTGCTCAACAATGGAGATTCAACTACAAGAATTTTAAGGACTCGGAGTCCGATCAGAACGGTTTAGGAAGAAGACTCCCTGGTGGGGCGTGGAATTGTTATGCAGGCACTGTACCATCATTTTGCCAATCGAACAAGGTTTGGGGGACAAATATTGATGATGTCTATGCGCCAGTGAACTACAACGACACTCATTGAATTGCTATGTGGATATCGATCCCTAAGAGGCACATAGTCGTCTGGGACAGCATTTGTTCCAGTATCTCCCCAGAAGAACTCGATGTGGTAATGGAGCCTTTTCTCTACATGGTCCCTTATCTGCTTGTTGAGTGCGCTTCCTCAGACGAACAACATGCCCAATACAGCCTGGAGCCATTCACATATGAGAGACCGACCAATATACCTCCGGCCCGAGCTGGTGATTGTGGCGTGTACACTCTAAAGTACATTGAATGTCATGCTCTTGGGATAGAGTTTAGTAAAAAATACTTTGCTAAGGCCAACGGGAAGACTATGAGGGATAAGATGGTGGTGGATATATTTCGAGAGCTTCCTGACGCGCATGAGTTCAAAAACAAGGACAATGATGCCAACCTCAGTGCGTATGAGGGGTGATAAATAGGCTTCGTTAGATTATTTTGTACGATAGATTAGGCTGATGTGTGTATTTGAACATGATCCCTCTTTTGTATTTGAACTTGATCCCTATTTTGTAACTATATTCTGCGCAGAAGACTTACAGTTAAGTCGTCCGGAATGTGGGACGACTTAACTATAAGTAGTCTGGAAAGTCTTCTGAGCAGTGACCTTTTGTAACTATATTTCGGATAATATAAAGGGCAAAACCATCTCAAATTTGTTTGGTAGTGCAATTTGACAAAGAAGTTGACACAGATAAGTTCATAACACAAATTTTTATACATAGACTAAACACTGGACGACTAACTGGACGACCTTCTGGACGACTTAATTGAAGGTCTTCTGGAAGACTAAACACTGGACGACTAACTTGAAGATCTTCTAGAAAAAAAAAATCTTGGACGACTAACTTGAAGGTCTTCTAGAAGAAAAAAACCTTGGACGACTAACTTTAAGGTCTTCTGGACGACTTATTTGAAGGTCTTCTAGAAGACTAAACACTGGACGACTAACTTGAAGGTCTTCTGGAAGAAAAAACTCTGGACGCATAACTGGACGACCTTCTGGACGACTTACTTGAAGGTCGTCCACGTCATTTCTTACATTGTGGTTTCGTATGGCCAGTTTCGTTGCATTTTGAGCATCTATAAACCCTGTGTTGCTTCCGGGGCTTGCGTCCTCTCATCCTGGATAGCTCCAACCAAGATTGCCATCTTGATTTCTTATGTCTTCCCGGACCACGCTTTACATCCGGAGGAAAGCATGTGCGTTCCTCAACTTGTTGTCCAACACAAGGATATATATTCTCTGAGTTTCCTGCAAACAGAAAATCCTTTGAGTACACTGGACATACAAGTGTAGAGATATGCAAACCAGAAGATGTTCCAGCAGCTATAACATGAGAGCAAGGTATTTTCTCCACTGCATAGATACCACAATCACACTTTCCATGTTCCAAATCAACCACACAGTCCATTTTGCCACCTTTCACAAAGAATCGCCATCCATCAATTGGTTGTACCGTCATCGTATCCGCTATCTCCGATCGAACAGCAAGCAAGTATTCAACACCTCGACTATGTTGAGTTGGGAGACTCAAAGCATATTCTCTCCTTTTCCAAAACCACTTTCCTAGCTTCTCCCTTATGAACTCCAACAGGAACTGAACCGAAAATCCTCTAGCTCGCTTCAGAGTGGAATTAATAGATTCAGCGATGTTGCTTGTCTTTATGTTGTACTTGTCCCCCTGACAATAAAACCTTGACCATAGGCTGACGTCGGCATTCTCCAAATACGTTGCAAGGTCCGGGTTTGCACTCCGTATCTCAGCCATGTACCGGTCAAAATCTGAAACTGTATGAGCATAAGCAGCACCTTTCACCAAGTACAAGAGATGTTTCCCTTTATACTTTTTGACAATGTTAACTTGAAGGTGATAATAACATATTCCTCCGGTTGCCCAAGGAAACACCTTATCACACGCACTTTTAATGGCCACGTGCCGGTCGGAGACTATCACCAGAGGCTGCTCATCAGATACACAACTAGCCAATTTTGTGAAAAACCATTCCCAAGGAGGTTCATCTTCAGCATCTACGATCCCAAAAGCCAATGGAAATATCTGAAAATTCCCATCTTGTGCGGCTGCAACTAACATAACACCTCTATACTTCCCACTTAGGTGAGTCCCATCCACCACAATGACCCTTCTCTGATAGTTAAAACCTTTGATAGAAGCTCCAAAAGAGAGAAATAGATACTTAAGTTATTGATAGAAACAATTTATATAGCCGTGATAGAATCGGGATTTGCTAAGGAGATTTGCTCGAGATATGATGGCCGACGCGAATACCCATCTTCTGCTGATCCTCTCACCAATGCTTGTGCATATAAAAGTGCTCTGTATGAAGTGGTGTAATCAAGTATCATGCCAAACATGTTCTTCATTGCATCAGTGATATGCTGCGGATTCAACCCATCAATGATTCCAACACGATCAATGAAAAGCCTACCAACATACTTCGGAGTACAGTGTCTCCGCTGAGCGAGTCGGTCACCCACTGAGCATGTATGTTTTTCCACATAGTTTGTTACCCAAAACGTGTTTGTCCCATGTTTCATACTCGCTCTGACCTTTCATTGACAACCACTAACCGGACATGTTGTCACAAGGAGAGTTTTCGTTGACTTGTATATTCTGAAGGAGAACCTAAACCTCACTGATGTCAACCGCAGCTCTGAAAGAAGTGCATCCTTGCTAACAAAACTCTGGTTAACATAGATACTGTTACCATTCGATCTTCCTCCTTCAATCTTTTTGATATCTTCAAAACACATATCATCATCTTCCTCATCCTCATCTTCAACCTTTCCATAAACACTGTAATCCTCACCATTCTCGTCCGCTTCAGCAACAATAGAGATACCAGCATCCTCCTCCTCATCGTCCTCCTCCCCATCATCCTCCAAATCATCATCATCATATTCAAAACATTCATCAGCTTCATTAGCTTCATCATCTTCTTCCCTGAACTCTGAAACCATTTCCACCTTGCTACAGCTTGATACACAAAGCCGTACTCCATGCGTTCTGGTTATCTCGAGCAAGTTTCGAACTTTTCTATCACTTGTAACATGAATAGGAGGGGTGTCTGGAGCCTGCGTCATTTCTGCTTGTAATGAGTAGGTTATCTCCACAGATTATGTGCTCATGTCCAGGTTATAATCTTCTTGAGCCATTGCAAGAAGTTCAGCATGTGTCGAACCTTCCCCCAAAAAAATAATTCTCGCTCCTTTGACATTATCAACCACAAAATCCCAACGGAAATCTTTCAACAATCATTCTCCATACACTGCATGTAATTGGCGCATCATCTACAAAAATTCAAAATAAAACACATTAGTAAACATAGAGAAAATGAAAGTTTACTAAACATTGACGCATACGACATACCAGTAAGTCGTTCACACATGTCATTTTTGCAATTTAATTTTAAATAGGACGACTTCCAAGTAAGTCGTCCAGCTTTGTTTGTTAAAAAAAAAAAACCTAGACGACTTATTGGTAAGTCGTCTAGGATAAACGGGTTAGTTTTTCATTTGACCGAATTGTGTCAGATATTTGACTTTTCCTGGACGACTTACCAGTAAGTCGTCTCCAGGAAAACAAAAATTTCAATATTTTATTAAAGCTAGACGACTTATTTGTAAGTCTTCTCAGGTTAGTTTGCAATTCGAAAAAGAAACTTAAATATTTAACTTTACCCAGACGACTTACTTGAAAGTCGTCTAGGTAGACGACGTACGAGAAAGTCGTCCGAGATAAACAAAGTTTGACCAGAATCTAGGAAGTAAATCTGGACGACTTTGCTTATCATGGACGACTTTCAAGTAAGTCGTCTTACTTGACGACTTCCGCATAAGTCGTCTGGGAAAAGTTAAATATTTAATTTTTATTTTCCAATTGGAAAAGTAACCTTAGACGACTTACAGATAAGTCGTCCAGCTTTAATAAAATATTGAAATTTTTGTTTTCCCAGAGACGACTTACTAGTAAATCGTCCAGGAAAAGTCAAATATCTGACACAATTCGGTCAAATGCAAAACTAACCCGTTTATCCTAGACGACTTATCAGTAAGTCGTCTAGGGTATTCTCTAGATTTTTTTTTAACAAACAAAGATGACAACTTACAAGTAGGTCGTCCGTTTGACCAGAAGACTTACCCGTAAGTCTTCTACAGCCAGACTACTTACGGGTAAGTCTTCTACACGAACAGATCTGGAAAAAATTCCAATTTCATACCTTAAACTAATGAGATGACTTTCTTAGCACACAGAGTCTTCTCCAACCACCCAGAATCTCAAACAAAAGTAACCCACCAAGAATAGTATGCTTGAATGACTCTATCAACCATAAAAAAAATTTGAATCAAAAGCTTGAGTTTTTTCGATGAATATGGAGGCAAAGTGAAAGAGATGTTGTTTTTAGTTCATAACAAGTGAGAAAGAGAGAGTGTAAATAGATTTTAGGTGCATTAAGAGCTTCAAATTGGTTGTTCATGGTGGTTGGAGTACTGATGACAATGACAATCTTGTAATTACTTGAAGATGATGAGGGTGAGAGAGTAAAAATGTCATTTTCGGAAAAAAAAAAATTGATGGCATTTTCGTGAATTATATGAACTTGTAGTGTGAATAGGACAAAAGAAAAATCCAAAAAAAAACATGGATTAGTTTTAGGTTTGACTTTGAGTTTTGAGTCAATTTTGCAAAAAAACCCAATATTATTGTCGTTGAAAACATAATAAAATTATTGTTGATCTCTCTTATCAAATTGTGTGCTTAAAAAGTACATATCAAACAATTATTTAACATTGGTAAGATTTTAATATATTCAAATTTATAAAATAAATTTTGAACAATATAAAAGTTAAAGAAAATATCTGCACGGACGTGCGGATAAGTAAGTAACTTAAAATTAAAATTATACGGTGCCTGATGCTTCTTTGTTTCATGTCAACATTTTCCTTTCCATTTTTTTCTCATTCTAAACATTTAACCAACGATCACAGAAACAGATTCACTAACGGTTGCGCTAAACCAGACCAAAGACAACCTCGTCGTCCTATTCTAAACGGAGTAGACTTAATCCGCACCATTTTTTCTCGAACTTTTTTTGTTTGAATTTTCTGGTTCTTCCCATATATATGTCCACCAACATCATTGTGGCATATGGAACATTGAATCATGCGACAATGCAAGCCTGTTAATTACTTTTACCCTTCACAAATAAAGTTATTGTGCAATTTATAGATTGAAATTAACATACTGAGTTTCAGTTTTTCTGATTCTTAACCACAACTTCTAGTAGATATTGATAAGTAAATGACTTTGATTCTTGCTTCATCACTTCTTTGCAGCTTCTGAGAAACTGCCCTTCCCCAAAAGCAGCATGAACCAAAGGGTCAGTCTTCATCTCCACAGGCTTATCAAGAAACCCATTCTTTTTCCAGCTCATAAAAACTGCAGTACCCTCGAACCCAGCTACGCTCAAGTCGAAGACCATTCCTACAGTCACAAGATCAAGTTTCACACGTCTCTTCGATAGCTCAAAGAGTAACAGTTCATTAATGCTCTTAAAATCCCCCATCTTCCAGTAAGCTAAAAGAACAATATTAGCAAAAGTTGTACTCCAAGGAACTCTTGCTTCGTTCATCTCTTTAACAAGGTAATCCAAACCTTTCCGACTCACAAGACAGGCATGACATAGTCCCCTCAGACACCAAGCCAGATCGCTCCTACGAATGGCACGACCCAAATCATCGAGCCTCGAGAACATAAGGTTATCAATGTAAACACAAGCTAACCTCCTAACTAACTCATCATCCAGACAAATCCCAAACCTTAGAATCTTGTCATACGTCTCCTCCATCTTCTCCAACACCCCAAACTCTGCATAAGCTTCAAGCATGGAGACCAAAGTAACAGGCTCCAGAGTCATCTTCCTAGACATCAAGCTCTGATACATTCTCTCCATCCTCTTAAGCAACCCTCCTCGGGCAAACTCGCGCACGAGTAGATTATAAGTAACATGGTCACTCGCACAACCCTCAGAGTCCATTCTCTTGACGCATAAAACTATCTCATCGTACATTTGCCACTTACCGTACCCTTCAATCAAACCGTCGTACGTCTCAGTTTCGGGTAACACACCATTCTCTTTCATCCCATTCAAGAACAACATAGCTTCCTCGAACTTACCACCATCAGCGTAACCGTGGATGATAGAATTGTAGATTTCTAAAGACGGTTTTATCTTATGATCATCAATCATAGACTGTAAAGCTCGAACCGCTTCGTTCATCGATCTTTCTGCACATAGAAGCCTAATGATCTTCTCGTAGTTAGCCTCGTTGATTCGCGAAGGCTCTAGCGTCTTCCACGCATCGAACACCTGGGATTGCAGCTTTAGAAAAGAGAGAGGTTCTTGAATATATATACAGAAAGATAAATAAGGTTTTGAAATTTTACAGGAAGAATCTCGTGGAGTCTTGAGGAGTGACGGAGGAGGAATCGGATGACGGCAAAGAATTGGTCTTTGCTCCAGTCTCCATCCTCTTGAAGCAGCCGTAGAGGACACGAACCGGGATGGCTGAGTCGTCGCGGTAATGAACTGAGAAACCGGTTGTGGTGGATATCGGAGAGAAGAAAGGTGGAACAATCGAGTGACAACGGCGACGAGCGGCGGAGGGAAGAAGTGGACTTGAGATTGGGTCTAGCGATTAAGGAAGTGAGGAACCTTATGTTCGAGTTCCATAGCGGAGGAGGTAGCTTGTGGAGAAACTTCGCCGTGAGATTCTCCATTTCTTCTCTCGACTTGTTCAAATGTGAATGAGATAGATTATGAATTGGGATGAAACCCAGCCGGTTAACAATTTTGTATTCTGATTCGGTTTGGATTAATTTGGGTAATAGAGATCTCCCATGTAAAACTTGATACTTCTCCATTATAGAGTTTAGTAGGTCGATTGGTTAGTGCTTTGGTTGCCGTGCAGAGCTAAAAATATTTCTACAGCCTCAATATTTAACAATCAACCTTTGATTTGATTTTTAAAACCCACAGCTTACTTTCTATTTTTTTTTTATTTTCCCCCCTAGACACTGATTTTTACACATAAAAAAAAACAGTGTTTTAGAAATTTATTAATAAATCTGTGAGTTTTATAACACATAAAATCAAAGCAAAAATATTACAGCTACAGCTAAAAAAATACACAACATAAATTCTACAGCAAAAAACCAAAATTACAGCTTCAACTAATCAGACCCATAGATTTACTCAGTTACCAGAGTATTAATAAAATTTTAGACCATTAATAGAGCAAAGAATAAAAAAATAAAATAATCAGTTTATTTATGGAATAAATCCATATTTGCTCCACCATAGTGTACAAAATAGAGTTGGATTTAAACATTTTTTACTACAAATTCTATTTTAGAGTTGAGTTGGAGATACTCTAACTAATCGAAGAGTTCATACTAGTTAATTTGAATCCAAATATGCGGTCATGCAGGAAAAAAAATGGTTACAACTTCAACAATTTCGGTCATACTTTTTCCTAAATAAATTTTGATATCATGCTTTTTATTTTAAACTAACATTTATTTCAAAAAAATTACCTGTATTATTAAATACAAACCGAAATCAAATTTGATTCAAATATTTTTTTATCAACCATCTATAAATATAAAAAAATACACCAAATATACACAAAATCAAATATACCCAAAAATCCGTGACAAACTATAAATACTTAACATTCCAAATATATATAAAAAACCAAAACTATATCTGAAATTCCATAAAATAAAATATTTACGAACTATAAAATATATTTTAAAATATCAGGTTTTTTTATTTTCTTGGGATTTCTGGTATATTTTGAATTTTAATATATTTAAATTATCTAGTTATTTGAATATATTTTGTTTTTGGGTATTTATAGATTTCTCGGGGTTTTGAGTTTTCGGATATTAGAATATTTTTTAAAATTTGGTACATTTTTAGGTTTTCCTGTAAATTTTAGAAAAAAAAATGCATGTAGCATTTGACTCATCATAAATTAAACACGTGACATTTGACGCAATAGAAATGTATATGTGATATTTAACTCGGCATGATTGACCAACATCATTTCGGTCAATGTTAATTTCGACTTGAATGTGATAGTTTCTCTAGTTTATTTGAAATAAATGTTAATTTGTACAGTAATAAAGTTTAACTAGGAAAATATACGACATAAAATGTGGGAAAATGGCTCATTCCCCTATGAACTAGTTGTTCCCGGCTTTTTCACACACGAGCTTTTAAGCCATGACAAAAACCACATGAACAATGGAAAAATTATTTATTCTCCTATGAACTAGTTGTTTCCGGCTATTTCATACACAAACTTTTAAGTTATGCCAAAAACCACATGAACAATTCTACTTTTTTGAATTACATACACAAACTATCGATTTTAAACTAGTTCCCTTAAAACCGTAAATGGTGTTGTTTAAACGTTAACTTTGTTTATGACATGTAGATAGTTGGTTTCATTTAGGTTGATAAAAATAGAATACTATGTCATTTTATTCTTCTTCTTTTTCTCAACTGCTCTTCTTCTTCAGAAATGTTTTACTCTTCGTCATCAATTGAGGATAAATAATTTTATTATGCATTTTCGAGTTATATGACATAGTAACTGGTTTGATAGATATTTTCGAGTTATATGACATAAAGCATATAAAGAGATCATATGACATTAATTTCTGGATTGAGGAGAATATATAAATCCCTGCAGGACCGGAACCTGAGAGTAACATCCGCTTACAGAACCAATCAAGCGTCCTAGATTACGCCAATTTTATAGTTCCTTGTGACAATACATGAAGATTGGTAAGTTAGTATTTGTTGCTCTTCTTTCTTTATGCATCATGTAAAATGTTTTATTCTTCTGCATGATAATAAATTTTATCCCCAATTGATGACGAAGGGTAAAATGATTTCTGAAGAAGAAGAAAAGTTGACAAAAAGAAGAAGGAAAAGAAAAAAATAATGTAGTATTCTGTTTTTATCAACCCAAATGAAACCGCTCTCCACCTATCTCATAAACCAAGTTAATGTATAAATAACACCGTTGCGGTTTTAGGAAAATTAGTTTAAAATCGATAGTTTTTGCATGTAATTCAAAAAATAGAGTTTTGGTTTTTGGCATGGCTTAAAAGTTTGTGTGTGAAATAGCCGGGAACAACTCGTTCATAGGGCAATAATTCATTTTTCCATTGTTCATGTGGTTTTTGGCATGACTTAAAAGTGCATGTGTGAAAAAGCCGGAACCAACTAGTTCATAGGAAAATAAGTCATTTTCCCCATAAAATGTCGAGTTTGGAACTTTGACCAATTTTTGGTACCGAGGCCATCAAAGGTCTGTTGCTTTCATCATATGTAACCATATGAACGATCACAAGCTACACGAGCAAGCTTAAACTGGAGCTCTTTGTTGAACCCAAGAAGGTGAAGACGGGTCTATATTAACATAATTTACTGCAATAGGCACTTCTAATATTTTAAAGGATAAAACATAGAATAGAAACAAAATGATATATATGAGTATTGTTTTTGGCAATGAATCTAAAGGACGATCATAGTCAATATTACGATCTCTTTCTTAACTTTTTAAATGCCCATAGTGTATAGGTTTTGTATGTTTTTTTTTTGTCTATCAACTTAAGGAGACTCGATTAAGACTCTGCTAACCAAGAAGATGACTCTGTGTCAATATGGACAAAGTAGGACGGTTGGCTCCGAGAACCGTGTGATAGACTGTCCGTCCTTGTGTTTTGAATCCATGGTATGTGCTTGATCTCCAATGTACTGAAGCTTGCTTGTAACCGTCGAATTTCTTCAAGATAAGTTGCAAAAGTATGTCATTCTTCTGGTTCCGAAACTATCTTTATCAACAGAGAAAAATCTGTTGCAAAAGTGACATGAAACTGTCGTAGATTCTTCATACATTTCATGGTCCATATAAAAGCTTCAAATTCTGCGTGTAGAGGTCATAGAAAAACTCTTGTATTTCTTGTCTCCATCAAATCCTCAAAACCTTCCAATGTACTATACCAACCATGATCCGAAAAACGATTCTTTTATTTCCAGGAACCGTTCGTGAAACACCATCTTCTTACTCTACGCGGTGTGTTTTGTACACTACTACATTGTGTGGATAATATTTGAGTTCTTGTCTGGTCCTTTTTTATTTGTGCCTCTTTCCATAGTGTTACTTCTATCTCAGCCAACTCAAGTAAATCGCGAGGATCTCTATCAAAACCATTGAAAATCTTATTACTGAGCCCCTTCTATATGTATATCATTAAATCCAAGAAAAATGATGGTCCTCTATATAATGTGTAATCCAAGAAAACTTATAATCCATATTCGCATAAACTGATTGCATCGAAAAATGACATGGGTTTGTTGGTATCTTTGAGAGAGCCCACATTTCTATGGCTGGAGGAAACTAAAAGAAGACATGATTAACCGTCTCTTCTGCTCCACATCTTTCACACCATATATCACATTTTATTCCTCGATTTTTTAGATTCCTCCGGACCGGTAAACAATTGGAAATAATTTTCCAAATGAAATGCTTTAACTTTGGAGAAAATTTAGCTTTCCATGAGTAAGCCTGTAAAGTTTTAATATCTGGTCCAAAAAGGTGCATGTCTTACTCGATCTGGATAGAGATGCTCTACATTATATCCAGATTTAACCGTGTACCTCCCTGATTGGAAAAAATGCCATCCATCTCTATATGTCGATTGTACCCTGCCTTAGGGAATGTTCTGAATGAGTTTTTCCTCATCTGGGTCAACCAGGGATTGAAGAACATGAGCATTCCATGTACGTAAAAGAGGATCGATAAGTTGATCTACCGTAAATAAAGGGTCAAGATGACGTAAATTGCTATTTGAAGGTTTTGTATGTTCATCATCCAAAAAAAGTTGTAACACTTAGAGGCCTTTGCGTGGCCCTAATACTCTCTCTTCTCTTTGCTCTGGTTTGTTCTAAAAATTTTCTTGTTTACCTCTCTGCTGCCTCACTTCGTGATAATGTGAGAGGGTGATCGGTAACAATCTGAGCTTCGTGATTCTAAAAGAGAGTTTTTGGTGATGGTTGAAGGTGACCCTTCCTTCTTTGTAGAGCTGAAGTGTAGTTCCTCGGTCGAAGCAAGTGGCGGCTGAAGCTCCAAGACTCAGACATGAATAGATCGGAAGGTTGGCAACTCGCTGCAGTGAGCATGTGGATCTGATAAAACTGTTGTGTTTTAGTTTAGAGACACCGCTTCTTTTATCAGAGTGGTGAGTTACATTGTTTTTAGTGACGACCCGACAAAAAAGAGAAAAATCTGCCATGAATGATTGTTCACCACGGTGGCGAAGTCTCTCTAATGCTGGTCTTTGCCCCAATCAGATTGAAGGAGGTGGTATCGCGAGGTAAAGAGGATATATGTGTCGGTGTCTCTTTAGTGATAAGAGGAGAAGAAATGGTGGCCGGCTATTACTTGGTGGTAAAATTTTGTTGGCGGCGTTTAACGGGATGACTACTTCTAGAGCATGGAGTATTCTGGTGTTGTTATGGAGAGGATGGATCTACCATATCTGGTCAAAGTGGTGTTTCGACATCCTTTTCCGGTGATGCTATCTCTGATTCAAAGCTTAGTCCACTAGTTATGGTTTTTCTTTAGCTGCTAAATTTTTTCCCAATCACAATTTCATCTAAACTTTGAAGTTGTTATTGTATAAGCTTAATCTATTTCCTGTAAAGCCTAGTTTTTTTTTTCCAATCTTTGCCGGAGGTTTCTTGTTCCGACTCCATTCCTGGAAGAATTTTAAATAATATAATATTTTAGGTTTTAAAAGTTGTAATAGTATTTAAATCTAAGACCATCTCCAATGTATTCTCCTATAACTTGCTTCAAAATATAGAGTAAAATAGATATTACTATTTTTTCTTCTCCTAGATATAGATAAAAAAAATACCAATATATACTTTACATGAAGAAATATTAATAGATTGGAGCAAAATTGATTCTAAATGCTATATAGAGACAAAAAATAACAATGAGTTGGAGATGTTCTAAGTCCATTCAAAATCATAACTTTGCATTGTACTCCTGAGACACCGAAATCTAAAATTAGAGGAAGAAAAGAATTAGCTGATTGCTTTTTTCTTTATCAGTGTGTCAAATGGAGATGGTGAGCCTCTTCTTTTAGCCTAGGAAGATTTTAGGAGTAAACACATTACTATTGTTTTTATAGTCTTTTCATACAACTAGTGTGGAGAAAATTGATATCTTGTGTATTTGCATATGATTTTAGCAATCATTTTAGTTTTCATTTTGTCCATTTAGATGCATTTAAAGTACATTTAGGTTCATTGCATATACATTTGTCCCTACTAGGTGATGGAGATGCCATAATGGTGAGTTTGGAGCATTTGGAGCTTGATTTGAGGCAAAAGGACTGATTTTGGTCGAGAAACAAAATAGAGCCAAAGTGTCACATCGGCCTTCTGCAGCGGTGTGGTGTACCTAGTCAAGAAGCCGCTGAGGTCTCACAGCGGCATGATGGAGCGGTGTCATGAAGATGTTGGAGAAGAAGCCGAATCCATGTTCGATATCAAGATACTACAGCGGTGTTGCCATGTCGTTGCTAAAAAATGTGAAGAAAATATGTGCTAAGTGTCACAGAGGCCAAATGACATGCAGTAAAGCCGATGGGACCCTTCAAAAGTCAACATCCGAGCCTTGACCAGACATTTGACACATTTTATTTAAGGTCGACCCAAGTTTTTTAGGTCAACCCAACTTGTTTTAGAAGCTTATAAATACATTTTAGACCTAAATTTGAGACTTATTTTGTTTTATCTCAAAATACATTGCTACTTTGGTGAAAGTTTGAATCTTTAGTAATCTAATTTTTCTTGTTTTTAGTAATCTGAGTTTATTTCATCTTATTAACATGATTTGTCTTGAATCTATCATGAGTTTAAGGTTAATTATGAAGATTGGTGATTAGAATTTTATTGGATTCATGGGTTAGGGTGATTAGAGTGATTGAGTGAAGATCTACGATTTTTAGTGTTAGATCTATATGTTTCCTTGCTTATTTAGTGTGTTTAATGCTAGATTAGTCATGATCTCTCTAATCTAGATCCTTAGACATTTTATATCCAGAAGGTGTTTGATAAAATGTCTGAACGAACTCAACTTTTCTCTATGCTTTCTTAACCAATGGGAATTGATGTTATGATGCTTAGATAGTTATTAGGATTATTTAATGATTGATTGATTGAATTAAACCAATGAAACTTGATGTTTAATAATTGATTGCAAATGAACTTTATCTTTGGAAAGAACTTGTTTACAATTGTGATATAGACTTAAGGAAACCTCTTGATTGAAAACTTGCTACTCTACATTGGATGTTAGTCACTTGAAATCAAATGCCTAATCCCATGTGTCCTAATTTCTCTTATTGATTGAAAGTTTTAATTATTTGTCTTCTTTTTCTCTTGTTTCTCATCATTACTACACCAACTGCACTTAGATTAAACACTTGATTTGCATTATCACTGCTTTGAAATGACTTAAGATTGGATTGACATCTTTTTATACTACTTTGATCATATGATTGAGAAATTAGTCCTTATCAAGTATTATTACTATTGACTTTGTTAGTTTTGATTTTGAATTCAGCTGAAAAAGTTGAGTAACCATTTGTGGCTATGAACCATAAAACATCAAAACAATTTTTGTCGAAAACATATTTGGACCTAAGAATAGGGTCGAGGCCCGGCCTGGCAGCACAGCGCATGCATGGTTGTGCAATCCTACCTCCTAAGCACCAGTGTGTTCAATACTATCCACTTTATCATAAGCTTCCACTAATAGGCCGGGCACGTATCGAATATCCGGATTTTTGGAAATACTCGTGATTCGATCCACTTCGTCCTAATAATCAATTTCCAATTTGATCCGTAGTCACCGGAATATTCAGTGTTTCGTATCCAATTTTTTTTTAGATTTTTAACCGGATATCCGATTCAATTAGTAAAATAAAATAAAAAACAAACAAATAATTTAAAAATGTAAAATAATAATTATTTATTAAAAAATAAAATTTATTGATTTTTAAATTTTAATAAGTAATATAATAAATAAAATTTTGTAAAATTTTAATTAAATATCATAGTTATACAAGTTATATATAAATATTTAGATATATGTATATATATATGCATATAACGGATCGGATTGGATATTCTTTCATAAAAATATTAATATTTGTTATGCAAATTTTGTACCCTTGATAATCTGAACAAAATATTTCTCTTTTCTCTCTCTCCAATTAATTTTATATAATCATTAACTAATATTATTATACTATTCTTATTAGTACGAGTACGCATGAAAATTAAAAGTTATAAATATCAAAACGTACAAAAATTATATTAAATGAAATGTATATATTAATAATATTTTACTTTTTCTCTTTTTACTCATATATTTTTTTTAATTTTATTTTTTTAAATACTTTATATGTGATTAGTAACTAATAGTTATTACGAATTATGTTATCTATATTTTTTGAAGAAAAAAATAATTATGTTATATATATTATTTACAGTATAGTACGTTGTGGTACTTAGTATTACAAATGAAGGCAAAACATGTATACGCGTGGTAAGGATAAAATCGTGAGATTGTATGTTTAAATGTCACATTTTCCTAGTCAAATCTGTTATGGTTGCTGTTAAAAAAAATTCATGGTTATTACTAGGCCTGGGCAAAATCACCGGAACCGAAGAACCGAACCGGAACCGAAGAACCGAACCGGAACCAAACCGAAATACCCGAAACCGGAACCGGACCAATACCCTCAAATATCCGAACGGTTCCTATATTTTTATATCCGAAATAACCGAACCGAACCAGAACCGAACCGAGAACCGAACGGGTACCCGAATATATAAAAATATTAATTATATATACATATAACATCATTAAATATATATTTTAAATTTAAAATTCTATTAAAAGTATCTGAAAATAGTTGAGGATAACTAAATTATTATAAAGTATCCAAACTACCCGAAAGTATCCGAAAGTATCCGGATAGTTTTATCCGAAATATCCAAAGTAATCCAAAATATCCAAAAATTTTATGTAAATCATCTTAATTATTTGATATTTTACCCTAAATAACCGATATTTTATCCAAATTATCCAAACTACCCGAACTATCCGAACCCGAACCGGATCCAAATGAGAACCGAACTTTTTCCGGATATTTTCCGGTTCCTACATTTACTATCCGAACCGAACCGAACCCGAAACTATCCGAACCGAACCGAACCGAAAATAGGTCAAGTACTAAATGGATCCTCTAGCCCCTATCCGAACTACCCGAAACCCGAAATACCCGAACCGAACCGAACCGATACCCGAAATGCCGAGGCCTAGTTATTACACTGGATCACCCTTTTCTTTTTCAGTAAGGAAATAAATACTACTATTTATGAGTTGGTACCAACAACAAAGAAATAGGTAGGGCATGTGCATTCAGTTCATTCTCGTTGTTTCTTCATATGGATCTAATGTGATTCTCATTAGATGTCTTCAATCCTGGTATGTAGTGTTTTCATGTCTAAAGAAAGAAGAGTTTTAAGCTATGAGATTTTATGATATGTTGGATGCTGGAAAGCAACCATTGTACGAAGGTTGCAGAGATGGTCATTCAGCTTTATCATCTGCTACAAGATTGATGGGCATTAAAACAAATTATAATTTGGCTGAAGACTGTGTGGATGCGATTGCTGATTTTGTAAAAGGTATTCTACCCGAGGATAATGTAGCTCCTGGTTCATACTACGAGGTTCAGAAACTCGTAGCTGGTCTTGGTTTATCGTATCAGGTAATAGATGTATGCAGCGACAACTGCATGATTTATTGGAGGGCGGATGAACAGCGGGTTACATGCAAATTTTGTGGAAAGCCTCGTTATAAAGATACGAGTGGAAGAGTTCCAGTGCCATATAAAAGGATGTGGTATTTACCTTTGACAGAAAGGTTGCAGAGGTTGTATCTGTCTGAACGCACAGCGCAACCAATGAGATGGCATGCGGAGCACTCAACAGATGGTGAGATCAGACATCCTTCAGATGCAAAAGCGTGGAAGCATTTCCAATCAAAGTATCCCGACTTTGCGTATGAGAGAAGAAATGTCTACCTTGGATTATGTACTGATGGTTTCAGTCCGTTTGGCAAGAGTGGAAGACAGTATTCTCTATGGCCCGTCATTCTTACACCATACAACCTACCCCCAAACTTATGCTTGCGACGAGAGTTTTTGTTTCTCTCGATTCTCGTTCCCGGACCAGAGCATCCTAAGAGATCACTTGATGTGTTTCTTCAGCCACTAATATATGAGTTGCAACAACTATGGGCTCAAGGTGCTGAAACATACGATGTTTCGTGTAAAGAAAACTTTCAAATGCGGGCAGTACTAATGTGGACAATAAGTGATTTTCCAGCATATGGTATGTTTTTTGGATGGACAACGCATGGACGGCTATCATGTCCATATTGTCAAGATAACACTGATGCTTTCCAACTAAAACACGGAAGGAAAACGTGTTGGTTTGACTGTCACAGGAGATTCCTACCACCTGATCATCCATATCGTAGGAGTAGGAATTTGTTTACGAAGAACAAGAGGGTGTTTGACAGTCCACCTCCGGAAATTTGTGGGAAAGATTTGAAGATACAACTAAGAGATTTTGGTGCAGAAAGGACGCCAGACGTCGGTGGACATGAGCGTTTTCCGGTAGATGCTGTTGGAGAAATACATAACTGGCACAAAAAAAGTATTTTCTGGGATCTGCCATACTGGGAGGATCATCTGCTAAGGCATAATTTAGATGTCATGCATATTGAGAAGAACTTTTTTGACAATCTCATGAACACGATCCTTAATGTTCAAGGTAAAACAAAGGATAATTTGAAGTCAAGACTGGATTTAGTCGATATATGTGCTCGTTCAGAACTTCATGTTGATGAGAATGGTAGGGCTCCTTTTCCCATATACCGACTTGATGCAGAGGGAAAAGATGCGTTCTTTGATTGGATTTCAAACGATGTGGAATTTCCAGACGGTTACGCATCAAATTTGCGTAACTGTATCGACAGAAAGGAAGGAAAGTTTACTGGCTTGAAAAGCCACGATTGCCATGTAATGATGCAGCGCCTCCTTCTGTTCGCCTTCAAGGAACTATTACCACGAAATGTTCATGAAGCAATTGCAGGGATAAGTGGTTTCTTCCGCGATTTATGCACGAGATCAGTGACTCTTGAAGGTATTGAAAATTTGAAGACTAACATAGCCGTGATTCAGTGCAACCTTGAGAAGATATTTCCTCCCTCATTTTTTGATGTTATGGAGCATCTTGTTATTCACCTGGCAAGAGAATTGGAACTTGGTGGTCCTGTGCAGTATAGATGGATGTATCTGTATGAGCGGTATATGTTCCATTTGAAAAAGATGGTGAAAAAGTTAAGTAGGGTGGAAGGTTCTATAGTCGCACAGATGATCAATGAAGAAACTTCAAACTTTGCCGAGTACTACTTTCCAGCAGAAGTTCAGACCAAAAACAGAAGACCTGCTCGGCATGATGATAGAGGCGAACGGGCAACATATCATGTTACGGTTCCAGACATTTTCACAGACGTTGGACGACTTAGCGGAAAACCAAAGGACCGTCGACTTACTGAGCCGGAGCGCAGTCATTTGCAAACATATTTGCTCACCAACTGCGAAGACGTTCTTCAATACGAGAGGTAAATAAATGAGCTTACAAATTTTTATTTTAACAAGTTGAAATTTAAATCTTAATTAATTACATTATTGTCATCATATACAGGATTTTCATGGCAGAAAAGCGGTTCGAGTATAGATACGCCACAGAGGACGAACTAGAAGAAATGAAGCAGAGAGAATTTACTGGATGGAAGTTTACTTATGTGAGTGCTTTAAACAAATTAAAATATATTTTATCACATATTTATACTAATTCACATTTATTGATATAACATATATATATGTGCTATTAATAGGTGTCTGGTGGTTTGGCCAGAGGTGAAACATTTAACGATTGGATACGTGAGATGGTCGTTGGACCAAACTTTGTTGTGAAGTCATATCCGAGATTTTGTACTCGAGGATATGCATTCACAACTCAGAAGAGGAGACGTTTGAGTACGACTTATGATGCTGGCGAGCCGGTTGATGATCTCGCCCTAATGAGGAGGGCGTATACCAACAAGAAGACCGGCCAGATTGATGACGGTCTTGTGAGGGACGTGATCGACCTGGTCCAAACTCAGGTGGTAGACGAAGTGTCTCAGCTTCAAACCGAGGATGACGCTTCGACGGCTTCGACCAACTTGTCCCGGTTTCGAATCAACGAAATCGTTGAATCCGTAAGTTTTTTTTTTTTAAAAGTTCAATTCATTTATTTCTTGGTTTAAATTTGTAAATTTGGCTATTTTCTATTCAGTCGGTTCCAAAGAAGAAGGGACGTTTGGTCGGTTTGGGTCGTCGCACCCGGTCGGTTCCTCCTTCTTCTGCACCACCGCCCTTTGTTGATCCAGAAGTGCTTACGGCTCAGTTGAAGGACAAAGATGATCGTACATCTTTGTTGGAGACCCAGATGGCGGCTCAACAGGCGGCTCAACAGGCGGGCTATGAGGCACAAAGGAGGCTGAACCAGCAAATGATGGAGATGATGCAGAGGATGTACCCGAACGAGGTCTTCCCGGACGTGCCAGACCCGTAGTTTTTTTTTTTTTCCAAAAACTCGGAATGTTTTATTTTTATTTGTGAAACTTTGAATATTAATTAATATGATTTCAATTTTAATTTTAATTTCATATTTTCGAATTTAAATTTCAGAAATTTTTTTTTTTTAAATTAATATTTTTTACATTCCGAGGAAATTAATTATATTTTTTACTCGATCGATCGATGCGTTTTTGGACATAAATCCATCGATCGATCTGTTTATAAAAAAACGTTCGGAATATACCGAGGGAAACCTTTCCTCGGAATATACCGAGGGAACGGTTCCTCGGTATATACCGAGGGACATTTCCCTCGGTATATACCGAGGGACATTTCTCTCGGAATATTCCGAGGGACAGATCCCTCGGAATATTCCGAGGGACACATTCCTCGGAATATTCCGAGGAATATGTCCCTCGGTATATTCCTATCGATCGATGTATATATGCCTAAAAACGCATCGATCGATGAACGTCCGAGGAAGTATCCCGACGAAGTTCTCCCTCGGTATATTCCGAGGACCTTTCCGACAAACTAGTGATCCTCGGAATTTCCTCGGAAATTTGTTTCCTCGGAATTCCGTCGGAAAATTCCGAGGAATTTTCGAGGAAAGAAGAAATTCCGAGGAATTATTTCCGACGACTTGTTTCGTCGGTATGTCGTCGGAATAACGATATTCCGACGAAATTCCGATGATTTTTTCCCTCAGAATCCTTGCTGTTTTCTTGTAGTGACTATCTTCAGCAAGTAATCTATGAAAAAAATATTTTCATCAATCCGCAGCAATGAAATTAGAATTGTCCGCTATTCTACGATGATGCAATATTATAGTTCAGGTAAATGTTTTTAGTTTAATTTGTAATGCACAGAGAGAGCTAGGGCATCTCCAGTTTGAGTATTTGAAAGGGTTCTTCTACATTTGTAATAGGGATGTTCTTATCTGCAATTTTTTTTTTTTTTTTTTTTTGTAACTTTTAGCTGCAAAATTTAGCTTCAAAATATATGTCATGAAAGCGAATCAATCCATCTTATGTTGTTTCAGAAAGAAGAAAAGAAACTATTTCTGTAACATCGATAGTTGGATACTATGTAAAATATAACCTCTAACATTATTTATTTTTAAACAAAAAAAACATTATTTATTTTATTGTAAACGGTGTTTTGTATATTCAAATTAAAAACTATAAGATTATTTTATCTTTTCTTTAAAATGAATTACGAAATTATCTATTATATTTGCCTTCTATTTTAGTAAGTACTCTTCTATGTAGATCACTTATCGAAGAAAATCATATATAATAAAATAGTGAATGGCTGAAAAAGGTTTCAATGCATGCACCCAGGTAAGCAAGTCGATTATGGTTTGAAAAAAAAATCTAATTGAGATTCTTAAAGCTTTTTTTTAACATAAAGAAAAAGCTTTTTCTTATTTTCTAAATTTATGGTGCAAGTATCAAAAACTAAATAAATCTCATCATTAATTTTTGCACAGTCAATAGTTACATACTATTGCTGGATAGAAGTTTTGTATATTGAGCTTCTCTTTTCATGAAGATATTCAAATCTAAAACCGAATTTGCCACTCGTTATATAACAGTCTCTTCCCACACTTGAAAAGCCATAAAGATACCATTTCAAGATGACAAGATCCATTCCTTCAAGTTTAATTACGTAGTTCGATAAGCCCTCCGGTCACGTGACTTTCATTAGATCTGTCAATTTACGGGAAACCGTCATTTCATACTCAAATTAACGCAATATGTTCAATTCATACCCGATTTATATGGTCCTGCTAAAACATACCTGAACTTTCAAAAATTTGAAATAACATACCTAATGTTTATTTTTTTGGCCAAATCATACCTCATTCGCCACATCAGCTAGCACATCAACTAATTTTTGCTAATCTAGATAATATGTCCGTTAATTTTACTGACGAATATGCCACGTGTACATCTTTTTGAAAAAAACAAAATAATTATTTTATAAAAATACTTTTTTAGAAAATGTAAATTTTTTTATCATTTAGTAAAACTAACAAAAATTAATTTAATAATTAAATTTTAATATTATATAAGAAATATATCTAAAATCATAATACCGTCCTTATAAGAGTTATATATGTTGTAATGTATCAAATTCAATACTACTGTTGCAGTGTGTTACTCTTGATTAATCATGAGTATATTATTTAAATTTAAACAATTTAGGTTAACATATCATAATATTTTAAATAAACACAACCATAGTTAATTAAGAATATGTTATTTACATTTAAAGGATTTAGATTAACATATCATAAATTTTTTTAAATAAACACAACAATAATTAATCTAGAGTGACACGACTGCAATACTAACATTGAATTTGAATAATTACAACACATATATAATTCTTATAAGGATGGTATTGTGATATGATTGAAACATTTACAAATCTGTCTCTTATATAAGATTAAAATTTAATTACATAATTATTTAATTATTTTTGTTAATTTATCTAAATAATAAAAAATTATAAAATTTTACATTTTCTTAAAAATTATTTTTATAAACGAGTATTTTGTTTTTAAATGTACATGTGGCATCTTCGTGAGTAAAATTAGCTAACATAGCATCCAAGTAGGAATGTCAAACAGGTTGATCCGTCCCGCCCCGTCCCGTACCGCAGTGGGCTCGTCTTCGAGCGGGTCACGGCGGGTCAGGCCCGCGCGGGCTGCAGTCCTCAAAATGGCTGACCAAACCCGTACCGCAAAACATGTAGGCTTTTGCGGATCGGCCCGCGGGACATTGAATTACAAACGGACATATGGCTCCTGAACGCTTCAAGACATGATTCATGACGCTTTATCATTTTCTTGACGCATCAGTAAGTGAGTTTAGTCCAGGATTGAACTGGATAAGGCAATACACTTGTTAGTTGAAGATTTTAGTTGGATCAAAACACTAGTTTATTTACTTTTGTTAGACTCGAAACATTTTAAAAATAAACAATACTTTAGTTGCTGAATCCAAATATTATATCTCATAAGTTCATAACAAATGCTTTAGTTTTCTGAATCCAAAATTAAATAAAACCAACACCAAATCAAAGATGCTAATCCCAAAAACAAATAAAAAGAAAACACCAATCACACTTCTTGTTCTTCATCTTTATTACCAATAAGCGACAAAAAGATGGAAATTTCTCTTCTTTACCATCAACTTCATCTTTTGTAAATAAGAATAATAGAAGTCAGTTAAAGATATATTGAAACCTAAAACTCCAAAATGTATGATAATGTGAACAAATACATATAGGCAAAACTATGAAGAACTCATGGTGGGAACTAGATCTTCCTCTTCGGTGGAAAGTAGTTTTCAAACTTCTTATGATGACTCGAAGAAGATCCACCGGTACAGATCGAAGGCGCTTGGGAGACCGGAAACATCATCAACCCTGAAACCACCATCACCGGAGATACATAACGTCAAATCGCCTTCTCTCTCTCTCT
Source organism: Brassica napus (assembly GCF_020379485.1). Lineage (NCBI taxonomy): Eukaryota > Viridiplantae > Streptophyta > Magnoliopsida > Brassicales > Brassicaceae > Brassica > Brassica napus. The sequence goes on from NC_063452.1 coordinate 43,526,725, forward strand.
CTCTCTCTCTCAATGTTTTAGGCGAAAACAAAAATGGAGACTTAGGGTTCGGATCTTCAAAATCCCGCAGGTTAACCCCATCCCGCTTTCGACCCGTCCCGCTTTCGACCCGTCCTGCTTTGAACCCGTCCCGCGAGGCCCGCAGTTTTGCGGGCTTACCAAATGGAGGCCCAATCCCGCCCCGCAGCAAGCCTTTACAGGCCAGGCCCGCGGTCCAAGTCCTTGATTGTCATCCCTACATCCAAGTCATCAAAATTAGGTATGGCAGTTGATGTGGCGACCGATGTATGATTTGGCTAAAACAATAACCATTAGGTATGTTATTTGATTTTTTTGAAAGTTCAAGTATGTTTTAGCACAACTATATAAGTCGGATATGAATTGAACATATTGCAATCTATTGGGTACGAAGAAATGGCCGTTTTCCCGTCAATTTACCAACATTAAATCTTTGAACCGAACCTTAGCTGGCCTAATCAAGAAAATCTTTTAGGGTTGAAAAAATATCCACCATATCTTCTATAGAACATGTATAGACATACAATAATAAGCCCTCCGTTATTAAATTCGGTGAGAGGTATTGAAATCCCCGCATAAATTTACGTATACTATAAAAGCTATATCCATCATTCTTAAGTTATTCGTTACTATTATTAACTAGTCAATTAATCGATGTAACTATCGCGGAGTTATTTTTTTTGATAAACCCTATCGGCCTCGAGAGTTATTTAAGGATCCCTTGGTTGTAATTGAATTATAGAGGGCATATATGTTTGATTAGCCGTTGTTGGATTTTTGTACGTTGAATTTTAAATATATGAAACTAGGTGTTTTCCTCGACCATGTGCAGAAATAAAGTTTTAAAATTATATTCATAAATAAATTTTTGTTAATTTTTTGGTTTTATTATTTGCGTACAATATTTTAATTATATGTAAACATTAAGATAAAATAAATATTTTTATTTACATTTATATTTAATATATATATATATATATATATATATATATATATATATATATCTTGGAAATATTTTTATTTATTTATTTTGGTTAACATATATTAAATAAAATTCTATAAAATTAAGGGAAATTTTTGGTATGTATAATTAACAAAACATAAAATTAAATAATATTTCTAAAATTTGCAAATATTAAAAAGAAATAATTATAATATGATTAGAATTTTGTTTTTTGAAAATGCTTAAGTTCTTAAGATTTGTTTAGTAATAAAAATTATTAAATTATTTAAATAAAATTCAATAATATTTTCGAAATTATTATATATTACTATATTTCTAACTTTACTATTTATTCTTATATTAATAATGATGATTTGTATGTTATTACCTTATTCTAAAAACTTACCAAAATTATAAAACAACATTAAATGTAAATGTTCATGTCACAATAACTATAAACCATGTCATTATTTTGCTTTCAAAATTAAAGTGGTGATGACATGTGTCAAAATCACTTGATCAATAATGTATAGGGGATTGGCTGAAAGATTTATTCCATTTTAAAATAGAGTCATTCTATAAAAAGAGTATATTTTTAAAAAACTGTCTTAAAATATTATCACTGATTTATTTTTTTACTAATAGGAAAAATATCATATAAAAAGAAAATGATAAATCCAAATATGATATTATGGTTGTAAATTTATGTAGGGTAAACAAGTATATTTCATACTAATTTTGCTATTGTTGGAATTTGACATGTGGAGTTCTAAATCTATACTAATAAAAGGAACTTTTTGCGGCTCTATGGAGCGTCCACATCAGCGAAAACACTTCTTCCGAAAGATGACACGTAGTGTTATTACAAAAAAAATAAAAATAATAAAAAGTAAAAATACATATAAGGAAAAATAAATAATATGTAAATATACAATATAAAAAATAAAAATATTACATTAAACAATAATAAGTAAATATGCAATATAAGGAAAAATAAATAATAAGTAAATATATAATATAAGAAATAGAAATATTACATTAAACATCTATCATAATATTTTCATTTGATATAAAAGCAAAAAAATTAGAATAAGTAAATATACAATTAAGAAATGAAAAAAAAATCTAAATTAAACATCGATCTGAAAAATGTATAGTAAAATAAATAATAACTAAATACACAATATAAGAAATAGAAACATTATATTAAACATTTACCGTAATTTTAGAATAAATAAATATAAAATATAAGAACAATAAATAATATGTAAATATAGTATATAAGAAATAAAAATATTACATTAAATATATATCATAATATTATTATTGAACATCTATCTAAAAAATATGTAATAAAATGTAATAAGTAAATATATAATATAAGAAATAGAAATATTACATTAAACATCTATCGTAATATTACAATTTGATATAGAAACAAAACAATTAGATAAGTAAATATACAATATAAGAAATAGAAAAATACATTAAACATCTATCTGAAAAATATATAGTTTGACATTTTTATTATTTCTAAATATTTTTATAAGCAAATATACAATATATGAAAACAAGCATACAATATAAGAAATAGAAATATTACATTAAATATCTATCATAATATTATTATTTAATATAAAAGCAAAAAAATTAGAATACGTAAATATACAATATAAGAAAAAATAAAAAATAGGTAAAATACAATTATGAATTGAAAAAACTAAATTAAACATCTCTGTGAAAAATGTATATTAAAATAAATAATATGTAAATATACTATATAAGAAATAAAAATATTATAGTAAACATCTATTGTAATATTATAATAAGTAAATATACAATATAAGAAAAAATGTACAATAAGTAAATATACAATATCAGAACTGGAAAAACTAAATTAGACATCTATCTGAAAAATGTATTATTTCACATTATTATTTTTTGCAAATATTTTATAAGTAAATATATATACAATATTAGAAGAAAAATATAATAAGTAAATATACAATATAACAAATAGAAATGTTACATATTATAATAATTAAATATAAAATATAAAAAAAATAAATAATAAGTAAATATAATGTATACGAAATAAAAATATTACATTAAATATATATCCTAATATTATCATTGATATAAAAGAAAAAAATTTAGAATAATTAAATATACAAAATAAGAAAAGATAATGAGTAAGTAAATATACAATTAAAAAATGGAAAAACTAATTTAAATATCTATATGAAAAAATTATAGTTAAATGAAAAAATGTATAATTAAATAAATAATAAGCAAATATACAATATAAGAAATAGAAATATAACATTAAACATCTATTGTAACATTACCATTTGATATAAAAGCAAGAAAATGAGAATAAATAAATATACAATATAGAAAAATTCTCTAGGATAACTTTTTAAAAGTTTTTGTCACAAAATAACCATCATTGAGGAAAATGACCAAAAGAAGTTTTATTAAAGAGTTTTATATCCTACGATTAACTAATCTAGACTCAGGGTTTAGATTTAAGGGGTGGGGTTTTGAGGATAGGGTTTCAAAATTTAAAAATAAAAAATAAAAATCATAATTTTTCAAAATAAAAATGGTTATTTTGGTCATTTCCTTATTAAAAGCTATTTTGTGACAAAAACTTAAAAATATCTATTTGAGAGAATTGCCCTACAATATAAAAAAATAAGAACGCAAAATTCAAAGGCGGATAGCCTAGCACACAGTGTCAGGAAGCAACCATCTTCGTCGTTCACATAGATTAATATCTCTCGTTTTGGTTCACAGAGTCTGTATGAATCTGTATAAGTTGATGTCAATAAAAAATAAGATAAAATAAATAAGTAGTAAATATACAATATAAGAAATTGAAAACCATATCAAACATCTATCTGAAAATGCATAGTTTTCTGGGTTTTTTTTCTAAGGAAATATGTATTGACATAAATATACAACTCAGAATTTTGTTGTTGTTCAGAATATAACATCCAAAAGAATAACTATATAGTTAATATTTGAAAATTAAAATAGCCTTGCGTGTAGCGCAGATTAATTCCCAGTGTTTTAAACAAAGATAATTTAGTGCTATTTTAATATTTTTGAAATACGTAAGTTTACGCAAACTCCAGAAAGTAAGTATATTGTATCATAAATTCATAATAATAAAGTTTTCTTTAAATAATGTTATATATCTATATTATTAAAAGAGAAGTATCCATTAAAAAATACCCCTAAGTTTTTTAACTTATTTACAAGTTCCATGCCACTGAGAATTAAATTAAACTACCTATTTTAATACTTGTCTTTTCCAGTTAAATTAATGAATTTTTCTTAATCAAATTTAAGCTTAATGTCATTAAATGAACCTACCTATTTTAATGCTTGTCTTTTCCAGTTAAATTAATGAGTTTTCCTTAATGAAATTTAAACTTAATGTCATTAAATGAACCTAAACATACATCATATTTAACGTAACTTATTACGGACGAGTACGGTCCAATAATGAACTTGGATTTTATTTTTACGAAAACGTGAATCACTTGACTTATGAAATATTTAAAATATATTAACTACAATATACCAAATGCATATAACCTACCTATACTTTAGTTTGAAATGATCATGCTCAAGTTTTATATAGTCAACTTACATCATGCATCGATCGATGTACAATAGTCAAATCACCTATAGTTTTCATTTTCTTTATAGGATGTATCAACCAACCAATCATCCCACTGATTTTCTAAGCTTTATAAAAAAACAAATCAATAAATACAAACACAAAATCCAATATCTTCTATTAATCAAAACATAATATCTTCAATGTCGTATCTTTAATGTACCTATTAAATATAGAAACTGTAACCATAATTATACTAATTATAAGAATATATTTGATTACAACCAATTGATCTATTACTTCGGTAATTGATTTGCTTGCAGAAGAGGAAACAATAAATTTAAAATTTATAAGAATATAAAGATATAGAGATTTCAACCAATTGCCTATATTTGCGTATGATTTTCGCATAATAAGCTTCAAATTGAACATTGAAAAAGATAGAGAAATGTTTTTTTAATCTTTTATCGACACAGAACTTAAACAAAACAAAGAGTTAAATGTAATTTTTTTGTTACACTTCCCGGAAAAAAACGGTTACAACATGGGCTTTCATAATATGGTCTTTTAACATATTAATGTTTGGACATTTAATAATTATCTTGACGAAAAAAAGATTATAAATAATTTATTATTAACAAAATTATGAAATTATTTACAGTTTGATGACTAATTCATCACCCTTTTTTATATGTTAAATTTTTCAAAGAAGTTTAAAAATCATTTTATTTTCTTTAAATGTGTATAACTAATTTATAATATTTTATGCCATACTAAGTCATGATATAATATTTCTTCATATTTTACATTAATAACCATTGTTTTTATATATCGTCTACAATTCTCTAATTACGTCCATTTGTTCAATTTTGTATATGATATCGAATATTCATCATAAATAGATGTTTTACGATGCCAAAAAATTATTTACTTGGTAAATATAATACATCAAATATTACAAATGCATCATTTAGTTAAATAAATAACCAAAAACCGAAAATTCATACCCGCGCTAGGTCTAGTACATATGCAAAGTACATAATTTTGACTGCCTTTTTTGAACAAAACGTACACATGAATGGATCAAATTAGATTAGTTGATTAGTTGATCAGTTGATCAGAAACTAAACATTGCATTTAATAATTTTCAAATTATATCTTATTTCGTTGTTATACATGTATTCGTAATGTACACTCACATTCCTTCCTATATTTTTTCATATTGGATATAATTTAATCAATGACAAAATTTATTCTCTTAACTATGATGTAATTAAATTTATATTATTAATAATTTCTGTAATATCTTGACATATGAAATCATATATAATAACCTACATGTCGATGGATTTATAATTATTTTTGTTCGTCTATGAATCACACAAATTGATGACACAACATCAATACTAATACAAATCATTAATACATAATTTAGTACATCAATAAATATTTATAAAAAAAGTAAAATAGGGATTAATCATTTTATTAACTTGTGAAACTCACCTTGCATGAGCAGATTAACAATTAATTAACCTATGCTGATATTGCAATTAGTTTCTACCCAAAATTTTAAATCAAAACAATTAGTTACATTTTTATTGCATGGTTATTTATTTTATTGTTATTTTGATTATTGGCTTTCAAATTACGGTCTCTTGATTCGATGGTCGTGGGAACCGAAATTCACACCGTCGATTTTCGTAATCGGAGGAAAATCAAGAAATCCTAATTTTCCCTGAAGTTCTGGATTCTCTGCGAGAGCCAACAACAAGTGACGAAATAAATGCAGAAAATATGAAAAGACAACAAAAGAAATTTCTCGAGAAAGTAGTTTTTTTTTTCGAATTCGCGTAAGAACGTTGCGATTATTACAAAAGATTATAAAATCTTCGGCCGCAAGAACTGTCAGCGAGTTTCCTAGTTCTAGCCACCAAAAAACTTAAACCTAGTTGAGTCGCAGCTCGATAACAACAAACAAAAAGATACGAAAAAAGGTTTTGTTGATTTTTGGACTGAACCTAATGAATGGCTGCCTACGTACCCCTTTCGAGGATCAAGCCGAACGTTGTTCAATTAAAAGAGTGGAACAAGAGATCGAGCTGCATATGGGAGTTCATCTAGTAATTGAATGCATGACATAAGAACTGAGCATGTCGACTATCATGCCTAAAATTCCTAAGTGTAGAGAGTTCTAAGAGTCTAAACAATCGTACTTGAGCTCCTTTCTTGCTCCGCTTATATATGCCTTCAAGGTTGGCCGTCTTTCCTTTTATGCCCCTTATTCGAGTTTATCTTTTCGCAGAAATATTCTACTTTTCTTCGATCTTCTTGATTATCCCATGAAACTTGACATTTATCTTCTACTGCAAATAATAAATAGACCGTCATAGTAGTCTTGGTGTCATTCTCCTCCAAAATCGTAAGTGGGCTTTAGCCATATTTTAGGCCCATTTTCAGGTCTTTTTTAACTTAAGTGTTTTTACGATTTCTTTGAGAAATCACTTTGGGTACAATGTCGATTTTATGAAATAGTTCAAATCAATTGTATATTCGAGGCAACTATGGTGTTAAGTTAACTGTTGCTGTTTTATACGATCAATTTGAACTTATACGAGAAAAAAAATCTTTGTGGTTTTTATCTTAAAGTTTCAACGGTGATTCCAATCGAGACAAAACAAGAGACAGTTCAGTCGATGCCCGAAGGGGGAGGGCTGGTTGTCATATTGTCTGTCCTACTCGCCATATGGCGAGTTTGACGTTGTCCGTCCTGGAAGCTGCGTGAGGCGAGCAGGAGCTGTGTGGCGGAGAGGAGCTGTATGTGGCTATTTGGGAGCTGCCCATGGCGACCAGGGAGCTAGACGTTGTCCGTCTTACTCGCCATATGGCGAGTTGGACGTTATCCATCCTACTCACCATATGGCGAGTTGGACGTTGTATGTCCTACTCACCATATGGCGAGTTGCGTACGACGAGCGGCGAGCAGCATACGGCGAGCGGCATACGGCTACCGGCATACGACGAGCGGCATACAACGAGAAGCAAGCGGTATACGGCGAGCAGCAAGCGGCATACGACGAGCAGCGAGTGACATACGGCAAGCAGCATACAAAGAGCAGCGAGTGGCGAGTTGGACGTTGTCCGTCCTACTCACCATACGTCGAGTTGGACAAGGGAAATGTTGTTTTGATATTCCAAAGATTTCTACTTGGAACCTTTCTGAAATTATTTCGTGAAAGATCCTTAAGAGTAGCAATCTTAGGCGTTGATTTCGAGATTATCGTTTTTGACCCCAACAATGGTCTCATACGGAAAATGAATAATACGGATCCAAACCCGGACTTTAGTCATAGCTCAGTAGAAAACTCTAAAAAAAAACAATTCCTACCAAAAAAGAACAGTAAAAACAAAGATAAATTTGCTAAATGACCAAAATTTAAAGTGGAATTAAGAATATGACATTGATTTTGACGTTATTAAGTGCTGGCATCTGGTTCACTTTTGGTTCGGTTATACCCTTATTATTTTCAAGTATTCGGTGAAAGGAAGATAGTGGATGACGTCATGGCTTGTTTCATCAACATGAAAGAAGAACTCCTATTCACAAACACATCACGTAAGGCCAACTACATCACACACTTATTTACTTCGTACATATATAGCGTGTGCAGTAAAATGAGTAAATACAAGTATTACCTTTAAAAAAAATATAAACTATATTCCATATAGCGTAATTAGTATAGAACTGTAACTCCCTATAACTCTTAAATACTAAATCTTATCTCAACATCAACCCAACCCTAACACCAAATACTAAATTCTAAATTCTAATTATTAAATCCAAACATAAACTACAATATATATTAATAATATTTTAAAAATTAAAATATTATCTATTTAGATAAAAAAAAGAAGAATACACAAATAATATTCATATCACCAAAATAGTATAGGACACCAACTCCATCCATACCCATAAATAATAAACCATGTCCTATCTCCACACCCAACACCTAAATACTAAACGCTAAACCCTAAACACAAATATAAACCCTAAACAAAAATATCAATCCTAAACTCAAATAGAATGGAACAAACACTACAAGAAAACAGCGGTATTCTGACGGACATTCCGACGGAAAATGAAATCCTCGGAATATCCCGAGGAATTTCCGAGGAAATTCCGAGGAAACACAAAATTGGGTTTCCTCGGAATTTCCTCGGAATATACCGACGGAATTCCGAGGAAATATCAATCCGTCGGAATATTCCGAGGAAATTCCGAGGAAAAATGTGTTCATCGGAAAAAACCGATGAATTCCGAGGAAATATTATAGCCGTTGGAGAGCCGTTGGGGGATTTTACAAAATTCCGAGGAAATTCCGACGAACTAGCCTTTTCCGTTGGAATTCCGTCGGAATTTCCTCGTTCTGTCGGCAGGATTTAAACTGTAAATACAAGCACTCCTCTTCCTCTTCATTCACTCCATATCTTCATCCTCCCTCTTACTCTATTTACACACGAATTTGATTCATAAAAAATATGTCTTCTTCAAATTATTTTCGTTCTTGGATCGATCGACCTCATTTGGATCCGAACACGAGATTGCTTACGGAAGAATACCAACGAGGTATAACCGAATTCATGGGGTTAGTTCACCGACAACCGGAAGCAAAAACAGGTATGTTAAGATGTCCTTGCTCTAATTGTAAAAATAGAAAGGTTATTAAAGAGTGGGATGTTTGGACTCATCTATATTTGAGTGGGTTTACACGAAGTTACAAAATTTGGTATCATCATGGGGAAACTGATTATGAACATGGTAGTACTAGCGAACCTCAGCCAGCGGTTAGATTAGAAGAACCAATTAGAACGGATGTAGATTATGGTGTAGGTACTGAGCAGATGGTAAATGATCATTTTAGAGGGGAAGATTTACCCAATGCACAAGCTAGGAGATTTTATGATATGTTGGATGCTGGAAAGCAACCATTGTACGAAGGTTGCAGAGATGGTCATTCAGCTTTATCATCTGCTACAAGATTGATGGGCATTAAAACAGATTATAATTTGGCTGAAGACTGTGTGGATGCGATTGCTGATTTTGTAAAAGGTATTCTACCCGAGGATAATGTAGCTCCTGGTTCATACTACGAGGTTCAGAAACTCGTAGCTGGTCTTGGTTTATCGTATCAGGTAATAGATGTATGCAGCGACAACTGCATGATTTATTGGAGGGCGGATGAACAGCGGGTTACATGCAAATTTTGTGGAAAGCCTCGTTATAAAGATACGAGTGGAAGAGTTCCAGTGCCATATAAAAGGATGTGGTATTTACCTTTGACGGAAAGGTTGCAGAGGTTGTATCTGTCTGAACGCACAGCGCAACCAATGAGATGGCATGCGGAGCACTCAACAGATGGTGAGATCAGACATCCTTCAGATGCAAAAGCGTGGAAGCATTTCCAATCAAAGTATCCCGACTTTGCGTATGAGAGAAGAAATGTCTACCTTGGATTATGTACTGATGGTTTCAGTCCGTTTGGCAAGAGTGGAAGACAGTATTCTCTATGGCCCGTCATTCTTACACCATACAACCTACCCCCAAACTTGTGCTTGCGACGAGAGTTTTTGTTTCTCTCGATTCTCGTTCCCGGACCAGAGCATCCTAAGAGATCACTTGATGTGTTTCTTCAGCCACTAATATATGAGTTGCAACAACTATGGGCTCAAGGTGCTGAAACATACGATGTTTCGTGTAAAGAAAACTTTCAAATGCGGGCAGTACTAATGTGGACAATAAGTGATTTTCCAGCATATGGTATGTTGTCTGGATGGACAACGCATGGAAGGCTATCATGTCCATATTGTCAAGATAACACTGATGCTTTCCAACTAAAACACGGAAGGAAAACGTGTTGGTTTGACTGTCACAGGAGATTCCTACCACCTGATCATCCATATCGTAGGAGTAGGAATTTGTTTACGAAGAACAAGAGGGTGTTTGACAGTCCACCTCCGGAAATTTGTGGGAAAGATTTGAAGATACAACTAAGAGATTTTGGTGCAGAAAGGACGCCAGACGTCGGTGGACATGAGCGTTTTCCGGTAGATGCTGTTGGAGAACTACATAACTGGCACAAAAAAAGTATTTTCTGGGATCTGCCATACTGGGAGGATCATCTGCTAAGGCATAATTTAGATGTCATGCATATTGAGAAGAACTTTTTTGACAATCTCATGAACACGATCCTTAATGTTCAAGGTAAAACAAAGGATAATTTGAAGTCAAGACTGGATTTAGTCGATATATGTGCTCGTTCAGAACTTCATGTTGATGAGAATGGTAGGGCTCCTTTTCCCATATACCGACTTGATGCAGAGGGAAAAGATGCGTTCTTTGATTGGATTTCAAACGATGTGGAATTTCCAGACGGTTACGCATCAAATTTGCGTAACTGTATCGACAGAAAGGAAGGAAAGTTTACTGGCTTGAAAAGCCACGATTGCCATGTAATGATGCAGCGCCTCCTTCCGTTCGCCTTCAAGGAACTATTACCACGAAATGTTCATGAAGCAATTGCAGGGATAAGTGGTTTCTTCCGCGATTTATGCACGAGATCAGTGACTCTTGAAGGTATTGAAAATTTGAAGACTAACATAGCCGTGATTCAGTGCAACCTTGAGAAGATATTTCCTCCCTCATTTTTTGATGTTATGGAGCATCTTGTTATTCACCTGGCAAGAGAATTGGAACTTGGTGGTCCTGTGCAGTATAGATGGATGTATCTGTATGAGCGGTATATGTTCCATTTGAAGAAGATGGTGAAAAATTTAAGTAGGGTGGAAGGTTCTATAGTCGCACAGATGATCAATGAAGAAACTTCAAACTTTGCCGAGTACTACTTTCCAGCAGAAGTTCAGACCAAAAACAGAAGACCTGCTCGGCATGATGATAGAGGCGAACGGGCAACATATCATGTTACGGTTCCAGACATTTTCACAGACGTTGGACGACTTAGCGGAAAACCAAAGGACCGTCGACTTACTGAGCAGGAGCGCAGTCATTTGCAAACATATTTGCTCACCAACTGCGAAGACGTTCTTCAATATGAGAGGTAAATAAATGAGCTTACAAATTTTTATTTTAACAAGTTGAAATTTAAATCTTAATTAATTACATTATTGTCATCATATACAGGATTTTCATGGCAGAAAAGCGGTTCGAGTATAGATACGCCACAGAGGACGAACTAGAAGAAATGAAGCAGAGAGAATTTACTGGATGGATGTTTACTTATGTGAGTGCTTTAAACAAATTAAAATATATTTTATCACATATTTATACTAATTCACATTTATTGATATAACATATATATATGTGCTATTAATAGGTGTCTGCTGGTTTGGCCAGAGGTGAAACATTTGACGATTGGATACGTGAGATGGTCGTTGGACCAAACTTTGTTGTGAAGTCATATCCGAGATTTTGTACTCGAGGATATGCATTCACAACTCAGAAGAGGAGACGTTCGAGTACGACTTATGATGCTGGCGTTTGTTCTGCATCAGGAGATGATGTATACTACGGACACATACATGAGATTTTGGAAATCAAGTATTTGGGCATGGTTGGATTGCGCTGTACTGTTTTCTATTGTGATTGGCACGACAACACTCCAGATCGAGGTGTGAGAACAGATGCATTTGGTGTTACATCAGTAAATTCGAGGCGAAAGCTGCAATATTATGATCCTTTCATTCTTGCTTCTCAGGCCGATCAGGTAATTAAATGTTAATTATTCAGAATGATTCATCATCATGTGTATTAATTTATAATTTTTCTAAATGTTACAGGTTTGTTATATCAAGTACCCCCGGGTAAGGAACAGAGATGATCCATGGGTTACTGTTACAAGACTCAACCCGAGAGGCCGAGTTCAGGGAAGTTCTGAGCTGGAAGACCCACTACAACCAAGCACATCCGGCAACTTAAGTGCAGCAGAAGATTTAGCTGGAGTTGGCCTTGTAGTCGATTTAACCGACTTCGGAGAGGAAGCCGTCGTTCACGTAGAGGATGAACCAGTGATTGGAGAGTTTCACCAAGATCCAGATTCAGATTCATCTGGTGATGATGACTCGGAAACAGACTACCATTGATTTTTTTTTTTTTTTTTTTTAAGAAATACCGAGGAAATTCCGAGGAACACTTGATATAACCTCTTTCCTCGGATAATAGTTATTTGGTTTATCTAGCAAGGCAAAGCTGAATACGAATTAAAAACTACTCAAAACACAACCAAATAAAACGAAGAAACCATGTAAAAGAAATACGAACTCATAATTAAGAAAAAAAAAAAAAAAAAAAAAAAAAAACTAAGTTCAAAATTAACAGAAAATAAGACCATAAAACGTTAGAATAGAAAAGAAAATAAAATAGCGCGGTCGGAAATCAAATGGCAATACTGGCCGGTGATAGCTCCTACTCCTCGTCTCCTGCTCCAGATGTTCCTGCATCTTTGGGTCTCTTGGACCTCTTTCTTACCCTGTGTGTACCACTCGAACCCGAACCAGAGCTGGATGGAGAGTTGTCCCGATGAACTACATCATCCTTTTGGCAACGACACGGCCTGATACGTGAAATGGCAGCCCAGATCTTGTGTAGCATGTCGTTGTTTGTCTTTATGCTCTGATCTCTCCAATGTTGTTGCTGGCGCGAAGTGGCGTTCGGTGGAAGCTCTTGCAGCTTGTACTGGCTGGAGTCTGATGGGAGTAGCTGATGGGGTTGTGAATCATCTGGAATGGCTTGTGCAGCCTCATCTTCTCCTTCTTCATCAACCACGGCCTTGCCTTTGGTCTGATATTTTGGCGTGAAGAAGGATGGCTTGTCTACTAGTGCGGTAGCAGGGGGTAGGAACTCAACTGCAGCCTCTGAAAGTAGAGCAGTCAGGCCGATCTGAGGCAGGTGGCAGTAGAGTGTTTTCTTCGCTCGGTCCTGGAATACGTAGACGTAAGGACCATCCCGATCGATCCTCGAGTGGGGACCAGCTATGAACTCCTTACTTACTAGAGAAATGACATCCAGGTAGTTCCAAGCAATGTTGTTCGATCTGTCCAGTGCTACCTGATGGTTCTCGCAGTCTACACCCACATGTCTAAGGATCCGAGTAATCACTGCACCAAATCCACATGCACTGCTCTTGGATTTTGTTACTTTCCCCTTGTATCCTGCTAAGTTTGCGGCCAGCACCGCTCCCATGTTGAAGGCAGTAGCAGGTGGGAATGTAGAGTTTCCAAATGCCGGTAGCAAATGCCTCACACCTTGGTACAGGAGGCACAACTCCCATTGCGTGACTGATGCGGCTGTGGTTGTCCCGTATAGCAATGAGCCAATGAGGCGTGTGGCATATCTCAGTACTGGGCTCCGGATAAGTGACTCCTTTGCCTGAGAAGATCTATAAACCCCTGTGCCAATCGTTTCCCAGAAGTTCAACAGCTCTGAAGTCCAATAAAGACCAGATGTCCTCTCCCCTGCACTCAATCCAAATAGTCCGCAGAGGTCTGTGAAAGATACCTCAAAGTATACTTTCTGCACTACGAATGCCAGAAAACCTTCCTGATGGCTATCATCGGGATGGCTGACGTATGCGGATGCTATGAACTGGCGTACCAACTCCGGATAAGTGGGTTCGTTGAGGTTGCATAGTTGGCCTAGACCCATGTTCTGGAACAGCCCTTCAATGTCTGATTTGATTCCCAATATTGTCATCGTCTCAGGACATGCTAGTTGTGTAGCCGGAACGGCTACCTTCTTCATGTTGTTGTAGTGGGTGGTATCAGACTTATCCCACTTCTTTGGCCTTTGCTTCTCTCGCTGAGACGAACCCTCTTCTTGTGTGTTCTTCTTTGCTGATGTTTTCGTGCGCTTCATTCTCTACAAAATAGAATCATTGCTCTCAACATGGTTATAATCAATTAAGAACTCAAAGCAACATGAAAATGAAAGGCGAAATCGAGTTGTGATAAAAAAAAACCAAATTGAAAAAAATTCTCAATCCCTAAATCATCTCAAATCCTGTTCCAAACTCGTTGATCACAGACAATTGTGTTCTATTCCATGTTTAAACATCTGTTTCATGCATATTTGATCAAGGAATCAACACGGAAATAAGAAATTCACAAAACCCAAAAAATTGCTCAAGAACACAATTTCAGAATGTGGAGATTCGCGGAGTATACCTGTCTTAGGGTGAAAACGAGTGTAGGAATCAGGTAGAGCTCGAAAAATCAAGGGGAATAGAGCCCAAAATTGTTCAAATCGGATGATTATAGAGAGAGAAAAGGGGGGGGGGTCGAATTATAGGGAAATCGGAGGGGATAAGAGTTCTGAGGTTTTGATCCAAAAAGTTCGGGTTTTGCCTTATAATTCTATTTCCCGCACACGCATCGATCGATGTGTTTTTGTACAAACAGGGATCGATCGATCACATTGTTACGCTTTGGTCCATCTTAGTGATCGATCGATGCGTTTTTGGATATATATACATCGATAAACGTACGAGATTTTCCGAGGACATTCCGAGGAAAGTTTGAGATTCTCGATCGATCGATGGGATAGTCAAATCGATCGATCACATTGTTACGCTTTGGTCCATCTTAGTGATCGATCGATGCGTTTTTGGATATATATAAATCGATCGATCCGTTTATAAAAAAACGTACGAGATTTTCCGAGGACATTCCGAGAAAAGTTTGAGATTCTCGATCGATCGATGGGATAGTCAAATCGATCGATCACATTGTTACGCTTTGGTCCATCTTAGTGATCGATCGATGCGTTTTTGGATATATATACATCGATCGATCCGTTTATAAAAAAACGTACGAGATTTTCCGAGGACATTCCGAGGAACGCTTGAGATTCTCGATCGATCGATGGGATAATCTAATCGATCGATCACATTGTTACGCTTTGGTCCATCTTAGTGATCGATCGATGTGTTTTTGGATATATATACATCGATCGATCCGTTTATAAAAAAAAATTGACGTATTGAAACCCCAAACACTAGTTCCTCGGAATTTCCTCGGAATATTCCGACGGAATTCCGAGGAAGAAGAGGGTTTCCTCGGAATTCCCTCGGAATAATCCGAGGAAATTCCGAGGAAATAGGGTTTTTAAACCGAAAACAACGTTTTGCGGTTTGAATAACACCTATATAACCCTTATTAAGTGTCTTACGTTCATTATGAAGTCAAAAATTTGTTCCTTACCGTATAATTAACACTTTTCCGATTGTATGAACGAAATCCCACAACATAAGAGAAACACTTATACCTTTTAATGAACGGTAAAGGGAATACTTTCAATTAGTTTTGAAATTTGTTATTTCATGGTTTATGCTCATCTATACAAAGAATCCTCAATGGTATGCATTACAATTGTATAAGAAATGAAATACGGCAAAAAAAATTGATGTTTTGAAACCCCAAACACTAGTTCCTCGGTATTTCCTCGGAATATTCCGAGGAAATTCCGACGGATATTTTACTATCCGTCGGAATTTCCTCGGAATATTTTCATTTTACCGGGCAAATATTTCGCGAAAATTGAAATTAGAATTCCGACGGAATTCCGACGGATAATGTCCGTCGGACCCTAGGTTTTATAACCACGAGCCCCTTCTTCTTCCCCATTTCTCTCTTCTTCATCTGCGCGACTCCTCTTTTCTCTCCGGCGATTTCCCCTTGAAATCCGACGATATCTCCGGCGATCTCCCCCTTCTCTTACACAAATCATGTAAGGACCCTATCCCACTCTCTTAGGTTCTATTTGTTAGGTTTTTGTGTAGTTTTGATAGATTTTTGTTAGGGTGATTGGTTAGGATTGTGATTTGGTTGTATAATAGGTTTAGAATTGTGATTTGGTTGAATAATTTGTTTTGTTGAATTGATTTAGAATTTTTTTATATTTTTTTATTTTTTTTGTATTTATAAAATCGATTTTTGTATATAAAATCGATTTTTGTATTTTACAAAACGATTTTTCTATATAAATTCGATTTTTTGGATTTTACAAAATCTTTTTTGTATATAAATTCGATTTTTTGGATTTTACAAAACATTTTTAATATCTATAAAACTTTTTTGTGATTAAAAACTATTATTTGGGATTTAAAAATATTTTTAATATATATATATATATATATATATATATTAAAACTATTTTTTGTAATTATTAAACTATTTTTTATTTATTAAAACTATTTTTTGTTTATTAGAACTATTTTTATATATTTATTAAATATTTTTAATATCTATAAATCTTTTTTTGTGATTAAATTATTTGGGATTTTTTTTTAAAAAAAATTAATTTATATATTTCTGTATTTATTAAATATATTTTTTATATTTTTTTAATTTACAGGTCTCATGATGATCAGACCCGGCCTCGACAGCGTCGTGGTCGTGGTGGTACGGGGAGCCAGTCTCGGGATTCCACCCATTTTCAGGATTCCCCTTCGCCCCACAGCTCCAACCATACATCTCCCTCTGCTGCACCCGCTCCTGCTCCTCTCGCTCCCGCTGCTGCATCCGCTCCTGCTCCTCCGGGTCCTCCGGGAGTGATGAGTGTTGCGGAGTTGGTTCAACAGCCCGGTCGTGACCATCTTCCGTATCTCACTCCGTATCCACATGGACGGGGTCAAACATGGTAATTAAACATTTTTTTTTCTTTAAATTTGGATTCATTATTAACCGTTTGTTCTTTTTATTAGGTTCAACCGATCCGGGAACGGGATCAGCGCATGGATCAACCGTATGATGTACTCGGCCCTCGACAGTGGACATCCGACTTTCACTCACTTCCCTACCGACAAGCAGGTTCTGTGGTTTCGTCAGTTTGCGGTAAGTATTCTAATTTTTTACTTATATTTTAAATCTTTAATATAAATTTTCTACTAATTGTGTTTTTTTTCCAGCAAGAGTTCAACTGGAATTCCGATGAGACGCTCTTTATCTATCACCACTTCGTCCATAAAGTTATGGACAACTATGGGAAGCAGATCCACGAGTGGAAGAAGAAGTGGGAAATCAATAAGGTTCGATTTAATTTATTAAACAATTTTTTAATTTATTAAACTATTTTTTAATTTATTAAACTATTTTCTTTTTTTTATTATTAAAAGGTCCCAAAGTCGATGAACGACACGGTCTGGAAGGAGTTGTGTGCGCATTGGGATAAGGAAGAGACGAAAGAAACTTCTTCCACCAACTCCACCAACCGCAGGAGCGACCGTAAAGGGAAGGGCATCTACAAGCATAACTTGGGTGCTCAATCTATTGCCACTCTGGGAGATCGCATGGTAAGTTCAACCGCTTTTTCTTCAATTATTTGAGTTTCAGAATTTTAATTTATTGTGCATTTCTTCTAATTTCTAATGTTTTTTTAATTTATGTTTTTTTTCAAGGCGGAAGAAAATGATGGCGAGCCGGTTGATGATCTCGCCCTAATGAGGAGGGCGTATACCAACAAGAAGACCGGCCAGATTGATGACGGTCTTGTGAGGGACGTGGTCGACCTGGTCCAAACTCAGGTGGTAGACGAAGTGTCTCAGCTTCAAACCGAGGATGACGCTTCGACGGCTTCGACCAACTTGTCCCGGTTTCGAATCAACGAAATCGTTGAATCCGTAAGTTCTTTTTTTAAAAGTTCAATTCATTTATTTCTTGGTTTAAATTTGTAAATTTGGCTATTTTCTATTCAGTCGGTTCCAAAGAAGAAGGGACGTTTGGTCGGTTTGGGTCGTCGCACCCGGTCGGTTCCTCCTTCTTCTGCACCACCGCCCTTTGTTGATCCAGAAGTACTTACGGCTCAGTTGAAGGACAAGGATGATCGCATATCTTTGTTGGAGACCCAGATGGCGGCTCAACAGGCGGGCTATGAGGCACAGAGGAGGCTGAACCAGCAAATGATGGAGATGATGCAGAGGATGTACCCGAACGAGGTGTTCCCGGACGTGTCAGACCCGTAGTTTTTTTTTTTCCAAAAACTCGGAATGTTTTATTTTTATTTGTGAAACTTTGAATATTAATTAATATGATTTCAATTTTAATTTTAATTTTATATTTTCGAATTTATATTTCAAAATTTTTATTTTTTAAAAAAATTAATATTTTTTACATTCCGAGGAAATTAATTATATTTTTTACTCGATCGATCGATGTGTTATTGGACATAAATCCATCGATCGATCTGTTTATAAAAAAACGTTCGGAATATACCGAGGGACATCTTCCTCGGAATATACCGAGGGACATGTTCCTCGGAATATTCCGAGGAAGATTTCCCTCGGTATATTCCGATCGATCGATGGATATGTGTCCAAAAAAGCATCGATCGATGAGCTTCCGAGGAAATATCCCGACGAAGTTCTCCCTCGGTATATTCCGAGGAGATTTCCGACAAATTAGTGATCCTCGGAATTTCCTCGGAAATATGTTTCCTCGGAATTCCGTCGGAAAATTCCGAGGGATTTCCGAGGAAAGAAGAAATTCCGAGGAAATATTTCCGAGGACTTGTTTCGTCGGTATGTCGTCGGAATAACGTTATTCCGACGAAATTCCGACGATTTTTTCCCTCAGTATCCTTGCTGTTTTCTTGTAGTGAAAGTAAATAGCATAATAAATATAAACCTTACCCCCACCTTATAAATACTAAACTTTAAACTCTAACCACTAAACTCAACTATAAACTCTTAAACCAAATATCAAGCCTAAACTCAAATATCAAAATCTGAAAATAGTACATAATATTATGTAATATTCAACTATATTTTGTATTATTAATATACAATATAGATCATTATTTACTGTAAAATCATAGAATAAAAATAGTACATTAGTGATGAAATAACCGGTGGCAGTGTTATTATTTATACATTAAGAAAAGTTTGTGTGTGAGTTGGTTAATGAAATGATAAAATTAAGTTTTGCTGCTTTTTTAAGTTTTATTGTCAGGGCAAATTAAAATATAGCATTCAATTTTACATGTATGATCTTTCCATTTATGTGCACATGAACTATTCCATTTATATATACATTGAACTATTACATATAAATGAGAATATATTCCAACAGTATACTAGGACATAGAAACGAATTGAAAATGGAATAGAATAAACTCACAAGTTTAAACGCAAAGCCCCAAATTTTTTGTTGAAATTGTGTACACCGAACGAGTCCTACCTGAATGCAGAAATTAGTTCAAAATTCAGATATAGTTACAGAACAAGTGCAACATACAGTTCTGCACTTCTCGTCAGCAATACACGTCTTTGAAGTCGATTCAGAATCCGGCGTCCTCATAACTGTCGACTTCAGAAACCAAGAAAACTCTCCCTTCCGTCAACAACCAAGTCTTTGGTAACGTATTCTCCTCCACAAAACTTATTGGGACTGTAGGAGGTGGCGTCACCATCGCAAAAATCTGAGAAAAAAAAGTAATTACTTTCTCCAATTTTACTGTGTATAAACTTATTTTGCAAGTTGTGTGTGAGTAATAAGTAGCCCACTGGCGGACCCAGGTTTGATTTTAAGGGGTGTCACATTGGGCTATAGCCCAACATAATTCTAATAAAAAAGGAAAATATACAAACAAAATGATACATGTAGTATCGAACTAGGTTATGGGGGTGTCAGTTGTTAGGGAAATCGACCGAGCTACAAACTCCTTCAGCTATTGACATACAAACACCGAAATATAAAATTAAGTAGGGGTTATTGGTTGTTGTATTTTAATGGATTTGAAAATCCGAACTAAATCTAGTGTTATTGGTTCTATGATTTTCAAATCTGTATTAAAATCATGTGTTATTGGTTTAATGATTCATAAATTCTGTATCAAATCAAGTGTTATTCAATCATACGGATTTACTAATATATTTGATTTTATAATGGATTTGAATGGATTTGTTTGGATTTCTTAGTTAAAAATACAAAGACTCAAATCCGAGAGAAAACCTCCGGATTTGCATATTTTACTTGGATTTATAAATACTATATGGATTTCTAAATCAATCAAAATATATAAACCAATAACACCTCCTAAACCTGTATCAGATGACACCCCATCGTATAACGTAGGTCCGCCTCTGAAGTAGCCACAGTTTATGTATCAAGTTAAATATTTATTAATTTATTAATTTAAAATTGTTTTTTGTTGCAGGTGGAACGGTTAAAGAGTACGGACGATACATGAATATCACGTAAAAGACAAAAAGAATAGGAAAATCATATCTTTATATATAAAGTATAGTTTTTTTCACTCCTGGACATGACACGTCGGATTCCACGTCATCAATTCCAGTGACATACTCATTTACAAATCGAAAGCTTTTGTGTTTTGTTTATGGGCTTTCCCGAATATTAGGTTATAGACAATGAGTTAATTATATTTGGGCCAAAATCCAGACAAGATAGACCCATAACGCTTTAATCTTCTTCCGACACAATTTTAGGATTCATGGAATCTAAGAGCATCTTTATCCCTAGAACCCATTAGGGTCTCTTAATCATTTGTTTAGTAATAAATTTGTGTTAAAAACTTTAGTTAAGAAACACCTAAATTTTTATCCTCCATTGCAAGTTTTTAAGTAGATTCTTAAAAAAAATTGAAAGAACTTGAGAAAGAAGAAAGAACCTGAGAAGAAACACTTGATTTTGTGAATACACTTTCATTATTCATCAACTCAAGGGAATGAATTAACGATAGGAATCTCTCGGTGATTATTATGATAATCATGAATATGTTAAGACGTAAAGCAGTCCAACTTAAACAAAGCATGGTAAAATGAGATACACTAATCTTGAACAAGACCACACCAACAAACTAATGCAAAACATAGGTGAAGTCTTTAATATTACCATGTTAGATGGTTTTCCCCGTTATTACCATACAAAGCACACAAATCGCCATGTTACTGCGATTAAAGGCCTAAAATATTGAACATTAATAATCAGAGCTCACCGTTTCAGCATCACTGGTCTTCCGCTTCAAGGAGAATTTGAATATATGGTTGACAACAGGGATCTGAAAAAAAAAGCTCAAATTTGTTAGATACGATATTCAAGGGGAGAAACAGAGCCGCATACAGAGCAAGTCTTCTTTGTTCACCCTAAAACCAAATAAGACACCAATAAAATCTAGGGAAAATTGGGAAAAAGAGACACTTTCAAATTTTGTTTGTTAAAATAGGACTTTTGATAAATTTGGTCATTTTGGACAGGTTTTACTTTCTGTAATGAAAAAAATAGTAAACTAAGTTTTAAAAATATAAAAAAAATATGTAAATCATTGGAAACATTAGTATGACTATTTATATGTTTAAATTTTATTTTTAACAATAGTGGAATCTTGTATTTTTTATGTTCTAGGAGAGATATAATATTCATTCTAGCCATCTACTTAGTCTAGAAATCGGATAGTAAGTATTACACACAGATTTATCCTGGGTACATGATACAAATAAAACTTTCTTCAATATTCTATGATAGCTAGATTTCGTCAGGTAATATTCTAATAAGATATTTTTACTCTACTTATAGGTTTTTTTATAAGTTCTAACCTCGACTCTGTGAAATACCTTTTTTTTTATGTGTCATAACCTTTTCTGCCTTTTACGTTATCAAATGCGTAAGGAAGAATAAACCTCCCACCCTCTCTTCAGCGCTCTGATATACATATATTACATATTATAGGTAAATCACGAAAAATATGGAAACTTCCATATTTCAATAAATATATTTCCTAAATCTAAACCAAATATACCCTAAATCTCTCATAGTATCTTCTCTCCCACGTTTTTCTCCTCCCACCCCACGATCTTTCTCTCATTCGTTCTTTGTTTCTCTCTCTTGTTCATCGACATAACCATCTCTTCTATCTATCAATACAACATGGTTCTAATCAATGTTAAATATGGTGAATGGATCTCAAGTTGCGGTGATCAGTGGAGTTTCTTGGCAGACAAAACAAGGGGTGGTCAAATGGTAACATTAGAAACTACTACTTTGTTGAAGCAGCTCAAGATCATCGTGTGTGAGGATTATGGGGTCGACCATATGCTCGTTAATGCGGAGTTCAGTTATGAGATGGTGAATCAAAGAGGGAATCCTCCCATTATTATCAGCAATGATCGACAAGTATCTAATTTTGTGAGCTACACGAAGAAGAGTTCGTCTACAACCTTGTGTGTCACGTTGTCTGCTACTGGTGCAAAAGAAAAGGAACGAGTCAATATCGATTTGAATAAGGAGCCGTTTGACTCAAGCAATTTTGAGGATGAAAAAGTTCCTGAAACAAATCAAGGAGACTTTGCCATATCGTCAAAAGAGTCGACTCATAAAACGAAGAATCATGTCACTAAAGATGGTTTCAGTGATGCTGGTTTAAGGAGTGAAAACAACGGAGAGCGTGAAAACAACGGCCAATCTGGAAGCATAGATTTCGTGAAGAAGGATCAAATTTTCAGAAGTAAACGTGTTCTGAAGGCAACAATGGAAATTTGGGCAATGAAGAATAATTATGATTACATTGTTCTCAAATCAACGAGAAAGTGGTGGTATATTCGATGTAAGGATAAACTGTGCAACTAGACTCTGCGTGCAGAATGTTTGGATGGGTCTACATACTTCATGATCAACAAGTGGGTGGGAATACATTCATGTGTTCCTTCGAAGAAAAGCAAATTCAGAAAAACGGCATCGGCAAGAACAATTGGGAAGCTGATACAACATCGATTTGATGATGCCAATGATGGCCCAAAAGCAAATGACATCATTCAGTTCATGAGACTGGAGCATAGTTGCGAGAGTACTTATTGGCAAGCTTGGGAAGCTCGTGAGTATGCAATTGCAGCGGCTCGAGGTATACCAGATGAAAGTTATGCTAAAATACCAAAATATTTTCATATGATTAAAGAAGCTAATCCTGGTACCCACACGCACTATGAAACAACTGAGGATGGGAGATTCATGTATCTATTTATGTCATTTGGGCAATCAGTTCGAGGATTCTACAATGCAATGCGTAGGGTGATTGTTGTTGATGGAACTTTTCTGAAAAATAAATACAAAGGAGTGCTACTTGTTGCTACAGCTGTAGATGGTAACTCCAATTTGTATCCGATTGCTTTTGGAGTTGGTTATTCTGAGACTGAGGATTGATGGGAGTGGTTCTTAAGACAGTTGAAAGTGGTTATTGCTGATAGTAAAGATTTAGCTTTTGTATCAGATAGGGCTGCGTCAATAGCTAAAGCGCTTGGGACTGTTTACCCTCGTTCAAGACATAGAATTTGCATTCACCACTTGTTGACCAATGTGGTAAAAAATTTCAAGACAAAGGGGTTGTCCACCTTGGTCGAGAAGGCTTCGCGGGCATATAGGTTCTCTGAATTTTAGGAACGTTTCACTGAAATTGTTGAAATGTGTCCTGCGCTTGGAAGATATCTACAGGAGGCTGATGTGACAAAATGAGCTCGTTCTATCTTCCCTGGAGCCAGGTATGACAGTAGGACCAATAACCCTGCAGAGTCCATAAATTCAGTTCTGAGATCACCTAGACAATATCCAGTTATTCCTTTGCTGGATAGTATAAGAGAAATGTTGACCCGATAGTTCTATGGGCGTCGCATGTTAAGCTCGAAGCATATTGATCCTTTAACTGTTGAGGTGGAGAAAAAGATTGATAGGAGAATTGTGAAGGCAAAATGGTTTCAGGTTTACAAGGTTGATAACTACAGATCACTTGTTAAAGGAGACAAATATGATTGTCATGTTGATTTGGAAAGAAGAACTTGCACATGTGGGAAGTACGAGTTAGGAAAAATACCATGCAGACACGCCATTTCTGCAATTTATTCACGAGGTATGGAAGTATACTTAGATGATCTTGGTGCCTAATTTTATTTGGGTGTTTTGGCAGCATATAGACATTACTCTGTCTCCGTTTTTTCGACACACGTATGGAAGTACACAGATTTACTGATGGCGTCTACACCACTGCAACGTGGAGAACTGCCTATGCCGAATCCATTAATCCAATAGCAGTTCCAGAAGTTGAGTGGAATGTCCCAGCTGAGGTTAAGCTTGCGAAGGTCCTACCACCAGAGGAAAGAAAGAGTTCCGGTAGACCAGTAAAGAGAAGGTATGAAACAGTAGAAGACAAGATCAGATCTTCTCAAGGATCAAAAAAGAACAAAAAGCACAAGTGCAGCCGCTGTGGTACCAAAGGACACAAGAGAGGAACATGTGATTTACCTATTTAGTATGTTCTGTGTGTTCTCTGTTGTCTTTATTTGCTTATTACTCTATTGGTATTCTTGAGACAAATCGAACTTGGTATTTGACAGTTTGGTTTTTTTCAAAACTTTTTGGATAAACGCTTTGTAACTTCTTCATAACATAAAACTGAAGCAAAAGTGAACGTGAAAACAGTAGGAGATGGTAGGTACCAAGAACAAAAAACATATTCTTACACTTATTTGAGAAACAAAAAACAACAGATTGAGTTACACAATGACCATCATGCATAGGTAAGGTACATGCAGAACATCACCAACCAAAACACAAACAGAGCTTTTATGAACCTTAATTCCCTAATGCATTCGATGGTCTTCTCTTCACATCGTCCAATCACATCTTCCATTTCTTCAATTCTACTCTCCTGGCGTTTCAGCATGGTCTCACAAGCTGTCAATGATTTTTGAAACTGGGAATTGTCACTGAGTCAACCAGTTCCTGGAAGTCTTCAATTTCCTCAACAACTGGCCGATCAGTCCATTTGAACAAGTGGGTTTTGTCCTTCATCATTATCATCAAACAAACGGTTAGAGTGAAACAAAGGAAAGGTTATATGATTACACGACTAACCTTCTCAGATCCCATCGGACAAGAATGAAATAATCTTCCCGGATTTTTAACTGTTTTTGAAGTGAAAAGAGCCGTTGCCTCACCGCAATTACATCTTGTGGGAATTCCGCGTTGTTTGGTGATTCCATCTCTTGATCCGGACGAAGAATTAACCGAAGACATGATTGATTTGGTCGGCAAGTTTTCTCCCCTGGGTTTCTCTCCGTCGTGAAAGAATGAGGAACAAAGGAGAGTAGGTCAAAACATAAACAAAAACGACGTCGTTTCAATAATTAGATTACATGTATTCTACCTAAAGTAGATCGATAAAATGTGCCAAATAAGCCACGCAAACCTACTGCTAAACGTTGGTGCTTATCACCCCTAATCCTCTAAATTACTGTAAATACATGAAGCAAAAAAAGAATAAAATTGTACATAATTGGTGAATCTCAATACATTGTCATCACCAATGATAAGAGTTTAGAGTATAAGGATCTTTTATGAAGGCTTTCGTCAGGGTTCGTTTATGGTTTAGTGAGGTTTCGTTTAGGGTTTATTTAGGGTTCGTTTAGGGTTTAGTGAGGTTTCATTTAGGGTTTAGGTAGGGTTCGATTAGGGTTTAGTGAGGGTTTGTTATTTCTCAATTTGATTAAAGCAACTCTTTCATGCAAAAGCAAACCACAAATTGATAAACCAAGTGTTTTGTCAGATAATTCCTAGAAAACCAATCAAGAGTTTTGTCACACAAATCCTAGAAAAACAAAGACAAACACACATAATCAGTCTTCTTCGATGTCAAAGACATCAGAAGTCTCATACTCTGAAGGCACATGTTCTGCCATAAGCTGAATTAACATGGGATCTTGTGCAGCCTCCCATATATCCAGAGCAATCTTCTGGCGGCAACCCTGCATGATCTCACTACAAGGAAACATCACCTTAACGAGGGCGGTTTTCCTCGTTATTTCGTCGTAAAAGAGGCTTTACGATGAAATAGCGAGGAAGCGCGTTTGCTCGTTACTCGTCCGTCGTAACACATATTTCCTCGCCAATTCGTCGTAACTTAGCGAGGAATATATTTCTTCGTAAAGACGAAGTAGGGCGATTCGTCGTAAAGACCACGTCAATATTCCACGCAAAGACGTCGCTACAATTCCTCGTAAATACCTCGAAATGAGTTCCTCGTAACCTACACGTAAATACTTTGAAAGAGTTTCCTCGCAAAATACACGTAACAACCACGAAACGATTTCCTCGTAAAATACTCGTAAACTTTTCCTCGTTATTTCCTCGCAAATGTTTCCTCGTAAAATAGTCGTTAATTGTTTCTCGTCATTTCCTCGTAAGGTTTCCACGTAAAGAGGTCGTACATTAGCTACGAATTTACTTCGTTTTTATTATTTTTACAGAATTTAAAAATATAATTAAAAAATAATTAAAATTATTTAATTTAATAATAAATTAAAATTTAAAATAAAAATAAATCAAAATGAAAATATTTTATATATAAATAAGTTTTGAATTTATATAATACAACAACCAAAAAAAAAACTAAGGGTCGTTCATCGCCCGGTAGAATTCATCACTCCTCCTCGTAACATCCGCCTCGTTATGTACGTCGGATGACTCGCCTTGAATGGGATGTTGTTGTCGCATGTTCCTCAACATGGACTCCCATTCCGGATTTGTGGCCGCAATAACGTCCAAGAAACCCTCGACTCCACCCATACGAGATTTTGTCGCGGTCAACTCGTTACGCAGCTGAGCGGACTCTCTACGCAGCTCAGTGACTTCATCATCCCGTCGCTGACCATAAGACGATGTCGCTCTCGGAACATCGTTGACGGAACCAATACCCAACGTCCGTCCCTTTTTTTTAGGGACAACCTTAAAAACAAAAAATAAATATTGTAAGTAAAAATTTAAAGTTAAATTAAATGAATAATAAAAAATTAATTTTTTTGAAAATTTACCTCCTCGTAAATCTTATCCACGTCAAGTGTGGATAAGGTGACGGGTAATCCGTCGGTAGACTGCTGGGTCAGCTGAGTCTGGCGGTCTTCAACCCGAGCAACTACGTCGTTGTAGATTTGCTCGGACTTGCCATCTACAAATACGCCCGCCTTGTTCTTGTGGGTCCTCTCGTAAAGTTCCATAAGAGAAGGGAGATGTCCCGTCTCTTTGGCCTAAAAAACAGTTAAGAAAGTTAGAATAAATTAATATATATATTAAAAAAATTATTTAATAAAATATTTAATTACCATTTCCAAACGGACACCGGCGTGGGGTTTTTGGCCCGTAGTGTGAAGCATCGGCCCGTTCCCGTGCTCATCGACCGTGTTACGGGAGTTAGAGCAAGCCTGGGCGATTCTAATGGAATCAGGAAGGCGCCAATAACGGATGAGGCCATCCCACACATCCGTGGTGAGCTCAGCGGGTTTGCCACGCTCATACCCCTTCACGATCCAGTCACCCTTCCAGTTGGAGACCGTGTCCAACAAGCGAACTTTCGCCTTCGCGTTAAACTTCTTCCTCACCCTCTCAGTGATCCCCAAGGCCCAAGTATATTTTTGCTGTTGGAAAAATAAATTAACAATTAGTTTTTTAGAAAGTATATATATAAATCATGAAAAAATTAAAGTATATATAATTAATTAATAGAAACTTACAGCGTAAATTTTGAACCACGTCTTTCTGACGTAGTGAGGCGTCTTACTCCAGTTTGGATGTGGCATGGAGAAGTAACCCTTGATCGTGTCGGTTACGTCCGATGCAAGACATCCGTCAACCCCCCACCTGGAAAATACAAATTTAAAATATAAATTATTTTTTAATGTTATAAAAGAAATTTAAACGAATTAAAAAAAAATTAATGCAACATACCACAAAGTTTCGTCCGGTCGGTCTGGGTCGATGACTGGTAAACCTTCTCTGCCTGGCAGACTGAGAATGTCCTCTACAGTGTACTGCGAGTAAGGAGCACTCGGAGGCACCATCAAATCAGGATGAATATCGGCGGCCATCGGAGGTGCCATCGGAGGAGGCACAGGAGGAGGCATCGGAGGAGGCACATGAGGAGCCGATGGTGCAGTAGAAGTAGACCCAGAGACTCTCTGAGTGTACTGAGTCTCGGGGACAGTCTCCTGGCCCGAAGAACTGGGAGCGGAAGAAGAGGCCGGGTCTAAACGACTACCCGGCTCACCGAAGATCTCTCTGTAATGGGCAGTAAGTCTTCCTTTTCGAACCTGGAAAAAAAATGAAATTTTTAAAATTAACATCAACAATATATTTCCCAACATTATCCACATAATCAACACTAAACAACATAAAATCCGCAAACCTATCTAAATTCCCTATACTAACCACCTAATCTATCATAAACTAACCAAATTAGAGAGGAATCAGAGAGGCTAACCATTGCTACGAAATGGAGAGGAAGTAGAGAGGAAGTAGAGAGGAAAGAAAGAGTGAGCGCTCGGGTGTATATATAAGATTACATATCGTCGCAAATTCCTCGTAAGTTTACGACGAAATAGCGAGCAGTTACAAAGGCCCGTCTTTTTTTTTACGAGGAAATTGCGAGGAATCACAAAGGCCCGTGTTTTTTTATACGAGGTATTAACGACGATTTACCTTACGAAGAATTAACGAGGCTTGCTTTCCTATAAATATACCCACAACTCTCACTCTCAAACCACACACAAACTCCCAAATCACACCTTATCTCAAATCACAATCCTCAAAAAAATCCTATTCAAATTATAAATATTTGAAAAAAATAGGAAAAGGAGAAGATATTAGAATTCATGTGGGCGAGACTTACGTATTATAATTGCTGGAAGTCTTGCCACATGTTAATCTGGTATTTCTCTCCTTTTCTTTTTTTTCAAGTTTGTACACTACGAGATATTTACGACGATTTGTACTTACGTGGAATTAACGGGTTTATGTATAAATCCGTTTACGTGGTCTTTACGACGATTTCTGCTTACGTGGAATTAACGAGTGTTTTGTTTAAATCATTTTACGTGGTAGTTACGACGATTTCATCCTACGAGGACTTTACGACGATTTGTGCTTACGTGGAATTAACGAGTGTTATGTTTAAATCCCTAGAATCTGAAATCCGAAACCCGAAACCCGAAACCCGAAACCCAAACCCGAAACCCGAAACCCCATACCCGAAACCCCAAACCCCAACCCCCAAACCCGAAACCCGAAACCCAAACCCCCATCTTTAATTTTCTACTTCATATATTCCAAACCCCATATTTAATTTTAAGTTTCGTCGTTATTTTTAACGAGTGTTATGGTTAAATCCCTAGAACCCGAAACCCGAAACCCGAAACCCGAAACCCGAAACCCAAAACCCGAAACCCGAAACCCGAAACCCGAAACCCGAAACCCGAAATCCAAAACCCGAAACCCCAAACCCCGAACACCTAAACCCGAAACCCCAAACCCGAAACCAAAAACCCGAAACCCGAAACCCGAAATCCAAAACCCGGAACCCCAAAACCTGAAACCCCAAACCCCAAACCCGAAACCCGAAACCCGAAACCCTAAACCCCAAACCCCATATTCCTTATTTTCTACTTCATATATTCCAAACCCCATATTTATTTTTAGGTTTCGTCGTTATTTCCTCGTTGTATTACGTTATATTTACGACGATTTCATCCTACGTGGTTTTTACGACGAATTCATCCTACGTGGTATTTACGACGATTTAGTCCTACGTGGAATTAACGAGTCCTTCGTCGTTATTTACTCGTTGGAATACGAGGACTTTACGACGATTTAAGCTTACGTGGAATTAACGAGTGTTATGTTTAAATCCCTAGAATCCAAAACCCGAAACCCGAAACCCCAAACCCCATATTCCTTATTTTCTACTTCATATATTTCAAACCCCATCTTTATTTCCATTCCAAACCACAATTCCCACATTTGCTTATTCATAAAACAAACTCCCACATTACCTTATTCATAAAACAAACCCCACATTATCTTATTCATAAAACAAACTCCCTCATCTTATTCATAAAACAAATACATCAATCGGATACATCGACATTCTCGTCATCACTAGAAACATCATCATTTTCATTAAACTCGTCTTCAACAGCTTCGTCTGTGGCATCATCGGTAAGATCTTCGTACTCGTGATTATGCGGATCAATGAGAAGGATATCATCAATTTCTTGTTCAGGTTCCTCAACTTCATTTATCTGTTCTTCTTGCAATGGTGGTTCTTCTCCACTGATGATTCGTCCTCGAGGTGTAACTTTGATTACTGCTAACCAATTTATACCTGAATCTCTCATCCGAGGGTATGGAAGGAAGCTAACTTGGTCTGCTTGTGAAGCTAAGATGAAAGGCTCGAATTTGTTGTACCTTCGTCCACCGTTGACATCAACTACACCGAATTTGTTAGACCGAACACCTCTGTTGACGACGGGGTCGAACCATTCACATTTGAAGAGGACGCATTTCAGCTT
Organism: Brassica napus; assembly: GCF_020379485.1. Taxonomy (NCBI): domain Eukaryota; kingdom Viridiplantae; phylum Streptophyta; class Magnoliopsida; order Brassicales; family Brassicaceae; genus Brassica; species Brassica napus. The sequence continues at coordinate 43,557,725 of NC_063452.1, forward strand.
CAGTATCCCTGGAAATTCGACTTCAATAATCTCCGTCAAGATCCCGTAGAAATCTGTTTCCCCTTTCACACATATTCCATAGTTACTGGTCGCCCGTTGTCTACCATAGTCATATGTATGAAAAGTATAGCCTCGTGTGAAATACATCTGTGATGTGGTGACCTTTACAAGTGGAGATTGAATTACTTCGTGTAACCACTTAGGATAATCTGCATCGTCGTCGTCATAATCAACCTGCAAAAATAAAGAGAATGTTAATGAAATACAGATAATGTATGAAATTTTTTTAGTTAATACCTGATTCCGCAACCACTTAATGAAGTGTTGATCTTTCCTTTTGTCTACGTCACTTGTGGATATACCAGGAAATGTTTCTTCGACTTGAGAAACAAATAGGCTGTAAAATCACATTTTATAGGAATGAATCTCTCGCAATTATACAATTAATTATACTTATATGTGTTTCGAAGTGTCAATATATGTTACCTTTCAAAATAACGAATCAATGGATCTTCGCAATTGAGTAGAATATAGGTGTGTGCACTATGAGCGTCTTGTTCACTCGACCACCAAACCTCTTTAGACTTCCCACCGAGTCGCCCAATCTGGCTAAAGATGTCTGGAACACCAGCAACTGCATATGTTGGCGCAACACCACCATCATCATATCTTCTTGGAGCTCTTCTCCGTGTACGTACTTTTGACGCAAAGTAGTACGATGTGAAGTGAGAAACTTCTTCCGTCAAACTTCCAGCAATTATAGAACCTTCAACTTTGGCGAGGTTCTTTGCTTTTCCCTTCAAATATTTCATGGCTCGCTCATACTGATACATCCATCCGTAATGTACAGGTCCACGAAGCAATGCCTCATATGGGAGGTGGACAGCTAGATGCTCCATGACGTCAAAAAATCCGGGAGGAAATATCTTCTCCAAGTTGCACAATAAGATGGGAATGTTCTCCTGAAGCTGTTCCACAACTTCTTCTTTAAGAGTGCGTGTGCTCAGATCCCTGAAAAATGCTCCAATGCCTTTTATATTCAAAAAAAAATTAAACACATTGTTAGTCATATATTATTTTGTAAATTATTGTGATATAATACACTACGTACCTGCAAGTGCTTCATGTACGTTTGTTGGAAGTAGCTCCGCAAATGCAAAGGGCAGTAGTCGTTGCATAAATACATGACAATCATGACTCTTCATCCCGGAGAACTTTTGACCCTTTTCAACACATCTAGAGAGATTCGAAACATACCCATCGGGGAACTTCACTTCTGATGCCACCCAGTTGAACAACACCGACTTTTTTTCTGAAGATAATCTGAATATCGGAACGGAAACTTGTCCATTGCTTTTAATATGTAACTCGCTTCTTGAGCAAATATCCGGCAAGTCCAACCTCGATTTTATGTTGTCTTTTGTCTTTTGTCTTCCCTGGGACATTCAATATTGTATTCATGATGTTCTCAAAGAAATTCTTCTCTATATGCATCACATCGAGGTTGTGGCGCAGAAGAAGATCCTTCCAATATGGCAACTCCCAAAATATACTCTTCTTGTGCCAGTTGTGATGAACACCGTAAGAATCTGGCATATTACGAGGGACATGCCAATTACCACCCCAACGAACTGTTTCGTTAGCTCCGTAGTAGTCGATTTGCGCTTCAATTTGTTCTCCAGTTAGATATGGAGGAGGAGTGTCTCTCACAACCCTTTTGTGCCTAAACAAATTCTTGTTTCTTTGGTAAGGATGGCCAATGGGAAGAAATCGACGGTGACAATCAAACCAACTTGTCTTCCTACCATTCTTCAGTTGAAACGCATCTGTCGTTCCATTACAATATGGACAAGCTAATCTCCCATGTGTAGTCCATCCAGACAACATCCCATAGGCAGGAAAATCACTTATGGTCCACAAAAGCATCGCTCGCATCGTAAAATTCGTCTTCGTTGAACAGTCATACGTCCTCACCCCTGTTGACCACAAATCCTTCAACTCTTTTATCAGTGGTTGTAGGAAAACATCCAGGGACCTTTTTGGATGGTTCGGACCAGGTATTAATATGGTCAAGAATAGTAACTCCCGTTGCATGCACATCTCCGGTGGCAGGTTGTATGGAGTAAGAAAGACTGGCCACAATGAATATTGTCTCCCTGACATTCCGAACGGACTAAATCCATCTGTGCATAATCCGAGATACACATTCCGGATATTGCTAGCGAAATCTGGATGTACTTTGTTGAAATGTTTCCAGGCTCTTGCATCTGATGGATGAGTCATCTCACCATCCGTCTGAGTATGCTCGGCATGCCATCTCATCTTTCCAGCAGTCTGCTCTGATTGATACAATCTTTTCAATCTGTCTGTAATTGGTAGGTACCACATCCTTTGGTACGGTACCCTATTACGTCCCCGTCCTTGCGGCTTGAATCGTGGCTTCTTGCAGAATCGACATTCTTCTAGCTTCTCATCATCTCCCCAATAGATCATGCAGTTGTCGATGCAAACATCTATCATCTCCGAAGGCAACCCAAGACTATAAACCAGTTTCTGAATCTCATAATAAGAATCAGCAGACACATTGTCTTCCGGCAAGTACTCTTTAAACAAGTCCGCCCATTCGTTCATGCAACTTTCAGGTAGATTGTGATCAGTTTTAATATTCATCATTCTAGCAGCTAACGACAATTTAGAGAGACCTTCTCTACAACCACTGTAAAGTGGTTGATTCGCCGCGTTTAACATTTCGTAAAACTTTTTTGCATCTATATTAGGTTCTTCATCTTCATCATGAGCTACGAATGCATCAGCTACCATATCATGAACCCTATCATAATCTACCATCTCCTCCTGATGGTAACTATGTTCATTATGCAAATGATGATCAACCGGTTCTTTTTCCTGAAAATTGCTATTACTACTACTAGCTTCATTCTGATCATAATTAAAACCTTCTCCATGTTGAAACCAGATATAGTAATTTGCCGTGAAACCTCTATTTATTAAATGCTTCCAAACATTTTCACGATTTGCCAGTTTCGAATTGTTGCATTTCCGACAAGGACAGAACATCTTACCACTTTCTTGGGCGAGCGGTGTTGAATCTGCTTGATGCATAAATGTCTCCAGACCCGCAAGGTATTCTTTCGTCACTCTCCCGTTAGCATCTCTATGCATATACATCCACTTCCGCAACTCGTAAATAGTCCCGGAGCCAGCCATTTTTTTTCTTTCACGTTTTTTGTTGTTGGTGTGTTTAAAATGATGTTCAAACATCCATATTTATAGGAAAATTCGAATCTGGTAGTTGTAATTTTGCTATGAGTTTACGACGAAAATTAATTAGGTGGGCAAAAAAAACGTGTAACACCTATAAAGTTGGTGGATTCAAATATTTCCTCGCTAAATACACGTAAACTATTACCTCGTAAATACCACGCAAAGTTTACGTCGTATTTACGAGGAAATAGTTTTTCCTCGTAAAATACTCGTAAAATTACATCCACTTTACGACGAAACAGTTTTGTCGTTACGTTACGAGGAAATAACGATGACTTTAGTTTTTCACGTAAATTCGTCGTAAACTCGACGCAAATTTACGAGGATTGTTTTTCCTCGTTAATTTTCGTGGTTAAGCATGTGTTTTCTTGTAGTGTCTCATCATCTACTAAACTGAGGTCGAGACCAAGCAGCAGACATTCCAAGTGGTTCAGTGCGTATACCCCACAATCGGCACAAGACTTGTTCAATCTGGACTTCATATGTATATCTACGATAGAATATGGTGAGAAGAGTAGTTGCTTCTTGCTTTCAGGTGGCGCAACGGCCTTCACTATCCTAGGAATCATAGCAGCAAACTTCTCTACGTATTGCCTATTCCTTCCCCGTCGGCAATCAAAGGCTTCCACTTTCTTTTCAATGATGTTGACACAGACAGAAATCCAATGATTACCTACGTATGACATTACTAAATTTGTAAATAGAGATACATAACTGTGGAGACGTGTATAAGAGAAGCAAGGATTCTTACCATTTACAAACAGAGGACAGTAGAGACGATCAATATCAACACCCCAGACTTTATCAGTTCGGCCATGAGACGGAAGCTCTCCTCTCCCGTAAGCGAGAAAAAGATCCGGCAATTCGTAGGCTTTTTTGTTAGGATAAAATTTACGGTATGCATTGTCGAGCTGGAGGCAGAAAAGGGTGCTCATGAAAGCAACACGTTTTATATTCCAACGCCTCAAAGTTGTGTTCTCTCTCCACATATACATCATCGCATCCATTTCCTGAATATTGACAAGGACCAATGTGACAATCAAAGATATGTTAAGAACCTACGACCATTGAAATTGTATTAGAAATATATACCTCATTTCCCAGCCACTTCCCAGGAGTTAATATCCTCTGAGCAACAGTCAAATTAAAGGTTGTATGACCAATCCTTAAAGGTGTTGGATTCAAAGCCCATTGCGTGAATCTATTCCATGATTCTTCGTTGAAGTAATACAATAAGGACTACGGAGAACCATCGTCAGCCATTTGTGAATCACTAAGCTCAAGTTTCTTGCTTGGTCCTTTACACCATCTCTCCCACTTAGTCGGTGATGGAGCTGCGGTGTCTTCCATTGGTTCAACTTTTGGTAGTTTTCAGATAGTAGTCATTGGAGTCCACCAATCACGTGCTTCGTTTTCCTTATTGGTCTGCGATGGATCAAAGCCGGGCACATACGAAGACTGGGAAAGCCCTTCAAGGCCTTGGGTACCTATGTCTTCGTCCATATCATCTGCTTGACTCAAATTCACATCCTGTTAATTCAACAATACACAAGCAACACATAAAAAACTGATACAATAACATCCATTCCATGCATATCTTATACAAAGTTCACATAACAAACCACACTTCCAAAATGAGACCTCATTAAACACACAACATTTCACGCCGATACATAGATGAAATTATCACAAACATACATGCAAACTAAACAAGTCAAAACAACATTGACGAGAGTGGTGAAGACTAGGGGTTCTTTACCACGTTTGGACCTCCTTGGAGATGGAATGCTCGGTGGTGGCTTGCTCGACGATGGCTTGCTCGGCGATGGCTTGATAGGCAATGGCTTGCTAGGTGATGGCTTGCTCGTCGATGGCTCTATATCGTCAACTTCAACGCTTGCATCCTTAAGTGAACCTTTAAGCTCAGACTGCATTTTCTCAAATCTTTCACCCATCTGTTTCTGTAGCCTCTCTTCCATTGCAGAAAAATTATGCTCAAACAACTGCGCCATAAAGCTCTTCATATCTTCATTAAAAGGCGCCTGTTGTGGTCTAGAAGAGAGAATCTTTTGCTTCCTTTTTTCCATTCCACGATCCGGGAGCCTCTTCTTTCCCTTTCTAGCTCCGGAGACTCTGTTCGATGATCCTCTTGGAGTTCGAAAGTCTTCATCACTCCCATCTTCTTCATCATTCTTGGGAGCTTCTTCATCATTCTCAGCTACTTCATCATCCTCTCCTTGTTTGTCATGAAGCCCCCAAGAAAAATCTGGTGTCTCTTCGAACTCCCAAATGTGGTCACTGAAATCATGCTTAGTATGTATCATCTTCATGAGAACCTTGATTCTATCATCCTCCACCTCATCAGCTCTGCGAAAAGCAGCATTCACAACACTTCATAATTCCCACTCCACGAGATGTATGGATAGATGTCATCCTACACATAAAACGTAAACAAGGTTAGATTTAAACACTCATTAAAACTGGATGCAATCACCTTAAATTAGAATATTTACCTCGGATGTAAAGATGTTCTCCAACCGATTGAACTCCCCGTATGAAATCTTTGCAGCTCCCATCCAATTTACGCATCTAGGACCGTTCATAAAACCCTTGTCCAATTTTTTTCCACAGAGCTTTCCAATCTTTGGTACCGCTTCCATTGCCCAAATCTGCAAGGCGTAGAAGAAGCCATCTAACACGTAAATAGTAGTCTTTTCCTTCAGTTTGTCCCGTGTTTTAGCTATTGACTTGCAGAGAAGGTCAAAAGAAGCAACTCCCCAGGGATACTTTCAAACATTCTCAAGACCCATGACCAACTTGATATACTTGAAGGGATATTAGCCTTCTCTTCTCTCGCGCAAACCATAGTCATAATGATGCATAGATTCACCAGTCTTATTCGATCAGCATTACACCACTTCTTAACATCTTCATGGTGATTCTTCCAAAGGTCCAAGATAGTTACTCCCTCTTTTCTCCTCACCACTGTGCTCCAGAAACCACCATCATCCTCGAAGTCAACCAACTCCTTACGTGATAGACTAGTATCGCACTGAAGGCCGGTAACTGCGTGGTACTCTAGCAAAGAAAATCGAAGTGGTCTCCTCACAAACGCAAACCAGAGCTCATAGTTTTTGTAAGTCACCAGCTCCCTACACAAGAAGCTGTGTATCACTCTCGCCGAGTAACCCAAACCATTCTTGTACAACTTAAAAATTGGAGCAAAAACCCGATCTTTCTTCACTTTTTTCAACTCCTTTGGCAGCCATTCCTCCAACCTTTCCATATAACATACCATTCTGCAGTTTTTATTGATCTGAGTCACTTGGGTCTCCTCACCCTCCTTAATAAGCCGCTTTGGTAACTCCCCAGACATACCTACAATCAAAGATAAAAGATTGAAATGAGAGCAGAAACAAAAGATAAGAACCAAAATATACTTTCACAGAACAAAAACCATTACATACATACATCAACGAATCTAATTGTGTAACATTATAATCGAACGACAACTAGTACAATATTCCGAGACACAAAAATTTCCCCTTTCCAAAAACCTAAATCAATACTCTTTACAAATAAAAAACAGTAACATGCATGGAAAATCGGTTTTAAGATGATTAATAAACCCATAAAAATAAGGGAACTAACTTAGTTTAAGAAAGATGACAAATCGGTCTTAATCAAATCTAGGATTTAGAGAAGGGATCTATTAAGAGAATCAATAGAAGAAATCACATACTTAGTGTGAAGAAACGTGAGATTTTGATGAAATTGACGGAAGAACACTTCGATTTTGCAAAGAACCGTCGGACGAAACTCGTTGAGGAAGAAGACTTCGATTTCGTTGGATGTAGTGTTTGAGAACGAAGAGGAAATTGACGAAAACGAGGTTAGAGAACGAGGTTAGAGAGGAAAGGATTCACAGAACCATGATGAAGAACTCTTAACCCCAAAATCGCCATGGAAGGAGTGAAACGACGGAGAAGACGAGATAAAAAAAGGGTTATTTACCCTAAACGCTTTAACCGTATTTTTCTTTTTCCCTTGTTTTTACTTTTTTTTTTACTTTTTTAATTAATATTAAATCAATTACGAAAATTATAATTTATATTTAAAATTCATATTATTTGGTTAATTACAAGGGCATTATGGTATTAACAAGAAATAAAATCCTAATTTCCCAAAAAATCTTATTGAGACAAATCAAAGTTGAAAGTGTCTCTTTTTCCAAATTCTCCCTAAAATCTAACTAAACATAAAAAGAAATGGAACAAGAGGCAATCATGACAGGATAATCACTCACATTGAACTTTGCTAGTTCAGGTGTTTGAATGAGGCTCCACATAGCTTCCTAGTACGCTTTACATAGACTAAAAAGGGAAGATATGTTAGTGCTTTTGCAAAATAGAAATAGCAGTGTCACAGAACCAGATTTGCTAAGTTGATTAGAAATGAGATAAACCTGCCACAATCCTCTGATGGTGCAGGCTCCGATGAAGAGGGAAATGAGATAAACCTGCCAACATCCCGGCCGCACCGTATCTCCGACTCTCCTTCATCGTATCCACAGAAGCTCATGCGCCTCCGCGGTGGTGATGACGGCCCCGAGAGACATGACGGAGAGGCAGACGATGGGGATGGAGATGGAATTGGGAATTAGAAAGATAAGCAATTGTACTAAAATGATATTCTCTAGCAGAAAGAAACAGACAACTTCCAAATTATAAATCACCAAACAAGAAGCCCTTGCCTTTCCTGCACTCAATAAAACTATGAACTAACAACAGTTACAATAATAGTATTCAATAGCACAGACCAAACCAAGAAGAAGAAACAGACAATTTATTAAATTATCAAATATCAATCACCAGACAAGAAGCCATTGTTTTTTTTACACACAAGAAGACTCCAAACTCACAACGAATTACAATAATAGTATCAATCATCAGACAAGATGTCATTGCCTTTTTAACACAGAAGAAGACTCACAAACTAACAGCGAGTTACATTAATGAAACACACAAACCAAACCGGTCGATGGCTTGAAGCTCTCTAGCTGGCAAACATGTCCTCAATCTCGAGGTTCTGATTGTTCGATGGCGTCTCCGGTGATGTGATTCCCGGAAAACGATCAGACGGCGACGGGGAAGAGTCAGAAGACGGTAGCGGTTGCGGTTGATAAACCATCCAGGACTTCGCGTTGAGTCCCACGCCGAGGATGACGATCGTGAGGAAGCTCGTGATGTAGCAAGGAAGCTCCCGAGGAGGAATCGCCGTTGTCGATGATTTTGTTCTTCGCAAAGTGATTTTGCCTTCCTCGTATTCTCCTCCCAAAACTCTATCAAAGCTACACGTGGCATACAAGAGACGTTGCTTGTATGGCCTAATTAAGATATGTCTCCAATGATAATTGCCTTTTTCATTTTTTAAAATTTCTAATTAAATTAAAAACCCCCATAAGATCGCCCGATAATGATGCTCTAAGACTCGGATTCTGTCTGCCAACAATGGCGGTTTTGAGATTGCCCAAGACTCGATGATTCGTTGTTAATCCTCCTGTGGATACGGCGGACGCGGTGGTTACGGTGGCGGCGGTAGAGGAAATCAAGGTATGGGATTTAGATTGTTCTAGATCTGAAAGGATACGTCTTTATGATTCTTTAGATCTCTAGCTTGGTTTCTTCTGTTGAATCATTACTTTCTTTAAATCTGCTAATGATTTGATTTGATTCAGGCGGTGGTGGTTATCAAGGAGGTGGTCGCGGTGTAAGAGTAGGTGGCGGCGGTGGTGGGAGAGGTGGTGGTGGCAGAGATGGTGGCGGCAGAGATGGTGATTAGTGTTGCCCTACCCCAAGGTAATTACTTCTTTCTTTTAATCCATTCTTTCTGCATATGTAATGATTTAAAATTGGATTCTCTGTGGAATAGTATGTTTTGGAGTTGTTTAACCTTAAACTGTTTTGTATATATAGTTGTGGGATTGGGAACGTGAACTTTGCAAGGAGAGTTGAATGTAACAAGTGTGGGGCACCTACTCCTTCTAGCACTGGTGACCGAGGAGGTGGCCGAGGTGCCAGCGATCGTGGTGGTGGTCGTGATAGTAGTCTTGATAGTGGTAGGAGCTATGAGAGTAGTAGATATGATGGTGGCAGTAGGAGCGGTGGTGGTGGTGGTGGCTCTTATGGTAGTGATAGTAGGGGTAATGTTTCTTATGGTCAGGGTTCTCCACCTCCTTTGGCGCCTATTCCATCCTATGATGGTTCTGGCAGTTACCCTCCGCCCATGGGGTATGGAATGGAAGCAGTTCCCCTGCCTTCAAGCTATGCTGGTGGTCCCCCTTCTTATGGTGGTCCCACAGGGGGTTATGGTGGTGATGCACCGAGCACTGGTGGTCGGGGTGGTAGCTACGATGGTGATAGTGCTCCTCGACGCCAGGAACCTAGCTATGGAGATGCACCTGCTGAAAAAGTCAAGCAGTGCGACGAGAATTGTGATAATGCCAGAATATATATCAATAATTTACCTCCAGATGTGGCAACCGATGAACTCAAGGATCTCTTTGGAGGCATTGGTCAAGTAATTACACTGGTCTTTTTTTACTCCTTTTGTGTCTTTACATCTGGGAATAAGTTTTACCTTGGAGTAGATTCATGTTTCTGTATTTGTTTATTGGTTTGCTGATGGGGAGTGCACTTTTTGTTGAATCTATAATAGGTTGGAAAAATCAAGCAAAAGCGGGGTTACAAAGATCAGCGGCCCTATAACATCAAGATTTACACTGTTGAGAAGGGAAAGAACAAAGGTGACACCTGCCTAGCTTATGAACAAAGCACACTCGGCAGACGGCTTTTTCAACAGTATGACATTCACAGAAATGATGTCATCAGTAAGAGACTCTTCTCCCTTAACCAATTTAAAATTATGATTTTACCGTGATAGAGTTAGCTGTTAGCTACTCTTTTCTGATGCGAGGATTGGGAGGAACCCTTGCTTTAAGCTGCTAATATGATTGCAACAGTGTGTATGTAGTATGTACACTGTGTAGTTAGTAATCTGTATGTATATAATAGGTGTATGTAGTATGTACACTGTGTAGTTAGTAATCTGTATTTATATAATAGGTATATGTAGTATGTAAGATGATTAGAAGAAAGTAGAGCATATCCAATTAGTCACTGGGTATGTCAATAGTGTTAAAGCATGAGAATAAAACTATTTTGGAGCTCCTTATGATAAGAATCAGACTAAGCTTGAAGTAAAGATTGAAGGAGTTTTGTTTCTTTTTTCGATGACCTCTTAGCTTTTCTCTTTCCAGAAAATAAAAATAAGTTCTACAAGAATGTCAAGTATGTGAGCAAGTTTACAAAGTCAACGAAGCATACAACTTTTGTGAGAAGGATAAGATGAAGCTGCACAACTTTTATGCAGAGGATCAGAATGCAGAGGATCAGAATAAACAACTTTCGTGTAGTTTATCCTAAAAAAACATGAAAAGGCACTCAAGCATGCCGTGGACTTTATAATTCACATGTGCATTTACATTTTATCTCTTTTCATTCTCCCTAAAAGATCAAGAGCAAACCAAAAGATAGTCTTTTCTCTAATTCGGCTACGTAAAAACTTAATGTTAACAACAGTTTTCTGATTAATCCAACTCTTAGACTAGATTACTCTTTTTGTCGATTTCAAAATTTTTATTATGTTTTTTCTCTATTCTCCAAAAATGTTGAGAGCACTGCAAATCTAACACTTAGCAGTTGTAAAGGAGAGTCCTCCTATTTATGTTTGATATCGTGACAACACTTATATGTAACGACGTAGTATTAAACCGACAGCTATGCACGCACACTCAGATACAGAACGTACCCGGCATATATATGGCCAAATACTTCGTTAACGTTATAAACATCCAACCTGAATAGAAAACACTTGGCTCAAGATTTGTATTTTATAAAATTTGTAAACCATTTTTAATTTAAACTAGCTTCTGCTAACAAATTCATGCGAAATCACAAGATGCATCATGTATGGTTATTCGATTATTTCTTAAACTTCGAGATCTAAGATTAATATATATTGTACATATTAAATAGGATAATACTCTCTCTGTTTTTTATTGTAAGTAGTTTAAGTAAAATTTATTTGTTTCAAAATATAAGTAACTTTCATAATTTTAAATAACTTTTACCTTTATTGGGTATAGTATGACCAATCAAATAATATATACTTATTTATAATTGATTTAACTACACCTAATTTAAATATCAAATGCTACTTCTGGAAAAATTAATAATGTTTTTTAGTATTTGTGCATTCATCTAAAACTACCTACATAAAAAAAGAGGGAATAGTAATCACTGTTTTGTTAAAATATGTGAAGAATATATAAATGTAGGATTATATTGACACTATGTTAAATGTGTTTTTATAATTTATAAAATGAATAGTAAAATACATAAAAAAAATTGTTGTAAAAAATTATAAATCTCAATGCTACTTTTAGTTAAAATAAATCAAAATTTTAAAATAAATTTGTACTAATAATTTATTTACACGCCCGTCCGTAGGGCGGATTTACTCTAGTATATATATATAATGAGACATTTATTCCTTTCCTAAGGCTATTCATGTATGCATTTCATAACTTCTTGTGGACCTCACTTAATGTCTGGTTTGCTTTGTCCGAATTGGTTATGGGTTTGGTTTGATTTTTTTCTTCACTGTTTGGTTTGATAAAATAGTCAAAACTCTGCGTTTTGAGCATCGCACGCTTAGGGCTTCCATGTTATCTTCTCTTCCAAACCTCAACCTAGCCATTTCCGCTTTACAGAGCCTCATCTCTTCGCCTCACATACATTTTCTCTTCACCTTCCCTATGCTTCAATGTATTTGTTTTAATTCTGCCATAATTGATTTCCATTCAAAATCATAATTGTTTCGTCATTCATAGGTTTCATACCATTAGTTAGCATCCTTTCGCTTATATTAGGTCGCAGGCAAGCTTTATGTTTTGCCTGGTGCCGAGTTTTGTGTGGCATATGAAGAGGCACACAATATGGGGGCAAGGTGATTCTAGGCGATCGTCCAGTACAGGTGAATTTGCTTATTCAAGAATTTGTGTTCATAGTCTTATACATTTCTCTCAAGGAACGTTATGCAATGGTATATCAGTTTTCCACTTGAGATATTCATTTGTTGAAGCAGATCACGTTGAAGAGAACGTGGTCTATGATGCCTCTATGGCACAAAATTAAGTTTTTGTACGGCTTAGCGTTTGAATGGTAATCAAGGGAATGAAGAGGAACACTACATTCCTTAACGTTCTTCAAAAATGTTACCATTCATGAGGAATATTTTTTCCTCTTCATTCTTTCTCATTCCCTTTTTTGTAGAGAATTATAATGCAAATTTGTTCTTTGTTAATTTTGAACCCTCATTCCTCATCATTCCCAAAATTTTATTCCCATTCATTCTTTTCCTAATCATTCCTAATGTTCTTCGATGGTTACCAGTCACACCCTTAGTGTTTCAAGCTTTCTTTCTACCTAGCCCTAAGGAACATAAGAAGACGGTAAAAATTCTTTGCTACAAAGCTTATGCGAGTATAAATATTGAGTTAGTGTTGATTCAATTTTTTGTTCTTTTAGCTAAGACCTATGAACGATGTGGATATACTGACATTGGTGATTCAAGAAATGAGCAAGGAGTTTCCATCTCTCATGGATACACTTGTGCATGAGCGAGATAAGTTAGTATTGTATTCCTCTCTTTCTATGTCTCTCCTAAAGGCCTAAGCACCATCATGATGATCTTTTTGCAAAATGTTGCATTTATGTAACTCAGGTACATGGCATGTATGTTGTCCAGAGTTGCAAGTGAGCACAGCTCGATCGTGGCAGTTGTTGGAAGAGGGCATCTTCAAGGGATCATAAAGAACTGGAACCAACCTATAAAGATTAGTTCACAATCTTTGTCAATCTTGAGTTCATAACATAGCTCAGCTAATCGCTATTGTGCTAATGGTATTTGCAGATGAGGATCTGTTGGAGATACCGAAGAATGAATCAATATAGTCAGTGAAGTATATTCTCAAGTCGCTGACGGTTGCTTGCTGTCATGGGGATAGCCATTGGTTCCCGCTTATATCTTTCCACCAGAAGTTGAGTTATCTCCAGGCAGAGGGAGTTTCTCAGGAGGGAAATAAAAATTAAGCTAAGTAAGTGTTATGATTACATATGTTTTCAGTAACAATTGTCATGATATTACTTATTTTTGGTTTATTGGTTGAATAATTTCATGGGAAAATTGACAAATATGACTCACAACTTGATTTCAAACACAAAAGTAAACCCAAACTTAAATTAAATGCAAAAGTAACCTAAAAGGCTATTGAAATTACAACCAACCCCTTGTGAACAAACAAAAAAACCGAAATTTTTTTACGTTTCTAACCCCCGTAAGTCGTCTGCCCAGACGACTACTGTAAAGTCGTCTGGACTAGTTCTACTTAGAAATAATTTAAAAATTTTGTAAAAAATATTTTGATAAGTGAAAAATTGAAATCATGTAATTAACATATGTCTTAAGAGATATAAATTAAGATATAACAAAAGTTAATTGTTTTCAACATAGATGAGTGAAAGTAGTGAGTCATGATATTCTTTGGTTTAGGTTTTGCCAACATATGTTGTAGTATTGTATGTGTTCTTAGGGTTAGATTTTGGAATGCATAAATGTTTTTTTGAAAACTTTAAAATTTACCTAAGTGTGTTTATTTCTGTGTATAGTAAACATTATTTAAGTATAACTACGGGTCTATAACGTGGTTAGTTAGTTAATTTAGTCAATTTAGTTTAGGGGTTAAATTTAGGGTCTGGGACGACTTACTAGTAAGTCGTCTGATGTATAGTATTCAACAGACGACTTACTAGTAAGTCGTCCAAACCGGACCAAACCTTTAATTTTACAATGTACTTTTAAACCTAACCGGATTATTTACCTGCCATATATAAGGTGTTTTTTTCACTGTTTATCGAAAATCAGAAAACCCTAAAGCCGTTTCTCTCAAAGGCGATTTCGAAGGCGATTTCCGTCAATTCTCTCTAATCCATCGTTCTCATCGTTCTCATCGTTCTCACCGCCGGTTATCTCTCCGCCGTTATCACCGTCGTTCTCACCACCGTTCTCACAGCCGCTTTCTCTATTTAAGATCCGAGAGGAAACCCTAGCGCGCATTCTCTTAGAGGCGTCTCGTTGAACTCCGCTGCCGGTAAGTTATATCTCTTAACTGTCGAGTGATTGATTGAAGAAAAGATGAACATAAAACTGGAAGTCTTGGAAGACTTATAATTAAGTCGTCTGGAAAGTCTTCCAAGACTTTCCAGACGACTTAAATATAAGTCTTTCAGCTGGAAAACTTGCCAGAAGACTTAATTATAAGTCTTTAATTGTTTGAGATGGTTGTCTTTGATTGTTTTGCAGGCAAAAAAAATGGAGATGCCAGAACTCCCCCGTATGAGATATACATTAGGGGAAGAGCCCCCCGCAGTGCATAGCATTTCGTATCATACTTGTTGGACGTTGCATGCTGCTTTAAAGAAAGCTCTTCATGATGACAAATATGAAGAGCTGAAGGAGTCGAAGTTGGGAGTTTTCATCAGGTTCCAAGAGCTAGGATTTGATTGGGCTACAAGGCTGGTTCACTACATGCTCGGTTTCCAGCTGGACATAAAGAAGAAGTATGAGCTGTGGAGTCTCGTTGGTCCAGAACCTGTGAGGTTTTCACTGTTAGAGTTTGAAAACCTCACTGGTCTAAACTGCGAGTGCATCGAGGACCTTGAGAGACCTCACTCTGTTGTTACAAAGGAGTTGACTTCTTTTTGGGAGATGCTGGGAGTTCATGTCGAAGTTGGGCCATCTGCTCAGGAGATAATAGCAGCACTTGAGAGATGCGAAGGGTAGTCTCGGGATGATCGCAAGTGGCTCGCTTACCTTGCCATCTTCACTGGATACATTGAAGGGAGAAAATATTCAACCCCTACACGGGTTAGTCTGGCAAGGCTAGTGATGGAGCTAAAACGGTTTGAGAATTGTCCATGGGGGAGAGTCGCGTTTAAGGTGTTGATGGACTCTGTGAAGGGCAGAGATATTTCGGGTTGTTACACTATTAATGGGTTTGCGAAAGCTCTCCAGGTCTGGGTGTACACAACTCTTCCGGAATTGGTTGCTACTTTTGGTAATCCTCTCCCAAACAATCCGTCTCCACCGATACAAGCTTACAAGGATTGCAAAGGACGCAGACAGTTTAAAGAGGCTATCCTCAGTCAGGTATTTACTTCAATCTTGACGACTTCGCAGAAAACTTATAATTAAGTCGTCTGATAAGTCTTCCAATTAGACGACTTAGAAGAAGACTTATAATTAAGTCGTCTGGAAAGTCTTCCAGCTGGATGACTTAGTAGAAGCCTTATAATTAAGTCGTCTAGGAAGACTATCTAGACTACTTAATTATAAGTCTTCTGGAAGACTTTCCAGACGACTTAATTATAAGTCGTCTGTGAAGTCTTTTCTTTCCATCTTTCTTAATCCGTCAAATATCTAAGTTCATATCTTCTATTTACTGCAGACTAGGGTGATCAACTTTGTTCAGAAGGACATTGGTGAAATGTTTCCAAAATGGGAGTTTAATGTTGAGGACACGCTCGCGGAGAACATAATTAAACTCATGTTTGTGAAGAAACCGTGGAAGTGGACCATGGATTGATGGGAAGTCACCGGTACTTGGGTCAATACAAAGCCGGCGGTTGTGAGTCCAGCGAAGAAAAAGGTAGTGAAGGAAGACAGTCCAAGACCTCGGAAGAAAGCTCGTAAAGAGGCAGCTTCAGAGGCTAGTGAAGAGGTAGCTGCAGAGGCTAGTGAAGAGGTGACTACGACTGTTGGTGGGTTGGCCAAAGAGGATATTAAAACCATGTTCAAGGACATAGCTGATGCCATGAGGGCAGGGTTTGAGACGTGCCTTAAGGAGATCAAGTATCTGTCGGAAAGGGTGGAAGCTGTGGAGAAGAAGGTTGGTATCTCCACAAAACGGAAAGGGACATCATCTCAAAACACTACCTCTCCACCTAAACCGACGCTCGAACCCGGGGTTAGTAACGAATTCTCTCCCAACAAGAGATTGACTAGACAAAGTCTTAAGAATAAGAACTGAAAAGTTGCATTTGCTTTGTTTTTTGTATGTCAGAACATGTGTGCTTTGTTTATAGTGTATAGATTTTATATATGTATTTTGTTTCATGTTTGAAGACACTCATTGGTTATTATTGTTTGAAATGAATCTTTGGTTATTATTGTATAAACCCATCTTGTATATTGCAGAGTGAAAGTGTTAATGGGACGAACGCGGGAAGGAAGAGCTTGGCGGAGGATAAAGGTCCAGATGTGCCCGCAGCTGTGCCCGCAGATGCTAGTTCCTCGAAAGATAAAACTCCAGAACCGAGCCTTGTTCTATTGGACAAAAATCAACCCACTGTTTCGGATTTACAGAAGGAGGATGCTAGATATCAGGAAAAGAAGGATGCTGCTTTGGCACTTTTCCGTGCAAAGAGTGATCGAACAAGGAAACCTTCTGCCTCACAGCAATCTCCTTATACGGCAAACAGCACGGCTAGAGTGATCATTTCAAATAGAAAGCTTTATCCAGGCTATAATCCTTTTGCACCAATTGACAAGAAGAAGTTGAAGGAGCTCGCTGATTGGTTGAAAACTTGTCCGTAAGTGTTTGCTTTTCCTATAATAGCTTGCTTTAGTCTACAAAAACTGATTGCTTTTCAACATTTTGTGTTTGCAGTCATTATAGAACAGCTCTCGATAAAAAACCACGTAAAAATAGAACTTGGTGGTATCAAATCCTCCGAACCTCCTTAGAGTGGTTGGAGGACTGTGTAAGTCTTCTGCTATGACTTAGATGACTTACTGATAAGTCGTCTACGTAGACGGCTTATCAGACGACTTAATTCGTCTACGAATTACTTGTAAGTCGTCTGGTAAGTCGTCTACGTAGAAGACTTACCAGTAAGTCGTCTGATATCTTCTGACTTGTACTCTATTTTATATGCAGCATATTGATGTTTGGATTAATGTGCT
Source organism: Brassica napus (assembly GCF_020379485.1). Taxonomy (NCBI): domain Eukaryota; kingdom Viridiplantae; phylum Streptophyta; class Magnoliopsida; order Brassicales; family Brassicaceae; genus Brassica; species Brassica napus. The sequence goes on from NC_063452.1 coordinate 43,575,152, forward strand.
GAGGAAGAGGTACGACGCTAACCCACAACATTTCAGGAGCGATATAATGTGCTTCCTTGATCATCTCTTTGCTCAGCAATGGAGATTCAACTTCAAGGATTTTAAGGACTCAGAGCCCGATCAGAACGGTTTAGGAAGAAGACTCCCTGGTGGGGCGTGGAATTATTATGCAGGCATTATGCCATCATTTTGCCAATCAAACAAGGTTTGGGGGACGGATATTGATGATATCTATGCGCCAGTGAACTTCGCCGACACTCATTGGATTGCTATGTGGATATCGATCCCTAAGAGGCACATAGTCGTCTTTGACAGCATTTGTTCCAGTATCTCCCCAGAAGAACTCGTTGTGGTAACAGAGCCTTTTCTCTACATGGTCCCTTATCTGCTTGTTGAGTGCGCTTCCTCAGACGAACAACATGCCCAATACAGCCTGGAGCCATTCACATATGAGAGACCGGCCAATATACCTCCGGCCCGAGCTGGTGATTGTGGCGTGTACACTCTAAAGTACATTGGATGTCATGCTCTTGGGATAGAGTTTAGTAAAAAAGACTTTGCTATGGCCAACGGGAAGAGTATGAGGGATAAGATGGCGGTGGATATATTTCAAGAGCTTCCTGACGCACATGAGTTCGAAAACAAGGACATGGATAACAACCTGGGTGCGTATGACGGGTGATTAACATGCCACGTTAGATTATTTTGTATGATAGATTAGGCTGATGTGTGTATTTGAACTTGATCCCTATTTTGTAACTATATTCTGCGCAGAAGGCTTACAGTTAAGTCGTCTGGAATGTCGGACGACTTAACTATAAGTAGTCTGGAAAGTCTTCTGAGAAGTGACCTTTTGTAACTATATTTCGAATAATATAAAGGGCAAGACCATCTCAAATTTGTTTGGTAGTGCAATTTGACAAAGAAGTTGACACAGATAAGTTCATAACACAAATTTTTAGTATATAGACTGAACACTGGACGACTAACTTGAAGGTCTTCTGGAAGAAAAAACCCTGGACGACTAACTGGACGACCTTCTGGACGACTTAATTGAAGGTCTTCTGGAAGACTAATCACTGGACGACTAACTTGAAGGTCTTCTGGAAGAAAAAACCCTGGACGACTAACTGGACGACTTAATGGAAGGACTTCTGGAAGACTAATCATCGGACGACTTACATTGTGGTTTCGTATGGCCAGTTTCCTTGCATTTTGAGCATCTATAAACCCTGTGTTGCTTCCGGGGTTTGCGTCCTCTCATCCTGGATAGCTCCAACCAAGATTGCCATCTTGATTTCTTCTGTCTTCCCGGACCACGCTTTACATCCGGAGGAAAGCATGTGCGTTCCTCAACTTGTTGTCCAACACAAGGATATATATTCTCTGAGTATCCTGCAAACAGAAAATCCTTTGAGTACACTGGACATACAAGTGTGGAGATATGCAAAACAACAGATGTTCCAGCAGCTATCTCCGATCGAGCAGCAAGCAAGTATTCAACACCTCGACTATGTTGAGTTGGGAGACTCAAAGCATCTTCTCTCCTTTTCCAAAACCACTTTCCTAGCTTCTCCCTTATGAACTCTAACAGGAACTGAACCGAAAATCCTCTAGCTCGCTTCAGAGCGGAATTAATAGATTCAGCGATGTTGCTTGTCTTTATGTTGTACCTCTCCCCCTGACAATAAACCCTTGACCACAGGCTGACGTCGGCATTCTCCAAATACGTTGCAAGGTCCGGGTTTGCACTCCGTATCTCAGCCATGTACCGGTCAAAATCTGAAACCGTATGAGCATAAGCAGCACCTTTCACCAAGTACAAGAGATATTTCCCTTTATACTTTTTGACATTGTTATCTTGAAGGTGATAATAACATATACCTCGAGTTGCCCAAGGAGACACCTTATCACACGCACTTTAATGGCCGCGTGCCGGTCAGAGACTATCACCAGAGGCTGCTCATCAGATACATAACTACTCAATTTTGTGAAAAACCATTCCCAAGAAGGTTCATCTTCAGCATCTACGATCCCAAAAGCCAATGGAAATATCTGAAAATTCTCATCTTGTGCGGCTGCAACTAACATAACACCTCCATAGTTCCCATTTAGGTGAGTCCCATCCACCACAATGACCCTTCTATTACTTAAAACCTTTGATAGAAGCTCCAAAAGAGAGAAATAGATACTTAAATCTATTGATAGAATCAAGTTCTATAGCCGTGATAGAATCGGGATTTGCTAAGGAGATTTGCTCGAGATATGATGGCAGACGCGTATACCCATCTTCTGCTGATCCTCTCACCAATGTTTGTGCATGTAAAAGTGCTCTGTATGAAGTGGTGTAATCAAGCGTCATGCCAAACATGTTCTTCATTGCATCAGTGATATGTTGCGGATTCAACCCATCAATGATTCCAACACGATCAATGAAAAGCCTACCAACATACTTCGGAGTACAGTGTCTCCGCTGAGCGAGTCGGTCTCCCACTGAGCATGTATGTTTTTCTACATACTTTGTTACCCAAAACGTGTTTGTCCCATGTTTCACATTCGCTCTGACCTTCCATTGACAACCACTAACCGGACATGTTGTCACAAGGAGAGTTTTCGTTGACTTGTATATTCTGAAGGAGAACCTAAACCTCACTGCTGTCAACCGCAGCTCTGAAAGCAGTGCATCCTTGCTAACAAAACTCTGGTTGACATAGATACTGTTACCATTCGATCTTCGTCCTTCAATTTTTTTGATATCTTCAAAATACATATCATCATCTTCCTCATCCTCATCTTCAACTTTCCATAAACACTGTAATCCTCACCATTCTCGTCCGCTTTAGCAACAATAGAGATACCGGCATCCTCCTCCCCATCGTCCTCCTCCCCATTCTCCTCCCCATCATGATTTTCATCGTCAACCAAATCATCATCATCATCTTTACAACATTCATCAGCTTCATCATCTTCTTCCCTGAACTCTGAAACCGTTTCCACCTTGCTACGACTTGATACACAAAGCCGTACTCCATGCATTTTGGTTATCTCGAGCACGTTTCGAACTTGTCTATCACTTGTAACAAAATTAGGAGGGGTGTCTGGAGCCTGCATCATTTCTGCTGGTAATGAGTAGGTTATCTCCACAGATTATGTGCTCATGTCCAGGTTATAATCTTCTTGAGCCAATGCAAGAAGTTCAGCATGTGTCGAACCTTTCCCCAAAAAAATGATTCTCGTACCTTTGACATTATCAACCACAAAATCCCAACGACAATCTTTCAGCAACCATTCTCCATACACTGCATGTAACTGACGCATCATCTACAAAAATTCAAAATAAAACACATTAGTAAACATAGAGAAAATGAATGTTTACTAAACATTGACGCAGACGACATACCAGTAAGTCGTCTGGAAGACTTACCAGTAAGTCGTCCAAACAGGTCATTTTTGCAATTGAATTTTAAATAGGACGAATTACAAGTAAGTCGTCCAGCTTTGTTTGTTAAAAAAAAAACTAGACGACTTACCAGTAAGTCGTCTAGGATAAACGAGTTAGTTTTGCATTTGACCGAATTGTGTCAGATATTTGACTTTTTCTGGATGACTTACCAGTAAGTCGTCTCCGGGAAAACAAAAATTTTAATATTTTATTAAAGCTAGACGACTTAGTTGTAAGTCTTCTCAGGTTAGTTTGCAATTCGAAAAAGAAACTTAAATATTTAACTTTACCCAGACGACTTACTTGAAAGTCGTCCAGGCAGACGACGTACGAGAAAGTCGTCTGAGATAAGCAAGGTTTGACCATAATCTAGGAAATAAATCTGGACAACTTTGCTTATCCTGGACGACTTTGCTTATCCTGGACGACTTTCAAGTAAGTCGTCTTACTTGACGACTTCTGCTTAAGTCGTCTGGGAAAAGTTAAATATTTAAGTTTTATTTTCCAATTGCAAAAGTAACCTGAGACGACTTACAGATAAGTCGTCCAGATTTAATAAAATATTGAAATTTTTGTTTTCCCGGTGACGACTTACTGGTAAGTCGTCCAGAAAAAGTCAAATACCTGACACAATTCGGTCAAATGCAAAACTAACTCATTTATCCTAGACGACTTATCAGTAAGTCGTCTAGGATATTCTCTAGATTTTTTTTTTAACAAACAAAGATGACGACTTAAAAGTAAGTCGTCCGTTTGACCAGAAGACTTACGGGTAAGTCTTCTACACGAATAGATCTTGAAAAAATTTCAATTTCATACCTTAAACTAGTGAGATGACTTCCTTAGCACACAGAGTCTTCTCCAACCACCCAAAATCTCAAACAAAAGTAACCCACCAAGAATAGTATGCTTGAATGGCTCTATCAACCATTAAAAAATTTGAATCAAAAGCTTGAGTTTTTTGGATGAATATGGAGGCAAAGTGAAAGAGGTGTTGTTTTTAGTTCATAACAAGTGAGAAAGAGAGTGTAAATCGATTTTAGGTGCATTAAGAGCTTCAAATTGGTTGTTCATGGTGGTTGGGGTATTGATGACAATGGCAATCTTGTAATTACTTGAAGATAATGAGGGTGAGAGAGTAAAAATGTCATTTTCGGAAAAAAAAAATAAAAAAAATTTAATGGCATTTTCGTGAATATTATGAACTTGTGGGGTAAATAGAACAAAAGAAAAATCCAAAAAAAACATGGGTTAGTTTTAGATTTGACTTTGAGTTTTGAGTCAATCTTGCAAAAAAACCTAATTTCATAACAGATACAAATAAAAAAAGGGCAAATCTCCAAAATAGCACCTTTCTAAGTTTATATCACAAAAATAGCACTCAAAAACTAAAACGACCAAAATAGCACATTTCTAAGTTTATCCTTTGAAAATTTTAATTTTTTTATTTTTCAAAATTTGAAATCTTATCCCCAAAACCTCATTTCTCAACTCTAAACCCTAAACCTTAAACTCTAAACCCTAAACCCTAAACTCTAAATCTTAAACCCTAAACCCTAAACCCTAAACTCTAAACCTTAAACCCTAAACTTTAAACCCTAAACCCTAAACCCTAAACCCTAAACTCTAAACCCTAAACCCTAAACTCTAAACCTTAAACCCTAAACTCTAAATCCTAAACTCCACTCTTTAACTCTAAACCCTAAGTTTGTGACTTTTGATAAAACATTAAGTGCTATTTTTGTGACTTTTGATTAAATCAAGTTTTTAGACCGAGACAACAGACATAACGCAGCTTCATTTTCTCGTAGAACTTAGTTCTCTATTGTGTTCATTTTGGCCCTGAACTATTCCTGGTTTTCATGAGTGAACTTAAAGAATATAGCCTTGCATTCATTCTCCTAGAAACGGCCCCATTTCACACTCATTAGGTGATTGACCATGAAAAGTATTGAGTAATACTCCGCTTTAGAAGCTATGGAATCATTAAAAGCTTATGCTTATCCTTCTCACATTCTTTAGCACTTTTATCATCTTAGGAGCTGGGAAGAGACTACTTTGTCTCAAGTGCTTTGGTTAGATTATGTTTGATTTTGTTTTCCCTTTGAACCTACGTCATGGGATCTCCAGTCATGATAGGTAGGGTTGCAGTCAAGCATCCTCATTCGTTATAGGCTTTAAACCCATTCCTTTTGATGATTTAGCAACAACATCTCGTGGCAAACCTTTAGTAAATGGATCCGCTAGGTTGTCAGCCGATTTGATGTAGTCTATTGTGATTACACCAGTTGAGATAAGTTGTCTAATGGTTTTATGTCGTCTTCTGATGTGACGAGATTTACCATTGTCGAGATTATTCTGAGCCCGAGCTATAGCTGATTGACTATCACAGTGTATGCGTATAGCTGGCACAGGTTTCTCCCACATAGGAATATCTTCCGAAAAATTTCTAAGCCATTCAGCTTCTTCTGCTGCTTTGTCTAAGGCTATGAACTCAGATTCCATGGTAGATCTGGCTAACACTGTTTGTTTGGTAGATTTCCATGATATTGCTACTCCTCCTAGTGTAAAGACATATCCACTTGTGGATTTTGATTTTTTAGAATCTGATATCCAGTTAGCATCACTGTATCATTTTAAAACTGCTGGTTCTTTACCATAGTGAAGCCCAAAATCTTTGGTGTAGCGCAAGTAATTAAGTACTCTCGTTATAGCTTTCGAGTGTGTATGACCTGGATTACTTGTATATCGACTAAGTACATTTACTGCATGCGCTAGATCTGGTCTCGTACAATTAGTCAAGTACATGAGACTTCTGATCACACATGCATACTCGTTTTGTGACACCGCTTCACCTGAATTCTTTGTCAAGTGCATTTGGGGATCTAAAGGAGTTTTTACCGTACTTTTAGAGTAATTTTTAAATCTCTCTAATATAGTTTTAGCATAATGAGATTGGGTTAAGATAATTCCGTTTGAGTTTCTTATAACTTTAACCCCGAGAATTACATCTACCAATCCCAAGTCTTTATTGCTTCCAATAATGAGCATATCATCTACATATAGACATAGCAAAACATACGCATTTTTTGTAGTTTTGTAGTATATGCATTTGTCACATTCATTTATTTTGAAACCATTTGACATCATTGTATTGTCAAATTTTTGATGCCATTGTTTAGGAGCCTTCTTAAGTCCATAAAGTGACTTTACAAGTTGGCATACTTTGTCTTTCTGTCCGGGAACGACAAAACCTTCAGGTTGTTTCATGTAAATTTCCTCTTCTAAATCACCATTTAGAAAAGCGGTTTTTACATCCATTTGATGGATTTCTAGGTCTCTTAAGGCTGCGATTGCTATCATCAGTCTTATTGATGTTATTCTCGTTACTGGAGAATATGTATCAAAATAGTCCAAACCTTCCTTTTGTCGGAATCCTTGAACTACAAGCCTAGATTTGTATTTTCCACCAGGTTTTCGTGTCATTATCCATTTATTTCCTAATGCTTTGCAACCAGGTGGTAAATCTGTTATGTACCATGTATAATTTTGCATGATAGAATCACATTCACTCCTGACAGCTTCGTTCCAAAATAGAGCTTCAGGTGAAGCCATGGCTTCTGCCAAAGTTTTTGGAACATTTTCTACTAAAAATGCCATTAGGAAATCTTCACCAAAAGATTTTTCCTTTCGAGCTCTTTTGCTTCTTCGAGGTTCATCTTTTTCTTCATTTTCTGAAATATCATTTGTAGAAATCTCGACGTTTGTCTCAGTTTCTGAGTTTTTGACATTGTCTCTTTCTTCTTGAGTTCGTTTTGAACCTTGTTTTTCCTTATATGGAAAAATATTTTCGAAGAAAGATGCATTTCTTGATTCCATGACTGTATTTTCATGAATGTCTGATATTGCAGATTTATGTACCAGAAATCGATAAGCATTACTGTTATGTGCATATCTGATGAAGATGCAATCCACTGTTTTAGGTCCAATAGTGACCATTTTTGGTGGCGGTACCGCAACTTTTGCTAAGCACCCCCACACTTTGAGGTATTTATACGAAGGTAAATTACCTTTCCATAATTCATATGGAGTTTTGCCAGTTACTTTGTGTGGAATTTTGTTGAGGATATAATTAGTGGTAAGCAACGCTTCCCCCCATATGTTCTGGGGTAACCCAGATTCCTGCAACATTGCATTCATTATCTCTTTTAGAGTTCGATTCTTGCGTTCAGAAACTCCATTAGATTCTGGTGAGTAAGGAGCTCTAGTTTGATGGATTATTCCATGTTCTTTACATAATGCATTGAATGGACCATCATACTCGCCTCCTCTGTCGCTTCTAACTACTTTAATAGTTGTTTTAAGCTGATTTTCGACCTCGAGTTTAATTTCTTTAAATTTTTCTAAGGTTTCGTCTTTGCTATGTGATAAATATACATAACAATATTTTGTGCAGTCATCTATGAAGGTCACAAAATATTTTTTCCCACCTCTAGTTTGTATGTATTTTAAATCACATAAATCGGTGTGAATTAAATCTAGAGGTTTATTAGTTCTTTCAACACGAGGTGATGGCGTTTTTGTGAGCTTAGCTTGTACGCATACTTCACATTTTTGTTTACTTGTTTTGCATTTAGGAATTAGATTTAAATTCATTAATCTTTGTATAGATTTGTAGTTTACATGGCCTAATCTTTCATGCCATATATTAAAAGACTCAACCAAATAAGCAACTGACTCTTTCTTATTCATTGAAACTTTTGGAGCTACAACTTTTGGAAGGACTGTCATTACATTCAACTTGACAAGTCCACCCTTAACATACCCCTTTCCCAAATACATCCCATTCTTCCTAATCACGAGCTTGTCCACCTCAAAACTTATGGCGAATCCATTCTTGCTGAGCAAGGTTCCCGAGACCAGGTTCTTCCTCATGTCAGGCACATGCTTCACATTCGTCAGAGTGACCTCACGTCCAGATGTCATCTTCAAAATCACATTGCCGTGTCCTTCAATCTTGGAGACTGCAGTGTTTCCCATCCTGAGCTTCTCATGAGTCTCGCTTTTCTGATAGGTGCTGAACATCGCCCTATCGGTGCAAATGTGGGTGGTTGCACCAGTGTCATACCACCATTCCTTGGGGTTGTTGCTTTCAACCATGTTGGCCTCAGTCACCACAGCAACGAGATCCTCCTCAGTGAGATTTGCCTGAGCCTTCTCATCCTTGATCTTTTTGCGACACTCAACAGTCTTGTGCCCCACTTTGTGGCAGTAGTGACATTTTCCCTTGAACTTCTCCACATTTGCATTGATCTCAATACCTTTGTTCTTGAAGTTTTTTCCAGAAGCCTTCAAGGCTGCAGCAGTTTTAGAAGGCTTGGCAGGAGAATTAGCGTGTGCCTTTCCTTTGCCTTTGTGCTCAGCCATGTTGACACTGTGCTCCTTAGCAGTGACCTTGTCAGCAGTTCGGTTTCTGGATTCCATCTGAAGCCTCATGATGAGCTCCTCGAGCCCCATATTCTTCTTCTTGTGCTTCAAGTAGTTCTTGAAATACGCATAGCTTGGAGGAAGCTATTCAATGAAGCTGAGAGTTGTGAATGTCTCGCAGATGGACATTCTTTCAGCAGCGATTTCATGGCAAATGAGCTGAAGCGCTTCCACCTGATCCATGATGGGTTTTGAATCCACCATTTTGAAGTCGTGGAATTTTGAGACCACATACTTCTGACAGCCAGCGTCCTCACCTCTGTACTTCTTGTCCAGTGATCTCCATAGCTCTTTCGCCGTGGGGATCTCACAGTAGACCCGGTACAATGGGTCAATGAGACGACCCAAAATGTAACCTTTGCAGATGAAGTCGGAATGCACCCATATGTCAACAGTTGCGAGACTGTGAACATCATCAATCCAGTAAGGCATAAGGGGCTTGTCCTCCTGGGTGAACTTGTCCAGCTTCATCGTTGTCAGGAAGAACATCATCTTCTTCTGCCACGTTTTGAAGCCTTTGCCATCAAACTTGTCTGGCATCAGTCCTTGAGTGAACACACTAGGGACAGCCGGAGGAGTTTGAACTGCCACCGGACCACTTGCAGTTGCTGAAACTGAACCCGTCTGATAAAGACCAGCACAAAATAGGCTACGGCGAGTGGTTTCATCAGCAGCATTTCCCGCAGGGAGGATAGTGCTTGTTGTTGACGCTGTGATGTTTCCAACATTTTTCAAGGTGGCATCAGTTGCTGCAACGTTGAGTGGAGTCTGATTGACATTTGTGGTGTCAATGGGGGTGTTGTTATCGTTCGTCATTGTTTTTCCTGTAGAGAAAACCATGAAGGCGAATCAGTACTCCATTCAACAAATAATATATTATTTTAAAGAAAAATAATAGTTTAAAAATGATGGTCATTTTTGGTGTTTGAACCAAATCATATCGATATTAGTCTGGAAAAATCGTTTCGCAAACTCGCTTAGAGAAGCGTTTGCAGAAACCGTTTTGTATAGACTTAGAATGTTTCATAATCTCGCTTAAGGAAGCGGTTATGAAAATGATTCATATACTTTGTTTTAAGAATCGTATATCAAAAAACTTTTCGCGATAATGCTAGAAAGCAATCCGCAAATCGTTATGAAATACATAGGAAACGTTTCGCGGAAGAGCTATAAAGCAATTCGCAAACACGATTACAAAAGAACAAAGAAACGTTTCGCGGATAAGCAAAGAGCAAATCGGAAACATCGTTTTGAATGAAACCAGAAAAGGTTTATATGCATCGTATATCAATAAACATAACGTTCCGCGGAAATGCTACAGAGAAAATCGCAAACAGCGTTCTAAAAACTGTTAACAAATCTTTGTTGAACCATTTTTTAATCCGATTAAACGCTTTAAATAGAAAGCGAATTTAGAGTTAAGATTGTAGAAGCCGGATAACCCGACTGAATAAACGAAATAATAAAAGCGATATGTTAAGGAAATAAACGATCGTAAAGAGCGAATTCAAGAACGATAAGAAATCGTATTCGCAAATGAACATGGAGTCAAGATATAATCTCTTTCCTTAACTCTAAATATTCGCTCCGTTAGTGAGACGGTACTGTACGAATATCGAGTCCCAGGATACAACCATGGCAGACGATCACGCTTCACTCGTGAATCGCCCTATCGAACTATAAATCTACGAAACACTCTCGAATTATAGACTTACGCTAAGGGATTTTTGCTGTTGGTTTTTGATACGGAAAAAAATTAAGAAATGAAGAGAGAAGAGAGTCGATATATAAAGAGGAGACGAGGAGCGGTTTTTCAAAACTGTTGCCAACGTTTTCCGAAAATCTCTCAAGGATCTCGTAGTGGAACGTTGAGCAACTTTCTCTGCAAGTTTCTCTCTTGTTGACTCGGTTCTGATCCATTTCGAACAGATAAACTTCGTGTCGTTTTTAAACAAATTATATATCGTTTATACACAAATGTCATACTGTTTTTTAGAAATGAAATGGCAAAAACGTTGAGCTTAACTTGGTCCAAAAAGAATCTTATTGGGCCGGAGGCCCTCCACCAAGACCCAAGACCCAAGCCCAAGCCCAAGCCCACGCCCACGCCGAGCCGAGCCGGCCGGATGGCGACGGCGGCGCGCGCGTGGGGAGTCTTCCTCTCTCTCCAAGCTGTTTAAGCTCTCATAGTGAGAAGACATATTTATATCACTGCAATTTTCTTCTCTTGGCCGATGTGGGATACTTCCCCATGACCTCTTATTCATTTAATTGATATTTCCTTGGGTTTATTATATCTAAAGCCCATGTCATTTACATTCACCTTTTAATTAAAGCCCAAAGGAATTTAATTGATCCAACAGCTTCCTCAAAGGCTCTTCTTGCAATTGAGAGGGGATCTTCCACACGGTTCTCAAAACCCAACTCATTTCTTGCCTTCCACAAATGCCACAAGACCCAAGGAAACACCATTCTTGAGCTTTCTTCCACTGCAGAGTTTCAGAACACAGATACTAGATGCAGAAGGTTAAGGAAGACTGATGAGCTGGAAAAGCCTTCTGTAGGTAGCTGGAGGTTCGTGATCTTCCATACCTCTTGTGCTTTTTCGCAGGTGAAGAGAACATGACAAATACTCTCTACCGCACGTCCACATTGTTGACAGTTGGTATCCAGTTGAAGCCTCGGGTCTGAAGTCTTTCTTTGACAGCTAAAGCACCAGAGAGAGCTCTCCATAGAAAGTGCTTAATTTTTGGTGCTTAATTTAACCTTCCAGATATTCTGCCATAGTTTCTTCTCCTGCAGACAAAGAACTTGCTTGTGGATGCTGAGTCTTAATTATAGAGTGGAGAAGTTTGTAGCCACTCTTGGTTGAGTACACACCACTTCTTCAAATCCCCACACCGTAGTATCTTCTTGAGTCACTCTGGGTTTCAATAGCATAATCTCGTTACTTATCTACGACTACATTCACTATATCGAGTATTATACGAAGCAAAGTGTCCCATCTCACTACAAGAAAACAGCGATATTCTGACGGACATTCCGACGGAAAATGAAATCCTCGGAATATACCGAGGAATTTCCGAGGAAATTCCGAGGAAACACAAAATTGGGTTTCCTCGGAAAAAACCGATGAATTCCGAGGAAATATTATAGCCGTTGGAGAGCCGTTGGGGGATTTTACAAAATTCCGAGGAAATTCCGACGAACTAGTTTTGTCCGTCGGGGATTCCGTCGGAAGTTCCTCGGTATGTCGGCAGGATTTAAACTATAAATACAAGCACTCCTCTTCCTCTTCATTCACTTCATATCTTCATCCTCCCTCTTACTCTATTTACACACGAATTTGATTCATAAAAAATATGTCTTCTTCAAATTATTTTCGTTCTTGGATCGATCGACCTCATTTGGATCCGAACACGAGATTGCTTACGGAAGAATACCAACGAGGTATAACCGAATTCATGGGGTTAGTTCACCGACAACCGGAAGCAAAAACAGGTATGTTAAGATGTCCTTGCTCTAATTGTAAAAATAGAAAGGTTATTAAAGAGTGGGATGTTTGGACTCATCTATATTTGAGTGGGTTTACACGAAGTTACAAAATTTGGTATCATCATGGGGAAACTGATTATGAACATGGTAGTACTAGTGAACCTCAGCCAGCGGTTAGATTAGAAGAACCAATTAGAACGGATGTAGATTATGGTGTAGGTACTGAGCAGATGGTAAATGATCATTTTAGAGGGGAAGATTTACCCAATGCAGAAGCTAGGAGATTTTATGATATGTTGGATGCTGGAAAGCAACCATTGTACGAAGGTTGCAGAGATGGTCATTCAGCTTTATCATCTGCTACAAGATTGATGGGCATTAAAACAGATTATAATTTGGCTGAAGACTGTGTGGATGCGATTGCTGATTTTGTAAAAGGTATTCTACCCGAGGATAATGTAGCTCCTGGTTCATACTACGAGGTTCAGAAACTCGTAGCTGGTCTTGGTTTATCGTATCAGGTAATAGATGTATGCAGCGACAACTGCATGATTTATTGGAGGGCGGATGAACAGCGGGTTACATGCAAATTTTGTGGAAAGCCTCGTTATAAAGATACGAGTGGAAGAGTTCCAGTGCCATATAAAAGGATGTGGTATTTACCTTTGACGGAAAGGTTGCAGAGGTTGTATCTGTCTGAACGCACAGCGCAACCAATGAGATGGCATGCGGAGCACTCAACAGATGGTGAGATCAGACATCCTTCAGATGCAAAAGCGTGGAAGCATTTCCAATCAAAGTATCCCGACTTTGCGTATGAGAGAAGAAATGTCTACCTTGGATTATGTACTGATGGTTTCAGTCCGTTTGGCAAGAGTGGAAGACAGTATTCTCTATGGCCCGTCATTCTTACACCATACAACCTCCCCCCAAACTTGTGCTTGCGACGAGAGTTTTTGTTTCTCTCGATTCTCGTTCCCGGACCAGAGCATCCTAAGAGATCACTTGATGTGTTTCTTCAGCCACTAATATATGAGTTGCAACAACTATGGGCTCAAGGTGCTGAAACATACGATGTTTCGTGTAAAGAAAACTTTCAAATGCGGGCAGTACTAATGTGGACAATAAGTGATTTTCCAGCATATGGTATGTTGTCTGGATGGACAACGCATGGAAGGCTATCATGTCCATATTGTCAAGATAACACTGATGCTTTCCAACTAAAGCACGGAAGGAAAACGTGTTGGTTTGACTGTCACAGGAGATTCCTACCACCTGATCATCCATATCGTAGGAGTAGGAATTTGTTTACGAAGAACAAGAGGGTGTTTGACAGTCCACCTCCGGAAATTTGTGGGAAAGATTTGAAGATACAACTAAGAGATTTTGGTGCAGAAAGGACGCCAGAAGTCGGTGGACATGAGCGTTTTCCGGTAGATGCTGTTGGAGAACTACATAACTGGCACAAAAAAAGTATTTTCTGGGATCTGCCATACTGGGAGGATCATCTGCTAAGGCATAATTTAGATGTCATGCATATTGAGAAGAACTTTTTTGACAATCTCATGAACACGATCCTTAATGTTCAAGGTAAAACAAAGGATAATTTGAAGTCAAGACTGGATTTAGTCGATATATGTGCTCGTTCAGAACTTCATGTTGATGAGAATGGTAGGGCTCCTTTTCCCATATACCGACTTGATGCAGCGGGAAAAGATGCGTTCTTTGATTGGATTTCAAACGATGTGGAATTTCCAGACGGTTACGCATCAAATTTGCGTAACTGTATCGACAGAAAGGAAGGAAAGTTTACTGGCTTGAAAAGCCACGATTGCCATGTAATGATGCAGCGCCTCCTTCCGTTCGCCTTCAAGGAACTATTACCACGAAATGTTCATGAAGCAATTGCAGGGATAAGTGGTTTCTTCCGCGATTTATGCACGAGATCAGTGACTCTTGAAGGTATTGAAAATTTGAAGACTAACATAGCCGTGATTCAGTGCAACCTTGAGAAGATATTTCCTCCCTCATTTTTTGATGTTATGGAGCATCTTGTTATTCACCTGGCAAGAGAATTGGAACTTGGTGGTCCTGTGCAGTATAGATGGATGTATCTGTATGAGCGGTATATGTTCCATTTGAAGAAGATGGTGAAAAATTTAAGTAGGGTGGAAGGTTCTATAGTCGCACAGATGATCAATGAAGAAACTTCAAACTTTGCCGAGTACTACTTTCCAGCAGAAGTTCAGACCAAAAACAGAAGACCTGCTCGGCATGATGATAGAGGCGAACGGGCAACATATCATGTTACGGTTCCAGACATTTTCACAGACGTTGGACGACTTAGCGGAAAACCAAAGGACCGTCGACTTACTGAGCAGGAGCGCAGTCATTTGCAAACATATTTGCTCACCAACTGCGAAGACGTTCTTCAATATGAGAGGTAAATAAATGAGCTTACAAATTTTTATTTTAACAAGTTGAAATTTAAATCTTAATTAATTACATTATTGTCATCATATACAGGATTTTCATGGCAGAAAAGCGGTTCGAGTATAGATACGCCACAGAGGACGAACTAGAAGAAATGAAGCAGAGAGAATTTACTGGATGGATGTTTACTTATGTGAGTGCTTTAAACAAATTAAAATATATTTTATCACATATTTATACTAATTCACATTTATTGATATAATATATATATATGTGCTATTAATAGGTGTCTGCTGGTTTGGCCAGAGGTGAAACATTTGACGATTGGATACGTGAGATGGTCGTTGGACCAAACTTTGTTGTGAAGTCATATCCGAGATTTTGTACTCGAGGATATGCATTCACAACTCAGAAGAGGAGACGTTCGAGTACGACTTATGATGCTGGCGTTTGTTCTGCATCAGGAGATGATGTATACTACGGACACATACATGAGATTTTGGAAATCAAGTATTTGGGCATGGTTGGATTGCGCTGTACTGTTTTCTATTGTGATTGGCACGACAACACCCCAGATCGAGGTGTGAGAACAGATGCATTTGGTGTTACATCAGTAAATTCGAGGCGAAAGCTGCAATATTATGATCCTTTCATTCTTGCTTCCCAGGCCGATCAGGTAATTAAATGTTAATTATTCAGAATGATTCATCATCATGTGTATTAATTTATAATTTTTCTAAATGTTACAGGTTTGTTATATCAAGTACCCCCGGGTAAGGAACAGAGATGATCCATGGGTTACTGTTACAAGACTCAACCCGAGAGGCCGAGTTCAGGGAAGTTCTGAGCTGGAAGACCCACTACAACCAAGCACATCCGGCAACTGTAGTGCAGCAGAAGATTTAGCTGGAGTTGGCCTTGTAGTCGATTTAACCGACTTTGGAGAGGAAGCCGTCGTTCACGTAGAGGATGAACCAGTGATTGGAGAGTTTCACCAAGATCCAGATTCAGATTCATCTGGTGATGATGACTCGGAAACAGACTACCATTGAACTTATTATTTTTTTTTTTTAAGAAATACCGAGGAAATTCCGAGGAACACTTGATATAACCTCTTTCCTCGGATAATAGTTATTTGGTTTATCTATCAAGGCAAAGCTGAATACGAATTAAAAGCTACTCAAAACACAACCAAATAAAACGAAGAAACCATGTAAAAGAAATACGAACTCATAATTAAGAAACCTAAAAAAAAACTCAGTTCAAAATTAACAGAAAATAAGACCATAAAACGTTAGAATAGAAAAGAAAATAAAATAGCCGGTGATAGCTCCTACTCCTCGTCTCCTGCTCCAGATGTTCCTGCATCGTTGGGTCTCTTGGACCTCTTTCTTACCTGTGTGTACCACTCGAACCCGAACCAGAGCTGGATGGAGAGTTGTCCCGATGAACTACATCATCCTTTTGGCAACGACACGGCCTGATACGTGAAATGGCAGCCCAGATCTTGTGTAGCATGTCGTTGTTTGTCTTTATGCTCTGATCTCTCCAATGTTGTTGCTGGCGCGAAGTGGCGTTCGGTGGAAGCTCTTGCAGCTTGTACTGGCTGGAGTCTGATGGGGTTGTGAATCATCTGGAATGGCTTGTGCAGCCTCATCTTGTCCTTCTTCATCAACCACGCCCTTGCCTTTGGTCTGATTTTGGCGTGAAGAAGGATGGCTTGTCTACTAGTGCGGTAGCAGGGGGTAGGAACTCAACTGCAGCCTCTGAAAGTAGAGCAGTCAGGCCGATCTGAGGCAGGTGGCAGTAGAGTGTTTTCTTCGCTCGGTCCTGGAATACGTAGACGTAAGGACCATCCCGATGGATCCTCGAGTGGGGACCAGCTATGAACTCCTTACTTACTAGAGAAATGACATCCAGGTAGTTCCAAGCAATGTTGTTCGATCTGTCCAGTGCTACCTGCTGGTTCTCGCAGTCTACACCCACATGTCTAAGGATCCGAGTAATCACTGCACCAAATCCACATGCATTGCTCTTGGATTTGGTTACTTTCCCCTTGTATCCTGCTAAGTTTGCGGCCAGCACCGCTCCCATGTTGAAGGCAGTAGCAGGTGGGAATGTAGAGTTTCCAAATGCCGGTAGCAAATGCCTCACACCTTGGTACAGGAGGCACAACTCCCATTGCGTGACTGATGCGGCTGTGGTTGTCCCGTATAGCAATGAGCCAATGAGGCGTGTGGCATATCTCAGTACTGGGCTCCGGATAAGTGACTCCTTTGCCTGAGAAGATCTATAAACCCCTGTGCCAATCGTTTCCCAGAAGTTCAACAGCTCTGAAGTCCAATAAAGACCAGATGTCCTCTCCCCTGCACTCAATCCAAATAGTCCGCAGAGGTCTGTGAAAGATACCTCATAGTATACTTTCTGCACTACGAATGCCAGAAAACCTTCCTGATGGCTATCATCGGGACGGGTGACGTATGCGGATGCTATGAACTGGCGTACCAACTCCGGATAAGTGGGTTCGTTGAGGTTGCATAGTTGGCCTAGACCCATGTTCTGGAACAGTCCTTCAATGTCTGCTTTGATTCCCAATATTGTCATCGTCTCAGGACATGCTAGTTGTGTAGCCGGAACGGCTACCTTCTTCATGTTGTTGTAGTGGGTGGTATCAGACTTATCCCACTTCTTTGGCCTTTGCTTCTCCAGCTGAGACGAACCCTCTTCTTGTGTGTTTTTCTTTGCTGATGTTTTCGTGCGCTTCATTCTCTACAAAATAGAATCATTGCTCTCAACATGGTTATAATCAATTAAGAACTCAAAGCAACATGAAAATGAAAAGCGAAATCGAGTTGTGATAAAAAAAAACCAAATTGAAAAAAATTCTCAATCCCTAAATCATCTCAAATCATGTTCCAAACTCGTTGATCACAGACAATTGTGTTCTATTCCATGTTTAAACATCTGTTTCATGCATATTTGATCAAGGAATCAACACGGAAATAAGAAATTCACAAAACCCAAAAAATTGCTCAAGAACACGATTTCAGAATGTGGAGATTCGCGGAGTATACCTGTCTTAGGGTGAAGACGAGTGTAGGAATCAGGTAGAGCTCGAAAAATCAAGTGGAATAGAGCCCAAAATTGTTCAAATCGGATGATTATAGAGAGAGAAAGGGGGGGGGCGAATTATAGGGGAAATCGGAGGGGATGAGAGTTCTAAGGTTTAGATCCAAAAAAGGTCGGGTTTTGCCTTATAATTCTGTTTTCCGAACACGCATCGATCGATGCGTTTTTGTTCTATAACGCATCGATCGATCACATTCTTACGGCCCGGGCCATCTTGGTAATCGATCGATGCGTTTTTGTTCTATAACGCATCGATCGATGCGTTTTTAAAAAAACATACAAGATTTTCCGAGGAAATTCCGAGGAACAATTCAGATTGTCGATCGATCGATGGGATACTCTCATCGATCGATCACAATCTTACGGCCCGGTCCATCTTAGTAATCGATCGATTGTTTTTGTTCAAAAACGCATCGATCGATGCGTTTTTAAAAAAACATACAAGATTTTCCGAGGGCATTCCGAGGAACAATTCAGATTCTCGATCGATCGATGGGATACTCTCATCGATCGATCACAATCTTACGGCCCGGTCCATCTTAGTAATCGATCGATTTGTTTTTGTTCAAAAACGCATCGATCGATGCGTTTTTAAAAAAACATACAAGATTTTCCGAGGAAATTCCGAGGAACAATTCAGATTGTCGATCGATCGATGGGATACTCTCATCGATCGATCACAATCTTACGGCCCGGTCCATCTTAGTAATCGATCGATTTGTTTTTGTTCAAAAAAGCATCGATCGATGCGTTTTTAAAAAAACATACAAGATTTTCCGAGGGAATTCCGAGGAACAATTCAGATTCTCGATCGATCGATGGGATACTCTCATCGATCGATCACAATCTTACGGCCCGGTCCATCTTAGTAATCGATCGATTTGTTTTTGTTCAAAAACGCATCGATCGATGCGTTTTTTTAAAAAAAATTACGTTTTGAAACCCCAAACACTAGTTCGTCGGAATTTCCTCGGAATATTCCGAGGAAATTCCGAGGAAGAAGAGGGTTTCCTCGGAGTTCCCTCGGAATAATCCGAGGAAATTCCGAGGAAATAGGGTTTTTAAACCGAAAACAACGTTTTGCCGTTTGAATAACACCTATATAACCCTTATTAAGTGTCTTACGTTCATTATGAAGTCAAAAATTTGTTCCTTACCGTATAATTAACACTTTTCCGATTGTATGAACGAAATCTCGCAACATAAGAGAAACACTTATACCTTTTAATGAACGGTAAAGGGAATACTTTCAATTAGTTTTGAAATTTGTTATTTCATGGTTTATGCTCATGTATACAAAGAATCCTCAATGGTATGCATTACAATTGTATAAGAAATGAAATACGGCAAAAAAAATTGATGTTTTGAAACCCCAAACACTAGTTCCTCGGTATTTCCTCGGAATATTCCGAGGAAATTCCGACGGATATTTTACTATCTGTCGGAATTTCCTCGGAATATTTTCATTTTACCGGGCAAATATTTCGCGAAAATTGAAATTAGAATTCCGACGGAATTCCGACGGATAATGTCCGTCGGACCCTAGGTTTTATAACCACGAGCCCCTTCTTCTTCCCCATTTCTCTCTTCTTCCTCTGCGCGACTCCTCTCTTTCTCTCCGGCGATTTCCCCCTGAAATCCGACGATATCTCCGGCGATCTCCCTCTTCTCTTACACAAATCATGTAAGGACCCTATCCCACTCTCTTAGGTTCTATTTGTTAGGTTTTTGTGTAGTTTTGATAGATTTTTGTTAGGGTGATTGGTTAGGATTGTGATTTGGTTGTATAATAGGTTTAGAATTGTGATTTGGTTGAATAATTTGTTTTGTTGAATTGATTTAGAATTTTTTTATAATTTTTTTATTTTTTGTATTTATAAAATCGATTTTTGTATATAAAATCGATTTTTGTATTTTACAAAACGATTTTTCTATATAAATTCGTTTTTTTGGATTTTACAAAAAAAATTTCTATATAAATTCGATTTTTTGGATTTTACAAAACATTTTAAATATCTATAATACTTTTTTTGTGATTAAATACTATTATTTGGGATTTAAAAATATTTTCATATATATATATTATTAAAACTATTTTTTTGTAATTATTAAACAATTTTTATTTATTAAAACTATTTTTTGTTTATTAGAACTATTTTTATATATTTATTAAAAAAATTTAATATATATAAATCTTTTTTCTGTGATTAAATTATTTGGGATTTTTTTTAATAAAAAAATTAATTTATATATTTCTGTATTTATTAAATATATTTTTTTAATTTACAGGTCTCATGATGATCAGACCCGGCCTCGACAGCGTCGTGGTCGTGGTGGTACGGGGAGCCAGTCTCGGGATTCCAGCCATTTTCAGGATTCCCCTTCGCCCCACAGCTCCAACCATACATCTCCCTCTGCTGCACCCGCTCATGCTCCTCTCGCTCCCGCTGCTGCATCCGCTCCTGTTCCTCCGGGTCCTCCGGGAGTGATGAGGGTTGCGGAGTTGGTTCAACAGCCCGGTCGTGACCATCTTCCGTATCTCACTCCGTATCCACATGGACGGGGTCAAACATGGTAATTAAACATTTTTTTTTCTTTAAATTTGGATTCATTATTAACCGTTTGTTCTTTTAATAAGGTTCAACCGATCCGGGAACGGGATCAGCGCATGGATCAACCGTATGATGTACTCGGCCCTCGACAGTGGACATCCGACTTTCACTCACTTCCCAACCGACAAGCAGGTTCTGTGGTTTCGTCAGTTTGCGGTAAGTATTCTAATTTTTTACTTATATTTTTAATCTTTAATATAAATTTTCTACTAATTGTGTTTTTTTTTCAGCAAGAGTTCAACTGGAATTCCGATGAGACGCTCTTTATCTATCACCACTTCGTCCATAAAGTAATGGACAACTATGGGAAGCAGATCCACGAGTGGAAGAAGAAGTGGGAAATCAATAAGGTTCGATTTAATTTATTAAACTATTTTTTAATTTATTAAACTTTTTCTTTTTTTTTAATTAAAAGGTCCCAAAGTCGATGAACGACACGGTCTGGAAGGAGTTGTGTGCGCATTGGGATAAGGAGGAGACGAAAGAAACTTCTTCCACCAACTCCACCAACCGCAGGAGCGACCGTAAAGGGAAGGGCATCTACAAGCATAACTTGGGTGCTCAATCTATTGCCACTCTCGGAGATCGCATGGTAAGTTCAACCGCTTTTTCTTCAATTATTTGAGTTTCAGAATTTAAATTTATTGTGCATTTCTTCTAATTTCTAATGTTTCTTTAATTTTATGTTTTTTTCAAGGCGGAAGAAAATGATGGCGAGCCGGTTGATGATCTCGCCCTAATGAGGAGGGCGTATACCAACAAGAAGACCGGCCAGATTGATGACGGTCTTGTGAGGGACGTGGTCGACCTGGTCCAAACTCAGGTGGTAGACGAAGTGTCTCAGCTTCAAACCGAGGATGACGCTTCGACGGCTTCGACCAACTTGTCCCGGTTTCGAATCAACGAAATCGTTGAATCCGTAAGTTCTTTTTTTTTAAAGTTCAATTCATTTATTTCTTGGTTTAAATTTCTAAATTTGGCTTTTTTCTATTCAGTCGGTTCCAAAGAAGAAGGGACGTTTGGTCGGTTTGGGTCGTCGCACCCGGTCGGTTCCTCCTTCTTCTGCACCACCGCCCTTTGTTGATCCAGAAGTACTTACGGCTCAGTTGAAGGACAAAGATGATCGTATATCTTTGTTGGAGACCCAGATGGCGGCTCAACAGGCGGGCTATGAGGCACAGAGGAGGCTGAACCAGCAAATGATGGAGATGATGCAGAGGATGTACCCGAACGAGGTGTTCCCGGACGTGCCAGACCCGTAGTTTTTTTTTCCCCCAATCTCGGAATGTTTTATTTTTATTTGTGAAACTTTGAATATTAATTAATATGATTTCAATTTTACTTTTAATTTCATATTTTCGAATTTAAATTTCAGAAATTTTATTTTTTCAAAAAAATTAATATTTTTTACATTCCGAGGAAATTAATTATATTTTTCACTAGATCGATCGATGCGTTTTTGAACAAAAACGCATCGATCGATCCGTTTTTTTAAAAAAATATAGCGAGGGACATTTCCCTCGGAATTTTCCGAGGGACAACTCCCTCGGAAAATTCCGAGGAACGGATCCCTCGGAATATACCGAGGGAACAGTTCCTCGGAATAAACCGAGGAAAAAGTCCGTCGGTATACTCCTATCGATCGATGTATATATGTCCGAACACGCATCGATCGATGAACTTCCGAGGAATTATACCGACGAAGTTCTCCCTCGGTATATTCCGAGGACTTTTCCGACAAACAAGGGATCCTCGGAATTTCCTCGGAAATTTATTTCCTCGGAATTCCGTCGGAAAATTCCGAGGAATTTCCGAGGAAAAAAGAAATTCCGAGGAATTATTTCCGACGACGTGTTTCGTCGGAATTTCGTCGGAATAACGATATTCCGACGAAATTCCGACGATTTTTTCCCTCAGAATCCTTGATGTTTTCTTGTAGTGTCTCTTGAAAAATCAAGTTTTTTTTTTGCTTTTTCACAATGTACATCACAGTGATTGTTTGAGTATGTATATAAGATGTTTTTAAGAAACTTTGATGTTTCAATATACAAAATATTTTCGTATTTTTAGGTAAATTCTAACTTTATTAAAAAATATTCAACTAATCATATTTTATAATCTATTTCATAATTAATAGAGTGATTTTAATTTATAGATTTTATGATATTTTTAATAAAAAAGTAATATTTTTAATATGTGTATTTAACCTAAAATATCTTATATTTATGACTGGAGGGAGTAGAAGATAATAGTGGGCGTTAGCAGTGCCGAATCTAGGTTAAAGCTAGTAAAGCACCAGCTTTAGGCGCCACAAAATAAAGAGAGATTTAGGGGCAGTTAGTGCAGAAAACCCAAATGTGGTTTATTGGTTCTAAACTAACTTCGCAATCTTTCTCGTTCTGAGTTCAAAATTTTCATGTACATTATATTAATTTGTTTTGTGTAAATGGACAAGTTTCTTTGTTACTGATATCTCATGTTTTTATAAGTTTTTACTATCTCATTTGAGTTCATACAAATCATTTTAGGATGCATTTAGATGTGTATATTGCATTGGAGTGTTCATTTGCATATTCTAGGGTTTGGATTGCACACTTGAGAAGTTTGGGGTGGAATCGTGAGGTTAATCGTGCAATTCATAAAGTTTGTGGTCGGACTGAGAATTATCAAGAGGCGGGGGACCATTATGCAAATATAAGGGGTCTGAAATGTTCAATCAAAAGATTCTGGGTCAATTCGTGACGTCCTTTGTGTAAATTCAAAAGACTTGGGGCCAATGCGAAAGGAACCAAAACTATGAGGACCAGATGTGCAAAATCCTCAAAACCCACCATTGGAGAGATCGATTGTTCTTCTCGCCGGAGCTTGACGGCGACGACGAGCACGGCCATGGTGGAGCTGAGCACGGCCACGGAGTAGACGGCCTGGAAGAGAGAATCCAGTGAATGGCTTCGATTTAATCTCTTGGTCTGGTGAAACTATGGTGATGGAGGAGAGACGACGGTGGAGCACGAGCTCGAGCTCGAGCTCGAACAGAAGATGGAGACATAACGCCGATGAGTAAAGCTTTAGACGAGGTCGTGGTGTGAAGCGGTGTCACCGCAAGCAAACGGTCGTGAGAGGATGCTAGCCGCGGCCGTGTGTCGACGAAACAGACAGCGCATTTCGCAGGGACCCTTCGCAGAGGAGAGCTGGTCGCGGCCGTGTGTCGACGAATATCACCAGGGCGTTTCGCAGGTTCTCATCGCGGGAAGTAAAGGCCGCGAAGTGATGTGGTAGATCGCGGGTGGCTTTCGCGGGCTAGGGCAAGCCGCGGCCCTGTCACGCCAATCCGACCAGGCCATTTCGCGGGTGACGTTCGCAGGAAGAGTTGGCCGCGGTGGAAGATCGACGATCGCGGGCTGTGGTCGCGGCCGAGAGGAGGTTGCGGCCGTTGTCCGAATTAAAGCTTTTTACCATTTTACCCCTGAGTTTTTAAGCTATTATAAATACTTGTAATCCTAATCTTAGGAATTATCTTATTATCTATCAAATCAAAAACCATTTTTGGAGTGAAAGATCTAATCTTGATCATTGTCTTTTGTGTTTGTTTGATTGCTTTGATCATTAATCATGTTTAGAATTAGATCAACTAATGATTTAGTGTCTACCATGATAACGAGTGAGTTGTTATCTTTGGATTCATGGGTTAGGATGATTAAGTGATGATCTAGAATGTTTAGAGTAGATTAATATGTTTCCTTGCTTGATTGAGTGATCTTAATTCTAATCTAGAGTTGGCCATTTTAGATTAGAAATCTAGACATTTCATTGCCCGGAAGGTGTTCGATGAAATGTCTGAGCCAACTCAACATGCTCTTAGCTTACTCTACCAAAGGCATTTGATGTTAGGGGAGTTTAGAAAGTTGAATGATCTGCTCTTAATGATTGCTTGATTGACACAAACCAAAGGCATTTGATGTTTGATCAATGAGAGTATATGAGCATTTGTCTTGAATTGTTATATTGACTTAGGGAAATGTGTTGATTGAAACCTTGCCATTTTAGATTAAATCTTAGTCATCTGAAATCAAATTCTTATACCCATGATTCCTCATTTATCCATTTGCTTGAAAGTTGCTAGTTAATTGTGTTAGAGTTTTGTTAGTTTAATCAAATCACTACATTACACTGAATGCACTTAGATTAAGTTTGAACATGTATTCTCTTTGAATTGAAACACTTAGAAATGGATTGACATCTAAAATACTACATTGATTTGAATCTTGGACCCTTGAAAAGTCCATATCAAATTTGGCGCCGTTGTCAATTCTAAGTTGATTTTGACATTGAGATTTGGTCTTTTCTTGAGACTAAGTCTTATTTTCTTATATCTAGTTACTGATTCTCTCTTCTAGCTCTTTTGAATGTCAGGTACATGAACTTGAGGAGTTGAAGACATTAGAGCTTTTGAAAGGGAGATTGCAAAGAAGAGAAGAAGAAAGGAAAGCTCATTTGGACAGAGTTGAGCTTGAGATGGAGGAGAATCAGCGCCACGCTAGAGCTATTGGCACCTATGATCAGCCTCATATCCATGGGAATAGGATGGGCATTAGAGCACCAGCTGTGGAGAACAACAACTTTGAGATCAAATCCAGTTTGATCAACATGATAGAGAATAACAAGTACCATGGTCTTGCTTTGGAGGATCCACTTGATCATTTGGACATGTTTGACAAGCATTATGGTTTGTCCAAGACCAATGGTGTCTCTGAAGATGCTTTCAAGCTGAGATTGTTTACATTCTCCTTAGGAGACAAATCTCACACATGGGAGAAGAACATCCCAAGTGACTCTATCACCACTTGGGATGAATGCAAGAAAGCTTTCCTCAACAAGTTCTTCAAGGACTACCAAGCTTAGGAATGAGATCTCTGGGTTTCAACAAAAGAATCTTGAAGGCTTTGGAGAAGCATATGAGAGGTTCAGAGGCTACTTAAACCAATGTCCACACCATGGCTTCACCAAAGAGAGCTTTCTTAGTACTTTCTACAGAGGTATTTTGCTTAAGTATAGAAGCCGGCTTGATACTGCTAGCAATGGTTTCTTCTTGGGGAGAAATGAAGTAGATGCTGAGGAGCTTATAGAAAACATGGTTCAGAGTGACTCAGCCTACAGTGATGAGCTTGATAAGAGCAACAGAGGCAGTGAAAGAGATTATCAAGACACAAAGAGAGAGCTGAAGGCTCTACAAGATAAGATGGACTTGCTTCTTTCAGATAGAGCCAAAAAAAAGAAAGTAAACTTTGTTGGTGATCATAAACAAGAGGAAATGGTTGTCGTTAATGAAGTTGATGGTCTAGAAGGTCAAGAAGAGCTATGTTTCGTTAATGCTAATGGGACATGGTACAAGAAGGAGCTTCACTTTCAATGCCAAAACAACTACCAGCAAAAGCCTTTCAACAACAACCAACAATGAAGTTACCAAGCTAGCCAAAACTACTCTCAAGGTTTCTCCTCCAAAGGAAATCAGTCTACATAAGACCAAGCCGGATCTTCTACTCCTGCTCCATAAGAAAGTAGCATTGATGCAATGTTGAAACAGATCTTGGAGTCTCAAACTAGAAGTGAGAAGCACATTGGATATGAGTTGAAGAACCTTCACACTAAAGTTGATGGAAGCTACAATGATCTCAACAACAAATTCTCAAGCCTTGCTTCTAACTTCAAGGCTTTGGAGAATCAGTTTACCTCTATGACTTCAACCTCCAAGCGCCCAATGGGATCTCTACAAGGGAAATCAGAGCAACACCCTAAAGAGTATTGCAATGCTATCCTCTCTACTACTTCTGAGATGGAGTTGAGTGATCATAGGAAAGAAGTAAATGAGCTTGAAAGACTCATGTATGGAACAAAAGTTGTTGCCAAGGCTGAAGCACAAATTGTGGAGAAGGTTGAACACAAGATTGTGGAAAGGGTTGAGATACAAACCGTAAAGAATGTTGAGGGAAAGGTTTTGCAACCAGTTAGACACAAGGCTGAGAAACCGGTTATTGGGAAAGCTGTCACGCAATTGAAGGAGGTTCGGCTAGGAGAAGCTCATGTGGTTGAGCAATCACCTTATGACAAGCTCCTATTTCCACAAAGGTTCCTCACTAAGGCTCAAAAGAAGGTGATCTCCAAGTTCAGAAAAGACATGGGAGATGTAGGAGTCAAGCTTCCACAGATATCGAATATGCATGATGCTCATGTCCAAATGATGCTCATCAAGGACATTCTAGCTCACAAAGAAGAAGTAGGAGAGCTCCTAGACATCTCTACTATGCAGCTTGATCCACCAGTCACACCAAAGTCCCTTCCAAACTAGAAATCCAAGGGAAGTTCACATTGTCTTGCTCTCTTGGTAAGTTCACACTTGATGATGCTCTTGTTGATTCTGGTGCAAGTGTGAATGTGATCTCAATAGAGATGGTGAAGAGTCTTGGGATTGAAAACATGGAGCCAAACACATCTTTACTAATGTTTGGGGACTCCTCTTCTACAACCCCAATTGGTCTCATCAAGGATTTTCCTTTGAAGATTGGAGCTTGCACCATTCCTATTGACCTCACTGTTTTGAAGATGGCAACTGAGAAAAGAGTCCCATTGATCCTTGGCACACTATTTCTCACAACTGTAGGAGCTTGCATTGACTTTGCCAACGAAAAGGTCACACTTCTAAATTTGAACAAAGCTATCTCCTACCCAATTAAGTCTCCTTTGATGAATGTGGAGTATTGTGAAACCATCACTTGTGGAGAACCTCCCATTGAGAAGATCAAAGATGAAGTGATGGCTAGTGAAAAACAAATTCTTGATGGAGAGTCATCTCATGAGATGTGTGATGAGCACTTGGCAAGTGCTAAAATGGAGGAGGTGGGTAGAGCCACAAAGGCTACTCATGACAAGAAGAAGATGATCAAAGAACCTCATCCCACTCCTATTAAGAAATCTTCACACATTCTCACTCTTTATCCAATGAAGATCAAAGATGGAGTGATTGAGTACAAGATCAAGTGCAAGGAAGAGTCTACACCATTCTCAAGTGCAAGGGCCATCATAACTCCTCAGCTCCAAGATGATCCAGTCAAGCTTCAAGAGCTTCTCTCTCAAGTCCTCACCATCACCCTTGAAGGTGGGAAAGATCCTCCTCTTCACTAGCCAATCGGAAGGAAAGTCAAGCTAGAGACTTAAAACAAGCTCACTTGGGAGGAAGTCCCATGGTATCCTTTGTATATATTTCTATATATTTTTTTCTTGCTTTAGTGTGTTTGAATAAGCTTAGGGACAAGTTTGAGGAAATTCTCAAAAATTCTCAAAGGTCATGTAGAAAATTCCAAGGTGACAACAAGTCCTACCTCCTCATTTCCCTTCTCTCATGACAGCCAACTTCAAGTAAGTGCATTCTACCTTTGTAAATAATTAGTTATCATGTTTATGTCTTTCCCTTAGATCTCTTCTTTGAGCTTATTCTCACACAAGGGACTGTGTGAAGTAAGTTTGGGGGGAGAGTCTACTATCTCACATTGTGTTTTGTTTTGTCTACTTGTCATTAAGTCTCATGCATTGCATTGTGAATAATTATTTGCATAGAAAATCCACAAAAATTGAAAAATTTCGAAAATCACAAAAGAAACATTTAGTTGCATCATTTGCATCTTTAAGATTGAGTCTAGAAGCATTTAAATTGCATTCATGCATTGGGAGAAACCTTGTAAAGAACACATGTCTAGAACTCAATTTGGCATCCTAGCTAAACATATCAAGTAGCTTAAGCATCTCTTGAAAAAGCTTGTACGCTTCGAGCCTTGAAAACTCTTCTTGAAACATGTTGCTTGATTGATGATTGACATTGTTCTTGAAACCAACTCCAAATGAACTAAGGCTTAATGAACTTACTTTCTCTTGCATATGGGCATTTGCATACTTGATCATGGATATTATACACATTTGGGTTATCTTTCTCTCTTTGTACCAATCTTTGTTAACCCAAATGACACTCTCATACCCATTAACTCTCACCATTCTTTGAAACCAACATTAATTTGCTTGAGTGAGGTCTTTTATTGATAGCATATCATGCGCAAAATATTGAGAGTATTAGGAGCGATAATGGGTTGTTCTCATCTTTGGCTAGCATTAGGACTTTATGTAGGCTAGCCTCTAGGATGGTTGTTGGGTTTGAGAGTTTAAATTCTTTTGATCTTGGGAATGAAAGAGATTGAGTGAAAGAAAATGAATCAAAAAGAGTTCTCAAAGAAAGAAACCCCTAGGGACAAAGAAAGTTAGAAAATAAAAAGCTCTAGAGTATCAATAGAACCCCTTTAGAAATAAAAATAAAATAAAAATAAATGAGTGGGGAAAAGAAAAAGAAAAGAGTTGGGCTAAGTAAAAATCAAAAAGATTGTCCCTAGTTGGTTGAATCAAAGAAGAGAAAAGAAAGTGTTCATTGGGTGAGAGATGAAAGTGGGTGTATCTTTGAATTTTGGGATGATGAAAAGAAGGGTAGAACTTGAAATCATTTAGAAAAGGGGTATAATGATGAGAACAAGTCATTGTATGCATGAATTGCTCATTTTCTTAGATAAATTTTGCACAATGATCTTGCTCATATTCTTGAGTGTGAGTCACTATAAAAAAATGCATTTGAAACCCATTTTTCTTCACATTAGACCATCTTCTCTCACCAAGCCAAATGATTGAGATCAAATATCCATTTGCAAAAATTCACTTGTGTGTGTGTTTGAATGAATGTGAGGGTTGGCTAAAGAACTTGTTGGTTGAATGGCATCACAACTTGTGTAGAGATAAAATAGTCTTAATAGGCCTTGAGAAACTAGAGTGCACTAAGAGAGTTGCTCATGCTATTTGCTATGTTTTGCTTAGGATATTAAGTTGAAGGTTAGAAAGTGTTCTTTTGGTTATGAGTTCTCATTTTCAAACTTCTCTCCCTTTTGATCTTGAAAATTTACTTGTGGACATGTAAAGGTCTAGTTTGGGGGAGTTGATATCTCATGTTTTTATAAGTTTTTACTATCTCATTTGAGTTCATAAAAGTCATTTTACGATGCATTTAGATGTGTATATTGCATTGGAGTGTTCATTTGCATATTCTAGAGTTTGGATTGCACATTTGAGAAGTTTGGGGTGAAATCGTGAGGTTAATCGTGCAATTCACAAAGTTTGTGGCCGGACTGAGAATTATCAAGAGGCGGGGGACCATTATGCAAATATAGGGGTCTGAAATGTTCAATCAAAAGATTATGGGTCAATTCGTGACGTCCTTTGTGCAAATTCAAAAGACTTGGGGCCAATGCGAAAAGAACCAAAACTATGAGGACCAGAAGTGCAAAATCCCTAAAACCCACCATTGGAGAGATCGATTGTTCTTCTCGCCGGAGCTTGACGGCGACGACGAGCACGGCCACGGAGTAGACGGCCTGGAAGAGAGAATCCAGTGAATGGCTTCGATTCAATCTCGGGTTTGAACGACGAGGAAGAAGAGTGCGACATTGGTGGAGGGGCTCGACTTGGGAGCTTGGTCCGGTGAAACTATGGTGATGTAGGAGAGACGACGGTGGAGCACGAGCTCGAGCTCGAACCCAACAGAAGATGGAGACTTAACGCCGATGAGTAAAGCTTGAGACGAGGTCATGGTGTGAAGCGGTGTCACCGCAAGCAAATGGTCGTGAGAGGATGCTAGCCGCGGCCGTGTGTCGACGAAACAGACAGCGCATTTCGCAGGGACCTTCACAGAGGAGAGCTGGTCGCGGCCGTGTGTCGACGAATATCACCAGGGCGTTTCGCTGGTTCTCATCGCGGGAAGTAAAGGCCGCGAAGTGATGTGGTAGATCGCGGGTGGCTTTCGCGGGCTAAGGCAAGCCGCGGCCCTGTCACGCCCATCCGACCAGGCCATTTCGCGGGTGACGTTCACAGGAAGAGTTGGCCGCGGTGGAAGATCGACGATCGCGGAATGAGGTTGCGGCCGAGAGGAGGTTGCGGCCGTTGTCCGAATTAAAGCTTTTTACCATTTTACCCATGAGTTTTAAAGCTACTATAAATACTTGTAATCCTAATCTTAGCAATTATCTTATTATCTATCAAATCAAAAACCATTTTTGGAGTGAAAGATCTAATCTTGATCATTGTCTTTTGTTTTTGTTTGATTGCTTTGATCATTAATCATGTTTAGACTTAGATCAACTAATGATTTAGTGTCTACCATGATAATGAGTGAGTAGTCATCTTTGGATTCATGGGTTAGGATGATTAAGATGATTAAGTGATGATCTAGAATGTTTAGAGTAGATTAATATGTTTCCTTGCTTGATTGAGTGATCTTAATGCTAATCTAGAGTTGACCATTTTAGATTAGAAATCTAGACATTTCATTGTCCGGAAGGTGTTCGATGAAATGTCTCAGCCAACTCAACATGCTCTTAGCTTACCATACCAAAGGCATTTGATGTTAGAGGAGTTTAGAAAGTTGAATTATCTGCTCTTAATGATTGTTTGATTGACACAAACTAAAGGCATTTGATGTTTGATCAATGAGAGTACATGAGCATTTGTCTTGACAAAAAACTTACTTAGAATTGTTATCTAGATTTAGGAAAATGTGTTGATTGAAATCTTGTCATTTTAGATTAAATCTTAGTCATCTGAAATCAAATTCATATACCTATGATTCATCTTTTATCCATTTGCTTGAAAGTTTCTAGTTAACTGTGTTTGAGTCTTGTTAGTTTAATCAAATCACTACATTACACTGAATGTACTTAGATTAAGTTTGAACATGTATTCTCTTTGAATTGAAACACTTAGAAATGGATTGACATCTAAAATACTACATTGATTTGAATCTTGGATCCTTTAAAAATCCTTATCAGTTACTTTAGGAGCCCAGACATTACGGACCGGACCTAGGTGTTGGAAGGTAAATTTTACTCAAACAGTATATAGATATACTAGGATAAGACCCGCGCCTTGCGCGGAATTAAGTTATTATTTTTATTATATTTTGGAGAATGAAACAATAGTTTGGCTTCATTTGGATTAGGGGTGTTCAATCCAGATATCGGATTGGTTTCGGTTCGGTTCGGTTTTTTTCGGTATTTTGGTTAGTAAAATATAACTACTATTCTAAATCCATATTTACTTTGACTTTAATCTTTCACATACTTTTGAAAGATTTCAACTCGACAACTAAATTGATCAGTCAATCTTGTTGCTTTAAATCATTAGTATATATATATATATATTATTTAGTTTGAATATTTACTAAATAAAAATTCATATGCGTTATATTTTATGATCATTTGTAACTTATTATAACAAAAAAAAAATCTATTGATCACAAAATTTTCAGAGTGAGAATCTTCAAATTTCTAATAATATATAGACGTTTTGAAAAATTCAAAATATAACATATAAGAAAAAATATAAATGTTTTTATTATATATTTAATGTGATTTTTTAATATCTTTTAATAATATAAAATTTAAAAAAAGAACTAAGATACCAAAATTGTTATCAAATATTTATTATTCATAATAATTAATTTTCATATATACGTTAATCATATTAGGTAATTTCGTAGCTTCTAATTAAGGAAAGTGCAAAAACAAAATTTGGTAGATTATTTATCAATTCGAATATTCGATAGTTAGTTTAATAAAAAATATAATGTAAGTTAAGATGGACCAGCCTATTTTTTTAAGAATACTATATTTTATATAGTCATTTATTAAATGAGAATTTATAATCATACAGTTCTATGATCATTCATATCGTTTTATAACTGAATATTTAAATCATCGATAACAAAATTTTCAACGTGAAATCTTTAATAAGTTTATAATTTATAAATGTTTTTGAAAATTCATTGAAAGTTTTAATATTAAAATATTTATGTAATCTTATGGTATATAGTTTAATCTATATATATATATATGTTTTATTATTAAATGATATTTTTTACTCATATGGTTTTAAAATCATGTGTGTCTTCTTATAATATTAAATAAAAGTTCATATTAATACAATTTTATGATCATTTGTAACTTATTATGACAAAAAAAAATAATCTATTGATCACAAAATTTTAAGAGTGGAGATCTTCAAATTTCTAATAATTTATAGACGTTTTGAAAAATTCAAAATATAACATATAAAAAAATATAAATGTTTTTATTATATATTTAATTTGATTTTTAATATCTTTTAATAATATAATTTTTTTTATTATATATTTAATGTGATTTTTAATATCTTTTAATAATATAGAATTTTAAAAAAGTACTAAGATACAAAAATTGTTATCAAATATTTATTATTCATAATAATTAATTTTCACATATATGTTAATCATATTAGGTAATTTCGTAGCTTTTATTTAAGGAAAGTGCAAAACATTTTTTGGTACATTATTTATCAATTCGATAGTTAGTTTAATAAAAAGTGTAATATAAGTTAAGATGGACCAACCTATTTTTCTAAGAATAGTATATTGTATATAGTTATTTATTAAATAAGAATTTATAATCATACGGTTTTATGATCATTCATATCATTTTATAACAAAATATTTAAATCATCGATAACAAAATTTTCAATCTGAAATCTTTAATAAGTTTATAATTTATAAATGTTCTTGAAAATTCATTGAAAGTTTTAATATTAAAATATTTATGTAATCTTATGGTATATAGTGTTTAATCTATATATATATATTTTTTTATTTTATTATTAAATGATATTTTTTACTCATATGGTTTTAAAATCATGTGTATCTTCTTATAATAAAAATGTTAAACCATTGATCATTAATTTTTAACATAATAATTTTAATAGTTTTAGTCATTTATTGTCGTTTTTAAAAATTCAAAATATAACATATACGAAAAAATCTAAATTTTACTTTTATAGCTAATTTGATTGTTTAATTTATTTTAATAATATAAAATTAAACAAAAAATGATGGAGGAGATATAAATTGTTATCAAATCTTTATTATTAAAATCATTAATTGTCATATATATATTAATCATTTATGGTAATTCCGTAGGTTTTATTTAAGGAAAGAAAATAACATATCATATCATTATATCATATAGTTTGACCAATTTATGTATCTAACAACATATAAAAATCGAATGTGGACCTACTTATTTTTCAATTGAATGTAATTGACTACCTAATTGAGTGTCACCTATACATTGGGGTCTATTTTAATTAATACAAAATTGAGGTTACATCTTTTCAAATGTTTCTCAATTAATATATAGGGGATATTTATTGATAGGAAGTGTCTACTAATTAGGTCATACTTCTGCTGCATAAAATCCAAATGAGAACTCTCGGGTAGTGATCTTTCAAGTTTGTCGTCAAATCAACACTTCCCGACACATCGAGGTCAAATTTCCTCATCCTAACCATATGATGCAGCGTACGAAGGCACGTATACTCAGTAACCTATGGTCGTATGGGCTAATTATATTATGGGCTTTGTTTACATGCACTTTAAATTATGTATCGTGGGTTTTCTTTAGATTAGGGTTTTCATTATGTTTCTTATTTAAAGCTTTGTATTGAGTCTAAGAAAGGGCAGTTGTTCATTGAATTAATAAAAGAGAGGTTGAAACCCTTGATTTCCTTGTTACGGTTAGAACTCGAGAGTTCTCAAAGGATCAAGTAGGCTTAGTTTCTCGGGCATTCCAAGACTAAACGAGATATCATTGCATTATCGTAGCTTCCGCTACACCATTTGCTATCAGAGCCAGCATTTTGATTTCTCAATCAAAGGTCGATTCTGTTCTACTTCATGGATACATATCCATTTGTTTCATCTAAAGATCTTTGTGAAGAATTTAGAGAAATTATTGGCGATCCAATCTATGATCTATACTACGATGGCGTTATGATGGTTGATTTTATATTTCATGATGGAGATTTTGGAGAATCTCATGAAAGTAAAAGGGATTCTAATCTCAGCCGCCAGTGGAATCACGTGTGTTCAACTTGTGGTGTGCTAAGAAAACAGTATGTAAACGGTGCAGAGTTGAGGTCACGATATTTACTTCCAGAAGATGAAGATCTTGTTAGTGCATGCGTTAAAGGTCTCAAGTTTTATGGCTCTATCTCTACATACACAAAGACGCTTGGAATTTGGTACCAAGAAAATAACAACATAGTTGAACAAGTGTATCTACAGAAAAATAAGATCGAGGTCAAATCTTTTCGAAGTCGGAGAGACTGATGCAGCGTACGAAGACACGTATACTCATACTCAGTAACCTATGGTCGTATGGGCTAGTTATATTATGGGCTTTATTTACATGCACTTTAAATTATGTAACGTGGGTTTTCTTTAGATTAGGGTTTTCATTATGTTTCTTATTTAAAGCATTGTATTGAGTCTAAGAAAGGGCAGTTGTTCATTGAATTAATAAAAGAGAGATTGAAACCTTGATTTCCTTGTTACGGTTAGAACTCCAGAGTTCTCAACGGATCAAGTAGGCTTAGTTTCTCGGGCATTCCAAGACTAAACGAGATATCTTTGCATTATCGTAGCTTCCGCTATATCATTTGGCCCAAATACCACCTGATGTAGCGGAAGCTACAATAACACAAAAATCTTATTTAGTCTAAGAATACATAAGATCAATGTCTTCTTAAATTCGTTGAGAACACCAATGTTCTAGCCGAAAACAAGGAATAAAGAGAAATCTCTTAACTTTTATTAATCAAATCATAATCTGAATACAAACGTAAACCTAGACGTCTATATATAATAAAACTACAAAACCCTAAAATAATAAAGATAATTATCTAAATAATTAGTAAAAACAATTAATAAGATATTTATAATATTTCTAAATATCTATCTACATCACCATACTACCTATGGACAAAGAAGGATACATAATATGGCTAGGGTTACCTTCCATTTCTGATCTGCGTAATAGAAACAAAAGTGAACAATCTAAGGAAAATAAAAACGAAAGATTCGACTAAACCCTAGAATTCTACAGCTAAGAGAACAGAAGGATTACCTTGGTTTTCTGAGCGAAAAGAGGAATTTATGGAGGACTGAAATTGAAAACCTGAAGAAAGCGAGATCGCAAAGAGACAATCGCAATTTAAGGAAAAGAAAACAAAAAAAATTCGTAGAAAATGAAAGGAAACTAAGATATAAAGGATAAGAGAAAGAGTTGTGCTCTCTTCTCAGAGAACCCACCAATAAAAGGAAAGTGGATCCGAAGCAAGAATCAATGATTCAATTTTTAACTCGGCTCTAACGGCACAATCCTAGAAAAAAAAAAGCAAAATTAAAAAGATTGAGAAGCAATCAAAGCCATACTTCACCAATCAATGGGGCATTTCTATTACAATATTATACTCCGGCCTCATAACTAGGGATTCCTGCCTCAAAGCAGAACAACAATCTTCCCTCAACATGCATTGCTGACAGATCTAAGTGATCATCATCTGTCAGACGAAAATCCATGCACATTGTAGCATCATGCTGTTTATATCCCGACTCATGCAACGATATTCTCCTAAAAATCAGGAAAAAAACATGCTCACTGAAGTATATCGACTATATCCTCACCTTATCCGGCCATCTACCACTTAGATCAGGTGATCACGCTGCTATGTGCCAACAAGGCTACGTGCCATTAAGGCCATATGCCATAAGATGGGTCTCGTTAGTCATTGTAACATGAATCTGGGATCAAGAATCTCTCAAGATCACGCGATCACATACGGTTTTTTTCCGAAACCGCCTAAGGATTCAAATATAATTTAGCATTAATAATCCTTATCAAGCATAGAAACAAGTATATTTAACAATAAATACCTTAACTTTTCACTAATCACCCTAAACCTATCTAACCATGGATTCAAGATGAGTCTATTAATGAAAACCCTTAAACCCATGTAAAATTTAAGACTAATCATACTAGATAGGTAAATAAACATAACAAACACAAATTCAAAGATGAAAATAGATTAAAGATGCTAAAGATTGAGTCTTTCACCAAATAAACATGTGTTTAGAGAGAAGACGAGACATATTAGATTTTTCTGCATAAAACATATATATGCGGTCTCTAAATGCGAGTTGGGTAGGCCCAACAAACATGGACGACTCTAAATAAAATGGGTAAAAATCTGGTTAGACGATGAATATTGACTCCTAGGAGGTCCACAGCGGCAAAAGTAAACCATTGCAGACCGTTGTGCACCTACAACGGTTCAGAAACAAGGTCGCAGCCTTTTCTGAAGACCGATGTAAGTGTTGGCAGGGATTATAATCGACATGTTCTTCACAGAAGTTACGCTAAACCGCTGTCTCATCCCACCATTTAGCTGGTGCATTACATTTTGTTCTAGCGGCTTTCACATGCCTCTGTCTTGGACCGCTACATGTGTTTGACAAGTTTTGGTTTTTGGTCTCTAAGAGCTATAGCGGCTATACTATACCGCTACATGGTAGTAGTGAAAGTTGAGGTTTGTTCACTGCGCTTGCAATAGACCGCTGTAAGAACCAACAACTTACCCAGTGGTTTATGATCTTATCTCAGCGTCTTCAAGTTATCGTAACAAAAGACTCGTAGCGGCATACCTATATCGCTGCTCACGGCCGCTGTGACTCTTGCTTTCACTCTGTTTCTTGATCAGAATCACCTCTTTTTCTTCATTTCATGCGTCAAATCCAATAAGTATCTCTAACACCTAATAAACACAAATGAAAATGCTATGCACCTAAATGAATTCTAAATTCTCCTAAATGATCAAAAAGAGAACCAAATGATAGGTAAAACAATGCAACAATTACAAGACTTCGAATCCTAAGATGGGTAGATATAAAATATAATATAATTCTATAAGATAGTAATGTTTTAAAATCTTAGCTAAATATATGGTTTCATTAAATTTATAAATTAATAATAATTATATATATAAATTTTATATAAACATAAGAAAAATATTTCATTGTTTATTTTTCTTCAAAATGCATTTATGTCTAATTTTATTTTTCATTTTTATATTTTGTGTTATTTTCTTGAATTTCTTATAAAATTCATGTATACATATTCAACATACATAAAATATCAAATAATCTGAAAAAATGATGAAATATAAATCTATAAAATTTAAATGATGTCTTGAAATAATTTTATTTTTAAATAAAAATATTTTAAAATAGAAATATAAAAATATATATAATTTTTCATAAATTAATAAACTATCATAGTCTCAATATCATTAATATAAAGTTTTTACTGTAATAGGTAATCTAGAAACAAATATTTAGTTTTATAGTAATAAATTGGATCAGTAATTTGTAAATAATAATTTTTCTCGCATATTTGATATATAACAAGTAATTCAACAAGTCTAAGTTTAAATCTCAAATGACATTATCTGAATTGGCCAAGTCAAGTATTAGCCTCCAAAAGTTAGTGAGTGGTTGGCTGTGCCGGGTCTTTATTTCTAAATGAACGTGAAAGTTCTTTAGAATTTATAAAAATAAGCAAAATAGATATTTGTTTTATTTTTTCATTCATTGCCGGTGAAAGTTTTTTTGGGAAAATTATGTGTTTACCACTATCATGCTATCACTTTTCATTTTTACCACCACTAAAAGGATATTTTCAAAAATACATTCTTCATTAAGTGGCAAAAGACTCTTATGCCCATGTTCTTTACATATATAATAAATAAATATTTAAAAAAATAAAAATCTAAAAAATAATAAAAAATAATTTTTTTAATTTTTTTCTGAATTATACTATTTCTAAATTCAAACCCTAAACCTAAAACTCAACTCTAAACCCTAAACCATCAATCCTAAACCCTATTTTTTTTAAATACGAACCCTGAACCCTAAACCCTAAACCATCGATCCTAAACCCTATTGTTTTTTTAAATAAACCCTAAACCCTGAAACATCAATTCTAAACCCTAAACCACGAAACATCAACTCTAAACCCTAAACACTAAACCTTCAACTCTAAACCCTAAAACATCAACTCTAAACCCTAAACCCTAAACTTCAACTCTAAACCCTAAACCATCAACACTAAACCCTAAACTATCAACACTAAACCCTAAACCCTAAAAAGTAAACTCTAAACCTTAAACCCTAAAATATCAACTCTAAACCCTAAACCCTAAACCTTCAACTCTAAACCCTAAACCCTAAACCCTAAACCCTAAACCCTAGAGTTGATGTTTTAGGGTTTAAATCTGATGATTTAGGGTTTTGGGTTTACGTTTAGAGTTGATGTTTTAGTGTTTAGATTTGAAGGTTTAGGGTTTTAGGGTTCAGGGTTCAAATTTCAGAAAAATATAAGGTTTAGAGTTTAAGGTTTACGTTTAGTGTTTAGAGTTGATATTTTAGGGTTTTGATTTGAAGGTTTAGGGTTTAGGGTTTAGAATTGATATATCGGAGTTTAGGGTTTAGAGTTGATATATCGGAGTTTAGGGTTTAGAGTTGATGTTTAATGGTTTAGGGTTTAGAGTTGATGATTTATGGTTTAAAGTTGATGTTTTATGTTTAGATTTATGGTTTAGGGTTTACGTTTAGGGTTTAAAGTTGATGTTTTAAATTTAGATTAGTTAACCATATGTTTTTTTTGTCAAAGGTAATCAAATTGTCATAAATGTCTTTTACCCTTCATTAAAGATGAAGATAAAAGTGGTTAATGTAAACATGAAAAGTGGTATTTTGAAAATGGTATTTTTGGCAATTCCCAAGTTTTTTATCACTATTATGACGTAAAGGTGTTAGGTAGGACGTTTGGACTCTATTTGATCGAGTAACGATTGCGTCATTGTCTTTGTACTTTGGTTGTCTCTGTCACCGAGAGAAATGGTTAAAGATATTTCTTTTACATATATAGTCTAATTATTTGTATGTGTTTTTGTTGCCATAAGAATCAAATTGTTGGTTTGCTTTTGAAAATTTATCTAATTTGACATTTTTATACTTGTAGAATTTATAACCACTATTATTCTTTGTGGTCAATGGCTGTTATTTTATGTTAATATGAGTGAAACCGCGAATTTATTTGTGTAAAAGATAACCACAATAAGTTTTAACAGCCTACGCTTAAATGTATACAGTTTGAAAGAGTAATAAACTTGGGAAATGAGGAACAACAAGCCTTAATAATTTTAACATTTAGACCCAAAAAACAAGCCTTAATACCAGAAGATAAACATTTTTTTTGAACGCAAATTAACATATATTAGAAGGATAGAGTTACACTGCGATAAATGGACGCTCATGGATAAACTAAACGAGAAATAGGTAAAGCATCGTGCAAGCTCATAGATATCTTGGAGGATACAAAAAAGTTCCATGATATGCATTCTATATTGGTGATGGCTTGGATCAACCAAAGATAAAAGAAAACATCTTTTGCTAGCGAAAAACGGTGGTAAAATAACGTTTTATGGTAAACTATATTTAGTGACAAAAAATATGGTAAACTATAGTAAAAATTCTATAAATTAATGATTATAAAATTATAATATTTAATTATTTAAGAGATAATTTTCAAAAATTTATATATTTTGAAGTATATATATTGATGTAAAAATAAGAAGATGAAATGATTTAAGTGTATATATATCGACTAAATTTTACAAATAAAAATTTTATGTTGTTTTTGTTGGATTATTTTGGATATATTTTAAAATGCAGATATGTACTGTTCCACTTAAAAAGTTTGGTCTAGCTCCATTTAGTATGAGGTTTTTGAGAAGCAATCAATTCACGAACAAATCAGTGAAACTTTAGGCTTTAAACAAACAAATATCATATATCATAAAAAAAAACGAACAAATATCATATTATGTGAGAAATTGAATATCTGATGACGAATATTTAGTTTTAGTAGAGCGTTGGGCCATTTTCCAAATAAAAAAGTGTTGCAAAAAAAAAACGTTTGGCTTAGAAGAAATTTGGTATGTCACAAAAAAATTTGTATGAGGAAAATATTTTGTGATCCTTTGTTTACGAGGAGGATTGTTATAATAAATATACAATCCAGATCTCGCATCGATACTAGACCATAAAGTGTGTATATATATATATATATATATATATATATATATATATATTCTCTCTAGTATCACTTAGTGTAATCTTCCTGATAAAACGATCCAAAAATAAAATTACGAGGATTTAGATCTAAAGCGGACAGATATCATAATAAACAAATGGTTTGATATCTAGTGGTGATAGATACCTAATTCTAGTAGATCGTTTGGCCTATGAAAGCATATAGTTTATCACAGCAAGTTAATGCTAAGTGGTCATTTGTTTGAGAGGAGAATTGATATGATATATAGACAATCCAAGTCTCGAATCAGATATTAGACGAAAAAAATCTAACATAAATATTTAGTCTAACTCTATATAATATGAGTTTGTTTGATAAGCAACTGGCCTAAAAATAAATCCGTACAAACTTAAAGTATAAAATCAATAATACGTTACAGATATAAAATATACGAGAGATTAGACATCTAGCGGTGGACTGGACATACGTTACAGCACGGCATGTTGCGAAACCTAAACCCATGCATATTTCCTATATAATAGACCACTTCTAACATATCACACATCGAAACCCAAAAACAAAGCATTCTAAAATCTCAGAAATTTCACGAAAATGGGCTCAACGGCACAGACACAGTCAACTCCAGTGCAAGTCACCGACGACGAAACTGCTCTCTTTGCCATACAGTTAGCCAGTGCCTCTGTTCTCCCTATGGCTTTAAAATCAGCTATAGAGCTCGATCTTCTAGAGATCATGGCCAGGAACTGTTCTCCCATGTCTGCATCTGAGATCTCTTCTCATCTTCCGACCAAAAACCCCGAAGCTCCGGTCATGCTTGACCGTATCCTCCGTCTTCTTACGGCTTACTCCGTCCTCACTTGCTCCGTCCGTACACTTCCCGACGGCGCCGACCGGCTTTACGGGCTTGGTCCAGTTTGCAAATATTTCACCAAGAACGAAGATGGTGTCTCGATAGCTGCTCTTTGTCTCCTGAATCATGACAAGGTCTTCATGGGAAGCTGGTAAGTATTTACGAAGCCACACCGAAAATTATCATATCAGTTCTGTTGATATATCTTATTATGCTAAACATATAATACGACATAATATATATAATTTTTATAAGTTATGCTTCTTGGTTGATGTACTTAATAATAATATACATAAGTGAGATCCACACAGTGCAAAGACCTTAATTTGTCACTGCACCAAAATTATACCGGTCATATCATTTGTTACAACGATTAAACAGACTGGAGAACAAAATAATTTTACAATAAATTATAGGAAAAATAATATATAAATACAAATAGATAAAAAGGCATAAATTCAAAGTACGGGGTACTATGTTGGATTGGTCATCAATAAGATGGCCGTACAATCACTTGCTTTTAGAGCGTCCATTTATCGATCTAATATTACGTGTGGCCACAATCAAGATCAGCTTACGTTGTATAAAGAAAACACAATGGTTATTCCCTCCGTTGTAAATGATTTATCTAACTCTGTTCAAAGAGTTACAAATCCGAAATTAATACTATTTAAGTTTAAGAATTATATTGAGAAAACTAATGCTGCTTTTTTTACCGGGGGAAAACTAATAACCGATTATTTAGTTTAATACTAATTTACCAGGTTGATATCCACGCTTTGCGTATATTGAGACGAGTGTAAAAATTATATATGTCAGGTAGGTTGTTCAATACAGATTTCGATCTGGTTTCAGTTCACGTTGTATAAAGAAACACACAATGGTTATTCCCTCCGTTGTAAATGATTTATCTAACTCTGTTCAAAGAGTTACAAATCCGAAATTAATACTATTTAAGTTTAAGAATTATATTGAGAAAACTAATGCTGCTTTTTTTACCGGGGGAAAACTAATAACAGATTAATTAGTTTAATACTAATTTACCAGGTTGATATCCACGCTTTGAACCAGTGGCCTTGGGCTAGTGGTACTTGAGGAGAAAACCCCCAATACGGTACCCGCAGTTCGAGTCCCGCTGGCCACCCGGGCTAGGGTTAAATCCCAAGAATACATGGAGTGCCGTGGGCCTCGCGGGAATAGTCGGTTGACCACGGTCGCCGGAAACCCGCGGTTACCCAAAAAAAAAAAAAAAATATCCACGCTTTGCGTATATATTGAGACGAGTGTAAAAATTATATATGTCAGGTAGGTTGTTCAATACAAATTTCGATCTGGTTTCAGTTCAGTTTTGTGGTATTTCGGTTTATAAGAATTAGATATCATATTAAAACCATATATATTTTGGTTTGGTTCGGGCTATATACAGTCAGTCTTTTTTATACCAAAAACTTAAACTATATTTATCTTTTATAATATTTTTTCAATTTAATTTTGTATGATTAAAATTTGAATTTATTAAACAGTACTCTAATTTTTAAATATAATGTTTTCTATTTTATTTAAATATTCAAAATAACTAACAAATAAATTATAATATTATAATTTCATGAGATGAAAACAAAAAAGATTAATAATATAAATAACTAAAATTTAGCAAAAATGTATGTCAATGAAAGTC
The DNA here is from genome assembly GCF_020379485.1 of Brassica napus. Lineage (NCBI taxonomy): Eukaryota > Viridiplantae > Streptophyta > Magnoliopsida > Brassicales > Brassicaceae > Brassica > Brassica napus. The sequence continues at coordinate 43,618,398 of NC_063452.1, forward strand.
TTTAGTCAAAAAAAAAATTATTCAAATTAACGTTTTAAATATTAAAATCATACCAATAAAATGAACTATGTATAACTATATTACTATATTTTAATCTTTTTATTTGGTTAGATTAATTTATATACTGAATCATATTCATTTTTCCATGGTTTTTAAAAATAACATATGTTCGATTTATACAGCATTATCAAATCCAAATCACTTTTTCTATTTCGGTTCGGTTTTATCGGATTGACCACCCTTAGTTCAAAGACTAGATCATACATAGTTTGCGAAAGTGTTTGTTGTACTAACTTGTACTTAATATAATTAATTTTTTTTTATTTTATAATTAAACCTAAAATAATTTTTAAAAATAGATCCCATATTTCAAAGTAATAACCGAGCATAATATATAATTTTTGATATAATTTCTTCAAAGAATAATTTTTTTTGGAATATATACTTTCATATTTTCCATAAATATATTGATTTTACCTATTTGTTAGGATATATTTATGACGATATATCTTTTGAATCATATATACTTTGAAACAAAAGATAGCAAGAAAGATATTTTTATTTAATATAAATGAGTTGTATATTGCCAAATACAGATTTGAAGTCAACTTGTATATAACGTGTATCCCATATATATTAATCCTGGAACATTATGACATATTTTCGTAGCCACGTGTCTTCACGAGAACGATTCTTAGAATTGTTAAAAAAATAAGTTGGTCCATATAAACATATACTATGTTTTTTTATTAAACTAACTATCAAATTAATTAGTAGTGTACAAGAGAATATTTTTTTCTTTAAATAAAAGCTACGGAATTACCTAATATGGTTAACATATATATGAAAATTAATGATTATGAATAATACATATTTGATAACAATTTTTCTAACCTCTCTTTTTTGTTTAATTTTATACTATTAAAAGAAATTAAACAATCACATTAAGCATATAATAAAAAAATTTAGTTTTTTTCTTATATTTTATATTTTGAATTTTTAAAAACGACTATAAATTACTAAAAATGGTAAAAGTCCCACATTGAAAATTTTGTGATCAACGGTTTAACTTTTTTTTTTGTTCAAGCAAGATACAAATGATGATCATATATCGTAGGGGTGGGCGTTAGGATACACGTTCGGGTTCGTATCGGGTATTTCAGTATAAAAGTATAAAACCCGTTTAGATATTTCTACACTTCGAGTCGGGTTCGGGTATTTTATGTTCGGATTTGGATATTTTGGGCCGGGTTTGGATATTTAAATTTTGAAGCACAAATAAATAAATGATTCATTTTTAAGTTTTTTTGTATTTAAAATATATTTTAACTGGTTTTCTAATTTTTAAAAAATTAAACTATTAATAGGTTTGGAGATAAAACTTTAAAAATAAAAAGACACTAATTTAGTTGTTGTTTTGAAATTTTAGATGCAACTTTTGTTAATGCAAGAACCAAGAGCTTGATATATATTTTAAGCGAGTAGCAAATAATTTTGTCCATAATTATTTATATATTATCTAATTTTTAGCAATAAGCATCATTAATATAAATATTTTGAATACGATGAGAAAAGCAAACTAGAAATATAGGGTTAAGTATACTTATGTTTGATTATCTTCGGATATCCATTCGGGTTCGAATATTACCCGTTTGGATTGAAATATTACCCGAACTGGTGAAATAAGTAATTTGTTTTGTTGTTCTAGAATTAGATAATATTTAGACCGAGCTGGTGAATATATACTAGACAGACATTTATATTTCAAGTCTGCACTTATATATTCTATAACAGCTTGATATATTAGATTTGAATACTAATCTGTTAATATAGTTTGCCGGTAATTTTTTCAAAATTTTGATTCTTAGATATGTATCTGGAGTGACACTAATTTTTACAGATGTCCATTTTTTTTTTAAATTGACACTAATTTAATTCACCGAATTCATAGAAGAAGTTAAAAAATGAAACTTAACTCATATCAATAAAACAAAGACGAGAATGAAAGCACAATTTTATAAAGGTAGAATTTGAACTCACTTATGGAGAGTCAATAGTAAACAAATCGAGAGCAGAAAACCTAATTCCCTTTCGTCATTATACAATCGGTGTTGCATATTTGGTTTTGGTGATTTGTGTCAGCCGCAAACCTTAATTTTTTTTTGTGCATACGAAGTCTTAAAAATAATTAAAATGAAATATAATATGTTAACTCTTGAACAACGATGATATATTTAAGAGACCAACATGTATATTCGTCATTTTATAATAGATAAAGATTATAGTGTTACAAAATGTTAAAACTATTTAATAAACAAATATTATTATAAAAAAAACTCACTCCGCGCTTGTGCGCGGATTATCATCTAGTTGATTTAGTATTTGGTGTACATTTTCTCTCTAAGCTAATAAAAAAATTAATTGACTTCTAATCAGTCGACGGATCATTGTTTTGATCTGGTCCGGTATAAAATATAGTTGAATACTCCAACTAAAATGGATTAACCAACTACATGTACGTTTTGGCGTTGCACCATCATCCTACATAGATGTTTTGGACATGCCCCAACATACAATTCAAAACCAACGAAATATTATTCTGTAAATGACAGTACAGAATAATAAAACAGTTGAAACAAATATGTTTTGAGCATAACAACGTATAACTATCTTAACAAAACAATTCAGACAATTATTATTATGTTTAATTTGTATAAGGGATATGGCAGTGGGTCATATAAGTTGTGTAAGAATAAGTTGTGTAAGAATACTTTTTAATGTTGTCAAAAAAAATTGTTCGTCTAAGGTTATATTTATATGTGTAGTTAATTAACTGATAGGCATAAAGATAGTTGTGAATTTATTATATGTCTGATTAATAATTTTTTCTAGAGAATAAAAAGTTGGTCTAAGTTTGTCCAAATTAGTTGTAAGACTGCCACATAATCAAATTAGTGATTTAAAAAAAAATGTTGACAACTCAGTAAAATTAAAATGTAATTAATGCAAAATAGAAGGTTATGTTGTAAATAGAGAATTTAGAGACTGAATTCTTCTGTGTTCTTATTAATGATCAAGTGAGTTCATTTATGTAAAGATTACAAGATAAAGATAAAAGGAAAATGTACATATCCTTATCCAAGAGGAAATATGAAAACTACTAAAACATAGGAAAAAAGAAACTATCTATATCCTAAGTCGGCTAAGGCTTTGGCCGACTCTCTCTCCTCCTTACGGCCACGGTTGGGCTTGATGTGGCCGACGGGCTTTCTCTTCTTGTCTTGGTTAATGGCAATCCACTCCATGATTTATAACACTCCCCCTTAGATGCCATAACCATACAGGTTCTGTAGTACATTTCATGTTGCCTCATTAAAACCTTATCAGAAAAACCCAGTGGGACAAAACCATGATGAAGAAAAAAAAGTACAACACGCACTACTCCCCCTGATGTGAACCTCAGTGTAAGTTCTACATTCTACGCATCTTGGTGCGTGATATTTCCTGTATGTATAGGATGGGAGTAATCGGCCAGTTTCATTACTGAACCGTAATTAGACCACTTCGACTTCTTAGGTCGTTTCTTATGTCCTTTGTCATCGAGTGTTCCGGTAAAGCATATGTGCTAAGCAATGTGAATTACATTGTCCTCGGAGATCACTATTGGGTCTTTGCAAATCGTGTTTGCATATGTCCATAGTCTAGACGTGATTGTCTATTGTTAACTCTTTACTTTGATCGGACAAAATAAGTACTTATGGACAATGTACTAGACATGGTTATCATGAACCTATGTCTCGATCTGGCCGATCCATGTCTGGGTCATAGACCTCGTCTATACATGTCCACTACTTGTCTCATGAGTGTTCAAGATCAATGATCATTGCTGTGAGTTTATAATCTCTTATTATGGCTCTGCGGCCGAACACTCTCATGGATGTGGACATCGATTTCTTTGCCTTAGGCAGTACCATATCTATCTCGGACATTGTAGTCCTTTATCCATCTCTTGATGGTGTCTCATGACCTCTGTTGCTGTGGATTATATCACACACTGAAATATATATTATTAGGTCATAGATCTCGGCTCTCACAAGCTTATGGACTACAATACATTTGTATCCGGTTGATCTTTTGTCTCTACTAGCCCGTGATCAAGAAGAAGGGCCAGACGCCTTTTAGTCTTAAAAGCCGGACGCGTCTAGTAGAAGAGCCATACATTATTTGCTGAAGAGCCAGACGCCCTTAGAAGGACAGAGTCGGACATCTTTAGTTTGAAGGGCCGGGGCCGGACGCTTTTGGTCGGACACCCACATAGATTTATTCTATGCCTACTAACCTCTTTTAGGTTTAGTATAATCACAAAGAATTTCAAATATATGGACTGTATTGGATTGTCTTTTATACAACTCCAAGTTCAATGATCATGTGTGATCAATTTCTATATGCAGCTGCTTTATGTTTCAGTCCATGAATCAGCTTAGGAACGAAGCTGTTCTTTCATCTTATCCAGTGATCCATATGCTGCTTACTACATCATTGTATCTAATTTCTTTCTTATGACCAGACCATTTTCAATTTCGAAAATCTGTAGCAGCATCTACCACATAGGAGTTTATCTCCTTATAATCTGTTCCTTTGATCTCTGTGAGTACCTTGTGTAACAAGCTATAATCTAATGTTGTTTAGTAGGAAAACATGAATACCTTTTCATCATGTACATCTCTCACGGTTTCTTTTCTTCTCACAAGATCCATCTATTTCACTGGTTTATCAGATGGCGTTTCTGTATATGTATATGGCCAATATGCCCATCTCTCTTTTAGATACTTTGAACCTCCACGTTTTATCTTTACTAATCTCTATGATCTTTTATGATTGTATGAGTACTCTTTCGTGGGTTCATGATCCTCGTTCATCTCTTTATGTTCAAGTGCTATATCTTCATGTATCTTTATACAAATGTGTGTGTGTGTCGACACTTTCATGTGGTTCCATTATGTTCCAGACATGATGTGATCACTTTGAGATTTCATTATCCAGGACCTTTGTTACCTAGTAGCTTGGCGTCCCAAGACTACATGGTTTGGTACCTTAGATGTGTAGCTGCGCAGCCTTTTCTCAATGTCTGTTTGGTTTCTAGTATGATCTCGGATCTATCATTCCATGCACCATTCCTTTCTATCCGAGATCCCTTTATCTTTATGGAACACTTGGTCTATCTTGTATAGACTCTATAGCAACTTGATTTTGTCTTTTCTAGGACATTCATTTGGTGCTAAGCTGGTTAGTCATTTCTCGGGTCAGTGTCTGGCATTTCGATTAGCTTTTCAATTAGCTAGCTTTATATAATCTTTCTTTGGACGTCTTAAATCATAATGTATAGTCCGAGGATCTTTGCCAAGACAATGATGGTTAAAAACCATTCTTTTCATTCTTTATCCAGCTTATAATCTTTCTCCTTTAATATTCGGATTCATTTGTTTTATGCAATCCGTACATGGCCACTATTTTAATCACCCATGTATAGTCCGAGGATCTTTGCCAAGACAATGATGGTTAAAAACCATTCTTATCATTCTTTATCCAGCTTATAATCTTTCTCCTTTAATATTCGGATTCATTTGTTTTATGCAATCCGTACCTGGCCACTATTTTAATCACCCATATTTTGGCTCACGGTCTCTTTGAATTCGTGGAGAAGATCTTATTCATATATATTCTCAATCCTCTTCTGAGGTTCCATCTTAGACGGCACATATATGTATGTGGTGGTTTATTCAAAATCTCTTAAGATGGTGTATGTCTGGTTTTATGACCCGTATATAATCTGAGATGGGAATATCTATGCTCACTTATATGGCCTGATGCATATTATCATTCTATACATGTAAATTCATAATGTCCCCAAGCTTATAGACTTTAGAATCTTAGTCTTATAGATAATGGCTTACATGACCGAACCTTTTATAGGTAATGGCCTTTTGGGCCGGTTATGTCCCTTGCGGCCGACCTGTTCATAACATGGTCTCTTTGGCCAAGTAATGGCCTTATGGTTTGGCCGTTTTAAAACATGGCCTCTACGGCCGAGGAATGGCCTTTTATGGCCGAGCCATTTATAACATGTTCTTTAGACCATAGTGGTACACGAACTTGTAGTATTGATCATGGGTTTATCCTCTCTCCCCCTCATGACCATACTATAAGGTCGTGGTGCTTGGGACAATTAAGCCTAATGAGTTTCCCTTTGTGTACATGTTTCACAACGTGAGATCTTTTACGGGATAACTCTGTGTCTTTCCAATCTTTGCATCAAGTTTAGAATTTAGGATGGCTAATCCTATCATGCCATATAGTGTAAAATTTCGTGGTGTTATCTCAATATGGTTACCACATCTCTTGCCTCTTTATCATACTGATCTGTAGCATAGTTTTGATCAGTAGAGATCATAGGTATAGTCTCGACCACTTTCTTTCAAGGTCTTAGGCGTTTATTTTTCTTTCTTTGAATCCGAAGGAACTTGTTTCCTTCTGTTTGCCCATTGTTTCTATTTAGAAACCGTATTATCATAACTCAATGGGTCACATTTTATTGGGTGTGTATAATGCCTTTAGCCATAGTTTCTTTACCAGGCTTACTATACTTCTTTCACGATTTCTTACTTGGGTATTATGCCCTTTAGGCAACTCTTTAAAATTATTTATATGTTCAAGTAAGATCAGGCAAGATAATGAATTCAAAATCAATTCTTAATATATATTTATAAAATCGTGAAACAACAAAGCAAATCATAAAGCAATAAGACAAGTCGTATCGAAATTTAGTCCTTGAGACAATCAGAAGTCTCAAAGTCCATCTGGTCATCTTTAGCAATGTCGGAATCATTATCGGCCTCATATCCGGAATCGTGAACCATGTGAGCCTCCGGGTTCTTGTTCTTTAGACTTTCTTGGTAGAGCTCACATAAGTGCTTAGGGGTTCTACAGTTCTTGGCCCAATGGTTTTCCATTCCAAATCTGTGACAAACGGATTTGGTCGAGTAAGACGGTTTGGATATGCCGTCTCGACCACGGCCATAACTACCTCGGCCACGGCCATAATTGGAACCACGACCACGGTTATTATGGTTTCCTTTCCGGCCGGTCGAGTAGTTGTCTCGGCTGTTCGAGTAATTGTCACTGCCACGCCCCTTGTAACCACCACGGCCATTGCCGTGTGATTTCTTATTGTTTTGGACGTAATTGCACTCGTTGGGTTCTTTCTTTTCATTCTCATTAGCTTCCGGTAATGGCGCTGTTCCAACAGGTCTAGCTTCACTGTTCTTCATCAGGAGCTCATTGTTTGCCTCGGCCAGAAGCAGGCACGAGATCAGATCAGTATATGTGGCGAAGCCTTTCATTCTGTACTGCTGTTGCAGTATCACATTCGATGAATGGAATGTAGAGTAAGTCTTCTCAAGTAACTCTTCTTTGGTTACTACTTCACCACAAAGTCTCAGCATCGAGACCGTCTTAAATAAGACTGAATTGTACTCATCCACCGACTTATAATCCAAGAATCTAAGATTCTTCCAGTCGTTTCTAGCCTTTGGAAGTAACACCGTTTTCTGCTGATCATATCTATGATGTAAAACATTCCAAAGTTCTAGTGGATTTTCCATCGTGATGTACTGATGTTTTAGACCTTCAATGAGGTGATGGCGTATAATACTTATAGCCATGTACCGATTCTTATCGGTCTCATTGTTGCCCTTGATGATAGTATCACCAAGTCCCTTTGACCTTAGACTGATCTTTGTATCTAGCGCCCACTGCAAGTAGTTATCTCCGGAGAGATTAAGGGCTGCATAGTCTTTGTTTGAGATTTTCGACATCTGAATCACATCATCATTCAAAATTAAGTCTCACAATGTGATCATGTGGCCGCAAGATAATCGACAAGCTCGGCCACAAACATGTCTTACGCATTTATGAAAATCAAGCAATCTAATCGACCATGGTGCGAAACAATCATCAAGCCACACGGCCATGTAGTTCTACTTAATGCAAACGGTTTCAAGATTTTATAAACTAGATGCTGGTCGATTCCTTTTAAACAGTATGAATGCAATCCATATTCAGATTCATATGTATGCAAATAATCTTAATCAATTCTAGGGTTTCGGTTTAAACATTAGTAGGATTCGATTTTAAGATTAAGGTTTCAAAGCCTTTAGGAATATAAATCAAGATTAAGTGTTTTTAAACATTTAAACATTCAAGCAATGCCTTACGGCCAAGATGAGCCACACGGCTATTTTAGTTCAATTCATCATCCCTGGAATTAGATCTAAGTTCAATTGCAATCAATCAGTAGTGATCAAGTTCGAGTATGAAGGCAATAAGGCCACACGGCCACGAGATGATATAATCAAGGGCTTATCAAGTTTTTTAGTTTAAACAAGTCAAGCAATTCAGATTCGAGTTTAAACAATCCTAGCAATCTTTCTAGGTGATCAAGTAAAACAATCAAGTTTCAAATCAAACAATTAAAACCGATTTTCCAATTTAGGGTTTTAGGGTTTTCGAAACTTTGATCTTTGATCAAGGGAATTTGATTTGAGATTTAAAATCATTAAGACTTTGATTTTAATTGATCAATGGATCAATCTCGAATTATGGTTTAGGAGATCAGACTTATTCGAGCTCCGATTTACTCTTTAGGATTTGATCTATTTTTCATATGGCTTTCATCTTTAGAGTTCTGATTTTAGGGTTTCAATCTTTACAAAACAACCAGGTTCGATTCATGTTCTTAGAATTTAGGATTACCCTTGTTTTGCAGATTGTAGAAACCGGACCTCCAAAGATCAGAGACGAGCTAAGACGAACGGGCGTGAGACGGCTCCTATCGGGTCGCGTTGCCGAGGGCTATCGCGAGCTTGTATCTTCTCGCAGACGGTTGTGTTTGGTCGGGGATTTGGTCTGAGCTGGACGCAAGCTGTGCTGAGGCTGAGGACGTTGATCACGGACAGGGAACGTCTGGAGCTGAGCTTGATCGGAGTTGAGCTTGATCGGAGTTTGCAAGCCGGAACGCAAGCAAGAACAATTTAGGATTTTTCGGGATTAGGGTTCCAAAAGACCAAGACGGCGCCGCGTATTGTTTCTGCGAGTGAGGGCGCGTCTGAGATCGGATCGACGAACGGTTTGCGCTGATGGATTTGTCTCGTCCAGAGCTTCAAATTGATATGTGGCTTGTTGTCTGGTTCCTCAGGGTTAGAGAGATAGATCGATTTTAAGTTGCGCCTGATTTAGGGTTTATGTGTGATGAATTTTAGGTTAGGTTTTGTCTCAGGGTTTTGGAGTCTACCGTGCTGATAACGTGTTGTAAATAGAGAGTTTAGAGACTGAATTCTTCTGTGTTCTTATTAATGATCAAGGGGGTTCGTTTACATAAGGATTACAAGATAAAGATAAAAGGAAAGTGTACATATCCTTATCCAAAGAGGAAATAGGAAAACTACTAAAACATAGGAAAATGAAACTATTTATATCCTAAGTCAGCTAAGGCTGTGGCCGACTCTCTCTCCTCCTTGCGGCCACGGTTGGGCTTGATGTGGCCGACGGGCTTTCTCCTCTTGTGTTGGTTAATGGCAATCCACTCCATAATTTATAACAGGTTACATCTTTTTAAATGATCCTCAAATCATATACAGTAGAACCACTATAATTAATAATGTTGGGACTTTTGAAATTTTATTAATTTATAGAGATATTAATTTACAAAAGTTTCATTATTTAAATTTCGTATTTTAAGATATATTTATTCTAAGATAACAAAAATATTTGATTTTAGTGCATAGATATTAATCGTTATTTTCTGAAATTTGACATTTTTATTAATTTTATTATATTATTTGGTGTATATAATAATATTGGGACTTTGAAATTTTATTAATTTATAGAGATATTAATTTATTAAAAAATTTCATTATTTAGATTTCTTATTTTAAGATATATTTATTCTAAGATAAGAAAAATATTTGATTTTAGTGTATAGACATTAATCGTAATTTTCTGAAATTGACATTTATATTAATTATATTATATTATTTGGTGTATATATAATATATATTTCATAGAACTTAAATGTGGTTTTAAATATAATATTACTAAATCTCATCAAAAATATTAAGTGTTAAGAAAATATAAAGATAATTCCATTGTGATTATAAAAAAACATTATAATAATATGTACTTATTTATATATAATATGCATACATATAAATTATTATTTTATGATTTTAATGGGATCATATATTTGAATAAAATTTTCTAAAAAAAATTATTATTTTATTATTTTATCGATTTGTGTCAAATTTTGAATAGACTCAAGTTGAGACCGAGAAAATTTATTAATTTATAGAGATTATTAATTTATCGAGTATTAATTTATAGAGATTCTACTGTATATAGGGGATTAGAAAACACTATGTCTCAACAAAATAATATATATTTGATAGTTTTCAATAAGTTATAATATAAATACAAATTGTGTCATACAATTTCAGAACAGATTTATAATTAGTGATAAAGACTTAATTGATCTTTTAAGAAAAATGCTGATGGGTTAGTTAAGCTAAAGGAGAGATTGTTTGTTTGTTTTGTTAAACTCATGCCAAAGAGTTTTGTTGCAGGTACTATTTGAAGGATGCAATTCTTGATGGTGGGATTCCATTCAATAAAGCTTATGGCATGAGCGCGTTTGAGTACCATGGGACTGACCTTAGATTCAACAAGGTTTTCAACAATGGAATGTCTAACCATTCCACCATCACCATGAAGAAGATTCTTGAGACCTATAATGGTTTTGAGGGTTTGGTCACCTTGGTTGATGTCGGGGGTGGCATTGGTGCTACTCTCAAAATGATTGTCTCTAAGTACCCTAATCTTAAAGGCATCAACTTTGATCTCCCTCATGTCATCGAAGATGCTCCTTCTCATCCCGGTAATATTAACTTCTTTTTTTTAATATTAACATATTCTCGGCATGTTGCAAAATCCTGGTTTTTGTGTTTAAATTTGATGAAGATTGGATTCTAAACAAATTTTGTAGGTGTTGAGCATGTTGGAGGAGATATGTTTGTAAGTGTTCCCAAAGGAGATGCTATTTTCATGAAGGTTCGGATCCGAAATAATACTAACTACATATACTGAAAACTCTTGGCATTATATGAAATGATGATCAAATAACTCTCTTTGGATTCTTCTCATTGTTGTAACAGTGGATATGCCATGACTGGAGTGACGAACACTGTTTAAAATTCTTAAAGAATTGTTACGAGGCGCTTCCAGAGAATGGAAAAGTGATCTTGGCAGAGTGTATACTTCCAGAGACACTAGACTCGAGCCTGTCGACCAAACAAGTAGTCAATGTCGATTGCATTATGTTGGCTCTCAATCCTGGAGGCAAAGAACGGACCGAGAAAGAGTATGAGGCATTAGCCAAAGGATCAGGCTTCGAAGGCATCAAAGTTGTTTGCAACGTTTTTGGTGTTTACGTTATTGAGCTGCTCAAGAAGATCTGAGAAAAAGCTTTCTTAGTGGTGCTTTATAAATAAACATGCATGCTCTCTCTTTTACGTCTACTTCACCAGCTTAATTGTTGTACTCATGTGATCTTTTTCGATTTAAAGTCTTAAACTATGATGCTTAATCATGGTTGCCGTGCGAGCTGTTTATCAATAAATTGTACTTGTGTTTTTATTTATAAGAATAATATAAAACAATCCTCTATATATGTGATTTGAGACTGATGTGGCAAAAAGCCTAAGGTATATTGAAGCTTGCAAGTTGGGACTTGGGACTAGGTCCAGATTTGGGCATGACATGATTAAACATTACATTCGTTTCAGTCTATAAAACTCATGTGGTTAATATATAGATATCATTCTTTCCCCAAGTTAATTATTCAAACAACATGACTTGCAGGCCGTCCCGGCTTGGGATCAATAATGTGTTTTATGCTTTCTGAACGTTGAAATCGACTCATGACACTGTAAATATGCCCCGTTTTATCGAGGTACGTACTGGAACCCCTCAGCAAACAATAATTTAGCTAAGCAAATGCATTTCCAACAAGAGCACACGCACACACATAACAAATCTCATATTAAGTAATTAGGCATTGTGATTACATAAGTCTTCAAAAGCTATGTTGTTGATCTACTAATCAATTCAAAGGTCTAAATGCAAAGGAGACTGTGAACAAAAGATAATCTAATAACAAAAGATGTAAATAGTTACGCATCTATCAATCCCTAGTTCTCCACTCCACAGAGTCTGCTGAAGCACTGCAATGCGAAGACATCCACTGTGCACAAGGAGCAGGCTTATCGCAGATGCAACAGTAACACTGCATATATTCATGTTGACCTCTGTTGTTAATATAAAAGGCAGTTTCATAGGAGTCTTGAACCAATATAATCCATTCCATACTTCTTTTTACTTGAAACCCTTTACTTAAAATGAGACTAAAGTATATACCAGATGACAATGGGTTGCATTAGGAGTTGATCCAAAGGGAAAATTCAAGCAAAGGTGTCTTGGATGTGGGAAATTTCTACAAGCTACCTGTTCAAAGAGATTCTATCAAATTTTCCAAAAAAAAAAAAACTACGAAGTATAGAAACCCTATAATTAAACCCTAAGTTTCAAAACTCAAACCTGGCCTGACTCATGGATGATAGCCAGATCTTTGTCACCCTCATGATCACCGGCAAAAGAGAGATTCTTAACGTCAAAAGAATCAAAAGGATTGAAATCGAGGATGAAGCAGTCCTCTGTTTCCTCGATTCTCTTCATGTCTTGTCTGGTTTTCAGACATCCTTTGAGAGGAGTCACTTCTTCTTTCTTCGTCTCCATGTTCTCTCCCAACTCGCTGAGATCGAAAGGAAAAGAGTGCAAACGAGGTACTTCCAGAACAATTGTTTGACTTGTTTCTGACTACTGAGAAAATTGAAATTAGAAGGATCAATTGCAATTAGCAAAGCTTTTTGCCTTAGTAACATTAGCCCATAAGGGACCCATTTAGTTATCCGGAACTTTTTCAAACAGGCTTTGGTCCATTCGGTCGATAACATACTCGGCGGATATTGAGAGAAAAATATAATAAAGAAAGTTTGTAAAAATACCCTTTTTTTTTTTTTTGATCAACCGTTTGTAAAAATACCTTCAAACTAAATAATTTAGCCAAATCTCTTAAAAAGTCTTTTTAAGTTTTTGTTTCTTAAATAGCCTTAAAAAGATCAAAATGACCAAATTAAATTCCATTAAAAGGGTAAATGGTAATTATACACACTCATTATAATTTTACCCAATTATTTATTAAATATAAAAAATAAATAAATATTAATAATTAATATATTAATAAAATTTAAAATTAATTTTTTTCAGAAAAAATACGTCTTCAAAATATGCTTCTCAAATTCTTTTTCAAAAAGAAAATTTCCACAATTTTTTTTTTTTGTAACTTAAAATTTCCACAAAAATTAGGAACCGTTTTTTAAATGTTTAGAATACCTTCAAAAATATGTATCGTATATTTTCGTATTTGTAAAATACAATTCTCGAATTTAAGATGCCTTCATAATCATGTATATGTACTTTTTGAATGTAACTTGTACGTATATTTAGAAATTTTTTCCTAAGTTTGTATGACATTTTTTCAAATTTGACTTATATGCATATATATTTAAATATGTATAAAATCTTTATAAAATTTGGATATCAAATTAAGTATTTCAATGAATTTAGGAAGTGGTACACATATTGAAGAATATCTTACTAAATATACATATAATTCAAATTCAATAACTTATTCATAAATATACATTCATAATTTGTATGTATATTTAAGAAGGTCTTCTTAAATGTGTATGACTTCTTCTTGAATTTGACTTAAATGCATCTTTACACACGTATAATATCATTATAAAATTTAGATATCAAATTCAGAAAGGTCTTTTTAAAACTTGAGGAAAATGTTATACATATTTAAGAATGTTTTACTAAATATATATATAGTTCAAATTCACTAAGTGATTCATAAATATATATTCATGAAGATTTCTTAAATATATTTAAGAATATATATAATAAAACTAGAAAATCCTAAAATAATAAAGATAATTATCTAAAATAATTAGTAAAAACAATTAATAAGATATTTAGAATATTTCTAAATATCTATCTACATCACCATACTACCTATGGACAAGGAAGGATACATAATATGGCTAGGGTTACCTTCCATTTCTGATCTGCGTAATAGAAACAAAAGTGAACAATCTAAGGAAAATAAAAACGAAAGATTCGACTAAACCCTAGAATTCTACAACTAAGAGAACATAAGGATTACCTTGGTTTTCTGAGCGAAAAGAGGAATTTATGGAGGACTGAAGTTGAAAACCTGAAGAAAGCGAGATCGCAAAGAGACAATCGCAATTTAAGGAAAAGAAAACAAAAAGAATTCGTAGAAAATGAAAGGAAACCAAGATATAAAGGATAAGAGAAAGAGTTGTGCTCTCTTCTCGGAGAAGCCACCAATAAAAGGAAAGTGGACCCGAAGCAAGAATCGATGATTCAATTTTTAAATCGGCTCTAACGGCACAATCCTACAAAAAAAAGCAAAATTAAAAAGATTGAGAAGCAATCAAAGCCATACTTCACCAATCAATGGGGCATTTCTATTACAATATTATACTCCGGCCTCATAACTAGGGATTCCTGCCTCAAAGCAGAACAACAATCTTCCCTCAACATTGCTTACAGATCTAAGTGATTATCATCTGTTAGACGAAAATCCATGCCCATTGTAGCATCATGCTGTTTATATCCCGACTCATGCAACGATATTCTCCTAAGAATCAGGAAAAAAAACATGCTCAGTGAAGTATATCGACGATATCCTCACCTGATCCGGCCATGTACCACTTAGATCAGGTGATCACGCGGCTATGTGCCAACAAGGCTACGTGCCATTAAGGTCATATGCCATAAGATGGGTCTCGTTAGTCATTGTAACATGAATTTGGGATCAAGAATCTCTCAAGATCACGCTATCACATACGGGTTTTTTCCGAAACTGCCTAAGGATTCAAATATAATTTAGCATTAATAATCCTTATCAAGCATAGAAACAAGTATATTTAACAATAAATACTTTAACTTTTCACTAATCACCCTAAACCTATCTAACCATGGATTCAAGATGAGTCTATTAATGAAGACCCTTAAACCCATGTAAAATTTAAGACTAATCATACTAGATAGGTAAATAAACATAACAAACACAAATTCAAAGATGAAAATAGATTAAAGATGCTAAAGATTGAGTCTTTCACCAAATAAACATGTGTTTAGAGAGAAGACGAGACATATTAGATTTTTCTGCATAAAACACATATATGCGGTGTAGAAACCCATTAAAAAAAAAAGAATGGTCGAGTATCTTTTAGGTGGTCGAGTCGCGGACGATCAGATTGTTTTTGTCTGAACCATGAGTCAAGTATCCCACTAGACAATGGTGAGACAATGTGGTATATTTACTCAAATGACGTTTGAAGCACTTCTGGAAGCACGACACTTTTGGAAGCACGACACTTTTGGAAGCACAACAGGAAGATCGGAAATTGGGCGAAAAACCCTAATTTCGGTATTATGGAATTTTTCGAAGAAGCCGAAAACTCGGGAAATATTTTCCATCAAGTCAGGATTCATTTGGAGTTTACTAAAAATAATCAGATCATCAGAACGGGCGTCGAAAAATATTGGGATTGATCGCGGGATGAAAAATTCACCGGAAAGGCCAAATTGGACGAATGGACCGAGAAGCTCGAGGTGGCTCGATCTATGAGATCAGGACGTGGTGACAACTGCCTGGCATGGTATGTGGCAAGAGAAGCATGAGGTTTTGCAGTAAAAATGATCACAGCATGCGGAGTGACACATAGAAGCACGAGGTGGATCAGCCAAGCACGAGGTGTAGCGATACATGCGACCGGGCCATGCGGCCAGACATGTGGAGGAAGTGGTGTCTCCTTGCATGGATCCAGGCCATGCATCCAGACAGCTAGAGTGCGTGGTGTCATCCTGCATGAGACTGAGACATGCAGCCAGCCATGTGGAGCACGAGGTGTCGCCGCGCATGCGTCCAGAGCCATGTGAAACGACACACGGGCTGCCACACGGCTTGTTCCTGATTGGTTGATGTTTCCTATAAATAGCCCACGACCCCCTATCATTTGAACACATTCAGAACACTTGAAAGTCAGTTCAAAACGTGAGAGAGAAAGCAAGGAAAGAAAGATCGAGTTTCGATAGTTTTCGAGCGATTTAGGCAGTTTTCGAGAACTGTTATTCTGCCGATTTTTAGTCAGCACCTGGAGAAGGTTCTTTTCAAGTGAAGGGAGATAAGTTCTAGTGGAGACCAGTTCAAGACCAGTCTGGACGTGGGTCTACTTGAGAAGGTCGAGAAAGGGTTCAGATCGCAAAAGTCGGGTTTGGGGTCAAGCCAACGGTCAACCAAAAACTGTGAGTTATAATCGATTGATTGCTGAGTTGTTTTTATGCAGGGTCCCGTTACTTGGAAGTTGGATCATGGCAGATGGCCGGGTCTAACTGAGTAACGGTTTGAATAATTGAGGTTATGTTGATTGAGTTGATGGCATGCTTGTTATTGTTTGAGAACCGTAGTAGCATGCTAATGGTTAGGTTGATTGGTTAGTTAGCGAATGCGGAATACTTAGATGATATCGCAAAGTTCTGGATAGTTAGGTATTCTGGAATTAGTCTTTATGCTAGATTCTGGATTATGATTGATTGTGTTAATTTACGATTAAATACTAGGAACCTTGTGTTATTTTTACCGAGTTTAGTATTAATCATATTTTAGCCATATAGCATTTGTGTAACCCACAATGCTAGGCATGCTTGAGGTGGAATGTGTTGATTGTGTGGTGATTAATACTAGGAACCTTGTGTTATTTTTACCGGGTTTAGTATTAATCGTATATTGGCCGACAGCATTTGTGTAATCCACAATGCTAGGCATATTGGGGTGAGTTAGTGTTCCTTCAGACCTCGTACCCGGCGGGTTCAAGGAAACCCCTTATTCGCTGGATCGGGAAGACTCAGACGAACGGGGTCATGTCCTATGGCTGAGTATTACACGACGGTGTAATGTGACAGTGACCCGAAGGACTGTGGGCTGTCGCGCGGTGACCCGAAGGACTGTGGGCCGCGGTCGGTTGAAAGTTCCTACTTCTGGCCTTTGTGGTAGGAAGATAGGATATTGCCGATAGTAAAGGAGGAACATAATGTCACCAGGGCCCGAGTTAGTTATATATATTAAATCGTGTTTTGGGTTGATAAACCGTAATTTATTTCAAGGTTGAGTTGGTGGTGAGCTAGCATATGCTAGTTATCTTACTATCTTTTTCCAGCTGCGTATTTCTGATATTGCTTATTGTTATTCGTTGAATTGGGTTGATTTGTTGTTAGGTGAACCTCTCGCTTTAGATTGCTTGGGGTGGGATAGTGAGGGGTTGTATTTGTTAGTTGGGGATTGTAACTCGCTGAGTAATACTAGATTACTCACTCCTCACTCGTTGTTGTTTCAGGTGACCAGTAGCGAGCTTGTAGAGGTCGCGGGAGGCTAGGCCGGCTGGTGTAGATTTGTATCTTTTTGCTTGAGACGCATTCAGACTATAAGTATGTACTTTTTCTCGCTTGGCATTCCACTACTTGTGTAATATTTTGTGTGTTGAAAACCAGATATTATATAAGATAAATAAAGCGATGTTTTGTGTAAATGCCTTGTTGTTTCTGATATTAGCTTGTCCAAGCTAACACAACGTCAGATTGGGGTACGGGTTGAGAAGCCTTAAGCTTTGGTCTGACGGGACGTGTTAGCGGGCGGACTGTCCTAGTCGTAAATTGCACTTTTCGTGACTTTGGCCGGATCGACCGTTAACCCGTCATGTAGCGCTCCCGATCCTTGGTAGACGGTCGGCCCGTCGGTCATGTTCTTGTTTGATTGTTGGCCGGTGGTTCGACTTATGCCTAGAACGGTTTGGGGGTGTTACATGCGGTCTCTAAATGCGAGTTGGGTAGACCCAACAAACATGGACGACTCTAAATAAAATGGGTTAAAATCTGGTTAGACGATGAATATTGACTCCTAGGAGGTTCACAGTGGCAAAAGTAAACCGCTGCAGACCGTTGTGCACCTACAACGGTTCAGAAACAAGGTCGCAGCCTTTTCTGAAGACCGATGTAAGTGTTGGCAGGGATTATAATCGACATCTTCTTCACAGAAGTTACGCTACACCGCTGTCTCATCCCACCATTTGGCTGGTGCATTACATTTTGTTCTAGCGGCTTTCACATGCCTCTATCTTGGACCGCTACATGTGTTTGACAAGTTTTGGTTTTTGGTCTCTAAGAGCTATAGCGGCTATACTATACCGCTACATGGTAGTAGTGAAAGTTGAGGTTTGTTCACTGCGCTTGCAATAGACCGCTGTAAGAACCAACAACTTACCCAGTGATTTATGATCTTATCTCAGCGTCTTCAAGTTATCGTAACAAAAGACTCGTAGCGGCATACCTATATCGCTGCTCACGGCCGCTGTGACTCTTGCTTTCACTCTGTCTCTTGATCAGAATCACCTCTTTTTCTTCATTTCATGCGTCAAATCCAATAAGTATCTCTAACACTTAATAAACACAAATGAAAATGCTATGCACCTAAATGAATTCTAAATTCTCCTAAATGATCAAAAAGAGAACCAAATGATAGGTAAAACAATGCAACAATTACAAGACTTCGAATCCTAAGATGGGTAGATATAAAATATAATATAATTCTATAAGATAGTAATGTTTTAAAAATCTTAGCTAAATATATGGTTTCATTAAATTTATAAATTAATAATAATTATATATATAAATTTTATATAAACATAAGAAAAATATCTCATTGTTTATTTTTCTTCAAAATGCATTTATGTCTAATTTTATTTTTCATTTTTATATTTTGTGTTATTTTCTTGAATTTCTTATAAAATTCATGTATACATATTCAACATACATAAAATATCAAATAATCTGAAAAAATGATGAAATATAAATCTATAAAATTTAAATGATATCTTGAAATAATTTTATTTTTAAATAAAAAATATTTTAAAATAGAAATATAAAAATATATAATTTTCCCTAAATTAATAAACTATCATAGTCGCAATATCATTAATATAAAGTTTTTACTGTAATAGGTAATCTAGAAACAAATATTTAGTTTTATCAAGTAATAAACTGGATCAGTAATTTGTAAATATTAATTTTTCTCGCATATTTGATATATATCAAGTACTTTAACAAGTCAAGTTTAAATCTCAAATGACATTATCTGAATTGGCCAAGTCAAGTATTAGCCTCTAAAAGTTAGTGAGTGGTTGGGCTGTGCCCAGCCTTTATTTCTAAATGAACGTGAAAGTTCTTTAGAATTTATAAAAATAAACAAAATAGATATTTGTTTTATTTTTTCATTCATTGCTAGTGAAAGTTTTTTATCACTATTATGACGTAAAGGTGTTAAAACATGATTAAAGGGGGGTGCAAGGTGGGTTTTTAAGGAGAAAAGGTGGTGTGGGCCCCACCAAAAAGGGGGAGACCGTGTCTTCTGTCGCGAAATAAGGGACGTTTTTTGTACTGTTTCGCGGGCTCCACTGATACGTGGCGGTCCGCGATTAGTTTATTTTTAATTTATTTTTTTTTTAAATCAGCAAAAAAAAATAAAAATAAAAAAAAATAAAAAAAAATAAGAAACCCAAGTTGGGTATTTGGGTCGAGGGTGCTCTTAGGTAGGACGTGTGGACTCTATTTGATCGAGTAACGAGTGCGTCATTGTCTTTGTACTTTGGTTGTCTCTGTCACCGAGAGAAATGGTTAAAGATATTTCTTTTACATATATAGTCTAATTATTTGTATGTGTTTTTGTTGCCATAAGAATCAAATTGTTGGTTTGCTTTTGAAAATTTATCTAATTTGACATTTTTATACTTGTAGAATTTATAACCACTATTATTCTTTGTGGTCAATGGCTGTTATTTTATGTTAATATGAGTGAAACCGCGAATTTATTTGTGTAAAAGATAACCACAATAAGTTTTTAACAGCCTACGCTTAAATGTATACAGTTTGAAAGAGTAATAAACTTGGGAAATGAGGAACAACAAGCCTTAATAATTTTAACATTTAGACCCAAAAAACAAGCCTTAATACCAGAAGATAAACATTTTTTTGAACACAAATTAACATATATTAGAAGGATAGAGTTACACTGCGATAAATGAACGCTCATAGATAAACTAAACGAGAAATAGGTAAAGCATCGTGCAAGCTCATAGATATCTTGGAGGATACAGAAAAGTTCCATGATTTGCATTCTATATTGGTGATGGCTTGGATCAACCAAAGATAAAAGAAAACATCTTTGCTAGCGAAAAACGGTGGTAAAATAACGTTTTATGGTAAACTATATTTAGTGACAAAAAATATGGTAAACTATAGTAAAAATTCTATAAATTAATGATTATAAAATTATAATATTAAATTATTTAAGAGATTATTTTCAAAAATTTATATATTTTGAAGTATATATATTGATGTAAAAATAAGAAGATGAATTGATTTAAGTGTATATATATCGACTAAATTTTACAAATAAAAATTTTATGTTGTTTTTATTGGATTATTTTGGATATGTTTTAAAATGCAGATATGTACTGTTCCACTTAAAAAGTTTGGTCTAGCTCCATTTAGTATGAGGTTTTTGAGAAGCAATCAATTCACAAACAAATCAGTGAAACTTTAGGCTTTAAACGAACAAATATCATATATCATAAAAAAAACGAACAAATATCATATTATGTGAGAAATTGAATATCTGATGATGAATATTTAGTTTTAGGAGAGCGTTGGGCCATTTTCCAAATAAAAAAGTGTTGCAAAAAAAAACGTTTGGCTTAAAAGAAATTTGGTATGTTACAAAAAAATTGGTATGAGGAAAATATTTTGTGATCCTTTGTTTACGAGGAGGATTGTTATAATAAATATACAATCCAGATCTCGCATCGATACTAGACCATAAAGTGTATATATATATATATATATATATATATATATATATATATTCTCTCTAGTATCACTTAGTGTAATCTTCCTGATAAAACGATCCAAAAATAAAATTACGAGGACTTGGATCTAAAGCGGACAGATATCATAATAAACAAATGGTTTGATATCTAGTGGTGATAGATACCTAATTCTAGTAGATCGTTTGGCCTATGAAAGCATATAGTTTATCACAGCAAGTTAATGCTAAGTGGTCATTTGTTTGAGAGGAGAATTGATATGATATATAGACAATCCAAGTCTCGAATCAGATATTAGACGAAAAAAATCTAACATAAATATTTAGTCTAACTCTATATAATATGAGTTTGTTTGATAAGCAACTGGCCTAAAAATAAATCCGTACAAACTTAAAGTATAAAATCAATAATACGTTACAGATATAAAATATACGAGAGATTAGACATCTAGCGGTGGACTGGACATACGTTACAGCACGACATGTTGCGAAACCTAAACCCATGCATATTTCCTATATAATAGACCACTTCTAACATATCACACATCGAAACCCAAAAACAAAGCATTCTAAAATCTCAGAAATTTCACGAAAATGGGCTCAACGGCACAGACACAGTCAACTCCAGTGCAAGTCACCGACGACGAAACTGCTCTCTTTGCCATACAGTTAGCCAGTGCCTCTGTTCTCCCTATGGCTTTAAAATCAGTTATAGAGCTCGATCTTCTAGAGATCATGGCCAGGAACTGTTCTCCCATGTCTGCATCTGAGATCTCTTCTCATCTTCCGACCAAAAACCCCGAAGCTCCGGTCATGCTTGACCGTATCCTCCGTCTTCTTACGGCTTACTCCGTCCTCACTTGCTCCGTCCGTACACTTCCCGACGGCGCCGACCGGCTTTGCGGGCTTGGTCCAGTTTGCAAATATTTCACCAAGAACGAAGATGGTGTCTCGATAGCTGCTCTTTGTCTCCTGAATCATGACAAGGTCTTCATGGGAAGCTGGTAAGTATTTACGAAGCCACACCGAAAATTATCATATCAGTTCTGTTGATATATCTTATTATGCTAAACATATAATACGACATAATATATATAATTTTTATAAGTTATGCTTCTTGGTTGATGTACTTAATAATAATATACATAAGTGAGATCCACACAGTGCAAAGACCTTAATTTGTCACTGCACCAAAATTATACCGGGTCATATCATTTGTTACAACGATTAAACAGACTGGAGAACAAAATAATTTTACAATAAATTATAGGAAAAATAATATATAAATAAAAATAGATAAAAAGGCATAAATTCAAAGTACGGGGTACTATGTTGGATTGGTCATCAATAAGATGGCCATACCATCACTTGCTTTTAGAGCGTCCATTTATCGATCTAATATTACGTGTGGCCACAATCAAGATCAGTTTACGTTGTATAAAGAAAACACAATGGTTATTCCCTCCGTTGTAAATAATTTATCTAACTCTGTTCAAAGAGTTACAAATCCGAAAGTAATACTATTTAAGTTTAAGAATTATATTGAGAAAACTAATGCTGCTTTTTTTACCGGGGGAAAACTAATAACCGATTATTTAGTTAAATACTAATTTACCGGGTTGATATCCACGCTTTGCGTATATTGAGACGAGTGTAAAAATTATATATGTCAGGTAAGGTTGTTCAATACAGATTTCGATCCGGTTTCAGTTCAGTTTTGTGGTATTTCGGTTTATAAGAATTAGATACCATATTAAAACCATATATATTTTGGTTTGGTTCGGGCTATATACAGTCAGTCTTTTTTATACCAAAAACTTAAACTATATTTATATTTTATAATATGTTTTCATTTTAATTTTGCATGATTAAAATTTGAATTTATTAAAAAGTACTCTAATTTTTAAATATGATGTTTCTATTTTATTTAAATATTCAAAATAACTAACAAATAAATTATAATATTATAATTTCATGAGATGAAAACAAAAAGATTAATAATATAAATAACTAAAATTTAGCAAAAATGTATGTCAATGAAAGTCTTTAGTTAAAATAAAAAATTATTCAAATTAACGTTTTAAATATTAAAATCATACCTAAAAAATGAACTATGTATAACTATATTACTATATTTTAATCTTTTTATTTGGTTAGATTAATATATATACTGAATCATATTCATTTACCACGGTTTTTAAAAATAACATATGTTCGATTTATACAGCATTATCAAATCTAAATCACTTTTTCTATTTCGGTTCAGTTTTACTGGATTGACCACCCTTAGTTCAAAGACTAGATCATACATATATAGTTTGCGAAAGTGTTTGTTGTACTAACTTGTATTTAATATAATCAAAGTTTTTTTTATTTTATAATTAAACCTAAAATAATTTTTAAAAATAGATCCCATCTTTCAAAGTAATAACCGAGCATAATATATAATGTTTGATATAATTTCTTCAAAGAATAATTTTTTTGGAATATATACTTTCATATTTTCCATAAATATATTGATTTTTCCTATTTGTTAGGATATATTTATGACGATATATCTTTTGAATCATATATACTTTGAAACAAAAAATAGTAAGAAAGATATTTTTTATTTAACACAAATGAGTTGTATATTGCCAAATACAGATTTGAAGTCAACTTGTATATAACGTGTATTGATTTAGTATTTGGTGTACATTTTCTCTCTAAGCTAATAAAAAAATTAATTGACTTCTAATCAGTCGACGGATCATTGTTTTGATCTGGTCCGGTATAAAATATAGTTGAATACTCCAACTAAAATGGATTAACCAACTACATGTGGCGTTGCACCATCATCCTACATAGATGTTTTGGACATGCCCCCACATACAATTCAAAACCAACGAAATATTATTCTGTAAATGACAGTACAGAATAATAAAACAGTTGAAACAAATATGTTTTGAGCATAACAACGTATAACTATCTTAACAAAACAATGCAGACAATTATTATTATGTTTAATTTGTATAAGGGATATGGCAGTGGGTCATATAAGTTGTGTAAGAATACTTTTTAATGTTGTCAAAAAAAATTGTTCGTCTAAGGTTATATTTATATGTGTAGTTAATTAACTGATAGGCATAAAGATAGTTGTGAATTTACTATATGTCTGATTAATAAATTTTTCTAGAGAATAAAAAGTTGGTCTAAGTTTGTCCAAATTAGTTGTAAGACTGCCACTTAATCAAATATAGTGATTTAAAAGAAAATGTTGACAACTCAGTAAAATTAAAATGTAATTAATGCAAAATAGAAAGTTACATCTTTTTAAATGATCCTCAAATAATATATAGTAGAACCTCTATAATTAATAATATTGGGACTTTTGAAATTTTATTAATTTATAAAGATATTAATTTACAAAATTTTCATTATTTAAATTTCGTATTTTAAGATATATTTATTCTAAGATAACAAAAATATTTGATTTTAGTGTATAGATATTAATCGTTATTTTCTGAAATTTGACATTTTTATTAATTTTATTATATTATTTGGTGTATATAATAATGTTGGGAATTTCAAATTTTATTAATTTATAGAGATATTAATTTATAAAATTTTCATTATTTAGATTTCTTAGATAAGAAAAATATTTGATTTTAGTGTATAGACATTAATCGTCATTTTCTGAAATTGACATTTATATTAATTATATTATATTATTTGGTGTATATATAATATATATTTCATAGAACTTAAATGTGGTTTTAAATATAATATTACTAAATCTCATCAAAAATATTAAGTGTTAAGAAAATATAAAGATAATTCCATTGTGATTATAAAAAACATTATAATAATATGTACTTATTTATATATAATATGCATACATATAAATTATTATTTTATGATTTTAATGGGATCATATATTTGCATAAATTTTTCTAAAAAAAATTATTATCTTATTATTTTATCGATTTGTGTCAAATTTTGAATAGACTCAAGTTGAGACCGAGAAAATTTATTAATTTATAGAGATTATTAATTTATCGAGTATTAATTTATAGAGATTCTACTGTATATAGGGGATTAGAAAACACTATGTCTCAACAATATAATATATATTTGATAGTTTTCAATAAGTTATAATATAAATACAAATTGTGTCATACAATTTCAGAACAGATTTATAATTAGTGATAAAGACTTAATTGATCTTTTAAGAAAAATGCTGATGGGTTAGTTAAGCTAAAGGAGAGATTGTTTGTTTGTTTTGTTAAACTCATGCCAAAGAGTTTTGTTGCAGGTACTATTTGAAGGATGCAATTCTTGATGGTGGGATTCCATTCAATAAAGCGTATGGCATGAGCGCGTTTGAGTACCATGGGACTGACCTTAGATTCAACAAGGTTTTCAACAATGGAATGTCTAACCATTCCACCATCACCATGAAGAAGATTCTTGAGACCTATAATGGTTTTGAGGGTTTGGTCTCCTTGGTTGATGTCGGGGGTGGCATTGGTGCTACTCTCAAAATGATTGTCTCTAAGTACCCTAATCTTAAAGGCATCAACTTTGATCTCCCTCATGTCATCGAAGATGCTCCTTCTCATCCCGGTAATATTAACTTCTTTTTTTTAATATTAACATATTCTCGGCATGTTGCAAAATCCTGGTTTTTGTGTTTAAATTTGATGAAGATTGGATTCTAAACAAATTTTGTAGGTGTTGAGCATGTTGGAGGAGATATGTTTGTAAGTGTTCCCAAAGGAGATGCTATTTTCATGAAGGTTCGGATCCGAAATAATACTAACTACATATACTGAAAACTCTTGGCATTATATGAAATGATGATCAAATAACTCTCTTTGGATTCTTCTCATTGTTGTAACAGTGGATATGCCATGACTGGAGTGACGAACACTGTTTAAAATTCTTAAAGAATTGTTACGAGGCGCTTCCAGAGAATGGAAAAGTGATCTTGGCAGAGTGTATACTTCCAGAGACACTAGACTCGAGCCTGTCGACCAAACAAGTAGTCAATGTCGATTGCATTATGTTGGCTCTCAATCCTGGAGGCAAAGAACGGACCGAGAAAGAGTATGAGGCATTAGCCAAAGGATCAGGCTTCGAAGGCATCAAAGTTGTTTGCAACGTTTTTGGTGTTTACGTTATTGAGCTGCTCAAGAAGATCTGAGAAAAAGCTTTCTTAGTGGTGCTTTATAAATAAACATGCATGCTCTCTCTTTTACGTCTACTTCACCAGCTTAATTGTTGTACTCATGTGATCTTTTTCGATTTAAAGTCTTAAACTATGATGCTTAATCATGGTTGCCGTGCGAGCTGTTTATCAATAAATTGTACTTGTGTTTTTATTTATAAGAATAATATAAAACAATCCTCTATATATGTGATTTGAGACTGATGTGGCAAAAAGCCTAAGGTATATTGAAGCTTGCAAGTTGGGACTTGGGACTAGGTCCAGATTTGGGCATGACATGATTAAACATTACATTCGTTTCAGTCTATAAAACTCATGTGGTTAATATATAGATATCATTCTTTCCCCAAGTTAATTATTCAAACAACATGACTTGCAGGCCGTCCCGGCTTGGGATCAATAATGTGTTTTATGCTTTCTGAACGTTGAAATCGACTCATGACACTGTAAATATGCCCCGTTTTATCGAGGTACGTACTGGAACCCCTCAGCAAACAATAATTTAGCTAAGCAAATGCATTTCCAACAAGAGCACACGCACACACATAACAAATCTCATATTAAGTAATTAGGCATTGTGATTACATAAGTCTTCAAAAGCTATGTTGTTGATCTACTAATCAATTCAAAGGTCTAAATGCAAAGGAGACTGTGAACAAAAGATAATCTAATAACAAAAGATGTAAATAGTTACGCATCTATCAATCCCTAGTTCTCCACTCCACAGAGTCTGCTGAAGCACTGCAATGCGAAGACATCCACTGTGCACAAGGAGCAGGCTTATCGCAGATGCAACAGTAACACTGCATATATTCATGTTGACCTCTGTTGTTAATATAAAAGGCAGTTTCATAGGAGTCTTGAACCAATATAATCCATTCCATACTTCTTTTTACTTGAAACCCTTTACTTAAAATGAGACTAAAGTATATACCAGATGACAATGGGTTGCATTAGGAGTTGATCCAAAGGGAAAATTCAAGCAAAGGTGTCTTGGATGTGGGAAATTTCTACAAGCTACCTGTTCAAAGAGATTCTATCAAATTTTCCAAAAAAAAAAAAACTACGAAGTATAGAAACCCTATAATTAAACCCTAAGTTTCAAAACTCAAACCTGGCCTGACTCATGGATGATAGCCAGATCTTTGTCACCCTCATGATCACCGGCAAAAGAGAGATTCTTAACGTCAAAAGAATCAAAAGGATTGAAATCGAGGATGAAGCAGTCCTCTGTTTCCTCGATTCTCTTCATGTCTTGTCTGGTTTTCAGACATCCTTTGAGAGGAGTCACTTCTTCTTTCTTCGTCTCCATGTTCTCTCCCAACTCGCTGAGATCGAAAGGAAAAGAGTGCAAACGAGGTACTTCCAGAACAATTGTTTGACTTGTTTCTGACTACTGAGAAAATTGAAATTAGAAGGATCAATTGCAATTAGCAAAGCTTTTTGCCTTAGTAACATTAGCCCATAAGGGACCCATTTAGTTATCCGGAACTTTTTCAAACAGGCTTTGGTCCATTCGGTCGATAACATACTCGGCGGATATTGAGAGAAAAATATAATAAAGAAAGTTTGTAAAAATACCCTTTTTTTTTTTTTTTGATCAACCGTTTGTAAAAATACCTTCAAACTAAATAATTTAGCCAAATCTCTTAAAAAGTCTTTTTAAGTTTTTGTTTCTTAAATAGCCTTAAAAAGATCAAAATGACCAAATTAAATTCCATTAAAAGGGTAAATGGTAATTATACACACTCATTATAATTTTACCCAATTATTTATTAAATATAAAAAATAAATAAATATTAATAATTAAAATATTAATAAAATTTAAAATTAATTTTTTTCAGAAAAATACGTTTTCGAAATTTGTTTCTCAAATTCTTTTTCAAAAAGAAAATTTCCACAAAAATTAGGAACCGTTTTTAAATGTTTAGAATACCTTCAAAAATATGTATCATATCTTTCCGTATTTGTAAAATACAATTCTCGAATTTAAGATGCCTTCATAATCGTGTATGTGTACTTTTTGAATGTAACTTGTATGTATATTTAGAAATTTTTTCCTAAGTTTGTATGACATTTTTTCAAATTTGACTTATATGCATATTTAAATATGTATAAAATCTTTATAAAATTTGGATATCAAATTAAGTATTTCTATGAATTTAGGAAGTGGTACACATATTGAAGAATATCTTACTAAATATACATATAATTCAAATTCAATAACTTATTCATAAATATACATTCATAATTTGTATGTATATTTAAGAAGGTCTTCTTAAATGTGTATGACTTCTTCTTGAATTTGACTTACATGCATCTTTACACACGTATAATATCATTATAAAATTTAGATATCAAATTCAGAAAGGTCTTTTTAAAACTTTAGGAAAATGTTATACATATTTAAGAATGTTTTACTAAATATATATATAGTTCAAATTCACTAAGTGATTCATAAATATATATTCATGAAGATTTCCTAAATAT
This sequence comes from Brassica napus, assembly GCF_020379485.1. NCBI lineage: Eukaryota > Viridiplantae > Streptophyta > Magnoliopsida > Brassicales > Brassicaceae > Brassica > Brassica napus. The sequence continues at coordinate 43,647,296 of NC_063452.1, forward strand.
ATTTAAGAATATATTTTTAAATACATATTTATGAAAGTTTTCTTAATTTTACGAAGATATTATACATATTTATCAATATTTCTTAATCAATAAGAACTAGTTTACTTATTCGGTAATGTTTTCTAAATATGCATATAACTCGAGTTCAAGAAAATATCATGCACAATCAGGAAGGCTTTCTATAAAGTGTCATTTGACGCTCTCACAGCATATAGTTTACTTATGGTTTGTGTTTTAGGTTTGCATTTGTAAAAGATGTGTATGATAATAATTTTTGTCTTTTAGAAAATTTCAAGTGAGGAAGAATTATATATGGTAAGATATGTTTTGCTTGTTTACAATAGTTGTTTGGCAAACAAAAAGAACAATATTTGTTTCTATATTAAAGCGATGTGGCATTATACATTATATGCTGTGAGAGCGTCAAATGGTCTTCATGTTGTTTCATTTTACAAAAAATTGATACCATATTCGGTGCGTTATCTGTGGTTTGTAATATTTTAGATTCACAAGGATTGGGTTGTGGGTAAAAATTTTTTGTGTATGTTATAAGAGTAATTACTCTATATGTTGAAATCATAGTCTTTCAACATGCTATTGGAGTGGAAGTGCTATTGGAGTGGAAGTGGTGATTATTTGAAGTTGCGTTTCTTATTAAAAGTAGAATGTTATATTGAATGCGAAGAAGGTTGTCAAGCAAATCTAAAACATTGAAACTGGAAAGTGTGAAAACTGAATAGTGGTCGATGAGTGTAGACACTTGTTACTCACCGCAAAATCAACTCAAGAACTTCTCAATTTGTGTATAGTAATAACAATCACAGCTTCGATTTTCCAGATTATTGAGATGACACTTTCTTTGTGGCATTATAAGGATCATATTAGTTCGTTCCATTTCTTTTTCAGTATAGAGACATAATGAACGTTTGGTTGTTATTGAGATATACTATTTTATTATTTGAGGTTTTGTTTGGAAGATTTATTAATTTAAGTTGTTGGTTAGTTTGTTTGTAAGTAATTTGTTTTGAATTTTTGCTTCTATGGCACTACCATGTGAGTTTTTATGTCATTTGCAGTTGAGTACTTTGTATCTAACAACTAATATATATGAATCTTTTTGAGGTTTTCGCCAGCCGTAAGACCTTTGCATGATTTTCCGAAAAAAAATTTCAACTTTGGTGAGAAATTGGCAATCCAAACATTAGCCATCCAGTTGGGTTGGAATATGGTGTTCCTGGGTTGGGAATGTTGTTCATGGTGTTCACAGTCTCATTTCTTAAGTTCATTTTTGGATGATATTCGGTTGTGGTAAAATAAGCTCTATTGTTTGTTAGGAACAAATATGAGCAACTTTGGACCATTTCTTGATTGGTCTTAACTCTTAAGCATATGATTTCAGATTTTGGGAGAAGAGATTCATAATGGTTTCTATGTTCCATTCGAGATCAGCTGCCAAGATGTTTTTGTTGTTAAGATTTGGAGGACACATTGGTAAAAAATAGTTTCTTTGAAGAGATTCGAACTAAATTAAATATATTTATTTTCTATAAACAGAGAGAAGGATTATTTTTCTAAAAAAATAACATACTTTTTTTGAAAAACCTAAATACATAATATTTTTATTTCCATTACCGAAGTACTAAATTTTACATAATATTTGCAGAGATTTTAATCTTATTTATAGCGTAAACTATGTATTTATTATGCACATATAAGTATATTTTTTATTAGTCAAAGACTGTTGTAAAGAAATTTTCATTTTTAATCATTTTCATTTTTTTTTTAATTTTATTTATGTAGGCTAGGAAAATATTTACAACCAAATAAATGAGAATATAATCTCTTATAAGATTTCAATAACATGACATAGAATCTACGTATTGACACATGAACATAAATTAAACAGGATTTAATAAAAGAATATTCTTTTATTTTAATTTATATGCATAGATTTAACAAACTTAATATACAAATAAAATATTAACTCATTTTTATATACAGATAGAATTTGAATGTTATCTTATTTTACAGCTAAATCCGGTTTGAATAAAGTTTCAATACCAAACCGAACAAATCCAATAGAACATCAATTAATCAAAGTGGAAGCTAGAACAAATTACAAATGGTTCCACACTTCATTTCATTTTATCTATTAAATCAATAAAACGAAAAACCATTAGATCTGATGTAAAACAAAATAATGTTAGATGATTATTGTTTAAAATGCTTATGTATTAACATGAGGGATATGCAATGTTGAATTGACTCTCTAAGAAGAGACCAAATTTTATTTTATTGTTATAGATAGATTGATTGTGTTTCTATTAACAATTAGCTAGATCTTGTATTAAATATACATATTTTGACTAAATATAAATATTTATTATTTTATAAATATAATGTATTTAAAATTAATGACTTTTGTATAATAAAATGTTTAAAATATTATTATACAATACATATAGGTCGAATTTTTTTTTTTCCGGCTAAAAGATTTTATTAATTATTGTCAGCACATATGTTGTTGTACAAAAAAACTGGACATGATTGGAACAAGCTCCAATCGGTTGGAGAAATAATAGATTTTTTTGCTAATAAGTCAGCAGGACCATTATTTTGACGATGAACATGCACAAATGATGTTGAGAGAAATCGAGACTTCCATGCAATGACTGAGTTGACCAAGTGTTGACAACGGGAACTGTAGGCTTCCTCTTTGATGTATTTAAGGATACCGAGGTTATTTCCTTCGAATATAACTTTCCTATAACCTAACGATGAGCATACTTGCATTGACCAAATCAGCGCAGACAATTCCGACTCCATAACTGTTGATCGTCCTTCAAATTTCCCCATTCCAGCTTCCAAAAGAAAGCCCTGGTTATTACGTATTAACCAACCCATTCCAGAGTCTTGAGAGCCTTCACGGTGAGCAGCGTCGTAGTTACATTTAACCCAACCTGAAGGGGGTGGAGACCAATGAGACCTAATGTTTTCAGATCGGGTTCTTTCCGTAGAATTAATTATTTGCGATGAAACTGTAGAATCCAACCATTCCTTTAAATCTACTTGGGCTTTGGAGATAACTTCATCCGCCGTATATTTAATTTTGTTGAAAAGTAAGTCATTCCTACATTTCCATAATCTCCAAACCATCCAGAATGGTAATAATTTTTGCTCATTTGGGAGATTATTATTTGATGCAAAGGAGAAAATAGTTTCCAACTTATTCAAAAGAGAGACATTGGCAGTAGTTAAAGAATCAGGTGAACCTGAGAGACGCCAGACTTGTTGTGAGAAAAGGCAAGTGAAGAAAGCATGATCACTCGATTCATTATCATCACAGCATCTTGGACAAGTAGGATCAACTGGAATGTGCCGATGACGAAGATTTTCTTTAACAGCTACAATCCTTGAACCAATTTTCCAGAAGAAATGTTTAAGTTTCGGAGGGATCGGTGCTGACCAGATCATTTTTGTTAAGGCGGGAGAAGAAGCAAGTGGTGGTGGAATAATCTCTGCATCTTGAGTTATAGTTATATAATGATAGTCAGACTTGATGAAATAATTCCCATCCGACGTATAAGGGCAAATAATGCCATCAGGGACTGGGTGATAGGGTAAATAAATTTTCTGGATGATAGGTATATCAGACTGTTCAATCAGATCATGAATGACTTCCAAGTCCCATTGATTTGAAATCGGATCAATAAGGGTCTTGACACTTAACAGAGGGTTTGAGTAGGGAAGTAAACGTGGGGCTCGGGGAGGAGTTGTTGGGAGCCATGTATCTGATATAGTTGTCGTATCTCCACTTCCAATACTATATTGCATGCCTTGCTCCAAAAGATCCCGTTCATGTAATAAGAACTGCCAACCATAGGAGCTCTGATAACCGCGCTTAGCCTTCCACATAGTAGTCTTTTTAAAATATCGGTGTTTTAGGACACGGTAAACAAGACTATTTGGTCGTTGATTAATTTTCCAGACTTGGTTCGCAAGTAAAGCTTGATTAAAACTTTGTAGATTACGGAACCCTAATCCTCCACTCTGTTTAGACTTGGACAACCGTTTCCAAGATAGCCAAGACATTTTCCTATTTGTCTCTGTCGATCCCCACCAGAAGCGTGAGAGAATTCCATCAATCTCATTACACAACTCAACAGGTAGCTTGAAGAAATTCATAGAGTAAACCGGCATGGCAAGTGCTACTGATTTTATCAAAATTTCTTTTCCAGCCATATTGAGATATCGGTTTTGCCAACCATTTACCTTCCCATTTACACTATCTCTGACATACATGAACATTTCTTTTTTATTCCGACCAAATTGCTCTGGGAGACCTAAATATTTCCCACCACCACCAATATTAGGGATACCTAATGTGTTCTGAATCATATCTCGTGTCTGCTGAAACACCTTAGTACCAAAAGTAATAGAGGATTTCTCTAAGTTAATCATCTGACCAGATACATTTTCATAATCTTTGAAAATCTGAAGAAGTTGTAAACTGTTAGTCTGATCTGCTTTAAGGAAAAATAGAGAATCATTTGCGAATAATAAATGAGATATTGAAGGACCTCCAATACTGAGACGCACTGGTTGGATTTCATTGTTTCGTTCCGCTTGTTGAATCAGAGAACTTAAAACATCTGCGCAGAGGATAAATAAGGTTGGTGATAACGGATCACCCTGACGTAGTCCCCGAGTTCCATTCATATGACCATAAGAGCTACCATTAACCTTAACTGAAAAAGATACCGACGTAACACACTTCATTATAAGCATGATCCATTCTTCACAGAAACCTTTCTTGCGCATCACTTCTTCTAAAAATTTCCATTCAATTCGGTCGTAAGCTTTACTAACATCTGTTTTGACTGCCATGTAGTTCTCGGAGATACGTTTTCGGACTTTTAAAGAATGGAAAACCTCATGAGCGAGAAAGACATTATCAGTGATATGTCTTCCTGGAATGAAGCCCGATTGGTTTTCAGAGATCACATAATGTAAGATGGACTTCATACGCAATGATAAAAATTTTGAAATAATTTTATACATTACATTACAAAGTGCAATCGGCCTGAAATCTTTCATTGTGATCGGATTTGGAATCTTAGGAATCAGACACAAGTTTGTGTGATTCAAATCGGTATAGAATTCTCCAGTATTGAAGAAATGTTGTACCTCTTCTACTACAGCCGGACCAACTATATCCCAATATGTTTGATAGAAGCTAGCTTTAAGACCATCAGGACCCGGGGCTCGTGTTGCGCCAATAGAGAAAACACTTATTCGAACTTCTTCGGCTGTAACGTCCCGAGAGAGATATGCATTGCATTCATCAGAAACCACATGATTGATGTTCCCAAGGCTGTCCTGAATATTTCCTTGCAAGGAGGAAGTAAAAATTTCAGAAAAATAACGAAGTGCCTCTTTTGAGATCTCCTTGTTACCAAAAACTTCTTCACAAAGATTATTTTGAATGCTCAAATCTTATTTTTTGCTCTTCTATTTTTTGTAGAAGCATGGAAAAAACGGGTATTGCGATCACCATAGGTCAACCAATGAATGCGACTCTTATTTCTCCAAAAAGCTTCCTCATCTTTATATGCTTGCAGTAGTTACTTACGTAAATTATGTATTTCACTGAGAGGACAAAGAGGATCAGAATGGGCTACATCAATAAGTGCAGTCAATGCTTTAATACGTTTAGCAGAATTAGTATTATTGGCCTTTTTCCACTGAGAAATAGCATGGCGACACTTGCGTATGCGGTCAGAAACTGAAACATATTGCCCGGGTAGCGTAGATTTCCAACCATCGATGGTGACTTCTTTAAAGCCTTCTCGTTCTGTCAAACTATTTTCAAAGCAAAAACTTTTCTTTCCAAAATCTGTTGTTTTCCGTATCTGGATGATTGCAGGTCGATGGTCTGATTCAATCATCTCCAAATAGATAACACGTGAAGCAGGATACAACGCTCTGAATTCATCATCCCAAAACCTCTATCTAACCAACTTTGGACTTTATGACCTTTTCGATTACCAGCCCAAGTCATATTGTTCCCACTGAAAGGTAAATCCTGCAAACGACAAACCTTTGTCATTAAGTTAAAATCCATCATGCTCCATGGTTCACGAGGAGGACCCCCAATCTTTTCCTCAGGTTTTAAAATTTCATTAAAATCTCCGCAAAGCAACCAAGGTCCTTTACGAGTTGTTGCTATTCGCTATCATTTTTCCCAAAAATGATGGCGTAAAGCACGAATTGGATGGCCATACACACACGTGAAATACATAATATCATTCTTATTATTAATAACACAATCAAACATACGTTCGTCCATAGCGTTAATGACAATATCAACATCATTGTTCCATAGTAACGCTAACCCACCCCCTATTCCCCTAGGAGACACACACCGTACACAATCATATCCCAGTTGAGAACACACATCCCGAATTGTATCATCAGAGTTCTTTGTCTCGATCAAAAAGAGTACGTCCGGGGAAAAAGTTGCCTTAATCCCTTTTAGGCGTCGAACTGTCAAGGACCCTTTTAAGCCTCGACAGTTCCAAAAGGATGTATTCATCCTGACGCCGGTGGCTTGTGGCCCACCGTACCCTCTCGATCATTTGTTTTGTGAGGACCCTGAGGAGAAGCACGTGAAGAACTTGCCTCCTGATCATGCATTGCTTGGAACCATTGTCTGCCTTCACAAGTTTCTGCTTGTCTTCTCATCCTCTTCAAGACTTGTTCAGTAACCTCCTCATAAATCATACCTTGTCGTGTTTCATAGCACAAAGGGTACAACTCCACCATAGGAACAGAGGGCTCTGTTTTTCGCTTCTTAGATGGAGTGGAGTCATGATTCGCAACATCATGTTGATTATCACTTGGTGGAATAACAGGATCCACCGGGTCGTGATGTTCTGGCGTAGAGAAACCAGAAGGAGGACCATCATCTGCATTATCATCATCATTATTATCATCATGGGGAGCCTCCTCATCATTGGGGTTGTTTTGAGGACAATCGGTTGAGTCATGAGACATTAACCCACAAATGTTGCAGAAACCCCGAAGCTTCTCATAGCGAATTTTGAATACAGCAGTTTGATCTCCAAACCTGAAAATTCTTTGAAAACGTAAAGGAGTATTAACGTTCCAAAGTAAACGGATTCTTACATAATCAACATTGTGGGTGCCTTCCGATTGAATATCTGTCTCAATGTATTCCCCTAGTTCGTGACCAATGTGTATCACCATCCTTTGTGTGAGATACTGGTGCGGAATTCCTCGAACTTGAATCCAGAAAGTCATGTAGTTCAGATCTTCATCAGTTTGGTTTGGAAACCATCGTTGTAGGGACACCATCCATTCATTAAAGGACCAGGGTCCACGTCAGAGAAGAGATTCCTCTGACTTGAAAAGGAATTGAACTTTGTTGTTCTCTAGAACACGTCCTGCAATCTTATCAGCAACACCCCACAGTCTTGGTAGAGCAGACATCATTCCCCGAATTTTCTGTTTTCTCGGGTTCAAAGGTTTTCCGATCAAAGCAAACTGGGTTTCTTCTTCTGCTTCCGCGACTAGGTCTAGAGGAAGATCGACAACATCATCTTCTATCCCTAGAGTAATATCTTGTAACTGTTTTCGAACTCGATCAGTCATGATTAAGATGAACAAAGGAAAGCTTCTGTTACTCTGGTTTGAAAACAGAGAGAAGAACCACCTATATAGAGAAACAGAGTTGGCGGTTATGGAATCTGTAACCGCTAGACCGTTAATCCGATGTGGACATAACCGTCGACCATCACCGACGACACAAACTCTCCGGGGAGAGACAGGAAAAGACGCAAATGTAAAGTTGCAATCTTTTTTCGCAATCGCTCTCGTCCATTATAGTAGTATAACCAAATTTATTACATTACAAAATATAAATAAATAGATATCAAGAATAAAAAAGACTTCCACTCGGAAACCCTTTTTACTTTGATTGTCTGGAAACAGGATGCAAACCTTTATAAGATGTAAAAACTATACATGTTTGTTTAAGTCCTAAATATTTGAAAATAAAATAAATCACGTAATCTAAGTAACTCATGATTATAATTTTAAAAATAATGGTACTTGGCAATTAGCATAGTATAATTCTTACATTTTATTATATATATATATATATATATAATTAACTTATTATATATTAAGTAACATTTATTTTTATTATATGTTCTTAATTATGGTAAGTGGAAGTTATTTCATTATATTTTCTTTTAACTTTTGTTTTTAAATAATTTTTTTTTATATTTTTCGTGGATCATTATTTTGAAGTTTAAAAAAAAAAAATATTTTCTGTTGAACTTCACCGTAATTTCATTACTGTTGAATAACTTTTATAATAATTAAGATTTGAATTTTGAATTTATATTGATATAGTTTGTAATAGATTTACTGTTACACATTTGGGTTCACAATGCACGTTTTAATTATTTTATTCCCGTAGTGATGTGTTCATATGGTCAATAGAAAATACTGCTGACATTTACTCACTACAGGAGAATTGAGTAGAAATAATGTATATTCTAATCATTATAATAATCATTTACTCTTTTTTTTTTCATAGTGGAAATTTTGGTTTACAGGAAGCCAAGGGATTATTCATTTTGTCTTTTTTTTTTTGTAAGGAACTACGAAACATAAAAAAAAAACAGATGCTCTTTCGGAAAAAGAAATCAGAAGAATTAAAAGAGCACTTGGTATACTAAAATAATATTAAAAGAGCACTTGGTATACTAAAATAATTAACTTAAGAAGCTTACTCCATCAAATAGTATTTTTCTCTTACGTTTATATATATGAAAGAGCGAAATTAGTGTATGTGTATTTTTTTTAAAAAAAGAGCGATATTGGTGTAGTGACTAAATCATAAAACACGAACACACAATTTTGGTGACCGAGTTCCAGAAAGGTTTACAGCTTGTGCTATCTGGAGATATATTATGCACAGCGGCAGATCTAGAAAATATTTTGAGTGGAAGAAAAAAATAATTATTTGATAATTTACATAAATGTGGTTTATATCTTTAGCATAGATAACATTTAGAAGAAAAATAAACTAAATAATACAGCTAAAATATTATTTTTAAACTGAAAGAAGAAAAATAATGAACCTACTAACAAAATAAAATGAAAAAAACTGGAACTATTTGTGAAAAATAAAATTTAACTGAACGAAGAGATTTGCTGACAAAAAAAACAAGGAAAAGAACGTGTGAGGAAAAAAGAAAATGTAACACATGAATAAGAAGGTAAATTCACATATTAATGGGAAAGGTAGGTTTTGAACCCAAGCCTAGTGGGGGCAAAGAGAAGGATTTAGCTTAGTAACTCGCATTTTCTAATGCATAAACATTTATTTGTAACCTTTTGTGGGGGCAGCTGCCACCTTCCTAAGCTACCTAGATCCTCCCCGTATACGTGCTGAAAATATGAACTTTGTTGATATTGAGATAAAGTGATAAAAACAGATGAAAATTGGTAACCAAGCTACCTTTCAGCGGGATCTGTCTCCTGTAACTTTCACTACAAAACAGGTTTTTTTCAGAACAAATATACAAATCACAAAAGACCAAAGCAAATACTCTTTTTATTGCTAATCTCTTGAATTCTCTTTGTTCTTTTTTTGGATTATCCAGTCTTGGTATAAAGAAAGCATGTATATGTATATATACAAAACTGCGTCACGTATTCCTAACAACATAAAGTTTTTGTGTAATGCTATTTTCTTTAATTGTTGGATGTAGGTACTTGTAGCATTGGGAAATACGAAAGTCCTTAACAACATTTACTGGATTAGAGGTGGGCCTATATTAACATTCACGTTAGGCCCAATCTCTCTTCTCATTTTCTACGTCGAAGACCAACAACGACTTCTTCTCTTCTTTCATTCAAGAAGCTATTTCTAAATCAACGATGATGGAGTAAGATGGATGGCTTGTACACAGTTACTTATCTTCAATTTTTCGTAACTCCAATTTCTTCACGTCGCTTCTGCTCTCGAACGACCCGGTCTTTTGATTTGTATACACTGTCAGGCGGGAGATTATCTTCCAATAGGCAATAGCTATCGAAAAGTGAAAATGGAAGACGATCTCAGAGAAAATGGAAAATGTAAGCATTTGGAACATCGATGGATCCAAGCTGAAAAAGAGAGGAATGTACCTTGTCACCAAAGAGTGTTAGATCAGCTCTGGCTTTGTGGCTTTGGCCCTGTTCGTTTGTACATCTGGAAGATGCATCCAGATGGTCCATGTAGATGTCTTATCTAGATGTTTCATCTGTTTCATCTGGGTGTTGTTCGTTTCTTCATTTCGTCCATGCATCCAGATGAATCATCTGAATGCAACTATGTTTGTTTGATTTTCATTTTTTAACTTCCATCTGCATCAAGGTGGACTTGTTAATAAAATGACTAAAATATAATTTTTTACGTTTCGGCGGAAAAATAACATTTTTTACCGTTTTGGCGGAAAATATTTTTGCGGTTTTTGAGGAAAAATATGTTTTTGGCGAAAAAGTGTATTTTCGTGGTTTCGGCGGAAAATATGTTTTTATGGGTTTGGCGGAAAAATACGTTTTTGCGGTTTGGACGGGAAAAGTGTATTTTTGCGGTTTTGGCGGGAAAAGTGTTTTCGACGAGAAATTTTTTTTTCACGATTTTGACGGGAAAGTTTTTTTTCGTGATTTTGGCGGGAAAAGCTTTTTCGCGATTTTGGTGAGAAAAATTGTGTTTTCCGGTTTTGGCGGGAAATTGTGTTTTTCTGGTTTTGGCGGGAAAATGCATTTTTTCGGTTTTGGCGGGAAAATTCTGTTTTCCGGTTTTGGCGGGAAAATTGTGTTTTCCGGTTTTGGCGGAAAAATTGTGTTTTCCAGTTTTGGCGGGAAATTGTGTTTTTCTGGTTTTGGCGGGAAAATGCATTTTTCCGGCTTTGGCGGGAAAATGCATTTTTCCGGCTTTGGCGGGAAAATTCTGTTTTCCGGCTTTGGCGGGAAAATTCTGTTTTTCCGGTTTTGGCGGAAAAAATGTGTTTTCCGGTTTTGGCGGAAAAATTGTGTTTTTCCGGTTTTGGCGGGAAAATTGTGTTTTTCCGGTTTTGGCGGGAAAATGCATTTTCCGGTTTTGGCGGGAAAATGTGTTTTTCCGGTTTTGGCGAGAAAATTGGGTTTTCCGGTTTTGGCGGCGAAATTGTGTTTTTCCAGTTTTGGCGGAAAATTGTGTTTTTCCGGTTTTGGCGGGAAAATTGTGTTTTCAGGTTTTGGCGGGAAAATTGTGTTTTTCGGTTTTGGCGGAAAAATTCTGTTTTCCTGTTTTGGCGGAAAAAATGTGTTTTCCGGTTTTGGCGGAAAATTGTGTTTTCCGGTTTTGGCGAAAAAGTGTGTTTTCCGGTTTTGGCGGAAAATTGTGTTTTTCTGGTTTTGGCGGAAAAATTGCATATTCCGGTTTTGGCGAGAAAATGGTTTTTGCGGTTTTGGCCGGAAAATGCTTTTTGGAGTTTTGGTGGGAATATGCATTTTTTGTGTTTTGACGGGAAAATGCGTTTTTTGGGGTTTGGCGGAAAAATGCGTTTTTTCGGTTTTGATGGGAAAATGCGTTTTTTTCGGTTTTGGTCGAAAAGTGCGATTTTACTGGTTTGACCGAAAAATGTGTTTTTATGGAAATGTGCATTTTACATTTTTTTTGCTGAAAAACGCATCTTGCGGTTTTAGCAGGAATGTGTGTTTTTCAGTTTTTGCGAGAAAATGTATTTTTTGATTATAGTGGAAAAATGTATATGCAAGAAAATAGAATTTACGGTTTGAAAATAATATTTTGATTTTAAAGTCATTTTTGTCATTAATCATTTTGGACTGAACTAGATGCATCTGCATCCAGATGCACCATCAAGACTCACCTTCATTTGGGTGACAATTTGAGATGAGTTTTTAAAAATTCAGCTGGGTGATCCATCTGGATGTAGCATTATAATGCACAAAACGAACATCGATTTGCATCTTCACCCAGATGGATCACCTGGGTGAGCAAACGAACAGGGCCTATATCATCTCGAAATACCAATGAATGAAACCAGCAAAATATTACTATAAAAAATGTTTCTCTTTTTCTAGAGAGCATAAGTATAAGCATAAGTAGAACACTGCAAATGGAAAATTTATGGGAATTCTTACCATGAAAGCAAAAATCTCATCTTCGTATGTCTCATAAGGAGCAATGGCAATATCCAATTTCGAATCCTACATAAGTTGATAAAGACTCAAGGTTATGGTGTGTATGATTCAATGACAAACTACCAAACACGAATTGACTTGATAAAAAAAACATCGAAAATGGCTTCAGACACTAAAACAAAGAAAAACAAAAAAAAAAACTGAGTGCTTCTGATCCTTGAAACCCAGAAAAGAAATTTGTTTTCTTTTTCATAATCGCAACTTGTGTGAATCTAGGGAAGCAATCGTAAGACTGTCCTCACTGATTTCTAAGCAAACAGGCAATTTCAGTGCAGATTTTGAAATCGAATATGTTAAGACGTGGAAGGTATATAGAACCTGTCTTCAAGAGTCACATGTAAATGGGAAGACAATGAACATTGATAGTGGCTGGAATGGGTGTTGCCTGAAAACGATTACAAAAAAAATTTAATAAACAACAGGATTCAAACCATTTCGCAAAGAGGAAAAACATAAATACCAAAAGCATAATTCTGATAGGTGAAACAAAAAAAAATTGATTAAAAAGTTCATCAAGAGCATATCAACCCACATGAAAAACTTTGGAGTTAATCCTCTCTCAAAAAATAAATTTATTACGTTGTTTGAACAGATTGATAAGGTGGTTTCGAGATGAGGAATGGTTACCTTTTTATTCTCCGATACACCGCCTAGCTGAAGAAAATCTCGCTTTCAATGATACATCATGGTTGATTGAATTAATAAGGGATTCAATAAAAAAAATCTGTAACAGGAACCGCTTAGGTGATGAAATGAAGATCAGACGTCGCGATAGAGAGAGGATGAACCCTGAAGTTCAATGAGACGCGTAAAGAAGGATTAGGTTTGACCCTTATTGGGCTTGAAGATGGTCTCTCATTTCATCTAAACATGAGGCCCGTAACAATAACAAACCCAACACCAAACGATTCACAAATAAATGAAACGGTGCGTTTTTTTTATGAGACACGTGTCAGAAGCATATTCAACGACTTTTGTAGCTGGAATCCTATGTGTCACGATGAATGAGATAAAACACAACTTTATATAAGTAGAGATTAGATATATATATGACGTAAATTTAAATAAAATATATATGTTTATTATTGTGCTGGAAATTTAAAAGAAAACATTCACATATTAAAAATATTTTAGTAAATATATTTATACAAATTTAGTTGATTAATATTTAATTATAAATTGTATATTTGTTATTTTCTAACTTTTATAATTGAAAAAAAAAATTTAAGATAACAACACAATATATAAAAATTATCTTATTTAAAAAATAATAATATTATTAATAAAAGTTCGTTTTTAATTATATTTATAACTGAAAAATATGTTTTAAGATAACAACACAATGTAAAAATTATCTTTTTGCGAAAAATATTAATATTATAAATAAAAATTCGTTTTTGATTATATAGTTAATCATATATAAATTCATTAACGGTAGTATAGATATTAACCGCTCTAACTTTTAACTTGAGAGCTCCGTTGTTAAATAAATAAATAAAAATAAACTTTTTTTTTTATGTTTTCGTATTATATTTTTTCAAATTCAAACTCTTAAAAAAGAAAAAAAAACACGTCAAGTACCAACTCTTAAAAATAAATAAAATACCGGCCCTTGTTTTTGACAAAGTTTTCATTAGTTCAACCCGCAAAACAAATGTAACTACAATCTTCTTCCGTATTTTCGTAAAATCATTTCGGCCCAATTTGTTTTTAAGGCTTTCGGCCCATATGTGTTTTACAAGTTTCAGGAATCTGGACCAAGCTTGGATACACCCCCAGGGTTTTTGGATTTTAGCCAATCACTTATGGTTTAAACTCGTCAGATTGACCCTACTGGTCTAGACTGTGTTTTCGGCTCTGTTCAAAAACGCAGCCGTCTAACCGCTTAGGCGCTGTTCAAGGTTGACCGCGGCGATTATACCCAAATCGGTGTAGCCAGACGTTGATTCGCGTAAAACCGTCTAATTTTCGCAGTGACCGCCTAATTCCCGCCTAATACCGCGTTGACCGCCTGAGTTTTTTTTTTCATCTATATAAGTTAAAACACGGTTGATTATTTTCTACTCATTATTGACAGATTTTCTGTAATAATTCATTACTAAATAATTATAATTAGCTATTAAACCCAAAACAAACACATACATACAACATTTAGGGATTTTTTCCGTACCAAACCCACCATTTAGGAATAAAAAAGAGACTGTTTAAAATTATATATAAAAAATTATATAATTATGTCTAAGAATTTGTATCATCATGTTTAAAATTAGCTAAATATATTATAAATATATTACATTGTATTTAAAACTAGGCTCCGCGTAATCCCCGAGTACTCCCCGATTTTTCAGTAACTCGCTAGGCCCGAGATTACCGCCCGACTAGCGCCTAACGTAGTTCCGTACAGGGGTTTTCGGTTGTCGTCTATGATAAGATATGGTTTTATAATGGACTGTAAGTGTTATTATGGAGATCTTATCTTGTTTTATTTCTTTCCAAAATTGCAAGACCCTGAAAACCTTGAAGTTTGTAAATGAATCTCTTAAACATATGAGTTCTTCTACTCAGTTCTTCTTTAATTGTGTAAATGTAATTCAATACTTGAAACATAATAGAAATGTGTTGTTTGTATTGATACACAAATACTTGTTTATTTACAAGTTTGTATCCTAATCCTAATAGGAATACGTATATTTAGATAACAACGAATATGTAAATAGCCATATCCTATATTTAGCCATTATTTTTATAACTCCCCTTAAGTTGATGGTCAAAAATCTTGAATCATTAACTTAGAAAAGGAGATAAAAAAATATAGTTGATGGTAGAGGTTTTGTTAATAGATTTGTTGGTTTCTCTTTTGTGATGATGCGTTCGTAGTGATTAATTTGTCTTGAACAGCATCACGAAAAATGACAATTTTCTTATTTAGTATCAATTGTATTTAACATTTTAGTAAAATTGTAGGTGTGTATAAGCAGGTATATATATATATATATTATATGAATATCAGTTTGCAAAGTATTGTTTTAAAGTTATTCATCTGTACAAATGATTCACAACTGTCCATATACACATTTTATCATTAGACATTTACAAAAATATTACACCTTAATATATTTCAACATATATACAATCAATAACATAGATGTGTACACATATTTCACTATCTACATGTACACAAGTCTCATTTGCGGAAAAATTTTAGCCATTTTCTATGGCAAATTTTATCAGAGGCAGTATCAGTTAACGAAAGGCTCTTCAAGAGACATATCCTAGCTGCCCAAGATGTGGTCATGCGGAGGAAACAATTAATCATATGGTTTTTACATGCCCTCCAGCTATGCAATGCTAGGCCCTTTCAACAATTACAAAATATCTACACCAATATAAACTACCTTCTTTCAAAGACTAATATCGGTGGAAATATGGAAGAATCAACCAGAGTCTTCCCTTGACTAATTTGGTATATATGGAAAGCACGGAATGAAAAAATTTATAATGGTCGCGACTTCTAACCAGTGGATACAACAGATCTAGCACTATGAGAATGTAATGCTTGGTTCCTAGCCAACAAGGAGATCGACCCAAGTGAAGGTGTCACAGAAATTATACCAAGGAACCCACCAGACTTACCTATTTTTACCTGTCGTGTGGATGGATCATGGAAGAATGATGGAACTACGAGTGGAGTATGATGGATTTTACAGCTTTAAGATGGATCAATAGACCTACTAGGCCTCCAAGGTTGCTACAAGAAAATTTCGCCGTTACATACTGAACTAAAGAGCTTAGTATGGACATTGAAATGTTTATCTCGCCATCAACGGTTCTGTGATTATTTTGTTACTGATTCCCAAGAATTAGTCAAAATGATCTCCACACCTGATGATTGGCCAGCCTTTGCAACTGAACTAACTAGTTTAAAACTCTTTGGGCGTCCTACCAAGACGGAAAAGTGGTTTATCAACCAAGATCCAGTAACAATCAAGCGGACTTCCTTGCAAGACAAGCTCGAACAAGGAATCATGTTTTCTCATATGTTAACACGTCGGTGCCACACTGGATAGATACTCGCAACTCACTTTTAATAAAAATATTTCTTACAAAAATATTAAAAGTTTGTTTATCATTAAATTGCAATATGTCTCTTTAGAAAAAGAAAATTTCTATACTTAGTATGTACTGTAATAGCGGTTTAGTAAGTTTGTAAATGTTATTGCAAGTGTGTATAAGCAGATATAGTCATACTATTTGTACATCATTTTGCGAATATAATTTTAACATTATCCACATGTATAATGGTTATGCACACTTTATCATCAGGTATTTACAAATTATTACAATTAATATATTTCAACATATATACAGTCAATAGCATAGAGATATAAATATATTTCATTATCCACATGTACACAAGTTTCACTATCCACAAATACATATGTATCCACATGTACACATGTTTTATCATTCACATGTCCACATCTCTCTCTCTCTCTCTCTCTCTCTCTCTCTCTCTCTCTCTCTCTCTCTCTCTCTCTCTCTCTCTCTCTCGGGTAATCTCTCACCCAGAACAACCCATAAACACTTTTATTCATCTTTTTCTCTCCAAACTCATCCTTCAATTCGTCTAAGAAGTGATTGAAAGTACCTTGATCATCTCTTGTAAATCCCAAAATGAGCATAATAGAACACATTCTGCTCAGTTTTTATATGCACATATTCCATTTTTTCTTCAGAAGTTGTTCTTCTTTAGTTACACAAGAAAATGCTTTACAAATTTGATGCAATCTTTAAGCAAAAACTGAATATATAAGACAAACAACCACAACCAACACAAAGTGAAAGTGAAAGATAGAAAGAGCATGTGTTATTAATATCTCGTGAGTTTAATGGTTATTAGCATTTTATTTTAGTTCATTTTAAGTAATTTTAGGATTCATTAGGGTGTGTTTCATTCATATATGTGTTCAATTGCAGTGGCAAGTGTTGGAATGCATAATTGGTAAGTTTGTGAAAAAATCAAAGAGAAATTCATTTATTTTAATCAGTGTTTTTAAAACCGGACCGGAAGCTTAATCGGAAATATTTTGGGTCACGGTTTAATATGGTTCGACCGGATCAAATCTGGTTCAATAATATGGTTTAATATTTTTTTAGTATTTAAATATAAAAGTAATATTAGTAAACATGATGCATAGTTAAAATATAAATCAATTTTGAACATAAAATATTATAAATATAAATTAGTTTTTTGTTTATATGGATGATTTATAGATTTTTGATAGTTTTAGTGGTTTTTATTGGTTTAATAATTTTGAAATAAAATCCGGCTATGTGGCCGGTTCATGGTCGAACCAATTACTAGACCAACCCGGCTATATAACCGGTTCATGGTCGAACCCGGTCCAACCATCGGGTCGGTCCGGTTTTAAAAACATTGATTTTAATCCTCCCTCCGTTCCACAAAGATAGACTTTTTAGTATTTTTACACATATTAAGAAAACACATTAAACTATCATAATAAATGTATCATTTTCTGTAATTTTCAATTTTCAATAACTTTTAACCAATAGTAATTCAATTAATTCAATTAATTTTCTTGAAGTTTACAACTTTTTCATAGAAACACACAAAAAATACATCTTTGAGAAACAAATTTTTTTTCTAAAAAATCTATCATTAAAGAACGGAAGGAGTAGTTTTGAGGTGAAAATCACTACAAGAAAACAGCGGCATACTGAGGGAAAAAATCGTCGGTATGTCGTCGGAATAAGGCTATTCCGACGACATACCGACGAAAAAAATCCTCGGAAATAACTCCTCGGAAATTCATTTTTCCTCGGAAATCCCTCGGAAATTTCCGACGGAATTCCGAGGAACTGAATTTCCGAGGAAACTCCGAGGACCACTAGATCGTTGGAAAGTTCCTCGGAATATACCGAGGAAGTTCCTCGGAATATACCGAGGGAGGACTTCCTCGGTATATTCCGAGGAAATTTTCGATGGTCCAATCCTCGGAAGTTCCGACGAAATCTTCCTCGGAATTTGCATCGGGAATTTCCGAGGAACGTGGCCCTCGGAAATTTCCGAGGAACGTGGCCCTCGGAAATTTCCGAGGAACGTGGCCCTCGGAAATTTCCGAGGAACGTGGCCCTCGGAAATTTCCGAGGAACGTAGTCCCTCGGAAAATTCTGAGGAACGTAGTCCCTCGGAAAATTCCGAGGACCATTCCCTTGGATGTTTTTTAAAATTTCGACGACTTATTACGAGGAAAAGGTCGTCGGAAATTTTCGAGGGTGCTTTTCCTCAGAATTTCGAAAAAATTAATTTTTTAAAAAAAAATTAATTTATTTTTAAATTAAAATTTGTGAAATTTAAATTCGAAAATATAAAATTAAAATTAAAACTGAAAACATATTAGATAATTCAAAGTTCTACAAATAAAAATAAAACATTCCGAGTTTTTGGTAAAAAAAAAAAACTACGGGTCTTGAATGTTCGGGAACACCTCGTTCGGGTACATCCTCTTCATCATCTCCATCATCTGCTCGTTCAGCCTCTTCTGTGTCTCATAGCCCGCCTGTTGAGCTGCCATCTGGGTCTCCAACGCAGATATCCGATCATCATTGTCCTTCAGCTGAGCCGTAAGAACTTCTGGATCAACATATGGCGGTGGTGCAGAAGAAGGAGCAGTCGACCGGGAGCGACGACCCAAACCGACCAAACGTCCCTTCTTCTTTGGAACCGACTGAAATATAAATAGCCAAATTTAAATAATATAAATTGATGATAAAATAAAAATCAAGAAATAAATAAATTGAACTTTAAAAAAAAGAACTTACCGATTCAACGATTTCGTTGATTCGAAACCGGGACAAGTTGGTCGAAGCCGTCGAAGCGTCATCCTCGGTTTGAAGCTGAGACACTTCGTCTACCACCTGAGTTTGGACCAGGTCGACCACGTCCCTCACAAGACCGTCATCAATCTGGCCGGTCTTCTTGTTGGTATACGCCCTCCTCATTAGGGCGAGATCATCAACCGGCTCGCCATCATTTTCTTCCGCCTTGAAAAAAAAACATAAATTAAAGAAACATTAGAAATTATAAGAAATGCACAATAAATTAAAATTCTGAAACTCAAATAATTGAAGAAAAAGCGGTTGAACTTACCATGCGATCTTCCAGAGTGGCAATAGATTGAGCACCCAAGTTATGCTTGTAGATGCCCTTCCCTTTACGGTCGCTCCTGCGGTTGGTGGAGTTGGTGGAAGAAGTTTCTTTCGTCTCTTCCTTATCCCAATGCGCACACAACTCCTTCCAAACCGTGTCGTTCATCGACTTTGGGACCTTTTAATAATAAAAAAAAAATAGTTTAATAAATTAAAAAATAGTTTAATAAATTAAAAAATTGTTAAATAAATTAAATCGAACCTTATTGATTTCCCATTTCTTCTTCCACTCGTGGATCTGCTTCCCGTAGTTGTCCATAACTTTATGGACGAAGTGGTGATAGATAAAGAGCGTCTCATCGGAATTCCAGTTGAACTCTTGCTGAAAAAAAAACACAATTAGTAGAAAATTTATATTAAAGATTAAAAATATAAGTAAAAAATTAGAATACTTACCGCAAACTGACGAAACCACAGATGCTGCTTGTCGGTAGGGAAGTGAGTGAAAGTCGGATGTCCCCTGTCGAGGGCCGAGTACATCATACGGTTGATCCATGCGCTGATCCTATTCCCGGATCGGTTGAACCTAATAAAAAGAACAAACGGTTAATAATGAATCCAAATTTAAAGAAAAAAAAATATGTTTAATTACCATGTTTGACCTCGTCCATGTGGATACGGAGTGAGATAGGGAAGATGGTCACGACCGGGCTGTTGAACCAACTCCGCAACACTCATCACTCCCGGAGGACCCGGAGGAGCAGGAGCGGATGCAGCAGCGGGAGCGAGAGGAGCAGGAGCGGGTGCAGCAGAGGGAGATGTATGGTAGGAGCTGTGGGGCGAAGGGGAATCCTGAAAATGGCTGGAATCCCGAGACTGGCTCCCCGTATCACCACGACCACGACGCTGTCGAGGCCGGGTCTGATCATCATAAGACCTGTAAATTAAAAAAAAATATATTTAATAAATATAGAAATATATAAATTAATTTTTTTTTAAAAAAAATCTCAAATAATAGTTTTTAATCACAAAAAAAAAGATTTATAGATATTAAAAATGTTTAATAAATATATAAAAATAGTTCTAACAAACAAAAAATAGTTTTAATAAATAAAAAATAGTTTAATAATTACAAAAAATAGTTTTAATAATATTAAAAATGTTTAATAAATATAGAAATTTATATTATATATATATACATATATATATATATATATATTTTTAATACCAAATAATAGTTATTAATCACAAAAAAAGTTTTATAGAAATTAAAAATGTTTAATAAATATATAAAAATAGTTCTAATAAACAAAAAATAGTTTTAATAAATAAAAAATAGTTTAATAATTACAAAAAATAATTTTAATAATATATATATATATATATATATTAAATCCCAAATAATAGTTTTTAACCACAAAAAAAGTTTTATAGATATTAAAAATGTTTTGTAAAATCCAAAACATCGAATTTATATACAAAAAATATTTTGTAAAATCCAAAAAATCGAATTTATATACAAAAATCGTTTTGTAAAATACAAAAATCGATTTTATATACAAAAGTCGATTTTATATACAAAAATCGATTTTATAAATACAAAAAAAAATAAAAAAAATTATAAAAAAATTCTAAATCAATTCAACAAAACAAATTATTCAACCAAATCACAATTCTAAACCTATTATACAACCAAATCAAAATCCTAACCAATCACCCTAACAAAAATCTATCAAAACTACACAAAAACCTAACAAATAGAATCTAAGAGATTGGGATATGGTCCTTACATGATTTGTGTAAGAGAAGGGGGAGATCGCCGGAGATATCGTCGGATTTCAGTGGGAAATCGCCGGAGGAGTCGCGCAGAGGAAGAAGAGAGAAATGGGGAAGAAGAAGCGGCTCGTGGTTATAAAACCTAGGGTCCGACGGATACTATCCGTCGGAATTTCGTCGGAATTCTAATTTCAATTTTCGCGAAATATTTGCCCGGTTAAATGAAAATATTCCGAGGAAATTCCGACGGATAGTAAAATATCCGTCGGAATTCCGTCGGAATATTCCGAGGAAATACCGCGGAACTAGTGTTTGGGGTTTCAAAACATCAATTTTTTTTTGCCGTATTTCATTTCTTATACAATTGTAATGCATACCATTGAGGATTCTTTGTATAGATGAGCACAAACCATGAAATAACAAATTTCAAAACGAATTGAAAGTATTCTATTTACCGTTCATTAAAGTGTATAAGTGTTTCTCTTATGTTGTGGGGATTTCGTTCATACAATCGGAAAAGTGTTTATTATAGGGTAAGGAACAAATTTTTGACTTCATAATCAGTCTAAGACACTTAATAAGGGTTATATAAGTGTTATTCAAACCGCAAAACGTTGTTTTCGGTTTAAAACCCCTATTTCTTTGGAATTTCCTCGGAATATTCCGAGGGAATTCCGAGGAAACCCTTATCTTCCTCGGAATTCCGTCGGAATATTCTGAGGAAATACCGAGGAACTAGTGTTTGGGGTTTCAAAACATCAATTTTTTGCCGTATTTCATTTCTTATACAATTGTAATGCATACCATTGAGGATTCTTTGTATAGATGAGCATAAACCATGAAATAACAAATTTCAAAACGAATTGAAAGTATTCCCTTTACCGTTCATTAAAGTGTATAAGTGTTTATCTTATGCTGTGGGGATTTCGTTCATACAATCGGAAAAGTGTTTATTATAGGGTTAGGAACAAATTTTTTGACTTCATAATCAGTCTAAGACACTTAATAAGGGTTATATAAGTGTTATTCAAACCGCAAAACGTTGTTTTCGGTTTAAAACCCCTATTTTCTCGGAATTTCCTCGGAATATTCCGAGGGAATTCCGAGGAAACCCTTATCTTCCTCGGAATTCCGTCGGAATATTCCGAGGAAATACCGAGGAACTAGTGTTTGGGGTTTCAAAACATTATTTTTTTCCGTATTTCATTTCTTATACAATTGTAATGCATACCATTGAGGATTCTTTGTATAGATAAGCATAAACCATGAAATAACAAATTTCAAAACGAATTGAAAGTATTCCTTTTACCGTTCATTAAAGTGTATAAGTGTTTCTCTTATGTTGTGGGGATTTCGTTCATACAATCGGAAAAGTGTTTATTATAGGGTAAGAAACAAATTGTTGACTACATAATAAGTCTAAGACACTTAATAAGGGTTATATAAGTGTTATTCAAACCGAAAAACGTTGTTTTCGATTTAAAAACCTTGTTTCCTCGGAAAAACCTCGGAATATTCCGAGAAAATTCTGAGGAAAAACAAATTCCTCGGTATTTCTTTAAAAAAAAAAAAATCAATGGTAGTCTGTTTCCGAGTCGTCATCACTAGATGAATCTGAATCTGGATCTTGGTGAAACTCTCCAATCACTGGTTCATCCTCTACGTGAACGACGGCTTCCTCTCCGAAGTCGGTTAAATCGACTACAAGGCCAACTCCAGCTAAATCTTCTGCTGCACTTAAGTTTCCGGATGTGCTTGGTTGTAGTGGGTCTTCTAGCTCAGAACTTCCCTGAACTCGGCCTCTCGGGTTGAGTCTTGTAACAGTGACCCATGGATCATCTCTGTTCCTTACCCGGGGGTACTTGATATAACAAACCTGTAACATTTAGAAAATTATTAGTAAAATTATAAATTAATACACATGATGATGAATCATTCTGAATAATTAACATTTAATTACCTGATCGGCCTGAGAAGCAAGAATGAAAGGATCATAATATTGCATCTTTCGCTTCGAATTTACTGATGTAACATCAAATGCATCTGTTCTCACACCTCGATCTGGAGTGTTGTCGTGCCAATCACAATAGAAAACAATACAGTGCAATCCAACCATGCCCAAATACTTGATTTCCAAAATCTCATGTATGTGTCCGTAGTATACATCATCTCCTGATGCAGAACAAACGCCATCATCATAAGTCGTACTCGAACGTCTCCTCTTCTGAGTTGTGAATGCATATCCTCGAGTACAAAATCTCGGATATGACTTCACAACAAAGTTTGGTCCAACGACCATCTCACGTATCCAATCGTCAAATGTTTCACCTCTGGCCAAACCAGCAGACACCTATTAATAGCACATATATATATTATATCAATAAATGTGAATTAGTATAAATATGTGATAAAATATATTTTAATTTGTTTAAAGCACTCACATAAGTAAACATCCATCCAGTAAATTATCTCTGCTTCATTTCTTCTAGTTCGTCCTCTGTGGTGTATCTATACTCGAACCGCTTTTATGCCATGAAAATCCTGTATATGATGACAATAATGTAATTAATTAAGATTTAAATTTCAACTTGTTAAAAAAAAAATTTGTAAGCTAATTTATTTACCTCTCATATTGAAGAACGTCTTCGCAGTTGGTGAGAAAATATGTTTGCAAATGACTGCGCTCCTGCTCAGTAAGTCGACGGTCCTTTGGTTTTCCGCTAAGTCGTCCAACGTCTGTGAAAATGTCTGGAACCGTAACATGATATGTTGCCCGTTTGCCTCTATCATCATGCCGAGTAGGTCTTCTGTTTTTGGTCTGAACTTCTGTTGGAAAGTAGTACTCGGCAAAGTTTGAAGTTTCTTGATTGATCATCTGTGCGACTATAGAACCTTCCACCCTACTTAAATTTTTCACCATCTTCTTCAAATGGAACATATACCGCTCATACAGATACATCCATCTATACTGCACAGGACCACCAAGTTCCAATTCTCTTGCCAGGTGAATAACAAGATGCTCCATAACATCAAAAAATGAGGGAGGAAATATCTTCTCAAGGTTGCACTGAATCACGGCTATGTTAGTCTTCAAATTATCAATACCTTCAAGAGTCACTGATCTCGTCATAAATCGCGGAAGAAACCACTTATCCCTGCAATTGCTTCATGAACATTTCGTGGTAATAGTTCCTTGAAGGCGAACGGAAGGAGGAGCTGCATCATTACATGGCAATCGTGGCTTTTCAAGCCAGTAAACTTTCCTTCCTTTCTGTCGATACAGTTACGCAAATTTGATGCGTAACCGTCTGGAAATTCCACATCGTTTGAAATCCAATCAAAGAACGTATTTTTTCCCTCTGCATCAAGTCGGTATATGGGAAAAGGAGCCCTACCATTCTCATCAACATGAAGTTCTGAACGAGCACATATATCGACTAAATCCAGTCTTGACTTCAAATTATCCTTTTTTTTACCTTGAACATTAAGGATCGTGTTCATGAGATTGTCAAAAAAGTTCTTCTCAATATGCATGACATCTAAATTATGCCTTAGCAGATGATCCTCCCAGTATGGCAGATCCCAGAAAATACATTTTTTGTGCCAGTTATGTAGTTCTCCAACAGCATCTACCGGAAAACGCTCATGTCCACCGACGTCTGGCGTCCTTTCTGCACCAAAATCTCTTAGTTGTATCTTCAAATCTTTCCCACAAATTTCCGGAGGTGGACTGTCAAACACCCTCTTGTTCTTCGTAAAAAAATTCCTACTCCTACGATATGGATGATCAGGTGGTAGGAATCTCCTGTGACAGTCAAACCAACACGTTTTCCTTCCGTGTTTTAGTTGGAAAGCATCAGTGTTATCTTGACAATATGGACATGATAGCTTTCCATGCGTTGTCCATCCAGACAACATACCATATGCTGGAAAATCACTTATTGTCCACATTAGTACTACCCGCATTTGAAAGTTTTCTTTACACGAAACATCGTATGTTTCAGCACCTTGAGCCCATAGTTGTTGTAACTCATATATTAGTGGCTGAAGAAACACATCAAGTAATCTCTTAGGATGCTCTGGTCCGGGAACGAGAATCGAGAGAAACAAAAACTCTCGTCGCAAGCACAAGTTTGGGAGTAGGTTGTATGGTGTAAGAATGACGGGCCATAGAGAATACTGTCTTTCACTCTTGCCAAACGGACTGAAACCATCAGTACATAATCCAAGGTAGACATTTCTTCTCTCATACGCAAAGTCAGGATACTTTGATTGGAAATGCTTCCACGCTTTTGCATCTGAAGGATGTTTGATCTCACCATCTGTTGAGTGCTCCGCATGCCATCTCATTGGTTGCGCTGTGCGTTCAGATAGATACAACCTCTGCAACCTTTCCGTCAAAGGCAAATACCACATCCTTTTATATGGCACTGGAACTCTTCCACTCGTATCTTTATAACGAGGTTTTCCACTAAATTTGCATGTAACCCGTTGTTCATCCGCCCTCCAATAAATCATGCAGTTGTCGCTGCATACATCTATTACCTGATACGATAAACCAAGACCAGCTACGAGTTTCTGAACCTCGTAGTATGAACCAGGAGCTACATTATCCTCGGGTAGAATACCTTTTACAAAATCAGCAATCGCATCCACACAGTCTTCAGCCAAATTATAATCTGTTTTAATGTCCATCAATCTTGTAGCAGATGATAAAGCTGAATGACCATCTCTGCAACCTTCGTACAATGGTTGCTTTCCAGCATCCAACATATCATAAAATCTCCTAGCTTGTGCATTGGGTAAATCTTCCCCTCTAAAATGATCATTTACCATCTGCTCAGTACCTACACCATAATCTACATCCGTTCTAATTGGTTCTTCTAATCTAACCGCTGGCTGAGGTTCGCTAGTACTACCATGTTCATAATCAGTTTCTCCATGATGATACCAAATTTTGTAACTTCGTGTAAACCCACTCAAATATAGGTGAGTCCAAACATCCCACTCTTTAATAACCTTTCTATTTTTACAATTAGAGCAAGGACATCTTAACATACCTGTTTTTGCTTCCGGTTGTCGGTGAACTAACCCCATGAATTCGGTTATACCTCGTTGGTATTCTTCCGTAAGCAATCTCGTGTTCGGATCCAAATGAGGTCGATCGATCCAAGAACGAAAATAATTTGAAGAAGACATGTTTTTTATGAATCAAATTCGTGTGTAAAGATAGTAAGAGGTATGATGAAGATATGGAGTGAATGAAGAGGAAGAGGGGTGCTTGTATTTATAGTTGAAATCCTGCCGACAGATCGAGGAAATTCCGACGGAATTCCGACGGAAACGGCTAGTTCGTCGGAATTTCCTCGGAATTTTTAAAATCCCCCAACGGCTCTCTAACGGCTATAATATATCCTCGGAATTCATCGGTTTTTTCCGAGGAATACGTTTTTCCTCGGTATTCCATAAGAATATTCCGACGGATTTGTATTTCCTCGGAATTCCGTCGGTATATTCCGAGGAAATTCCTCGGGATATTACGAGGATTTCATTTTCCGTCGGAATTTCCGTCAGAATACCGCTGTTTTCTTGTAGTGAATGAAGCAATCAAAAGATGAAAGACCATTCATGCAATTATGAGGAAGGGGAATGAACACACAAGAGAAGTTAGGGGTTAATTTGAGGAGGCATCTGCACTATTGAAGAGTTTGAAGTCAAAAATAAAATTATCAAAGTGTAAAAGACCAAAACTGCAATAAAAAAAAAGGCCACTGATGCTCTTGAGCTTCTCATTCAAAGCCAAACGCTGCTTTCGGGCTTCTTGTGATGGAAATAAATGACATCATGATGTTGGAAAAGATAATTCGGATTGATGAGAAGATGTTTTTGGTAGTCCGAAGACGAAAGTTACGATTTCGCCGATATCTTCACCACTAACGGTGTCGTCGTTATCATTACACCACCATCGGCCATGTAACTTCTTAATATATCTCAAAAGATAGATAAAAAGATAGAGACAACTATTCAAAACAACATGTGAAAAAACTGAAAAATCATATTTCATTTCACAAAATTTATAGAGAACTTGGAAGGAGGATAAACGTAGAAGAAAATACAAGGACTCACTTTGCTGAAAAAAGAAACATATGTCAAATTTAGTTAAATCTAATGGATTTTTGGTGTCAAATTTATTTAGTTAATCTATGACTAAGAAGTAAACTTGGTTAGATAAAAGTGTGCAAGGAATATTAAGTGATCCATAATATAATTATAGACACCGAAAGTGATTTATGGTGTGCTATTCTTTTATTTTGTTATGCTGTGGAGTTTCACTTTCCTTACCTAAACGTGGGATTTCATTTTCCTTACCAAATACTCTATATAATATTGTTCTGAAACTGTACTGTAAATTTTTTAATTGGTTAAAACTTAAAAGGTTCTTTTGCATCTACTTAAATTGAATTTTTTTTTACCAATTACCCTCGTAACATTTAAAGGAGCTTTTCGAAGTTGACCGAAAGACAAAGCAGCACACGAAAATGGACCGAAGAGGTGAAGAACTAGGACAATCAAATTTTAAATACACATTGCATGTTTGTTTAATATGTACTCACTAGTCAAACACTCTTGTTCCTCACCAATATATTATCATTTAATAAACTTGTATGATTTGGACCCTAAGATTAAATAATCGCCGCCTCGTTCTATTTACGTCGTTGTTAATTATATGTATACTCCCACCACTTTTTTATTATTTCACATCTTGCATCATCATATGAGTTTTTTTAATCTAATACTATTCTGCTCAAATGTTTAAACTATTTCACATCTTGCATCATCATAAGACCAGTGAAGAATTTTAAACGAGCTTCAGGAAATACAAGTATGTAATAAGTGCATTTGTTCGTATGCTTATATTACAGAGGCTTGATACAAAACTGACTCAAAACTCAAAGTCATACACAAAACTATCCTATAACTTTTTTTAAAAATTTTATTTGCCATATTCACTCCAAAGTACAGATTATTTACGAAAATGCCATAATTTTATTTTTTTCGAAAATAAGCATTTTACTCTACCATCCTCATCTTCCTCAAATATTTACAATATTGTCATTGTCATCATGAACAACCAATTTGAAGCTCTTAATGCACCTAAAATTGATTTTCACTCTTCCTATCTCATTTCTTATGCACTAAAACATCTCTTTCACTTTCTCTCTTTATTCATCCAAAGAACCCAAGAATTTGATTCTAAACTTTTTAAGGTTTTGAACTTCTTTGTGTTTAGAGAAGCTAAGCAAGCTATCTCACTGGTTGAATGTATGAAATCAAAATTTTTTCAAGATCTATTTGCCAGAAGACTTATACAGAGTCTTATACGAAAGTCTTCTGGTCATTGTAGAGGTCTGTTTTGCAATTGAATTTATGTATGTTTTTTATAGAAGACTTCCCTGGAAATTTTCCAATATTTCTTTGTCAACAAAAGAATCTCGAAAATACCAGAGAAGACTCACCCGTAAATCTTCTCGGATAAGCATGTTAGTTTTGGAATTGACCAAATTATGTCAAAAATTTGACTCTTTCTAGAAGGCTTACATGGGAAATCTTCTCAACTGTCGGTGGAAGTCTTCTCAATGTCGGTGTAAGTCGTCTCATGTTACTTTTGCAGTTGAAAAGTAAAATTTAAATATTTGATTTTATTTAGAAGGCTTCCATGTAAGTTTTCAGAGAGAAAACTTACACAGAAGTCTTCCAGAGTTTTATTCAGATATTCTAGTCAGCCTTTGGTTATCACAAAAGACTTCCGTGTGACTTACATGGAAGTTTTCTAATTAAAATTAAAAATTGAAGTTTTATTTTCAATTGCAAAAGTAACCTGAGGCGACTTACATAGAAGGCTTCTAGCAAAAATAAAATATTGTTTTATTTTTCTCGTGCAAGACTTCTGTGTAAGTCTTATAGAAAAAAATCAAATTTCTAACACAATTCATTCAATTGCAAAACTAACATGTTTATCCTAGAAGACTTACCGGGAAGTCTTCTCTAGTATTTTCAAGATATTTGTTTTTTTTTTAAAAGTAAGTCAATATTTACAAAGGAAGATTTCCAAAGAACTTATACGTCAATGTTTAATAAATTTTCATTTTCTCTAAAAACATATTTTTAACATTTTCTTGTTAATTCATGTATATTAATCGATACTAGGGATACTGAATTAAATTCATAACTTATTGGTTTTAATTATGGGGTTACCTGTTTATCAATGTTTCTAGCTAATTCGAGAAGACTAATGTGGAAGTTTTCTACGTTAGTTTTGTAAACTTGTTAAGTAATTTTAAGATATGTGTTTTAACTTTCAAAAGCGTTAAGTAACTTTAACAATAACAAGTGATATGGTTTAATGTGTCTTCTTAGATCATAAGATACTTTTTAACTTTCATGAAATTTGAAATTTCAATTTTCACTTAAAATTTGAGTTCTCTGCTTAAATTTAAATTTTCCGTTTATATTTTAATTTCTCCCTTTAAATTTAAGTATTGTGAGAAGAAGTCTTCCAGAAGATTTCCAGATGACTTCTAGTGAAACTGTTATATGTTTGAACTAATGAAATGCTTGATGTTTTTGTGAATTTGACTAAGTTTTCTTGAGAATTTTTCTCCTTTAGTTGTAGTAAATTTGACTAATTGTTTTTGTGTTATTGTGTTTTGCTATTGAAATTGTATCAATAACTTCAATAATGTCAAATACTTTTGGCAAGATAATATTGTAGACATGAACATATTTACCAAAATATTTTCATTAATATCTCTTCAAATTTACAAAAGAATTCACAACTAAAAGAGTACACCTACAAATCACAAAACAGACCATAAACAAAACTATTATAGATCATTCTTCCAAAAAAAAAAGCTTGACCTCCACTTGACATGGGAGAAGACTCTGCAAGAAGACTTCCAGAAGATTCCCAGAAGAAGTCTTCTAGTGCACTAAATGTTAGAAGACTTCCGAGAAGACTTCCCTGGAAGTCTTCCAAGTCTGTCTCAGATCTAAAAAAACCTACATATCCAAAAGTATTCAAATTGCTTCAAAATATAGTAAAGCTTCAAAAATAAGGTAATATCTTAAAACAAAGATTTTTCAAAACGTAATAGCTTTAAGCAACAAGAGATTACCAAATGAAAAAAATATGATTTATAGATATATCTTTAAAGGAGTGGAAGATGAGAACCATGTAATGAAAGCCCTATAAAACAACATGAATTAGTGAGAATGACATGAGATAAAAAAATAATAAATTGATATAAAGTTTGGTGTCATCAAGTTCTAAGAGATTAGAGAGAAGTTGGACAGTTTTAGTTTGTTAAAAAAGTAAGAGTTTTAAGCAACCAGACGTTACCAAATGAAGAAAAATCAGACACAGAAACTTATCAAACACTCATATCTATTATGAAAGAGGATACATGGGAGAAGACTCCAGGAAGTCTTCAAGGAAGTCTTCTAAGTTTGTCTCAGATCTGAAAAAACTGCATATTTAAAAGCATTTAAATGATTTCAAAACATAGAAAAACTTCAAAAATAATGTAAAAGCTTAAAATAACCAATAGAGTTTTCAAACGGTAAGAGTTTTAAGCAACAAGAGATTACCAAATGGAAAAATATGATTTATATATCTACCTTTAAAGGAGTGGAAGATGAGAACCATGTAATGAAAAACCTGCAAAAACAAAATAAATCAGAGAGAAAACATGAGATAACAATAAATTGATATAAAGTTTGGTGTTTTTAAGTTAAAAGAGATTGGAGATAGGTTGGAAAGTTTTAGAATGAGAAACATTACATTTTTGTTGCAGCAATTGGAGAGGAAGAGAGAGAATGTGTAAAAAAATTTATATAGGGAGACAAAAATTCTAATAAGATAAGACTCAAAAAAAAATCAAGTAAGTCTTCTAATAGAAGATTTCCTATAAGATTTACTCGAAAGTTTTACTACTCAAGTAAATCTAAACCCTAAATTTACTACTCACCCCGCAAAAAGAATTCTAGTGCATTATTTATTGGAAGACTTAAGTAACTTAAACCCTAAATTCAAATTAACTAGGGAAATAAGAGCACACATACATAAAAACACACATAAATTAAGTTTGTACACGTAACAATCTATAGGCTAGAGTATTCTGTGTATTTTGTATAATATTACATTAACTACCCTTGATCAACTATAACCGATCATACATTCATTTCTCCTCATTTTATTTCCTTTGTTTTTTTTTTCTTCGCCCCTCCCACTTTTACTTGATATGTATATTTTGTATCATATATAATTCAACCAAATAATTATGTTGATAAAAACATAAGGATTTTTCTACACATGTTATAACTTGAAATATTTTTAAACAGATTATTTTTTAAATGTCGAATGGAAAGTTGTACTAAACTATATGTTAATCATATTAAAATAGAATAGTACACATGATTTAATGTATATTGAAAAAAAAATTTGTTAATAATTATAATATAATATTCTATTCTATTTATCGCAATAGTATAACTCTCTCTCTATCTCTCTCTCTCTCTCTCTCTCTCTCCCCCCCCTCCCCCCTCCCCTTACCGATCATATATATTTTCCTTCGCTTAATGATTCTTATTATTCACATTTGAACAGGATAAACAATTCACATTTATGCAACATGTTGGTGTATTGTGTTCTATACTACATGTCTAGCAAATATAGTATAGTATATTTCAATAGCGAATTTGACAAACATTCATGCGGTAAAAAAGGAGAAAATGGTCCGTTTACATGTCAAATTGTCATATCAAACACCTTACTTTATTACATGGTCACTTGTTTAATATTTTTCTCAATATGGTCATCCTACAAATTCACCCAAACTAAACACATATAAGTGAAAGTTTAATTTTTTAGAAAAAGTTAACTTTCAAAATCTAACCTTAAGAATACATATAATACTACAACATATGTTACCAAATCCTTAACCAATGAATGCAATGACATACTAAACTCACTCATCTATGTTGAAAACAATTCAATTTTACTATATCTTAATTCATATCATTTAAAATATATTTATAATTATATGATTTCAATTTTTCCACCATCAAAATATTTTTTATAAAATTTATAAATTATTTTAGGATCTACTATATGATAAGACTTCTTGTTGTAGAACCTTAGAAAACTTAAAAACTTGAGAATACTTTACAGGATTATATTCATAAGAATGAATTCTAGTTTTTTGTTTGGTCATAAAGAGGTTCGTTGTAATTTCAATAGCCTTTTGAGTTAATTTTGAATTTGATCCAAATTTGAATATATTTTTAAGGTTAAAATCAAGATTTTAATCATATTTGGCAAATTCTCTTATATTATAAGCACGAATAAGAAATGTACCGAATCATTAGCTTTGGGTTTCATGTTGAGCAACCGACCGAAAAGATGTAGAACTCATTCAGTTCAAAAAAAAAAGGATATGCTACTCATTTCTAGTTATCACTAATTTTAGGTTTACGTCACAATTTATTTAGGTGCCAAAGATGATAGGTTTACATCCATAACACTTTTTACATTCCCACTTATTGGTATAATCTATATTATAATAGATCAGTTTTTGCTCACTCCTCAGCGCGCCACGTCATCGTTTTGCGGGTCCCACTTTTAAAAAGTGTAAAAAAGTGTCAAGCCCATGGCTCGAACCCGGGTTATTGAGATATAAACACCAACATTTATACCACTAAGCTAACTGATACCTTTGTACATTGATGGCCGAACCTAATATATATTTATGAAGGTCGGAAGCCCTTGCTTCTTCGGTTTCCTCTGAGGGTCGGACCTACAAGTGTGTTATCGGTTTTATTTTTAAATGGGATTCATCACGTTATATGAAAAAAAGCTTAAGTTTGCAACAATTATGGTTTTCCTATATTGTAAACTGTTGTAGTTTAATATGAGTTATTTTCATCATTGTCTCAAACAAGTCTGAGTTACAGAGTTGCGCCGTGTGTATGTTCGTACTCTATTTTTTCACCGGTGAACTCTTCATGTCCCCATCTTAAATCGCTTGATCATAAATGTTCCTGATTTGTAGCCCCTCTGTAAACCATATATATATGATTCTCATCTTTGAAGAATTCAATCTGCATCTCCACAAAACTCATTGATTCCTCTTAGCTTTAATCATCTTCTAGAAAATGTTTCTCTCTGCCTCTCCAGTTCGTCAAACCGGTGTCCCGGCGTCTGTCACTCAACCTTCGAATCTCTCCGTCTTGGTCTTAGTAGTCAGAGCATAGCCTCTGGCTTCCTCCGATTCTGGAATTCCCTGAACTTCAAGAAAGACAGGGAGTTTGTGGGAATCACGGTTCTTTTCCTCGATGAAAAGGTAAGTTAATCTTCGATCTATCACACTTATTTAACATAATTGTTTTAATTTATTTCATGATTCTTTGTTGGATAATACTATTTGCAGATTCCGTGATTCATAGGTTTACTCCCGTCGGACATGCTAATCATTACATGTCATGCTAGGTGCTCCAAGTGATTGCGAACACAAACCTAGAAATTGGTAAACATAGCATATTTGGCAGCTCCAAGCAAGATTACAATCATGCAAATTCAACTGGAATGACATACCAACAACTGAAACTGGTAATTAGTCAACAACTTATCCCATATTTTCCTTATCTGAAAAAATCTATTGTGTTTCTGATCTTTTTTTCATCTACGCAACTTTAGCCTCTGTCATGGATAGTTCTCTCCCAAGAATTGCATTGACTATGGTTTCTGGGAAGAAAAAGATCTTGCTCCTAAAAAAAGACCGTGACAACCATGTTGTAAGATTTTAGTTTGTGCAGAATAAAAAACCTTGATTTATTTTCTATTTAGTATAGTGATAGTTGTTGACAATCATTAGTTATTTGCCAATATGTTTTTTATGTGGCATTTCATAACTCTCCATTCCAAGCGGAACAGCAGATGGAAGCTAATTTTTCTGGAAGCTCCTCGACTTCAAGACAAAATCAGAAGATAGATGTTGGTGGGAGGTTAATCAAGGGAATACTTCAGAGAAGTGAGACGGCCTAGCCAGACTTCATCTTTTGTACAGCCTGAGCAAAGAGTGGAACCCACAAAACACGAGAGAAGAAAAAACAAAACACGAAATTAACATATTCACATCTTCTCTCTTGCATGTCTAACATCTGGCGCCGACGAAACTCAACACCCACGGCAGACGAAGCTGATGCAAGTAAACATCTCATCAATCATGCTTAAAATCAATCTACGCTTTTCAATCTCACAAACTAAGAAACAATTTTACCTACATGAATCGGGAAATTAGTGCCCACATTCCCGACATAGAGAAAAAAAGGAGTTGAAGTCCTAACAGGTTTTTCAGTATTAGACTAAACCACAGATTCAAGGCCCAGTTATTTTGAAACCCTAACATTTTAAATCCAAATTTATTATCTTTTTCCATGCACTATTTGATTTATATACAAACAACTACCTAAGTAAACACTAACAAGTTCCATCACCCTCAACTTTGAACATATAAGATATAAAAATATCAACATATGACTTCGTCGTTCATTCTTATATCAAACTCATCAACCTATGTAATATCCAAAGTACCATCAATCACATTATAGACAAAAAACAATAAAATCCCGTAAACAAAACTATACAATACACCTATAATGTAGCCGCGGAGCTATGCACCTAGTATACAAAACTTTTCTGTGATAACGATGTATCACTTAACACGGTAGAGTAGGTACTTTGGATTCTTTTTTGTTTCTTATAGTTATAGGACTTTGAAAATTGAGATGTCCCATGTTTGTTTATCATCTTCTTGGGAATAAAAAGAAGTTGACAAAAACAGATTAAAAATGTTGATACATTCTTTAACTGATGCATATTCATATATTTATTAAATATTATAAATTAATGTCAAATGTACCAATTATATTTAGCTGATGTTAAAGTAGTTAACAACAATATCATTAATCATTTATTATAAACTATATATTTTAGAGCTTTACTGTAAGTATAATATAATATAGTTTTTCTGATACTATTTAATAATGCTACATCATTTTTATATGTTACAACTCACAACAAAACTTGTAGATCTCTATATAAGACACTTACAAAATCGAGATAAAAGTTTTGGACTTTATGGTCATGGTAAAGAGATGGGATTGGGATGCAAACCCGTAGGTTCTATCTATCTAATGTACGAAATTAAGTCATATTTTTACTGAACACCTACATAGATATGGTTCCCTAGTTATGGTCTATTGTATATTTGGAAAAAAGATCTATGGTGCAGGTTGTTCATAGACCACTAGATCATTGTAATTTGTAACTGTACAATGTTTTTATTTACATACTATACTTTTAAAATTTTATAATATAACACAATGTTCTTTGATAAATAAACCTAACAATTTCAATGGACAGTAAACAGAACATTGATAAATACTGAAATTAAATTGCTGGTTTATATGATGTATTATATCTCTTTTTATACTAAACTCCATTTTCTTCAGTAAATTAAACTGCAGTTTCAAAGGACAAAAACATAAATATAATACCAGCCAAAATTAATAAATATTTCATGTATTTCCAAAAGATTAGCATTTCAGAAAAAGTTATTTTAAAAAGATACATTTTCTACATTTTAATGTATTAATTAATAGTAAATTTTAGATTTCAAAAATAATAATTATGTTTTTCGAGATTCTATAATATAAAAAAAAATTATAAAAAACGTAATGTATAGTTAATCAAAATTTAATATAATTTTCAATATAATTTTCAATATATGCAAAAAATTTAAAACATGTACTTTTAATAAAAAGAGATAGTAGTCTATACTTGTGGGTGAGAGACTCTGGTTCTATCAATGTTCAGTTCACACCACTTTCAAAGGGATCGGTGAGAGGTTTCTCCTTTTCTGGCATACGAAGCTTAATGATACCACAAAGTCACATGTGTCTTTCAGAACATATACATTTTAATTAAAATGTATAAAATATCAAATTATTGTGATTTTATTTTTTTCTTGTGGTTGTTGTTCTGGTTGGTGTGAATAATTTAATATACAAAAAAAAATATTTTTTTGGTTAAGCAATTTTTTTTAAAAAACTATGACGTGCACTAATTAACACAACGATGCATTCGATGAATAAAATTTTTAAAGGATATCTCACCAAAAAAATAAGGGGAATTTTCATGTTTATTGTATTGTTGGTTACATTATTCATGTTTATCTTTAATAAATGGTTATTTTTAAAAATACATTTTTTATTAATAGGCAAAAGATTCTTATATTCTTGTTTTATATATATAATAAATATTTATTTAAATAAATAAATAATAAAATAAAATAAAAAACTAAAAAAAACATTTTTATATAATTTTTGAATTATACGTTTTCAAATTCAAACTTTTATATAATTATTTTTTTAATTTCTTTTTTGAATTATTTAAAACAAAATTTCTTATTGAAATTCAAAAATTATTTTTGAAACTATTTTTAATTTTTTTAAAAAAAATTAAAGTATTTATTTATATATTTATTAGAATCATAAACTCTACATTCAAAAACTCTGCTTAACCCTGAACTCTAAACCCTAAGTCTAAATTAGTTAATAATAGAGTTATATGTGTATTTTTACAACTTTACAAGTGATGATAAAAATAGCTAAAGTAAAAATGAAAAGTGGTATTAAGAATGTGCTGTTAGGCAATATTTCAAAAATTAATTGTATGTTTGTTTTGGTGTATGTTTTTAGATTTATAATACACCTTATGTATCATTTTATGTGCTGTTTTAGATTATGCACACAATTTTAAAAATGTAATTGTATATATTCTTTAAATAAAAACATTATTATCTATACAACTAACTATATTTCATCCAAGAAAAAATAATATAGAGCATAAAATTAATAAATTTTGCATTAAAATTTTAAAGTAACACTTATTTTGTAACGAAAATTTAACTCTACAAAGATACTTAATAAGAAACGGAAGGAGTAGTTGTTTATTGACGACGAAAAGTTGTTCATGTAAAATTATACGTGTAATAATTATCGGATTAGTTTATATAACATCAGTTTTATTGTTAAAAAAATATTAAATTTTGAAAATAATAAGTTTATTTATTTGTTAATTACATAAATGACAGAATATATATTTGAACAGAGGAATGAGAACACAATTGATGAATACAAATTCTCACTAATCTACTTGATGCGTGTTCTTCCCCGCCACACAAAGAAACTTCAATTAAGTGAGTCTGTCCATAAAATGCAATACTGTCCTTTGCCAAGGAAATTGTCAAAAATACCATTTTCAAAGTATTTTTTTTCATGTTTACACTAACCACTTTTATCTTCATCTTTAATGAAAGATAAAAGACATTTATAACCTTTTTATTAATTTTGACAAAAAAACATATGGTTAACTAATCTAAACTTAAAACATCAACTCTAAACCCTAAACCAAGAAACATCAGCCATAAATCCTAAATCCCGAAACATCAACCCTAAACTCTAAACCCTAAACCCTAAACCCTAAACCCTAAACCATCAAATATATCAACTCTAAACCCTAAACGTAAACCCTAAATCCTAAATCTAAACTTAAAACATCAACTCTAAACTCTAAATCATCAACTCTAAACCCTAAACCATGAAACATCAACTCTAAAACCTAAACCCCGAAACATCAACTCTAAACACTAAACTCTAAACCATCAAATCTAAACCCTAAAACATCAACCCTAAACCCTAAACCCTAAACCTTCAAATCTAAAACCCTAAAACATCAACTCTAAACCCTAAACGTAAACCCTAAACCCTAAAACTCTAAACCTTCAAATCTAAACCCTAAAACATCAACTCTAGAGTTTTAGAGTTTAGGGTTTAGGGTTTAGAGTTTAGGGTTTAGGGTTAATTTTTTAGGGTTTAGAGTTTACTTTTTAGGGTTTAGGGTTTAGTGTTGATAGTTTAGGGTTTAGTGTTGATGGTTTAGGGTTTAGAGTTGAAGTTTAGGGTTTAGGGTTTAGAGTTGATCTTTTAGGGTTTAGAGTTGAAGGTTTAGGGTTTAGGGTTTAGAATTGATGTTTTGGAGTTTAGGGTTTAGAGTTGATGTTTCAGGGTCTAGAGCGTATTTCAAAACGAAATAGGGTTTAGGATTGATGGTTTAGGGTTTAGATTTAAGTTTTAGGGTTTAGGGTTTGAATTTCGAAATAGTATAATTCGAAAAAAAAAAATAATATTTTTTTAGATTTTTATTTATTTAAATATATATTTATTATATATATAAAGAACAAAGACATAAGAATCTTTTGCCACTTAATGAAGAAGATATTTTTGAAAATATCATTTTACCAGTGATAAAAATGAAAAAAAAAACATGAAATTGATAAATATGTAATTTCTCTTTTAAATTAAAGAATTTAAAATGAAGTGCATCAAAGAGTCTCCACAAAATTATTTCTCTTAATTCAACACATGGCTGTTGATTTAACTTAGATCCAGATGATAACACGAGTAACCCGAAATAACTGCAGTACATTTCTAATACTATACTAAAAGGCCAATATACTCTATTGTGAGGGTGTCCACGTCTTCCAATTTAATCAGCCAATCATAAAGTTTTCTTATGCCATGTCACTTCTATGAGTCGAGAATATATAATAATGGGTAACTTACTAAAAGGCCAATATACTCTATTGTGAGGGTGTCCACGTCCTCCAATTTAATCAGCCAATCATAAAGTTTTCTTATGCCATGTCACTTATATGAGTCGAGAATATATAATAATGGGTAACTTATGTGGGCTACATGTTAAATGGCCCATCATTAAAGAGCCCAAGAGAACTCAAATCCTGTCCCGACTTCTGCTCTTTCTTCGGTACGTCTCTCTCTCTCTCTCTCTCAGCAACCGCTGCTCACATGTTGTTCAAGATCTCTGCTTTTGATTCGATTGTTTACCTAGAATCTCAAACTGAAGCTTGAAAGGGGCAAAGAAGCTTGGAATCAGATGGATTGGAATGTTAACAACGCTTTCAAAACCTACAAAGGTTAACGTATTTGTGAGAAAAATTATTGAACTTGATGATGTTTTCTGGAGAGAGAGACTACTTATTGATCAATTCTTTTTGTTTTGATGATTGTAGAAATGGAACCAAAAGCAATGATGGTCACTCCTTCCACACTCTGATCCCACTGACATTGCCTTAGGCTCCTCTTATGAAAACAACGCCATTGCCAATACCGCTCCCCCTAAACGCAAGAAGACTATGACTTCAGTCTTCCTAAAATACTTCGAGACTGCACCTGACAGCAAGACTCGCAAATGCAAACTTTGTGGTCAAAGCTACTCCATTG
Organism: Brassica napus; assembly: GCF_020379485.1. Classification (NCBI taxonomy): domain Eukaryota; kingdom Viridiplantae; phylum Streptophyta; class Magnoliopsida; order Brassicales; family Brassicaceae; genus Brassica; species Brassica napus. The sequence continues at coordinate 43,686,953 of NC_063452.1, forward strand.
CAACCGCCACAGGTAATTGCAACATTGTTTAAATCTTCCTCCAAGGTCCTGATGTAACCTTTTATGTATTCCCTCTTTTAAAGGTAATCTTGGAAGGCATCTGAATAACCGACATCGAGGATATGATATGGCATCAGATGTTGCAACCACCTCAGTACCACAGACACCACAAGTTGCTGCGAAACCCTCACAGTCCCATTCCAAGCCACCGCAGATTGATTATGATCATCTCAACTGGTTAGTTCTAAAGTGGCTATCTCTGTCATCACTCCCTCCCTCTACCGTAGACGAAACACTATGCTGATATTTTCCGATTCGTTCTTTGACTGTGACTGCAGACATGATCACTCAACACTACTTATGTTACCCATGCCACATGTTAGCTTAATTTGAAAGATTGTTTTCTCAAAGGTCTTTTAGTCAGAATGACTCACGAGTTTGATCACCACAAGGACAACGAGTGTCTTGAGTGTCTTGAAGAATGGTCTACTAGGTACAGAACTTTAGAAACCATCACCAACTGTCTTAATAAACTATACGCAGAGTGATAATCTTATTTGTTTGCTGCAGATAATTTTGAGTATCTTCGGGATAGTTTACTGAATTTGAACGACTTCTCTTGGTTTTGATTTTCTTCGGCAGGAGGAAGGAGCGAACAGACTTGCAACGGTCTGCTGGTGGTAACCTTGCTACAAGAGACTACACTGCAGGAGTAGGGAAAATCACAGAGGCTCATTCAGATTTTGTGATGGGATTCATCTCGGTTAATCCTGCGTCTTGGGAATGGGAGATGTGTAGCCGTCTATGATTCATGCAACGCCTGGTGTTCAAGTGGTGAAAAATGGTGATGCACTTGGTCAACAATACAACACTCCACACTCTGTGAGTCTCTCGCTCCTGGTGTTCCATATTTTGTAAAGACTATCCCCAAATGCTAATACATCATAACACCACCTAGCAACGTGTGGATCAAGACTTACATCAAAAGGCCTCCTTCAGTGATTGAATGGGAATAAAAGATTCTGATCAGTTTGGCTTTTGTTTTTGTGTGTTTATGGTTGTCTGTATTCATGCGTATTACTATTACAAGCAGGCTATATAGTTTCTGTAAAACCTATTATTATTGATCTAAAACTTGCTTAATGTTAACAAAAATTACATATATATGTGTCGTAGTTAAACTTACACATCTTAAAGATGAGTTGTATTTAACTATATTTATGTTTTATGTAAACTTATGTATGTTATAAGATATACTCAAATTTAATCATATACGCAGGTGTGCATACTTTTTTTAAAATGACAATATTTATAAAACAAAATGAGCAATATTTAAAGTAGTAATTTTGTTACGTAAAATAATTAGTTTTTATCTATAAAAGTTCAAACATTATCATATAATATTTCTTATATAATAATTAGAACAAAACCTATAGACATTAATAGAAATATTATAAAAGTTAAGGGAAAAATCAATATACGAAAAACAGTATCCCACTCTTATAAGAAAAAATTCAACAAAAAAAAAAAGAATAAAAACTCCAACTTACTTTTATTATCTTTATTTTTTAGTCGTGTTACTATAATAAATTTTGGTTTTATAAATGTAAAACAATTTTAAATTAAAATTACTTTAGGTTTTACTAAAACAACAAATGATATTAAGTTATACAAAAAATGATATTAAATTATCAATTGAAAATTTCTACTACCAATATTCCATGAATTCTACATATTTAAAAATATGGCATATGTCATGAATACTTTCTTCAAATATAAGAATCTAAAGTTCGTTTAAAAAAAACAAGAATCCAAAAGTTGTGTTTCTACTGACAAAAACATGGAAAATTGCTACAAATAGCAAGAACTTCATCTCCATGATATAGTGGAAAAAAAATTAAAACTCAAATTATCCATTTTGTAACTGTCTAAAATTTTCAATTTATACTAATAATTAAAGCACGTCAAACAAATAACTTTTAAAATAAAATCAAATATTATATTTCTTTTTACTAAATTTTCATTTTGATATTTTTCACGCAAATTAAAATATGATTAAAATTCATACTTATCCCTAATAATTACATATGTTTAACTAATGTTCACTGAAATATTAAGGTATTTTTAAGATCACAATCATTTTTTACAGTAAAATAGATATAACCTTTAAAATTATATTGAAATTAGAAAATGACACAATTTGTGTAATAAGAAGAAAAATGTCAAACAATGCCATTTATGAAACAAAATTTACACACACATATAAATCGAATATGTAATCATAAAATCTTAATTAGGTTCAAACATAATTCTCAAAATCTTAATTAACTCTTAAAAATTATCAATGACTTCAAAAGGAAAGATAATAGTCAAGTTCAATACATAAATTAGAACTACACTTTCTATTTACAGCTCGGAAGATAATAATCGAAGAAACACAGCTAAGAACAACTTCATGACATCATTCGTGCTGCTTTTGTATTCTAAACTCAGTTTTGATATTTTAGTAAATTAATAACAAAATTATTACAAAAAATGCGAGAAAAAATATATGCAACATTCAAACAACAACAAAACAGAGCATACCCTACATAATACATAGCTTATATACATAGAAAAATTCTACATTATTTTATTTTCGCACAACAAAATTATTTGTAAATATTAAAAAGTAATTATTCGCGCGTAGCGCGGAAAATAGATCTAGTAGTAATAAAGGCATATAAATACATAAATATACATACAAATTTTTGTTATTATTAACTGTGGTATGTTGCATAGCGATTTGTAAACATTCGGATCTTTAACAGTTGCAATAAAAAGCTTAATACTCCCTCCGTTTTTAATATTAGTCATTTTAGAATTGTGCACATATATTAAGAAATCATTAATTTTTTATATTTTCTAAACAAAAACATCATTAATTATTTACCTAACCATAAATCAACAAATAATAAAATAGAAGGTATATTATCATTGGTCATATAACGATAAGTGTTAATAAATTTTACATAGAAAACCGAAAAACGTTATATAATTTGAAACATAAAAATTTCTTTAAAACGACATATATTAAAAAAAGGAGGGAATATAAATTTAAAATTGTGATACCAATTCATTCGGACCAATAAGTCCATTTGCAATAAAAAAAATTAAGATAATTTTAAAATTGTTATACCAATTCTTACTGATTTATAGTCTTTGGTGTTTACTCTTTAGTCTTTACTATATATGGCTCAAAATAATTTCTTTCTTTTTAAAAAATTAAATTGAGGGATATACAAACTTGAAATTGAGAGGAATATAACGGGAATGGGAATGAAATTTTTGGACTCAAATAAGGGCTTTTTGCAAAAGTGACTCAAAACTTGAAGTCAAACAGAAAACTAACCTTTTCTTTTGACTCCTTTTTTTTTGAGATTTTAACCCCACACCTGCATTTTATCTACGAAAATGCCATTAACATTTTTTTTTTCTTTTTTTCGAAAATGGCTTCTTTACTGTCTCAACCTCATCTTCTTCAAGTATTTACAATATTGCCACTGCAATGAATAGTGGCAACAACCTTGTACGAACTGTTTGGAGCTTTTAATGCCCTTTAATGCACGTAAATCTCTTTACACTCTCTCTGTTTCAATTGTTATGAACTAAAAACAACATTTCTTTCACTTTCTCTCTATATTCATCCCAAAAACTCAAGCTTTTGATTCAAAATATGGGCTATGGTTGACAGAGCCATATTTCTTTCGTTTTGACTTACGGTTGCTTTCGTTTGAGGTTCTGGGTGGTTGGAGAAGACCCTGTGTGCAAACGAAGTCATCTCACCTAGTTTAAGGTACGAATTTGAATTTTTTTTCAAGATCTGTTCGCGTAGAAGACTTACTAGTAAGTCATCTGTATGTAGAAGACTTACTGATGAGTCTTCTGGTCAAACGGACGACTTAAATTAAGTCGTCCAGCTTTGTTTGTTAAAAAAAACACTCCAGACGACTTATATATACGTCGTCTACGAGAAACGGGCTAGTTTTGCATTTGACCGAATCGTGTCAGATCTTTGACTATTTCTGGACGACTTATAATTCAGTCGTCTCTGGGAAAGTTAAAATTTCAATATTTTATGAAAACTTGACGACTTACGTGTAAGTCGTCCTAGGTTAGTTTTGTAATTGAAAAATAAAACTTCATAATTTAACTTTAACCAGACGACTTAATATAAAGTCGTCCCTCCAGAAGACTTAATTTAAAGTCGTCCGGGGAAAGCAAAGTCGTCCAGAATTTTTCCCAATTTTCTGGTCAAACCTTGCTTATCCCGGACGACCTTAAATTAAGTCGTTTAGCTGGACGACTTTCATCTAAGTCGTCTGGAGAAAGTTAAATTTCAAGTTTTATTTTTCAATTACAAAACTAACCTAGGACGACTTACACGTAAGTCGTCAAGTTTTCATAAAATATTGAAATTTTAACTTTCCCAGAGACGACTGAATTATAAGTCGTCCAGAAATAGTCAAAGATCTGACACGATTCGGTCAAATGCAAAACTAGCCCGTTTCTCGTAGACGACTTATATATAAGTCGTCTGAAGTTTTTTTTTTAACAAACAAAGCCGGACGACTTAGAATTAAGTCGTCCCTTTTAATTTTCAATTGCAAAAGTGACCTCTTTAGACGACTTACCTTTAAGTCTTCTGGACGACTTAATGCTAAGTCGTCTGCGGCAATGTTTATTGAACTTCTTCATTTTCTCTATGTTTACTAATGTGTTTTATTTTGAATATTTGCAGATGATTTTTCAGTTACATGCAGTGTATGGAGAATGGTTGTTGAGAGATTTCCGTTGGGATTTTGTGGTTGATGATCTCAAAGGAGCAAGATTGTTTTTATTGAATGAAGATTCAACACATGCTGAACTTGTTGCAATGGCTCAAGAAGATTATAACCTGGACATGAGAACAGTGAGTGTGGAGATTAGCTACTCATTACCAGCAGAAATGATGATGGCTCCAGGCAGTCTTCCCATTCATGTTACAAGTGATAGACAAGTTCGAAACTTGCTGGAGATACTCAAAACCCATAGAGTATGTCTTTGTGTATCAAGCCGCAGCAAGGTCGAAACGGTTTCAGAGAAAAGGGATATTGATGAAGCTGGTGAATGGGAAAAAGATGTTGGTGATAATGATGAAGCTGGTGAATGGGAAGAAGATGTTGGTGATGATGATGAAGCTGGTGAATGGGAAGAAGATGTTGTTGATGATGATGAAGCTGATGAATGTTTTGAAGATGTTGGTGATAATGAGTTTGTTGAAGATGAAAATCAAGATGGGGAGGAGGAAAATGGGGAGGAGGATGCTAATAATTCTATTGTTGGTGAAACGGATCAGAATAGTGGGGATTACAGTCTTTATGGAAAGGTTCCAGATGAGGACGAGGAAGATGATGATAATATTTGTTTTGAAGAAATCCAAAAGACATATGCTAAGACAAATGCTATTGAAGGAGGAAAATCGAATGGTACCAGTATCTATGTCAACCAGAGTTTTGTTAGCAAGGGTGCACTGCTTTCAGAGCTGCGGTTGGCAGCAGTGAGGGGTAAGTTTTCTTTCAGATTATACAAATCAACGAAAACTCTCGTTGTGGCAACATGTCCGGTTAGCTATTGTGGATGGAAGGTCAGAGCGAGTGTCAAACATGGGACAAACACGTTTTGGGTAACAAAGTATGTGGAAAAACATTTATGCTCAGCGGGAGACCGAATCGCTCAGCGGAGACACTGTACTCCGAAGTATGTAGGTAGTCTTTTCATTGATCGTGTTGGAATCATTGATGGGATAACTCCGCAGCATATCACTGATGCAATGAGGAACATGTTTGGCATGGCGCTTGATTACACCACTTCATACAGAGCACTGTTATATGCACAAAGATTGGTGAGAGGATCAGCAGAAGAAGGGTATTCGCGTCTGGCATCATATCTCGAGCAAATCTCCATTGCAAATCCTGATTCTATCACGGCGATAGAACTTGATTCTATGAAAAGATTTAAGTATCTATTTCTCTCTTTTGGAGCTTCTATCAAAGGTTTTAAGTATCAGAGAAGGGTCATTGTGGTGGATGGAACTCACCTAAGTGGAAAGTATGGAGGAACTATGTTAGTTGCAGCCGCACAAGATGGCAATTTTCAGATATTCCCATTGGCTTTTGGGATCGTGGATGAGGAAGATATACCTTCTTGGGAATGGTTTTTCACAAAATTGGCTAGTTGTATATCTCATGACAAGCCTCTGGTGATAGTCTCCGACCGGCACAAGGCCATTAAAAGTGCGTGTGATAAGGTGTTTCCTTGGGCAACCCGAGGAATATGTTATTATCACCTTCAAGATAACATTGTCAAAAAGTTTAAAGGGAAACATCTCATGTACTTGGTGAAAGGGGCTGCTTATGCTCACACGGTTTACGATTTTGACCGGTACATGGCTGAGATACGGAGTGCAAACCCGGAACTTGCAACGTATTTGGAGAAAGCCGACGTCAGGCTATGGTCAAGGGTTTATTGTAAGGGGAACAGGTTCAACATAAAAACAAGCAACATTGCTGAATCTATTAATTCCGCACTGAAGCGAGCAAGAGGATTTCCGATTACGTTCCTGCTGGAGTTCATAAGGCAGAAGTTAGGAAAATGGTATTGGAAAAGGAGACAAGATGCTTTGAGTCTCACAACTGAACATAGCGGGGGTGTTGAATACTTGCTTGCTGTTCGAGAAGAGATAGCGGGTACGATGACGGTCGAACCAATTGATGGATGGCATTTCTTTGTCAAAGGTGGCAAAATGGACTGTGTGGTTGATTTGGAACATGCAAAGTGTGATTGTGGTGTCTATGGAGTGGAGAAAATACCTTGCTCTCATGCTATAGCTGCTGGAATACATGCTGGTTTGCATATCTCCACACTTGTATGTCCACTGTACTCAAAGAATTATCTGTATGCAGGATACTCAGAGAATATATATCCTATCGTGTCACAACATATTGAGGAACGAGAATGCTTTCCTCCAGAACTAAAGCGTGGTCGGGGGAGACCGAAGAAATCAAGATGGCAATCTTGGTTGGAGCTATCTAGGATGAGAGGACACAAACCCAGGAAGAAACACAGGGCACGGAGATGCTCAAACTGCAAGGAAACTGGCCATACGAAACCACAATGTACACAACCAGTTGACTAGTTGTCCAGACGACCTAAATTTAAGTCGTCCAGTCTTGATTACCCGTCCAGACGACTAAAATTTTAGTCGTCCAGTGTATTTTATTTTTAGACGACCTTCTACTAAGTCGTCCAGTGTATTTTATTTTTAGACGACCTTCTACTATCCCTTCAAGTGTATTTTATTTTTAGACTACCTTCTACTATCCCTTCAAGTCGTCCAAACCTTCTAGACGACTTATTTGTAAGTCGTCCAGTTGGAAAACCTTCCAGACGACTTATAATAAGTCGTCCAAACCTTCTAGACGACTTATTTGTAAGTCGTCCAGTTGGAAAACCTTCCAGACGACTTATAATAAGTCGTCCAAACCTTCTAGACGACTTATTTGTAAGTCGTCCAGTTGGAAAACCTTCCAGACGACTTATTTCTTCCAGACAACTTATATATTTACAAATCTATACAAAGACAAGCTGAAATACAAATACTTCGCTCGTTAAAAAATCATGTTCAAATACAAAGACAAGTTCAAATACAAACACAAATCTAATCATACATGCCCACGAACTTATCACCATCCACATTTTCTTTCAGATGCTGATCAACAAGCTCCTTCCATATATCCACCGCCATATTATCCCTCATTTTCTTCGCGTTGCACCTAGCAAAGTCTTTAGGGTCAAAGGAGACCCCAAGAGCATGACATTCAATGTACTTTACAGCGTACACGCCACAATCACCATTGTTGGCCGTGGGTACACCTTTCAGCGGTCTCTCATATGTGTATGGCTCCAACCCGTATTTGACCCGTATTTCGTCGGTGGCTGCGCACTCAACAAGCAGATAAGGGACCATCTGGAGAAAAGGCTCCATTATCGCATCCCATGCGTCTGGTACACTAGATGAAGGTATGCTGTCCCAGACGACTATGTGCCTCTTAGGGATCGATATCCAAATAGCAACCCAATGCTTGTCGTCCAAGTTCACTGGCGCATAGATATCATCAATGTCCTCCCCCCACTTCTTGTTTGATTGGCAAAATGAAGGTATTGATCCGTCATAAAAATTCGACGCCCCACCAGGTAGAACTCTTCCTAAACCTTTGTGATCAGGTTCCGATGTTTTGAAGAGCTGATACTGCTCTCTCCAAGACTGGGAAAAGTTGTGATCCAGGAAGCACATTCGCTCGCTCCTGAAAGCTTGTGGGTTCTCCTGATACCTCTGCCTTAGCACATTAATCCAAGCATCTATATGCTGCATATTAAATATAACAAGTTAGAAGTTACCAGACGACTTAAATATAAGTCGTGTGCAGAAGACTTACGCAGTCTTCCAGCCATCCTCTGGCTGTCCGGAGGAAGTGGTACCACCTTGTTGGTGATGTACGTGGTTTGTCCTCGGTCTTAGTTAAATAATGACTGCAAACAAAAAAGCAATCAGTTTTGGACGACTAAATCAAGCTATTATGGGTAAAGCAATCACTTACGGATCAGTTTTCAACCAATCAGCGAGTTCCTTCAACTTATCTTTGTTTACTGGCGGAAATGGATTATAGGCTGCCACTTTATCTTTTTTTTTCTCTGCCGTATAAGGAGATCTCACAGTGGGAGCAGGTTTCTTCGCTCGTTTACTCTTTGCACGCTTGTCCAATACAACCAGGCTCGGTTCTGAAACTGGATCGCTTGGCTCGGTGGAAGCGAGGCTCGGTTGTTGATCGGTGGAAGCGAGGCTCGGTTGGTGATCGGTGGAAGTGACAGCAACAATCTCTTTGGAGGTGACACCATCTGCTTTATCCTCCGGCAAGATCTTATTTACCGAGTTCGCCTCGGTTGCTGTATCCTCCGGCAACCATCTCTGCAATAAAAGTTGCACACAAGTTAACCCTGGACGACTTAAATAAAAGTTGTCTGGACGACTAGTTGACCCTGGACGACTTAAAATTAAGTCTTCCGTGGTCAACTAGTCGTCCAGACAACTTACGTTTAAGTCGTCCAGGGTCAACTAGTCGTCCAGACAACTTTTACAGTCGTCTGGACAACTAGTTAACCCTGGATTTGATACTAACCTCTTTGATTTGAGGAGGCTGTTTCTTTTGAGGAGGAGGCTGTTTCTTTTGAGGAGGAGGAGGCTGCTGCTGTTTCTTTTGAGGAGGAGGAGGCTGCTGTTTGGTTTGATGAGGAGGAGGCTGGTTACTAACCACGGTTTCATTGGCATGAGGGGTAGCCTGTTTGTTTCTACCCCCGGTTTCTTTGGCAAGAGGGGTAGGCTGTTTATCTTGAGGGGTAGCCTGATTGGTTAGAGGTGGAGGGGTAGCCTGATTGGTGACACCAACCTTCTTCTCCACAGCTTCCAATCTATCGGACAACTTCCTAAACTCCCTCATGCACTTATTAAACCCTTTTTTCATGCAGTCAGCTACGCCCTTGAACATAATTTCCAACTCCTCTCTGGTCACCCCTCTAGCCTCTTCTCTAGCCTCTTCACTAGCCACTTTAGGAGCCTCTTTACGAGCTTTCTTCCGAGGTCTTGGATTGTCTTCCTCCTCCTCCTCCTCCTCCTCCAACACAACCATCTCTTTGGCCTTCTTCGATGGAGTCACAACCTTAGGTTTTGTATTGACCTTAGTACCAGTGACTTCCCAGCAATCCATGGTCCACTTCCACGGTCTCCGCTCATACATGACTTTAATGATGTTCTCCGCGGGCAGGTCCTCAACCTCAGAGTCCCATTTTGGCCACATTTCACTAATGTCCTTCTCAACAAAGTTGATCACGCGGGTCTGCAGTAAATAGAAGAATCGAGTTAGATATTTGAAAAAAAATACTAAATAGACGACTTAATTATAAGTCGTCTACTAAGTCGTCCAGCTGGAAGACCTTCCAGACGACTTATAATAAGTCGTCTAATAAGTCGTCCAGATGGAAGACTTTCCAGACGACTTAATTAAGTCGTCCGATAAGTCGTCCAGCTGGGAAGACTTTCCAGACGACTTATTATAAGTCGTCCGATAAGTCGTCCAGCTGGTCGTCTGCGCAGTCTTTTGGATTGAAGTAAATACCTGACTCAAGATAGCAGCTTTCATTGATCTGCGGCCTCTGCTGCCCTCGTAAGCCAGTATCGGTGGAGACGGACTGTCTGCTCTGGGACCACCAATACTAGCACCCAATTCCGGCATAGCTGTGTACGTCCAGACCTGAAGAACTTGTATAAACCCATCCACGGTGTAACAGCCAGCAATTTCTTTGTTCCACAAAGAGTCCATCAGCACCTTAAACGCGACTCTCCCCCATGGATAATTCTCAAACCGTTCTAAATCCATCACTAGCCTTGCCAGAGTAGATCGTATAGCGGTTGAAAACTTTCTCCCTTCAATGAATCCAGTGAAGATGGAGAGGTACGCGAGCCGCTTGCGATCTTCCCTGGACCAATCCCCGCATCTCTTCAGTGCTGCTATTATCTGATCAGTGCTTCAATGTTTGACACTCGCTCTGACCTTCCATCCACATCTCATACTTCTTCTTAATGTCCAGCTTGAAACTGAGCATGTAGTGAACCAGCCTTGAAGCCCAACCAAATCCCTGCTCCTTGAACTTGATGAAAACTCCCAAACTCGACTCCTTGAGCTCTTCAAATTCGTCATCAGTAAGAGCTTTCCTAAGAGCAGTATGCAACTTGCTGTTATCCGTATGATACGAAATGCTATTGTGGGCTTCTGGCTCTTCCCCTGATGTGTATAACCTACGGGGGAGTTCTGGAATATCCATCCTTTTTGTCTGCAAAATAATCAAAGACAACAATATAAGTCCAGACGACTTAGTAGACGACTTAAATTTAAGTCGTCTGGAAAGTCTTCCAAATGGACGACTTATATTTAAGTCATCTACTAAGTCGTCCAGTTGGAAGACTTTCCAGACGACTTAAATTACTTACAAGTCTTCCAGTCGCAGAAGGAGTTGGAGTACTCGTCATTGCGGTTATAGATCTGAAAAAATAAACGTGAAACGGTGAGAATGAGTAAATTGATAGAGACAACGTTTTATGTTCATCTTTTCCTCGAGATTGATGACTTAGCGGCGTTAGGGTTTACAGAGAAACGGCGCTAAGGTTTACAGAGAAGAAGCGGCGGCGCTAGGGTTTAGAAGAAGCGGCGGCGCTAGTGTTTAGAGGAAGCGGCGGTGAGAACGTTGGTGACCACGGTGGCGAGGGCGACGGTTTGTTCGGAAATAGTGGAAGCGGCGGCGCTAGGGTTTAGAGGAATCGGCGGCGCTAGGGTTTAGAGGAATCGGCGGCGCTAGGGTTAGAAGAAGCTGCGGCGACAACGGTGAGAATGAAGTGAGATAGATAGCTGACGTTGAGAACGATGGTTTGTTCGGAAATCGTGGGAATTCGAAATCGCCTTTGAGAGAGAACTGTTAGGGTTTCTGAATTTCGCGAAAAATGAAACAAAAAAAATAAAAATCACCTTATATATTGGGTAAATAATCCGGTTAGCTTTAAAAGTACATTGGTAAACTTTAAGGTTTGGTCCGGTTTAGACGACTTATTCTGGCTGATAATGTACAACAGACGACTTAATATTTAGTCGTCTGTTTTCAGACGACAAAATATTAAGTCGTCCTAGACCCTAAAATGAACCCCTAAACTAAAATGACTAGATTAACTAACTAACCACGTTATAAAATCAAATTATACTTAAATAGTGTTTACTATACACAGAAATGAACACGCATAAGTAATTTTAAAAATTTTCAAAAACGGTTTTAATGCTTTCCAAAATCTAACCCTAAGAACACATACAATACTACAACATATGTTGATGAAACATAAACTAAAGAATATCATGACTCACTACTTTCACTCATCTATGCTGAAAACAATTGAAATTTGTTATATCTTAATTTATACCTCCTAAGACATATGTTAATTACATAATTCCCATTTTTCACTTATCAAAATATTTTTTACAAAATTTTTAAATTATGTTTAAGACTAACTGTCCAGACGACTTTCAGTTAAGTCGTCTGGACGACTTATTTTCAAGTCGTCTAAACAGACGACTTGCGAGGGGTAGAAACGTAAAAAAAATTCCGTTTTTTTGTTTGGTCACAAGGGGATAGTTGTAATTTCAATAGACTTTTAGGTTACTTTTGCCTTTGACCCAAGTTGGGGTATTGTTTTGGGTTTGACTCCAAGTTTTGAGTCACACTTGGCAATTCTCCCCTCAAATAATTACCCTATTATATTTTATTTAAAATTTCGGATCTCTATAATATTATTTGACAAGTCAGTTTCTTATGTGTCGCGCACACGATAATTTGACGATGGTGAATTACGAATGTATCCTTAGTGAATTAAAAATATTACATTTAGTTACCATTACTAAATTTACATTTTCGTATTTTATGTTGATTATATTGCAATTTAATAATATAATAAAAAACGAATTTTTGATAATATTTATATATATTGTGATTTCATTAAAAAAAGAATTTCTTCCATAAATAGAATGATTAATAGTTTGGTTGCATATTATAAAAATAATATCAGATTAAATTTGTGTGTGATATTTTATATATCAAACTTTATTATTATTTTATGTATATTTAATTATTGATCTACAATTGTTTACTATATAATTTGATTTGGATGAAATTTTGGTTATTTAAGTTCATGGTTGATCCCATTTTTTATAATAAAAATCAAAGTGAATATTAAATACATATAAAAATCAAATGGAAATTTTGGGAATCTTTTACAGAACTACTTTTCATAATTTAAAAATATTATTAGTTTAAGCTAAAGCAAAGAATTAGGTTTGATTGTTTGAATGTGCGTTGAAAAAAACTGACATGATATTAAGCAAAAGCAAAAAATGAATTAGTACGAAGCCTTGTTCGGAAACTCGCTAGGCGCTATGCGTGCGGTGCACCCGGGTCTAGCGATTTATTGAAAAAGCGGGAAAAAAACGGAGAATATACGGAGAAGAATTTTTTGTATTTTTATATTTATAATACTTCATTTATACGTATATTATCATAATCTAGTGCTTTGGTCATTAGTATGGCATGAACTATCATGGGTTCGAGGTGATCAGAGTGTTAATGTTTTTAGTAAATTGTATTAAAAAAGTATATGTTGAGCGATACAAAGATTGTACTGTGATCTAGTGGTTTAGGTGTTTTAATATGCTTATTTACTCATGGGTTCTAATCTAGGTAGAGGTTAATTTTTCTAATTGTAAGTCAATGCGAAATTACTATAATGCCATTGTCCTCTTCTTTTCACCTCTGTCGAACAGAAACCCAGTTTTTACACTTTACCTTTTTTTTAAAAAAAAGATTCTTAACATTTTTCACTGATTTGATGATGTTTTTAACATGATTACTCTAGATTTTCAACGAAACATTTGATTTTGTACTTGAAAATTAAATAAAAGTGAGTTTTCCATTGAATTTTTTTTAAAACGTTGAATCGTGATGTTAATTACACGGACGTGTTTCGTTATAATTCGTTCTAGGCGGCTAAAACACGGAAACTATACGGCTACCGCCTAATGCTACCGCTGAGGTCTGATTCGCCACGGCCACCTACCGTGTAGCGATTATTCGGACGATTACTCGGCTCCGCGCCCGAATTTTTGAACAAGGACCAAGTAGACATGTCAATAAGGGCCGAAGTCCGCAGTCTGAGCGCACCCAGCCCTATAGATTACCGGGTTGGGCTTCATCATTTAAGCTGAAAATTTGGATTTTTGTACTTAGCCCGTTTGAGCTTTGAATATTTTGAGTTAAAAATTTTTTGGGCTAGGACCAACCCGAAAACCCATAACTTATATTTTAATATATTTCGTTGCGTATAATAGTTAAATTTCTAAAAATTAATTTAAAATATTATGTTCAACCGTAGGTAAAATTACATATGGATTTTCGAAAGCATGTTCCTCTCCATCTCAATCGTTTAAATACATAATGTGAATTTGGTAATAAAATAACTATATTTGATGGCGTGCAAATTATTAAGTTGTACACTACTCTAAGAAGGTATATCTTTCTGTTACTCGATTAGGTGTGAATTAGTGAGTTGTACATGCCAGCAAAACATATCAATATCTCTGTTTTCACATTAGAAAATTATTTCAAGATTTGATTTGTATCACGTGATATACATAATTCGATGATAAGACAATCCATTTAAAACTAAACATGCATATTTAATCAAAAAAGATTTAAAACAAACACAACCAAAGCAACCAAAACTTAACCAAAGATTTTTGTTATTAATAAAATATAATATATATATATATATTGTAGCCTTTTAATTTTGTTGTAGAAAAATAAGAAAACGTTAGCTTCTATTCTATCTTTTACACTATTATATACCATACATCTAATTTGCTAGAATGTATATTATAACTATTTTTACAAGGATAAAATGTATGTTCTAATTTATCTTGACCGTTCTATAAAAGATAATTCGTATTGTAAAGTCTTCTCTATTCTATCTAAATATGGAATATGTATGCCTCAGTTCTAACCAAAGATTTTTGTTATTAATAAAACATAATATATTGAAGGCTTTTTATTTTAGAAAAATAACAAAACGTTAACTTTTGTTCTATCTTTTACTCTATTATATACCATAGATAAAACATCGAGTTTCTATATGTATGCTATGTTTTAATCATGGTAGAATTTAAATTATAACATTTTCTCTATGTTCTATTTTTTATAATATTTATTCTAACCTGTTGTTTTTGTTTTATATATTTTATGTTTCAAATCTAAAGCTTGGTTTCTTTTTGTTCAGTTCTTAAACTACATGAATCTAAAGCTTGATTTATAACATAATTTTCAAAGCATATATTTACCATCACATAATATGTCATGCTTTTCTTATCTTATGTAATACCTTACTTATAATTTCACAATATATTTTTCTATATTTATGTCGGCTAATATATAACTACCAAAATCAAATTTATATAATACTCAAATGTATAACAAATATTTATTTTTGTAATTTGTATCTGTTTGAAACCTAACAATATTGAGAATGTACCTCAACATTTTTATTATTTATTTACTATATCTAAAGTAAAATAAAATCTATATGTTTTTGAAAAAAAAACAGATTTCAAAATATGAAAATATATTACAGTTATCTACGGGTTATACAGTCAAATAAATAAGATATGATAAATAAACATATTAACTCATTTCTATAGTCTATATTATTAAAACTAAAGTACCTTTTGAAACTAATCATTCTTTCATTTTAATAATTACAACTTGTGTTACTGAATTAATAATTATAGACAGTTAGAAACCACCGATCTATCAAAAATATTATATACTATAAATCAATCAAACATCCATACTGACGCATGTTTGTGCAACCATTACATTTTGTGTAGTGAAAAATTTCATATCTATATTATATTAAAATTAACACCCGTGTGAATGCACGGGTCAAGCTCTAGTATTGTACTATTGTGTTTCAGAAGTCGATATTTTTTAGCATAATGAATCATTATTTGTTTCAAATGTTAAAGGGTATAGATGAAATCTGAAAGTATAATAAAGACTGCTTGTAGTCTATAAAGGGGCCAAACAGATATGTAAAGTTTTTTCAAATATGACGGAAGACGATAACAAATCTATCTACTTTCTTTCTCTAGAGTATCCTCTCAAGAGCTTTAGTTTCTCTTTTTTTTTGGTTTCTTCAACCAAAAAGAGCCTCAGATCTTAAAAACTTTCAGTTTTTCTTCGGTTAAATCTCTTCATCTTCCTCTCTCGTACTCTCTTGGCTCAGTTAAACCTTTCTCTAAGTATGTTTTCTGAAATGGATAGAGCTTTTCTGTATTTGTCTCTTAAAGATGATGATGGTACCCCTTTCAATTTACCAGATCTCCCTCAGTACTACGCCTCTGAAAGAAATGCATGAAGCATCATTGGTCGCCTTCTAAACCCAGAATTCCAGAGAATGTCGGAATTGATATATACCAAGGAAATGGCAAAAGTCTAATCGAGTCTGAGGATTCGCCTTAACAAAAGAAAGATTTCAGTTTGTGTTCATGCATGAACACGATCTTCAGGAAGTTCTAGATAAAGGCATGCATACTTTTGATGATTGGGGTTTGGTGATTGAACGATGGACTGAGAAACCTCTGCCGGGTTACCTTCAATATGTGTCAATTTGGGTCAGTATCAGCAACATCCCAGTTAACCCCTACACCAAGAGAGCTATTTCCGATTTCGGAGATCCCATCGGCCATGTCGAAGAAGTTGCTATCGATCCAGATAAACCTCAATCTCAAGACTATGTCAGGGTTAATATCCACTTTCATGTCTCCAAACCATTGAAGAAATCAAGAGTTCTAAATCTTCCGGGTGGTGGTCAAACAACAATCTTTTACTACTATGAAAAAGTCAAGAAGCGTTGCTATCATTGTGAAAGACTAACGCATGCAAAGGATAGATGCCCTTTCCTGGAACATGCACAAAGCTCAGGTGATTGTGCTACTAGTTGCATACCTATCTCTCAGCTCCCTCAAACCATCAGGTCCTATCTGAAAATGATCCTCTGTTTGGGGTTTTGAAAGAAGATCAAGTTGGTATCAATCCCTTATCTGGCCGTCCACAGATTGCCCCTGAAATTCTTCAAGAAATGCGTAACTACCTCCTTGCTTCAAGCTCTGAAGATATACATGTCCGTGAACAGCGAGTAATCGCCTCAGTTAAAGAAGCCGAGAAGAATCCTATCACTCAAAGAAAGGTTCTGCAACTCACTCCCCCTCTGGTATTCACTTCAGACATCAACAAAGGCAAAGGAGTTGTCTTTAGCTATGATAAAGAAGACAAGCTTAACAATCCTCTTATCTCAATCTCTAAGCCAAAGCTTATGGCCTCAGCAATATCTCCAGGACAGTCTCTTTTCAACTCTACAACCAATTTCTAATGTAGACTAACTCTACCATCTTCTCAAAGTCCGGTAGAGCAACAAAACAACTTTCCTTTAAAATTTACTTTTGAGGCTTCTGAGACAAAGGAGAAAGATAAAAGGACACCAGGAAGATTCAAAAGGATCTATAACTCTCGCAAGAAGTCTCAAAAGGCACCAGTGTCCCTTGATCAGACAGTTATATCAGAAGAACAGACCAAGAAACGAAAGGAAGAAGGAGATTTGGCGGGTGCATCCAAAGCTGCAAAGAGCAATGCATCAAAAATGGTCCTGAGTGAGGGACCGTCCAATGCGTAAATGAGTATCATCAGTTGGAACTGTCGGGGACTGGGGCTGCCTCAAGAACTGACAGTTCAACGACGCACGAAACTGCGTTCATCGTACTTCCCTGAGTTTTTTTTTCTTAAGGAAACTATGAATTCTCGGAATACTCTAGTAGATATTCAAGCTTGGCTAGGATATGATCATATGTACACTGTTGACCCTGTAAATATTAGTGGTGGTCCTGCTCTTTTTTGGAAGAACAGTGTTGATGTAACCTTTATGTATGAAGACAAATTCCTTTTGGATGCACATATTATCTATGAAGAAAAATAGTTTAACTTGTCTTGTGTGTATGGGAATCCCAATATCAGTTTTAGACACATAGTTTGGAAACGATTAACCCGGTTTGCTGTAAATAAAAAGAACAGCTGGTGTATGGCCGGAGACTTTAACGAGATTCTCAATAATTCTGAAAATTCTGGAGGTCCTAAAAGAAGTGATGCCTCCTTTGCTCCCTTTACTAATATGCTTAATGGTTGTGGTATGTCTGAACTTCCTGGTATTGGAAACAACTTTACTTGGGGTGGAAGAAGGGGAACTTTATGGATTCAAAGCAAGTTGGATAGAGCTTTTAGAAACAGTGAATGGTTCAAAAAAATTCCAGCTTGAAATCAAGTCTTCTTAGCAAAAAGATGTTCTGATCATCGTCCGGTTCTGATCCAACTTCTTTCTTCTCAGGACTTTTATAGAGGTTCATTCAAGGTTGATCAAAGAATGTTTCACAAGCCTTTCGTAAAAGAAGCTATACACCAAGCGTAGAATAGTTCTGTCTCTCACCGTTTCTCAGTTTCGTCTTGTATATGAAAATGCAGAAAAACTCTTAGTAATTGGAAAAAAGAGAACAAAGCAAACTCTTCGGAAAGGATAACTAGCCTGCAAGATGAATTGGAACAAGAATAATCATCTATGAACCCATCTTCTACCAAGATCAATCACTTAAAGAGATCTCGGCTGATTGCTTATAGGGATGAAAAAAACTTTTGGAAACAGAAGAGTAAGGACAACGGGATTCTCTATGGTGATGGAAACACTAAGGTGTTTCACGCAGCAGATAAAATATCGAGGGAAAGGAATGAAATTTTTAAACTCATTGATATGAATGGTAACACCCAAAGATCAGAAGCTTCTAAAGCTCTGGTGGCAATTCAGTATTTTAGTGATCTCTTCAAGTCTACAAACTCAGAAGACTATTTCTCCATGCTTAGAGGTTTCACTCCCAGAGTCATTGACACTATGAATCATCAACTCATCAGAAAGGTGACTCCAGAAGAAATCAAAGACGTTGCTTTCTTAATAAAACCGGATAGTGCACCAGGAGCCGATGATGGTATGTCTGGTTTTTTCTTCCAGTCTTATTGGGAAATTGTAGGGACTCAATTGACGAAAGAGGTTTTGGATTTCTTTGATACTGAAAGTATGGGCCTCTTTACCGCGCTCATTTAGAGCACTAAACAGGCGGTATAACTGCTCCAAGGTGGAAAAGGCAAGTAGTCAGAAGCAGGAATCCCCGCCACAGCAAGCGGGTTGGTTCCTCTGCCTACTAAATGGAACTACACGCAATTAGTCTTGATCCCCAAGAAAACGAATGCAACCCTGATGTCTGTTTTTCGTCCAATAAGTCTTTGCTCGGTGATGTATAAAACAATATCGAAGATCATTGCTTCAAGGCTCAAAACCTTCCTTCCTGATATTGTTTATCCTACTCAATCAGCTTTTGTATCGGATCGCTTGATCTCAGACAACATCATCATGGCACATGAAGCTATTCACAGTCTCAGATCTCATGAGTATGTCTCAAACAACTTCATGGCAGCCAAGACATATATGTCTAAAGTGTTTGATCGAGTTGAATGGAACTACTTAAATGTTCTGCTTCTCTCTCTCGGTTTTCACTCTACTTTAGTCTCTTGGATCATGGCTTGTGTCTCTATGGTGCAGTACTCGGTTCTTATTAATGGACAGTCCCATGGCCTAATCACTCCTCATCGAGGGCTGAGACTGGGTGATCCCATTTCTCCCTTCTTATTTGTTCTTTGTGCTAAAGGTTTATCTTTCCTGCTCAACCAAGCTTCAAATGAGGATCTTTTAAGCGGTATTCAATTCTCCGGAGAAGGTCCAGCTATTCATCACTTTTTTTTCAGACGATAGTCTGTTTCTCTTCAAGGTAGACTTGTTTCAGTGTCAAGTCTTCCAGGAGATCTTTCATAAGTATGAATAAGTGATAGGGCAAGTAATTAATTTAGCCAAATCATCTCTCACGTTTGGCAAGAATATCGATTCAAACCTGAAGGAACAGATTCAACTTACGCTTGGCATCTTTTCAGAAGGAGGAGCAGGTTCTTATATTGGTGTTCCTGAGTGCTTTAGTGGATATAAAGTTCAACTACTCAGTTATATTCAGGACAAGTTGACGGAGAGGATGTCTGGATGGTATACCAAATTTCTTTCCCAAGCTGGTAAAGAAATTATTTTGAAGTCTATTACTCTTTCTATGACCATTCATGCCATGAGTTGTTTCAAGTTACCTAAAACGACTTGCAAGAATCTTACTTCAGCAATGGCTAATTTTTGGTGGAACTCCACAGAAGATAAGGGTAAAATACATTGGCTAAATTGGGAAAAATTATGCATTCCAAAAGAGCTTGGAGGGATGGGTTTCAAAGACATTGAGACTTTTAACCAAGCCCTTCATGCCAAACAAGCATGGGGAATTCTTTCATCTCCTTCCTCTCTCCTTAGTTGATTCCTCAAAGCATGTATTTTCCTGAAAATTCCTTCCTACCAGCTACTATAGGTTCTCGTCCTTCTTATGCTTGGAGGAGTATCCTTTTTGGTAGAGAGCTTCTGAAAAAAGTTCTCAGACACATGGTTGGAGATGGAAGATTTATATATGTTTGGTCATCTCCTTGGTTAGTAGATGGAACCTTGATGTGTATTTCCCTTATGAAGAATATTTTGATTGATTTGAATCTCAAAGTTAACAATCTTATGATGGATAATTCTCATATTTGGAATCAAAGCTTGCTATAAGACCTCTTTTATCCGCAAGATGTAGAGATTATCCTCAAGATCAAACCGGTCAACTCTTTACCAGATTTTTTCATTTGGAATCATACTCGAACAGGTGAATATTCGGTTAAATATGGACATTGGCTAGCTGAAAGAGAGGCTAAGAAATAAGCTTTGGTTAATGGTGAGTCTCTCCCGTCTCTGAGTGGGATCAAAGAGCACATTTGGGCTTTATCTACTGCTCCAAAAATCAAATTATTTCTCCGGAAAGCTGTTAGTGATGCCCTTCCAGTTGCTGATAATCTCATCGACATAGGTATGAAAGTAGACACGAGATGCCAAATTTGTGGTTTATAAGGTGAATCAATAAACCATGTTATCTTTATCTGCACGGTGACTAAACAAATTTGGGCTTTGAGCAATTTCCCCCACCCTCCAAATGGATTTGATGATGCCTCTATCTATCAAACATCTTTTATGTTTTGAAAACATCAAAGAATCAGCTTATCCCAGAAAGAATCAGAAGAAATGGAGCTTGGATTTTATGGACACTTTGAAAGAACATAAACTCCTTCTTCTTTGAATGTAACTTATCTTTGGGTCCAGAATTCATCAATTCTACCTAGGAAGAAGTTAATCACTGGTTTTTGATTAAGTCAATTGAAAAACAAAAAAAAGATATTGATCTCGAAAAGAAAAAAAAAAGATTATTTTTGGTTGGAAACCTCCTCCTATCTCTTGGTTCAAATGTGATATTGGTTGTGCATGGGATAAGACCAAGCAAGAAAGTGGAGCCTCGTAGATTTTTCGTAACAGTGAAGGTAAAGTTCTTCTCCATGGAAGGCTCTCTTTTAATGAAATCTCGAGCAAACATGATGCATCTCTAGAAAGCTGAAAATGGGCTATTGAGTGTTTGAAAACACTCAATTTTAATTCCATCATTTTTGCTAGTGATGATCATGATCTCATTAGAGTCATTTCTAAACCTTCGGCATGGTCATCACTTTTGTTTTACTCTTCAAAGATCTTGCCATTACTCAATAGCTTCCCAGATTGGAAGGTTCAATTCCACTCTCATCGCAACATTAAAGGAGCTTCCCAGTATGATTACTAAGAGCATGATTATTGGGAGGTTCTTAGGATGGAGTTCTTAGCGGAATATAAGAACCCGCCTCTTAACTTTTAACTAAAAACGATAAGAACCGTCTCTTAAAACTCTTATTTAAGAACCGGTTCTTAGTTTTTTTAGTTAAAAATTAAGAGACGGGTTCTTATATTCTGCTAAAAACCTCACCCTAAAAACATCCCAATAATCATGCTCTAAGGAATTCTTTCAATCCTATATTGCTAGGGGCTTTCCAAGTTGGCTTAGTTACCTTTTCTGTTCTTTTGTAAAATTAGATTGAAAATGATCCTTGTAATTCCTCTGTGAGCCATAAATTCGTAAAGTATTTGTTGGGCGTATTACTGCAGACACCCCATATTTAATCTTCTTGGCCTATTAGGGTCTCTTATTTAAATGATAAAATACAAAAATGAATTGTCTCTATTTCAATTGGACCATGTAATTAAGCCTGTCAGAAATCTGAGTAAATTAAAAATATGTCAGTCGTCTACCTTTTTTTATATATTTTCATATAAATAAACCTCTTAACCTCCTACTTCTCACCCATCACACAATCCTCTCAAACACAAAGCATTCTAAGAATATCTTAAAGATTTAAAGAAAAAAAATGGGGTCAACGGAGGAGACACAGATAACTCCGGTGCAAGTCACCGACGACGAAGCTGCTCTCTTCGCCATGCAGCTAGCAAGCGCCTCCGTTCTTCCGATGGTTTTAAAAACGGCTTTAGACCTCGATCTTCTCGAGATCATGGCCAAGAACTCTTCTCAGATGTCTCCCTCTGAGATTGCTTCTCAACTTCAGACCAAAAACCCTGAAGCTCCGATCATGCTCGACCGTATCCTTCGTCTTCTTACGTCTTACTCCATCCTCACCTGCTCCAGTCGTGCTATTCCCGGCGGCGACAGCGTCGAGAGGATTTACGGGCTTGGTCCGGTTTGCAAGTATTTGACCAAGAACGAGGATGGTGTGTCCATTGCTGCTCTCTGTCTTATGAACCAAGACAAGGTTCTCATGGAAAGCTGGTAAGTAGTATTTCTATATCACCAAGGAGAGTACTCATATTATTTTCATAGATCTCGTGCTAATTCTAGTTAGAAAAACTCTTCTTTACTTTTGATAATGTTGTTTCATAAGCTATGATGTGATAAACAATATGCGATTGTTGAAAGGTAAAAGGTCAGAGAGTTGGCCACCAAGTGACAATCAGCCAAAACAGACAAAATGATGTCGTTTGACACGTATTTGATACCTGCTGTCCACTAATAAGAAATTATATTTATATACGATTTCTTTTAGTGATTAAATGAGCTCCATACATAGATGAAAATTGTGTTTGTTACTGTACAACAAAAACAATACAACTAATACGAAGAAAATTCAACAATCCCACTAGAAGAACTAGAAAAATAACAATAGAAAATACACTCTTTGTTCATTTTTGTTTCAACTATACTATTAAAAAGATCTATACTATTAAAAAAGAATCACTCTAATAATGTACTTAAAAAAAATTGTTGCACCTATTCATTAACCAATTAATTTTTTGATCCTACTTTAAATTTCTTAATATTTATCTAACTATACTAATCATAGTTAATGCTCTCTAACAATACATACTTTATTTTGAACCACTATTATTTTTACCATCTATACTATTAAAAAAGAATCATTCCAAAAATCTACTTAAAAAATTGTTGCAGCTATTCATTAACCAATTAATTTTTTTGGTTCTACCTTATATTTCCTAATATTTATCTAACTATACTAACCATAGTTAATGCTCTCTAACTATACATACTTTATTTTGAACCACCATTATTTTTACAATCTACATATATACTATTTTTTTGGTATACCAAATTTTTTACATACATGACTCCATCATACTAATTCATATAAATTCATTATACTAACATATGATCTTCTCTAACCGTATCTCATGAATTTCACGACCAAAATATTACTAATTTATCCAAATAAACGAAAATTATAGCTTCGCTTTAATAACGGAGAATGTAAATGTAATATTCCAAACAATTTTTTTCCTCCTAAAGCAAAAATACGACATGTCAATACTTTTATTCAAAAAACTCTTATTTATCTCAAAACCATAAATATTATTTTAAAAAACTATCCTAAAAATCTATTGTTGTTGTACCTATTCATTTTTAATTTAACATGTCTTATAGTAATATAAGTTCTGAACCAAATCAATGATTATATTTAAGTAATTAAATCAACCAAATTTATGGCGACATTTGATATTCAAATTATTTTTGGTCATATCATTAATCAATTTAACTATATAATATTTTTAATTGAATTATACTGTTACTCCTCATTTCATGTGATATATTTCTTCTCTAAATATTTTTAATTGATTTTCATAAGAAGTATTTGGAATAAAAATTTGCTATTTAAGAAAAAAAATTAAAACTATTAAAAACCATATAAATCTATACTATTAAATTAACCAAAAATCTGCCAAATCTTAAGTCTCACCAACTCAACAAATATAACTCTTATAAAATGCATACAAAATATAAAAAGATAAAGTAGACATGTGCATTTGGGTCTTGGGTTTGGTATGTATTGGTTTCTTTCGGATCCGGATCTTCTAGGTCCTAAACATTTAGACCCAACTAGGTATTTCAAAAAATTTCAATACGTAATGGATCCGGGTATTTCCTAAAAAGATTTGAAGTATCTGAAAACTCAAAATATCTGAAACTCCAAACAAATACCCGGAAATATTAAAATACCAAACTCCTCCTCCCCCCCCCCCCCCCCCCCCCCCCCCTCCCAAATTTTACCTGAAATCTAACGCAAGAACCAAAAACACACTCAAAATTTTACCCGAATACCCAAAACAAAATTTAAACAAAATTGAAATTTTATTCAAAACCTGAAACTATCCTGAAAACCAAACCCAAATTTTTTTAAAAATATTCGCAATACAGAAAAAATATTCGAGATACGCAAATATACCTAATATACACAAAATATTTTAGGGTTTTAGGTACCCAGTCGGATCTCGAGCAGGATCCAAATTCAAACCAAAACCCAACTCAGACTCGAACCGAGACCCACAGGTCCAAAAAAAATACCCACTAAGTATTTTACCCTGGATCCGGATCCGAACCAAACCTGTATTTTCAAGTCAACTTTAGTTTGGTTTCTCGGGTCCGGATAATATGTCAGGCCTAGAAATAGCTACATAAAAGTGTACATACAAAAGTCTTAAATAAAATAATTTATAAATTCTATAGTTTTAAATATATTCATTTTCAGTATAATACGAATTTGTAACATAAATATATAGCAATTTTAAAATACTTATTCATATTAAACTTTGTTTACATTCAAAAAAAAAGAATCCGGTCAAAATCTAGTATGGCTTAAAATAGAGAAGATGTAAGAGTAACAATTTAAGGAGTTGATTCGGAACCTAATATAAGAAGAGAATCGGTCTTCCAGTTTTTGAGCAACAAGAAAAGAAAATGGAAAACTTATATGATCTCTGGTTTATGTTTTGGTTTCCTACTATTGAACCGGCTGGTTCTCTTTGCATAGCGGCTGTACATCAGATTCACCAATTAAACTAAACTGACCTGGATAAAGCCCTGATCATATAAACTAGAGTTCAATCTTGATATCAGTTTTAAAACAGATTATCCTAATAATTGATGAACCAAAAGTTGAACAGTTTAGGTTAAAGCTTAAGGAGTGTGTGTGTGTTTACTTAAAATCATGCCAACATGACTTGTTATAGGTACCATTTGAAAGATGCAATTCTTGATGGTGGGATTCCATTCAACAAGGCCTATGGAATGACCGCTTTCGAGTACCATGGGAAGGACCTTAGGTTCAACACGGTGTTCAACAATGGAATGTCTAACCATTCAACCATCACAATGAAGAAGATTCTTGAGACCTATAAGGGTTTCGAAGGATTGACTTCTTTGGTGGATGTTGGTGGTGGCATTGGTGCGACTCTCAAAATGATTGTCTCTAAGTACCCTAACCTTAAAGGCATCAACTTTGATCTCCCTCATGTCATCGAAGAAGCTACTTCTCATCCCGGTATATTACATGATTTTACTAGCGCAAAATTTCAAATTTTCGTTACGTGTGATTTGAGAAATTGACTTATCGCTGAATAATTTTAGGTATTGAGCATGTTGGAGGAGATATGTTTGTAAGTGTCCCTGAAGGTGATGCAATTTTCATGAAGGTTGGTGATTAATTACCACCGAAAACTCACATTACAAGTATAATTCATTAAGGGTAATGAATGTATTTAATATCTTTAAACATTGTCGTTCGATTTGTCTCATTGTTGTAACAGTGGATATGCCACGATTGGAGCGACGAACATTGCGTTAAATTCTTGAAGAACTGCTACGAGGCGCTTCCAGAGGATGGAAAAGTGATATTAGCAGAGTGTATACTACCAGAGACACCAGACTCGAGCCTGTCGACAAAACAAGTAGTCCATGTGGACTGCATCATGTTGGCTCACAACCCTGGTGGCAAAGAACGGACCGAGAAAGAGTTCGAGAGGTTAGCTAAAGAATCAGGCTTCAAAGGCATCAAAGTTGCTTGCAACGCTTTTGGTGTTTACGTTATTGAGTTGCTCAAGAAGATCTAAACACTGCTCCCATGTCTTATGTCTACGTCAACTTCACCACCTTTGTCTTTTTTATAATGATGTTTAATAATGGTTTATAAAGAGATTGATCTAGAGTTTTTCATTGATCTTGTTGTATTGATATAATCTTATTTGTGTTTTTGTTTGTTTGGAAAAGAATCATGTAATTTTATATATAAAAATAAAATAATGAGATTGAATCAATCCGATCTACATAGACTCATATAATCAATCACATTCACAGAATTTCCACGTGGTCTCTGTTGGTTCACCGGCCAAACCAGTTTCACTGAATCTTGTCAGACTTCACTTACCCTTTCCAGACTCTTCTAGCTTGCCTTCTCGTCACGAAACAAACATTTCCAGTTTCAAAAAAGCTTAGAAAAAACACGAATAAACACAGCTAAATAACAATTCAAGAATGATGTAATTCTATTTCGTCCGACAATGAAAACAATAACAAGAACAAAAGTGATCAAACCGATGAGGAGATAGCTCAAGAGCTGGACGGTGTTCATTGTTTCGAAATCATTTTCACGAAACACAATGATTTTTTTGTCATTTCTTTAATATAATTACATTAATTATCTTTCTATATTTCACTTAACAATTTCATTAATTACATTATCTTAACAATACATCACATCATTAATTATACTATTATAATAATCATATTGTATATTTTTATTTATTAGTTAATCAAAATTAACTTTCTTCCAATTATAAAATCAAAAATATAAAATAATAATTTAAATCAAAATAATAAAAATAATAAAATATATTACATTTTTTAACGTCTGATTAATTATGTTTTTACAACCCTGAGAAATATTACATAGATGATTCTACAGCCGACAATTCTACCACCATATGAGAATACACGTCTGACTGTGTCACTTCAGCTGCCGCCCTATGAGATTCATGTTCGATGAAACGTTATGCACAATGCTGAAGGCCTCTTGTAACCATTTTTCTACATAATCTACATAATTTGCGTTTTCTGAGGTTTAAACCTCAGAAGTCAGACCTCCTACATTTATTGTAACTTAATTTTTCGGGGGATTTGCCAAAAATGACTCAAAACTTGATTTTGAATACAAAAGTGTACCCCAAATTCAATCAAATGCATAAGGAACCCAAAAGCCTAGTGAAATTACAACAGCCCCCTTATGAACAAACAAAAAAATGTATTCAGTTTTACAATTTTAACCCTCCGTTAGAGAAGACTTACAAAGAAATTTTTTTTATGATGACTTCTTTGTAAGTCTTCTCGTTCAATAGATCTTAAAACTCATTTTATAATTTTATAAAAAATATTTTAATGGGTAAAAAATTGAAATCATGTAATAATAAACATTTTTCAATGATGTAAATTTAGTTCATTTGAAATTGAATTATTTTCAACATAGATGTATATTGGCTCATGAGTCATTGGTTTAGGGTTTGGTAACATATGTTATAGTATTGTATGTATCTTTAGGGTTAGATTCTGAAATCTTACATTCAATTTTTTTTTTCAAATTGACCCATATATGTTTAGTAACTATCTAATAACTTGATTTAAACACTTTCTAAATTTTTTTTTAAGTTTAAGAAAGTGTTTTTTGCATAGTTAATAGATTTTAGGGTCTGGAAGACTCACAAAAGACTTAAAAAAAAGTCTTCCGACACATCCCGCCTAAATTTTAGTAGAATTTAGGACTCCCGCCTAAATTTTGGAAAATTTTAGGTTTCCCGCCTAAATCAAAAGTCTTCCATAAGTCATCCACGAGTCTTCTAGAGGAAGTATTCTCAAGGATTAGATCTTAAAAATAATTAATAAATTTTATAGAAAATATTTTCAAAGGGAAAAAGTCAAAATCATGTATTAATAAACATTTCTAAAAGATAGAAATTTAATTTTACTGAAATTGAATTATTTTTAACATAGATGAGTGAATGTAGATTGAGTCATGATAGTCTTTGGTTTAGGTATGGTAACATATGTTGTAGTATTGTTAGTATTTTTAGGGTTAGATTTTGAAATCTCTTTTTTTTTTTAATTTAACATATATCTAATTAGTGACTATCTAATAACTTGATTTAAATACTTTCTAAATATCTTAAAAGTTGAGAAAGTGTTTTTTGCTTAGTTATTTGATTATAGGGTCTGGAAGACTCGCAGAAGTCTTCTAATATATTCCGCCTACATTTTAGTAGAATTTAGGATTCCCGCCTAAATTTAGAAAAATTTAGGTTTCCTGCCTAAATCGAAGTCTTCTAGAAGTTTTCCTGAAGTTTTCTAGGAAAAGTCATCTCATGTATTAGATCTTAAAAATAATTAATAAATTTAATAAAAAATATTTTGAAAGAGAAAAATAGAAATCATGTATTAATAAACATGTAAAAACGATGGAAATTTAGTTTTACAAAATTTGAATTATTTTTAACATAGATGAGTGAATGTAGGATCTAGAAGACTTCCCAAGAAGTCTTCTCTTAGAAGATTTCCTAAGAAGTCTTCTATATCGAAAATATTTAACCTAATTGGAATTTTTGTCTCCATATATAAAGAAAATTTACAAATTCTCTTTCTTCTTCTCAAATGGCTGCAACAAAAATGTAATGTTTCTCACTCTATAACTCTTCAACATCTCTCTAATCTCTTTGAACATCAAAACACCAAATTTAAAACCATTTCTCATTTTTTTCTTATGTCTTCTCACAAATTTATCTTCTTTTTGCAGGTTTTTCATTACATGGTTCTCATCTTTCACTCATTCAAAGGTAAATCTATAAATGTTGGATATGTATTATTGTGTGTTTTATATATTATATTCTAAAAAGATATAGATTCAACATATTGTGACTGTTTTGTTTATTATTTAAGCATTAAAATTATATTTTTGAAGTTTTATCTGTTTTGAAGCCATTTGAATGTTTTTCAATTTGCAGGTTTTTCAGATCTGAGACTGACGTTGAAAGACTTCTCAGAACACTCTCAGAAGACTGGTAGACAAGTCTTCTAATGCATTTTATGCTAGAAGACTTCCCACGAAGTCTTCAGGAAGTCTTATGCCCAAAGTGGTACAAATTTTAGATATTTATTTTTTGTGTTTTATATATTGGATTCTAAAAAGTTATAAATTCAACCTAATATTACAGTTTTTTGTTTATTATTAAGCATAAACAAATGTTTTTGAAGTTTTCTCTGTTTTGAAGCTATTTGAATGCTTTTGAATATGTAAAATTTTCAGATCTAAATCAGACTTTGGAGGACTTCTCAGAAGACTCTTGGAAGGCTATCGGAAGACTTCTTGGGAAGTCTTCTAATGCATTTTATGCTAGAAGACGTCCCACGAAGTCTTCCAAAGTTTTCTGCTCAAAATTATACAAATTTTGGATATGTATTATGTGTTTTATATATTAGATTCTAAAAAATTATAGATTCAACCTAATTTGATTGTTTTATTTATTATTTAAGCATAAAAAATTATTTCTGAAGATTTGTCTGTTTGAAGCCATTTGAATGCTTTTGAATATGCAGATTTTTCAGATATGAGTTAGACTTTGGAAGATTTCTCAGAAGACTCTTGGAAGACTCTCAGAAACTCTCGGAAGACTCTTGGCAGACTTCTTGAGAAGTTTTCTAATGTATTTTATGCTAGAAGACTTCCTACGAAGTCTTCGGGAAGTCTTCCAAAGTCTTTTGCTCAAAGTGGTACAAAAGAATGGTGTCAAGTGGAGACCAAGCTTATCTATGTTGAGGAATGATATCTAGTTCCATGTATAATAGTTTTGTTTATGGTTTGTTCTATGATTTGTATGTGCACTATTTAGTTGTGAATTCTTTTGTAAACTTAAAGAAATGTTAATCAAAAGAATTTTTTTAATCATTCTACCCACTCATAACAAAACACAACAACACAAAAACTTAGTCAAATTCACAAAAGATCAAACTTGAATTTTAAGTGAAAGTTGAAATTTTTTAAATTTCATGTAAGTTAAAAATTATATCTTATGATCTAAAAAGACACATTAAACCACATGAGTTGATATTCTTGAAGTTACTTAACACTTTTGAAAGTTAGCACTTATGAGGAAGACTTACAGAAGACTTCTCTGTTTAACTAGAAACATTATTAAACATCAATGTTTGTAACTTCATAATTATCCCCAGTTAAGTTATGAATTCGACTCGATAGTCCCAATATTGACTAATAAACATGAATTAGCAAGAAAATATTAAAAATTCATTTTAATTTTGGATAAATTTGAAGTTTAATAAAGATTTACGTAGAAGACTTCTTTTGAAGTCATCCGTGAAAGACTTCAAAAGAAGTCTACCCTGTGTAGACTTGAAAAGAAGTCTTCTGTTTAGGTCATTTTTGCAATTGCAAATTTATGAAGGAAGACTTCTTAAGAAGTCTACTCTACATAAGACATCCTCGGAAGTCTTCCTTTGTAAATATTGGCTTACTTTAGAAGTCTCCTCGGATAAACAGGTTACTTTTGAATTTGACTGAAGTTGGTCAGAATTTTGACTTTTTGTAGAATACTTCTAGGGAAGTCTACCTGGAGAATACTTCAAAAGAAGTCTTCTCTAAGTCTTCCGGAAGTCTTCTCAATGTTACAAGAAGTCTATGGGTTACTTTTGCAATTGACTATATTTGACTTTTCGAGAGAAAACTTCTTCAGAAGTATTCCGTCGGATGACTTCTCTAGAAGTCTTCTCTCGCGGGCAAAGGTTTGACCAAAACCCATAATTAAACTCGAGAAGACTTCTAAAGAAGTCCTCTCATTGATATTAAATGTTTTACTATTATTTTTCAATTGAAAAAGTAACCCACACAGACATCTTCCGGCATTGAGAAGGATTAGGGAAGACTTTCAGAAGATTTCTGTAGAAGTTTTCTCCAGGAAGACTTCCTTAGAAGTCTTCTACAAAAAGTCAAATTTCTGACGAGCTTCGGTCAAATTTAAAACTAACATGTTTATCCGAACTTCTAAAAAAGTCTTCTCTTAGAATTTCGAAATTTTTTGTTTACAAAGGAAAGTTAGAAGACTTCTATGGAAGTCTTCTATTAAAAACACACAAAAGGCCAATTGCAAAACTAACCTATGCATTGACCAGAAGACTTCTTTAACTTCTAAAGAAGTCTTCTTCGTAGAACAGATCTGAAAAATAAAATGTGGTTCGCGATTTCATATCTTGAACTCGTGAGATGACTTGTGTGGTTTCTCCAATCACCCAGAACTTCACCACAACAGCTACCTACTCGTTAATCACCAAGAATCGTGAGCTTAATAACCGTACATAATTTGTAATCAAAATCTTCAATTTTTTTGATGAATTTTGAGAGAAAGTGTAAGATATGTGGTTTGTGTGGATAGGAAATGAGAAATGATGAAAAAAATCGAAACTTTAGGGCATTAACTCTCAATTTGGTAGTTCATGGTGGTCGAGGTGTTGATGTCAATAGCAAAGTTGTAAATATTTGGTGAAGATGAGGATGGTAAGGTA
This sequence comes from Brassica napus, assembly GCF_020379485.1. NCBI lineage: Eukaryota > Viridiplantae > Streptophyta > Magnoliopsida > Brassicales > Brassicaceae > Brassica > Brassica napus. The sequence continues at coordinate 43,718,719 of NC_063452.1, forward strand.
AAAGCATTGTTTTCGGAAAAAAAAAGAAAAAAAAAGTAATGGCATTTCCATGAATAACTAGAATTTCTAGGGTGAATAGGACAAAACAAAGTTTCAAAAAAAGCATAGGTTATTTTTGTGTTTTACTTAAAATTTTGAATCATTTTTGAAAGAACCCCTAATTTTTCACTCCATATAATTATTTTACTAAATAAAAAACTCTTTTTATTTCATTTAATTTAGCCAAACACATATAAATAGTCATTTTTATTAGTTTACAAAATCAATTAAGTATGAACATTGACTATCTATTTAGGTACGGGTTGTTCTTTACTAGTATCGTTTTTTTTATTTAAATTAAGCCCTGCTTGAATATTATAAATTTATGTGTGAGTTTTGAGTTAAGTCATTTTGGGTTTGGATGAGTTCGATTCTAATGTATAAGAACCTAAAAATATCTAAATAACAAATATATCTAAAACAGATTCAAATATTTATACTAAAAATAACCATATTATTCAATTCGGTCAATGTTTTCTGAATACAATTAGTTATATTAGGACACATCTAAAATATATAACACTAATTATAAAAAATAAATAACAATATATAAAAATATAAGAACCAATATGAATGGGCAGGCCAATCTCTAGTTTACTATTAAAAGATTAATACTTTTTTTTAGAGTAGTTGTATAAAAACTGTTCCTTATGGATAAAGGTTAACAGGAACAGCTTATTACAGTTCTACAAACTAATCCTGAATCACTTGAACTTCAATCTATGTCGTAGTAGTTCGACTCTATGTCGTAGTAGTTCGACTCTGAGTTGTTGTTCTTGAAGTTTCTTGGGGCTCACGTTTTCTCCCACCATTAGCAAACCTCTTCCCAAACCCTAAAAGAGCAGGAGGAACAAGAGCTCCTCCTCCTCCACCGGTCAAAGCGCAAACAACCGCAACAGCTCCACCGATAAACAACAACTTCTTCAAATTCGCAGCAACGTTTCCTCCGTTGTGTGTAACGGGAGTTTCATTCACAGGCGAAGCACCGTTGCTGAGGGAGATGAGATGTTCTGATGTGACCTTGGTGTTGATCTGAGCCATTAAAGCTGGCCGAGAGAGCTTGGATCCTGAGAGTCTTTGCTCTTGGTAAGCGCGTAAACCAGGCTCCATCTTCTTAACCGCTCCCCACATCCCTCGTTTCACTCCTAGCTTTGCGATTTCTCTAGGTATCCCCATGTCTTCGTGGTGAAACAGAAGCACTTCGCAGGCACTTGCTACTCCATCCTCTCTTCTTGATTCCACTGCATAGACCGAGAACAGTATCAACTTTGTTTAGTTATTTCAGTTTTCTTGGATAGTCATAAAGTGGTTGATGTGGAATCTTTTAGTTACCTGGTCGAATGCACCAGCTCGAGTAGAACAATTCCACACGTTTCTGTTTGTTGTTGCGTGGTATACAAGGAACTGATACTCCCTGAAGGAAATCTTCTAGTGTTAGTACAATAATTGATTATGCTTCTTCTCTATTTAACCGGGGTTTAGAAACTGGTTATGCTAAGCTCGCATCAAACTAACTCTTGTTCACATCAAAATGTAGCAGATTCTGTTTTGATACTTGGTACAACATACCTTTGTAACACAGTAATAAGATTTGCCACAGTTCCATATCCTGCGACCAATCACATACTCTCTATCGCTGCAGAAGAAGGGGAACTGCGACACATAAAAAAGGATTATTAAGTCAACAACACAGCAAACAAAAAAGTGAGAGAGAGAGAGAGAGAGAGAGAGAGAGAGAGAGAGAGAGAGACTCGCTTACCTTGCGTATCCATCTAACAATCATGGTTCCACTACTTGTACACTCTTCAACAGTTGTGGAGCTAGCGAGCATTGTATCCCAAGTTGGTCTAAACTCGTCATCCCAGAAAAAATCTCTTAACATCTCAGGAGTTGCATCTTCAAACACAGTTCTGCTTCTATACTCAGTAGGACCATTCTGAACAATAACAGCACAAAACTATGAGAAAAAACAATCCATCAAAGCCACCAAAGATAAATCTCTCTCTCTCTCTCTCAAGTGTTACCTTAGGTTCTCTTAACCAAGCTTGATATCTCATACCAGGAGTAAACCGGTCCATCATCTGAATCCAAGCCTGACCACCATCTTTCCTCTCAACCAACTGCACAAGATGTCTCAAATCTAACTCCGTTACAGTATTAGGCAACCTCTCCTCTGTTTTCTTCCCTCTACCAAAAAAAACAAAATCAACAAAGAGAACTCCTTTTTTTACACAAGTAAAATTCATCCTCAAAATTAAAGCTTACCCAGCAATCACATCAGAAGAATCACATGACGATGAAGATGAAGAAGAAACATGGGAAACTGTTTTCTGCTGTCTCAAAGCCATAGTCCATGTGTCACAAACAAGAGCTTTCAAGCAAGGAGCAGAACCAAATCCCTTTAACGGAGATGTTGCTGAACGAGGAGAAGGAGACGATGGTAAAGACAAATCAAAAGATCGAGTCGGAGCAGAACACTCAAGTTTGACTCTTTCCTTATCCGAAGAAGAAGAAGAAGAAACCCATTTGGGTCTCCATGCCCATCCTATGACCAATCCAACAACGAAAGCTAACCATCCTGCGATTAGCCCTAAGATCAAGCTCACGAGCAAAGCCATAGCCTTTCAATACAAGAAGCCAAAAGGGTATCTTAAAAAGATTAAAAAATTTTGTTGGATAAATATAAAAAGAAAGAAAAATCACGAGAGAGGCGGTGAGAGAAAGACGACAGAGGAAGGGATAACGAGTGGTGAGAAGAAACTGGAATAAACTTATGGTTTATAATAATAATAAAGTATTGGACTTTTCATGTCAAGCTTAAAACAGCCATTGAAAGGCCATTGCTTTTTAGAGGAGGAGGAGGAGAGGGGAGAATTAAGAATGGTGGACGGAGAGTGTGAAACGACGACTACCGTCCATCTCAGACCAATTCTGTAATAATTTTCCTCTTTTAGGGTTTATTTTTCTTTCCACGATTAAATCGTGGGGTTTATTATTTAGCGACATTTATATCGATGTTTTCAAAAACCGGATAGGGAACCAAACCGAACAAATATATCTATATATATAAATATGTTGGTATATCTCCTGCTGGCGACATGTATCCGTCACAACATTATTTAGGCTTCAGACTTATAAATTTTGGGTCTTATACAATTCTAATTTTTCAAGTCCGGTAACCCACAAAGTCCACCTCTGAACCAGCAGCCGTAATCAATTATATATATAGATAGATAACAAAAAAAATTCACGTCATCGTAAACTACTTTACCATTTAAATTATTTGTCAGTCTTTTTAGGCTCTATTATTTATGACTCTAAACTTTGATTTGGGTCTATACAATAATATTATTCTTACTATAGTCAACTAGCAAATGAAAAATAGATTTGATTCATCCGCCAATTTATTTTTCTAAGTTAATATATGGTCAATAATTGTATCTCAATTTTAATTTATAAATAAATAGAATGACGAGAGGTTTGAGATCAAACATTAAAATCGATGTGCCGTTAACCAGTACTACAAAGCTCTGCACACATGAAATTAGCCATGTGTTTACCCGTAACTGAAAAATCGAACCTTACCAAATAAAAAAACAAAATCTAAACTAAATCAAATTTCATAAATTAGGTATATTTCTATATATCATGTATTCTATATTTTTCTGAAACTAAAATATCAAAAACAAACGAGAACCGAACCAAAATCAATAAGTATCTCAATTTGAAATATAATTTAAAAATCAAAAATATTAAATAAACTTAGTTTTACAGTAACAAATATCATAAACTTATTATTTATAAATTAAACTATCCAAAATGAATTATATGAATACCATTTCCCTAAATTATTTAAAATTATATAAACTACCTGATAATTTATCCAAAAAACTTAAATCACCTGTTTTTTTTCCTGGCAAAAAACAATTTATCAATAAAATTTACTCAAATTAACGAAAATCTGAAACGCCTGTAACCGAAAGAGACCCGATTTTGTTTTTGATACTAGCTGGTTCCCCACTTTGTTGTCCAAACTGAACCAAAAAAAAAATATCTGAACGAGAATTGAATCAAATTTTATAAATAACCGAACATATCTTATATCTGCAGAATTAAAAAAAAATAAAATAAACCAAAACAATTCCAAAAAAAAAAATTATAAAAAAGTTTGAATTTTAAAAAAGTATAATTCGAAAACATAAAAAAAGTTGTTTTTTATTTAAATAATTATTTGTTATATATATATATCAAAAACAAGGATATAAGAGTCTTCTGCCACTTATTGAAAATATATTTTTAAAAATGCCCATTCAAAATAAGGGCACTCGCACCGGTTGAAATTCATCAGTCTCTAACAAATTTAAAAATATTAAAAGTTGAAAAAGAAGAAATAGAAAGAATAAAAAAAAAAGAGCAAGAGTGGTACCTGTGGGAAGAGCTTTCATACATTTCTAAAGAATCGGTGAATACATGTGGTATCATTTTACAGGTTTTTTTATTTTAAATTTTAAGATTATTAATAACTAAATTATGTACAAAAATAATAATAAAAATATTAGTGAGGTACTCTACTTGCTATTTTACCACTAATGATGCCCTAACAATGTGATCTTAGAATTCTATTCATTATTTTTTTTATAATATAGTTTTCAATCCACCATGATTTTTAAATGCTTCATAAAATTAATATAAATTTATATAAAAAGTTTTTATTATTAACTTTTCGTCCGTAGGGCGGACCGATCCTAGTATATATGTATAACATAAAATAATTGTAAATATAAAACTTAATTTAATTTAAAATAAATTTTCATATGACATCATTTATTTTAAATAAAATATAAAATAAACATTAAAGATAACAAAATTATTTAACGAAAAATAGCAAACTTAATAAATATTATAATTTTTCATAATTTGAAAATAGAAACTATAGTTTTAATTTTAGTTAATTATAAGATTAGTCAAATAATAATGAAAATTTGAAATATTAAAGGGAAATATCCTAGGACTAGGTGATTTGCCTGCACTTACGGGCTTGATAATCTTACAAATATTTGTAAATAGATATATTACAAAGTTTTTATGTAGGATAAATTTTTTTTTTATTTTAATAAAATATATTTTATTATCTAAAATAAATTTGAAAACATTCATATATATATATATATATATATAAAACTATATACATGGATTTATATTTATTTTTAAAATATTACGATGTAAAGTATTATTGGATAACATAATATAGAATCTTTTTATTTTATGGAAATTATATATTTATTAAGGATACTGAAGATTTTAAACTCTTTAACTTTCAACGTGAGAGAAAAAAATCACTTCGTAAAAAATATATAAATATTTTCGAATCTTTGCCAACTTTTGTCAAAAAATATCAAAATCAAAAATATCAAAATGAGTGTTTGATTCTCCTAATAACTTTATCTTAAAAGATAGATAATTCATTCAATCTTACATGATATATATACTAAAATTAGAACCAATTTAATATTACTAAACCAAATATAATGTAAACATATATATAATATTTTAATATTATTAAAGTAAATATAATATAAATTTAACTATGAAATTATTGTTAAAAAAATTAATTATTTTGAAGATAATGATAAATT